>NC_045678.1:27024409-27639834 GCF_003331165.1 Xiphophorus hellerii | reverse complement strand
TAAGATCAGTCTTAAAATTTATCTGTCATCTTTTTTTGTGGAGTTGCAGTTTGGAGAACTATGATTAAATGTCAAAGTCATTATAGATAAAAAATTACCACAGAGGATTTTCTGACATCAGTGAATATTCACTTTTTTTTAATTATGGGGTTGAAATTTCCTCCAAATAAACCTCATAACCTTGAGTTTAGTTTCTTGTTTACAAGAAAAATATTGGATACTCTCTGATGTTGAAAAGTCTTAATTTGCAAGTTCAAGCATCAAAATTCTCCCAGTCATTGCAGCCATGTTGGAGCTTCTTCTTCACCTTCTCAGGCGTTTTGCTGTGTCCTGTTTCAGGCGTCCACTTCTAGTTTTTTTTCTCACAAACTCCACAATTTATGTCAGAAAATATGTTTCGTTTTATGCCTTTAATCATGGAAAATTATATTTTTTCTTGCCAATGTACAATTTTTCCACATAAGAACATAACCACGATTTTTTGTAAATATGTGAAATTCAACTTAAAATGTATTTTTTTCTATCAACCATGGTACCAATACTCTGTTTTATAGAACAGACTAATGACCAACTTGGACTTATTTTAGGGATTAGCTGAATGTTTTCTTCATGTCTGCTGGATGTCGTAGATATTTGGCCAAGTGTGGCTGGTTGGTTATTTTATCTGTATTTTCTGAACAAACAGCAGCCTGCTGGTCATTTTCCTGTTCAAACTCTCTGCTGCTGCCATACAAGGATTTTAAACCTTCAATATTTGCTAAAAACAACAAACTTTCTCCAAATGAAGCATTTTTATCTAAACATTGATCTTTGTTTCCATTTAAGTCAACAGAACGACCTGAGTGAAGTTGGTCTCCTCACCTTCTTCAAATCAAACAAAATTGGTGTCAAAATTATGCAGGAATTATTTTGTTTGTGCTGCTATCATTTTAAAGATAATAAATGTTTTCAGAGGTCAAAAAAGGTCAACTGGCCCCATCAAATTTTATGACATAAAACTACATAGGTGTCCCTCAACTTTGCTACATTTGTGCTGATAAAATTTGTTTTTGCTGCTTTTGTTTTGAAGATATGAATAAAAACAAACATAATTGTTGTATTGCAACCAATTTTGTTTGTTCTTATATCATTTCAAAGGAATTAATAAAAATGTTTCCAGAGATCAGAGGTAAACCAGACCCCACTTTTTTAAAACTCAAACTAAATTGGTGTCCATCAACTCTGCTACGTTTGTGCAGCAGAAATTTCCATTTGTGATGCTTTTGTTTTGAAGATATTTCTGGCTGCCCTCTGATAAACTCTGGAAACTATTTCATTAGTATCTTTAAAATGATAGCGGCACAAATAAACGTTTTTGTGGCACAAACATAGCAGAACTGATTGACACCACTTTTGCTTGATTTTGCTAAAGTGGGGTCGGCGACTGGTTGACCTTTCATGACCTCTGCAAACATTTATTAATATTTTTAACAGCAGCAGTAGAAACAAAAACTTTGCTGCACAAACATTTCACACAGATTTTGCTTGATTTGAAGACGATGAAGGAAACAGAAGTTTGTAGGATTTTCTTCATGTGATCCAAACAGAAAATAAAAACAGATTCCTGCAGAGAAGTTGAAGGTCACAGAAACTCCTCGGTTCTGTTGGTACCGGTTCCGATGAAGTCATATGACCTGTGAACAAACAGCTGATAGCAGATCAATAACAGTTTCAGCCTCAGATAAAACCCAGCACTGTGACTCTGACTGATGGGAATGTTTGTTATCAGCAGGTTCTGTTGATTCTGTCAGAACCAACAGAACCAGGAACCAGAGGGAGAGAGAGACTGAGGTCAGCGAACGCTCTCAGCCGTCTGTGTTTGTCATTAACAGAGTTTGTTATCAGGACGGAAACGGTTTGCTGCTGATTCTCACACTGAACCACAAACACTGGAAACTAGAAGCCAGAGCTCAACGTTTACTGGTGAAAACTGGTTTCATTTAAATGAATCCAAAAATCCGTATAAATCTGCTACAGACGTAGTAACTACAGAACACAATTCAAAACAAGAGCAGCTCTGATGGTCCAGTAAAAGAAACTGTTTTATTTCCAGATAAACTGATGTTCAGTTTGCTTTATGTCACATCAGGTCATGATGTTACCATCTCAGCTTCACAACCTTAGTCCAGTAAGAACCACAGTCTCCCAGTAACAAACCGGATGCAGGTCAGACCTGAGCCTTTTTGGGTCCTAAGAAGATTTTAATTCTGTTAAAGACCAAACCAACAAGTCAACAAAAGATGACATGTTGGTATTAATTTCAACCTTATAAAAGCAGCAAACAAGCAAAGATGCTCTAATTAATTAGCATTTTGAAATGCAGAGTGAGGCATATTAATTTAACTAAATGAAAGCAGTAATTATTTCAATCTTTGGTCAACTAATTTAGTAAATTATTAATCATTAACTGGAAAATACACTCGGAAAAAAAACATTTTCTGAAAGAACAACACACTCAGAGCAGTAATTAGGGTAAAACTTAACAAAATATGTTTTCATTTTGCATTTAAGATAACAAAGAACTCATCAAGTGACAGTTAATGATGATCAACTTGATTAAAGATCAATAACTTCATCAGCTGCACTGAGAGTTCAACCTCAGGTTCATCTGAGGCTTTTCTGTCCTGAAAACTTCCCATCATGCTGCAGGTTTTAATCAGAGCAGATTCCTTCCTGTCAGTCGACCGTTTCACAAACATCCTTCACAGCTGAGAGACTCAGCTTCTGGTTCCCACATTCAGCCTCAGAGATTCACACAGAAACGACACGTTTGATTCCCAGAGCAGCTTCAGAGTCTGAGATCAGGAGGAAACCATCAGCTGATGAAGCTGCTGGTTGATACATGATGTCTGACTTTAAACAGCTTCAGCTGCTGATCTCACTCTGATCAGTGACCAGCTTTGATCTGGTTCTGGTCATCAGCTCAGATTCTGATGAAAACAGCTAGATGAGACACATTAATGTGATGAAACACATTTAAAGAGTCTCCAGGTGATAATTGTCCATCATGTGAGACTGAATCACATCTCAGCTCTGAACAGGCTGCAGCAGTTCAGTCTGACTGATGATCCTTCATCTACATTTCTCTGCAGCAGCCAGAAGAAAACAGGAAAACTGAAACAGACTCTTCATTTCATCACCAAACATCAGGAGAACATGCAGCAGAAAGGCCATCAGACTGACCTTTGACCTGGAAAACTGAGATAATCTGCAGGTTGTTTCCAGACATGAAGACATTAAAGATGAAGATGAAGCAGCTCTGACTCCGCCCACCTCAGAGGTTGAAGGTAAAAAGCAGCTAAAGGTGAAAGTTAGTGAGCAGGTCTGACCTGATGCAGCAGCAGCAGGAGAACTTCAGTCCTCTGAGCAGATCCTGTTCTTCACTCCAACAAGCCGTTCATTCAGCAGCAGGACTCCTCCTCTTCCTCACTCTCTTCCTCCTGCTGCTCCTCTGAGATCTCCTCTGTCTGTCACAGGAGGAAGAGGAGGAGCTCAGATCATGATGAAGGTCTCTGTTCAGACTCAACTTCTAGCGGCTCTGACGTCATTAAATGTAGCGAAACTTAAACCAAGATAAACCTTTTCTGCTTTAAGAGCGCCATCTAGTGAATAAATGTGTTACTACAGGTGCTGCCTGTAGAAAATGTTGAGTGGAAATACAATTAAAAATAATATATAATATTGTTTTAATGAGTGGTTCATATATTTTATCTGTATTTTTATTTTTCAGAAATAATATATAATGATTACATACTCATTAAACACATAAGAAAACTAGTTATTCCAAAAAATATCACATCCAGATTCTAATTAAAGTGCAACTGTATAAATATAAGACATGAACAATAAACCACCTCAAGACGGTTAATTAATCAAATATCAGTTTTCTAAAGCTCTAATTATATAAGCAGCACATTAATAAAATGATAAAAACAAGTAAACTTTCAGGGAGCAACAGTAATTTATCAATTTAAGTTTTAAAACATTCACACCTGCATGTTGACCTTTCAGGTCCAAACTAACTTTTTAAACCAAAAACCAAACGGCTCCAAAAACAGAATAAAAACCACAACAAACAGAAGGGAGGCAGAAAAACCAGGTTAAATAAAAAATAACTTTTATTTTTAATTCAGTTTACAAATTCAAGACTGATTTATTGGTTTCTGGTTCTAAACTGAAAAAGATGGACCATGGAAAACGTTTTACAATTGTATCAACTAGTAAAACAAACAGACCCCACCCCCCCTCCCCCAAAAAAACAAACAAACATACAGAAAACAAACTATACACATTGTCTGGATTATTCAGAACAAAAAACAGGAGAATTAAATCTCATGATAAACATTTGAACCAAGCTGGACGTTTTCTCTGAGACTCCACCAACTTTGGGTTTCTCCCCAACTCTACGGCTCCTTTCAGGATCGCTTGCTGGGGTCTAAGAGGACACAGGACTTTATACTGAGGTCCAAACTGATCAGTGATGTGCTGACGTAGAATCTGGCTCTCAGCAAATCCTCCCACTAACACAATATAACCAATGTTGAGATTTTTGTCTAATATTTCTCTGAGTCTCTCGGTGATTCTCTGCAGACTCTCATCATAGAAAGATTTGAGTTTTTCTTGGGAGATTCTGATAGATCCATCATCCCAGGAAGCTCCTTCCACTGAATCAAAGAACTTTTCAATCTCTTTGTTTTTCTTTTTCTGAGCCAACATGACCAGGTTACCCGGGCAACTGATCTGAACATCTTCACCTAAATGTTTGAGACGAGTAAAATCATACATCATCTTCTGAACCTCATTGGGGAAGCTTTTCTCATATTCCCTCCAGACTTCATCAAAGATCTCCCTGAGGAACTTTTTGAATTTTTCATCCACAGATCTGCCTCCCAGATATCTTCCACGGTCTTTGTGCAGCTTTCTTGTTCCTTCTTCCAGGACTTTATGAACAGTGAAGTGACTATAATCTGTTGACAATCATGAAGAGAATAAAACCATTTAAATGACAAATCTAAGAAAACTTATTGAACATTCTAACTCACATTCTACAACAACAAAAAAACATTCACTTCATCCATCAACCCACGGATCCCTGGTGAGCTGTCGGAGTGCTGGTGCCCATCTCTCCAGTGATCATTGGGCGAGAGACGGAGTTCACCTGGACAGGTCACCATCACAGACACACACATTTAAGGACGATTTATAGAGACCAGTTAACCTAACAGTCATGTTTCTGGACTGTAGGAGGAAGTCGGAGTACCCAGAGAGAAACCAGACATGAACAGAGAGAACATAGAAACTCCATGCAGAAAGACCCCAGACTGGGATTCAAACCCAGAACCTTCTTGCTGCAAGGCAGCAGGGAAACCAGCTGATCCACAGAGCAACACATCATCACTTCAATAAGTTTATTGTGAACACAAATAGTTTTAAAACTCGTCTCTCACTAAACATTTAAATAACGGTGAGTAACTTTTACCTCCACAGTCGACAACAAGGTACCGTTTCCCGTCTCTTCGGGTTTCCAGCAGGACTTTTGTTTCTTCTGGTTCCACAGTAAACTGTACGGCCTCCTGAGTTCCTGCTGGATCTGTAGAAACACAGAAACTCACTGAGCTGCTCTGTGATCAATGATCAATATTTTTACAGGTAGATTCAGGTTTAAGTTCATTTATCCTCCCTCTCTGTTGCCATGGTGATGCTGTAAATCTCTGGAGAAGAATTTTCCAGATCAGTGATGATCCAGAGTTAAAGCAGATCCTCAGACCGATCATAGAAAGATAATAAAATAATAAAATGGAAAGAGAGACTTTAACAGAAATCTGAGTACAAAAGATGTAGAAAGTGTGTGGATTCATTGCTAGAGGAAGTGATGTCACTCTCATATTGATGGGCCTGAGGTGTAAAATTTATGCATCCACATGAAGCCTGCATCAACTTTAAAATATTAAAAAAAAAATATTAAAGTTGCTGACAAAACAACTTTAACCCTTTTATGCATAGTGGTCACTACGGTGGACAGTTATCTAAAAGCCATTTTCTTCTGCTTCTTGTGGATTTTTATGTTATAAATGCACACAGACCACTGAAGTGGACATTAAGCATCATCAAATACACTATCATCTACTGGCCATCAGCTGCAAATGCAAGAAATTATTTTTGTTAAATCCAATATGGCCGACAGACATAAAAGCATGAGAACTGACCCGGTTCCTCCTTCGACTGTAGACGACTCTTGAAAAATATTGTGACATCAGATAACCTCTGAAGAACAAAACTACTGATGCATTTTTCAAATAACTGTATTTGGAGAAAATTACAATTGATCACCTAAAAAAAATAAACTGTTTTTTGTTTTTTTACAAACTTTTTTTCCTACTTTAAAAATAAAAAATGGAAATGACAAAAATTCTGACACAAAGGCTCATAATTGATGCATGAAAGGGTTAAATTATGCCATCATATTTAATCAGATTATGAGTTCTGATAATACAATGTTTTCATATTAAAAGACCCTTTTGAAAATAAAAACCCTAAGTTAGATATTAAATAGACTTTTCATTAAGCAAAAGTTATATATTAAAAATGTTTTTTAAAGGTCTGATTTGATATCATAATCCTAAATATTTTAATACAATTCATTTACAGAAATAAGTTTTAAAACATCAGTCTGGGGCGTGCTGTGGTGGCGTAGGGGATAGTGTGACCCACGCCTTGAGTCCTCGACGCGGCCGTCACAGGTTCGATTCCTGGACCCGGTGATATTTGCCGCATGTCTTCCCCCCCTTTCCTGTCAGAATACTTTCATATAAAGGACACTAGAGCCCACAAAAGGCCCTGGAGGGGAAAAATAAACAAAAAACATCAGTCTGTGTGTAATTAATCTATGTAATTATTTTTTTTTTACTTTATAGCTGATTTACTGAAATTAATTTTTAAATAATGTTGTAATTTATTTAATCTTTTTGTATGTAGTTAAATATTTTTATAGATACTTTTATTTTGTCTGGTTATTAATTACTTCATATGAGGATTCTGAATTATTTGCATCATTATGTCACACATCCACTGGTGTTTAGGTAAAATATAATTTCACAGTCTATGGCTAAACTGAGTTTCATTATGGGATACTTGAAGAAATTAAGATTTTCAGTTTTTTTTTTCTTTCTAAATAACTGAAACAAAACAATGTGAATGTTTATTTATTTCCTTAAACTTAGAAACCTGAGAGTTGACAGTGAGGTTTTCCTCCAAGCAGGAGGAAGGATTTAGCTCTGCAGAGCTGCAGATAGAAGTTAGAGCAGCTGGAGGAGGAGAAGATGGAGCTGGATGCTGCTGCAGCTAGAAAATAAAACTGGAAGGACTTAAATCCAGATTGATGGTTAAAAGATTAATGTTTCATCCTGTGGTTAAATTTTAACACCTTAAATCTTTAAATTGATGGATTCACAAAAAGGTTATTTCTTTTGTTATGATATATTACATTCATAAAGAGCAAATAGAAATAAATATTTAAACATGAAATTAAAAATATACAATTGTTGGAAGAATTTTATATTTTATTATCATTTATTTGCTTTACCTTTATTTTATATTAACATCCTTTTATTTACCTTTGTATTTACATTTTAATGGTGTGCCTTGAGTGTTTTGAAGTGCTTTAAGTATTTTTGAAGTGTTTGCAGAAACTCTGGAAGCGGCCTGAGGAGTGAAAAGGACCATGAAAGAGACGACCCAGCAGCGTCCATGACCCAGAGGAACTGCAAACCGATAGTCTTATCCTATGAAACCTGCTTTTGAAGACTATAAATGAGTTGTATTCATATGAGTGTGCAGCTGGTTTTTTGCTCCCCTTCCCTTCAGGGCTGCACACTGCCATGTAACTAGGGTGTTCCTAATTCTAATAAAAGCAGGATGAGACTCAATTGAAGCTTCAGAGCATCGGCCGAAATCTGTAACTGGGTTTCAACTGTGTTCTCTCCCTGCAGGTAAAACTTAAGTTCTGACTCTTGTCTCTTTTTTGTGTCTGTGTTCAGGTACTTTAGAGCTAACATACAATATTGTGCAAATGTTTCTGAAGGCAATTTCTTGCCATTTTCCCTCTGAGAAATACAACTTTTTATTTTAACAGTCTTGATCATTTATTTTTCTGACTTTTAGAAGAAGATTTTACTTTTTGTCCTCAGCAGATTAACAGAATCTGAAAGTCTTTAGACCTGAATGATCCATCATCCTGATTCTTCTAGATGCCAAGTTTTCAACTAAAGACTCTTTGGAGATAAAATAGTTTCTGTCTATCAAACAATTTTCTATATTATTTTTTATCACAAAGTTATTGATGATCACTGATGTACATTTTAAGTTCAGGAACTTTTCCTGATGGCCAGAGTTAAGAAGTAAAGACAAATTTATCTGAAAATGGTCAAATAGTGAAGCAGAAGAAAATGTCATGAAAACTAAAATCTTTAGAAAACCTGAAAATCAAGCGATCATGATCACATTAAAGATAGTCTGGCTCTCCTTTAATGATGTATCAATTATTCTGATCGGTTTACAGTCATGTTTAATTATAATGATAGATTATCTGAAACAACAGCTCTGCTGGTTTTACATGAACACATTGAGAATTAAAAAGCCTTAAAAGTATTTTAATAAACCAATAAAATATTTAAACATTTTATTGGGTATTTAACAACCTGGTGTTATTTAACTATGTTGTTAAAAACAATCTGGTTATGTTATTTAAAACATAACCAGATTGTTATTTTAAATGATACCAATGAGAGAACATCTATGAGTTTGTGTAGAAAACTTAAACTTAACTGTTGTTTCCTGTTTCTTTTGGTTTTCTGATCAAATCAACAGTTTTCTAACTTTTATCGAGCATCATGTTTGAGACTAAATTCTAATTAACCATTCAGCCACATTTTTAAATTCAATTTCAGTACTAAACCCAGATCTGATTACTGTTAAACCATCAGAATCAAGAATTCAGGTAAACAGAACCTGCCTAACAACATGAAGTAGGCGATGTCATAGTTTATTCTAAATAAAGTAAAGAACAAATGAGAAACCAAGTTATTGAGATCAGTCTAGAAGTTCAAATTCAAAAATACTCTTTTGACTCCACAGTGAAATTAAATAAAGTTAGAAAGTCATTTCTAAGGTGGTAGAGCCTCAGTGAACAAAGTGAAAGTTATTATCCATAAATAGAGAAAACAGTGAACAGTGATGAACCTTCACAGGAGAAACTGACCAACCAAAATGACTCCAACATCAACGACTCAAAGAAGAAACCAGAAATATCTAAAGGTCTGCAGGCCTCACTGCCTCAGTCCAGGTCAGAGTTCAAGTCAATGTCAAATTTATTTGTATAACTTAAACGACTGCAGATGTCCAAAGGTCAAAGTTTAGGAGCCACAGCCGAAAAAACCCAGAGGAGCTGATAATTCAACAATGAGAAAAAAATACAGACTTGGTAAAACTGACCTTCATGGGAAAGTTTAAGACCAGAAACTAGTTTCATAAAGGCCCGGTCCACAAGAGGTCTGATGAAAAGCTGAAGGAAACCAGGAAGTCTGGCCCTGATTGGTTAAAAATCTGTTTAAGATGCTGAGACATCGCCTCAAATATGAACTAATACTGGAAAACTCTCAGCAATAAAGAGTGAAGCAAAATTCCCGCTCAGAGATTTAAAAGATTTATTCCCAGATTCTGGGTCAAGATTGAAACAATCAGTTATTAGATTGAGGAGGAAATTAGAATTTCTCAGGTTGGTTTTAAAGATGTGGTGAAACATTTAGGAACAAAAATGTAATAAATACTTTTACATGACTTGATTCCAAACAATGAGTCCAACAAACCACCTAAAGAATCCATTCATATATTACATTTGTCCTTTACTACAGACCAAAACCTGCTAGATGTTAAATGTTTGTTTGCCAGATGTTATAGATCCACACAGTACCGTTACAGCTGGTATCAGGTTCTGCTGCTCCTGCAGATTGATCCTGTGAGTCTCTGCTGTGGTTCTGTGTGATGAAACCATCAGATTGAAGCTTCAAACACCAGGTCAAAGCTGCTTCTGACTCCAAAACAAACATCACTTTGCTTTTAGTGTCGTCTGTTACAAGACCAGCCTGGAGGAGAAACCAAACGTCTGATTCTGCTGAACATTTCAGAGCTGATGTTGACTTTAAAAACATGATGTTACCTGAGTTGCAGCTTCTATTATGAACTTTTTACAAAAATCCTTTAAGATGTCAGGAACAGTCAGCACCCAGGTGAAGTCATCAGCTGTGAACTCTCCACTTTCTGGATGAGATCTGATGGTTTTCAGAGCATCGTCCTTCAGGAATCTCAGAACTTCTGTAAAAACCTTCTGGGTCAACATTGACTTCCTGTTTGTGAAGGTTCTCTCCCACCTGTTGTCCTGTGAACAGGTTCAGTCTGTTAGTTTATATTCAAACCCAGGTTAGTTTATCAAATCTACTGATGGTGAACTACTGGTAGTCCAAGCAGAAACTTATTTCTTTAATGTGCTGAATAGCAATTATTTTTCTGTTTGATTTAAATATGAAATAACAGATTTTACTGGTTAGAAAAACAAATCAGAGATGGATTCTGTGTTTATTTAATTTAATTTGTTGCAGATGGCTTTATGGTTCAATTTTAATTTCATTTATTTAAAGACTTCCTGCTCCAAATAAATATATTTATTTTGCATATATATATATATATATATATATATATATATGTGTGTGTGTGTGTATTTTTTTTCTTCTGCTGCCCACCAGCAGAAAATACATTTGAGTCCTTTGTGTGTTCGCTTTAGTTCTGTAGGTTTGCTGTTCTGTTCTTGTTGATTTAGGTTCTCTAATAGTTAATAAATTACATTTTAAAAATATTCTTGATATTTCTCTTTCCAAGACTTTATTGAAAGGTAACTATGGGAAGAGAGCTGAAATATTTGGTTTCCCCCTCATAACTTTGGCAAATAAAGAGCAAATGTTTCCAAATTCACAGCATTTGTTGTTCATGAAGAGAGAAATAAAACTTTCTGATAAAAATAATTTCTCCCTCAATAACATTAACAAATTATTTCAGACAGCTGAAATATTTGGATTCCCCCTTAACTTTGATAAATAAAGAGCAAATGTTTCCAAATTCTCAATGATTGTTATGTGTGGACCAAAAATGAGCAACTAGAAATTTATTTTCTCCAGTAATCTGTCATATTTTTCATTAGAACAGGATTTTCCAGAAAGCCTACTCTCTCATCTATTCAGGAAGTCTAATCTTTGTGCCCTGCTATCAGCCAGCTTCCCTCCTCTTATATTGGCAATGAAAAATTATAAATACACACAATGTGTTGGAAAACCTTTCTTGGTGACTGACTTATTTGTCAGGCTTAAGTGACAAAAGTTGGAAAAAGACTGATTCTCTTGGCAATTAGAAAAAACACACAACTGTGTAAGAAGACCTCCACAAAAACCTGGTTTATTTATTTATTTTACAATTTTGTTATTGTTGTTGTTTAAGAGCAGCTGCCAATAAAATGAAAGTTACAACTTTAACATGATTATACGAGTTGTTTCACTGAGAAATCGACCAGAAGTGCCATGAAAATGGTCGGATCCGCCTCTCTGGCTGCAGTGACGCCCCGACACAGGAGGAACAGATTTTCATACAATCGTCTGAATCAGGTGATGCATTTAAATACACCTCATTATTCATGAGGTCATTTGCATTGAGGAGGAATTTTGCATGCAAAGAGCTGCAGGTGTGATTTATAAGGGGGAAATTGCTTTCTGGTGTGAATGCAAATGTTTTTAGAAATCAGGCTTTTTTTGACATAGAACATATTTGAATTTTGGGCGTACATACACATTTATTATAATTCCTGTGAAATTTTTTTATAAATGAGACCCTAGGTAAAGTTCTGCTTTTCTGAAATGCTATTGTGCAAAAGTTCAGAAACTATCAGACTAATGGTGTCGCCTGGCACAGTGACGCCCCCTACAGGCTATAGACATTGACACAAACATAATGAGTTTGAGTCCTCTCTACCTTTGCTGCTTGTCTTTCCCCCTTACTGTCAGATTACTGATGAATAAAGGCCACCAGTAGAAAAAACAAAACAAAACAAAAAAAAGCAAAAAAAGTTATAAGACTACAACTGGAAATGAAAGAGATATTATTATAATTATAGAGACCCAGTGTTAAGACCTACAGCAGGTGAAAAACTGTGAAAGGAGAAGAGTTCAGGTTTAAAATATCTCAGATAATTCATATAGTGACTCAGTTTCAAAATGAGAAAACTGGTGTGTTCATAGAAAACATGATAGGATCCAAGAAAGAAGAACATTTATCTGTAGTTATTTACTTTTACTTACCATGTCAAGGACATTCCTCTTGAAGTCTTCAAAGAAATAATGTTTCTTAGTTTCTTCTTCTCTCATATTGGTAAATGCTGTTTTAGCTTCATAACCAAACTTCATAAATTCTCCATGTTTATCAAACAGGATGCAGGTTGGAGTCTTTGGGGTGTCTAGTCCAAGTTCATTACTCCATCTCTTTATCTGGGTCTCACCTCCTTCCTCTCTGGGTTTAACATTGAAGGCGTAGCCACTGAATCCTGAACCAAAGTCTATGGCTATGATGAGAGAGTCAGGTCCAGCTGGATGGAGAAGAGAAGAAAGTTAGAATATAATTAAAGAGAAGTTTCTGACTGTTTTTACAATAAGTTGATACTGTAATAAAATCATAGACACAATTACATTTATTAGTTTAATCCTGCAATTGAAAAACTAAACTGAAACATTAAAATTCAGCAACTTAATATTTATTTTACACGGATTATACTGGTCCACCAGTCCTATGATGAACTGGTGACCAGTCTGGACTGAACACCAGTCTCAGTCAATGGTTATAGGAACCAACAGATCAATGTCATCTGAATGGATAAGTGGGTCTGAACAATAGATGGATGAAAGGATGAATACTGATACTGATTAAAATGTAACAGTTCTACATAAAACCCAGGAAATACATTTTGCTTCATAGTCAATTATAATGAGTATTTCTACTGTTTATTACATAATTTCTTTCTTTATTATTAAATATTATATTCCTGCAACATATTTACTCATTCTAACCTTCATATTAATAACTCAGAATAAGGACAAACTCCATTATTAAATATATTATCATTGAAAAATGATCTATATTTACAGAACTCACCTTTGACATCAAGCAGCACCTGTTTCATGGTCAGGGTTTTTCCTGACCCATATTTGTAAACGGTGCAGCTGTAGGTTCCTGTGTCTCTGTCTGTTAGATTCTTCAGGATCAAACTGTAGTCTCCAAATTTACCTTCTTTCACAATCTTTGTTCTGTTTTTATACTTATAGTGTTGAACAGACCAGTTCTCAAAATCCACAGAACCCATAAAGACCTTCCTGTAACACCCATGGACCATCCTGCCAGTGTTGTCTCTCCATGTTACTGTGACTCTTTCAGGCAGACGGGCTGCAGTTTTAAATGGCAGCAGAACAGACTCCTCTCCTGAATCCACCTCCACCCTGTAGACTGAGAAACAAAACAGATGAGCTGCACTGACAGCAGCAGAACTGATGATGTTGATGTTCACAGTAATGGAGCCTCAGTGATATTCCAGGAGAAAAACACTTCAGTCACAATGTGAAACTCAGGATTTAGTGACCAGATGCTGACAGTGGATCCATGGGATCTAAACTTTCTCTCAAAGAAACACAGAAGAAAAAACTCACTATCATCCACATGTTAATTCATGAAGAGAAATTACTGCTATACTTATACTTCTTTAACTAACAGATAACAAAGTACATTACTGTTGTTTCCTAAAGACAGGAGATAAACATTTGACTGATGGATCCAAAGCAGAGAAGAGTTTCAATAACTTAATGTCATCATCCTGTAATGTGGGTTTGATTTGTATTTAGTGGATGAGAAAAGACAGCAGGAATATTCAACAGGACAGACAAAAAATAATCAGAACTCTGTATCTGGGAATTTTACATGATGGGCAACTTAAAAATTTTGATTTAGAAACATTAGATTAGGAAAGTCTGACATTCAAGATTTACATTTTTATTTAGAGGATGGGAAGATGGTTGAAACTAAATACAGGACAATCCTGGAAGGAAACCTGTTAGAGGCTGAGAGTGAGACTGGAGCGAACATCCATCTTCCAGCAGGACAAAGACTGTAAACCTAAAGCTGGAGTTATAATGAGACGGTTCAGGTCAAAGCAGGTCCATTTGGTAGAATGGCCTAGTCAAAGATCAGTTCTTACTCCAGCTTGGATTCTGTGATACAGTTTTGTTAATTGGTGTTTACAGTCTCTGTCCATCCTGTGATTGAAGTTTTACACATTTTCAAAGGAGAATAGAAAGAATACCAGTCTTTAAATGAGCAAAGCTGGTAGAGACATTTCCCTAAAAATCTTACTAGTGTAGTATCAGAGAAATATGGTTCTACAAAATATTGACATAAAGTTATTCGTTTTTTTGTGTTCTTTGTCACCCACAAAAGTACAGTGGTATGAAAAAAAAGTTCCTGATTTTATTGTCTTTATTTTGCATGTTTGTCACATTGAAGTGTTTCAGAACATCAAATCAATTTAAATATTAGCTAAAGGCCAAACAAATAAACACAAAATCCAGTTTTTAAATGAAGGTTTCTATGGTTAAGGGAAAGAAAATCCACACCTACATCTTCCTGTGAGAAAAAGTGATTGGTCATTAAACCTAACATTTGATTTTCCTAACCTTTGCAGCAACAACTGCTACCAAGAGTTTGTGATAAATTACAACGACTCTTTTCCAGCTGAGGAGGAAATTTTGCCCTCCATTCTTTGCAGAATGTTTCTAATTCAGCTACACTGAAGGTTTTTTTTGGTGCCCTTTCATGTCATCTCAATAGGTTACAAGTCAGGACTTTGACTAGGCCACTCCAGAGTCTTTACTTTGTTGATCTTCACAAATTCTCCTCTCGCGCAAAACTTTTCTCTGCTTGTATTAACTCTCCGCTCGCAAATCTCTCTGCTAGGTTGTGAAGTCCTTTCTGCTCTCTTTCAAAACAAAAAAGGACCGTCGCCTGGCAACATTACAGCCAATAGAATGAAAGTGTTAGGCAGTGGGATCCTCCTCAAGGGTGCGTTTGTTTCCTTCTACTGGGTGTGCCTCTGTGACTATGTATGTATGTATCCATCTAGGTAAATAGATATCTATCTACATTAACCTATAGATAAGAATCAATCAATCAATCAAATGTTATTTGTATAAACATTTCAGCAACAACACAGTTCAAACAGCTTTACATCATAAAAACTCAAAAATACAAAGTCATAGAAAAACACAGTCAACAACATTACATTTTGTCATCATTACACATCATGATTATGTTTTAAAAGTAACTCTAAACAGCTGATTTTTAGTCTAGATTTAAAGGAACTCAGTGTTTTGGCTCTTTGATAGTTTTCTGGAAGTTTGTTCCAAATTTGTGGTGCATAGAAGCTGAACTAGAACCAACCAACAGAATGCACCAAAAGGAAACAAACTCCCACCACCTGGTATAACACTTACATTCTATTGGCTGAAACGTTGACAGGCGACGGTACTTTTTTTGTTTTGAGAGAGTAGAAAAGAATTCGCAAGCGAGCAGAGAGAAGTTTTTGCGTGCGGAGAGAATCTGACCTTGAGAACAAAGACGTGAAAGCACAGAGAATATTTGAAAGAGAGCAGAAATTTAGAGAACAAGGAAATTAAATCCTGCTTTCAAACTGAAAATGTGTACTCTCGACTTATGGCAGTAAAATTCCCGCATAAGAAAGTATGAAAAGAAAACCACAAGAGGAGAAAGGCAGTACAGGCCTGAGATAATATGATGTATAAAGACTGGAAACTCAGCATGTTGGACAATCCAAACCATAATTTTATAAAAATGCCCATCAAACCATTTCAATTCTGAAGCTATCTTCATCTTTCACTTTTCTGTATCTGTGCATCGTTTGTTGTCTAAAATGGTCACAATCTGTCTGAGGAAAAGTAAAAATCTCAGCATGTAAAACATTGGTGTTGATTCTGTTGTAAAATGAACTTACCTGACATAAAATAATGTCGCAAATGAAATAAAAGGCCTCCAGAAACAGCAAGAAGAACCAGGAGAACCAGCAGAACCAGCAGAACTTTGGCCCAAGTTGGAAACTTTTCTATAGAGAAAAATAAAGACCAATCAGATCTTAGAGGTGATGCAGTTTTGTTTTTGTCTGAAAATGTGATAGTTTGATAAATATGTTAACATGTCCCAGAGTCTCCTTTAAAAATTAGAATATAATTGTCTTTGATCGTTGTGAAAATCTTCAGTATATCTGCAACCAAGAAAGTGATTGAAACATCTGAATTCAATTCACGGACGTGAGGTGAGGTTCATGGCTGATGAGGCACTGACTTAATCAAAATCATAAGACCCCTTGCATGTTATTGTTTACATATGGAAATTTTGAGCATGTGGACAACATTGAAGGGCATAAAGACTATACTTTCACATGCCATCCATAGCCGCCAAGGTAGAATAATTCTGTTAACTCAATGAAATATAGGTATTATTAATTTAGTGCTATGCTGCACAACAAAGGGGAAACCCATTGAAGTACAACTCAAACCACCTTTTTCTCTCTCTGTATCAGCCAAGCTACACTTAGACTCTTTGCGTGTAGCTTCCCTTACTTCACAGGTGTCAAACTCCAGTCTTCAAGAGCCGGTGTTCTGCAGTTTTTAGATGTGCCACAGGTACAAAATACTGAAATGAAATGACTTATTTACCTCCTCCTTGTGTAGATCAGTTCTCCAGAGCCTTAATGACCTAATTATTCCATTCAGGTGTGATGCAGCAGAGGCACATCTAAAAGTTGCAGGACATCGGCCCTTGAGGACTGGAGTTTGACACCACTTACTGTATCACTAGCTCTCTGTGTCTTACTCTGCAGAAGATGAGGCCCAATGTCTGGGATCATGAGCGCCCCCTGCCATGAGGCAGGAGAACTGCCTGCCTCACCTCGAATCTGTTCTCTCTATGATCGCCCTTCAGCACACTAATCACGTTACACACACAGTTGGTGACAAATACGATACATTATATCGATAAGCTAAATGATGGAAAATCAGTTCATATATTAAATGTTTTTTAGCCATTTTATTGGCGACTACAGACAGGAGGAACATCCTCCCATAGAATGGCAGCCAGTGCAGTTAGCGAGAAGTTGCACAATCTCTGGTGAGGCTCAGCTCGCTGCTGCCTCACCGGCTTTTCAATGGGAAAATGTGAAAATTCAGCGATTGTGAAGAACAAATTATCAAAATTGGTTAAGCTAAATGAAAAATAAATACTTTATAGTATAAAACACAGGGTGAAAAGAGCAATATAATTTATCTTATCATTATATTATTCTTCCATGATGACAGGTGAGGCTCTGCCTCATCTGTCCCCTGACCGCACGTCACTGATTCAATTATTGGTTATGACCCAATGATACATTACACAATACTTTTGGATATATACTGTGTGCATGTGCGGGTATCAAATTAGCTGACCTTTAACATTCAGCCGAATGCCTGACAGCATTTTTCCTTCTGTCTCCTGATGAATACTGCAGATGTAGACGCCGCTGTCTAAAAGTTGAGGTTCTCTCAGAGTGAGGCTGAAATCACCAACATCTACAGCATCAGACCTCATTGATGTTCGTCCACTGAAAAGAACATTTTGAGCTTGTAGGTCGTCTCCTTCTCGCCGTAGATGGACAGTGTTGGGGTTGAGGTCAAAGCGACTCCATTTCACTGTGAGAATCCCTTCTGATGATTGGCTGTTCTGGCAGGGCAGAACAACAGATGAATCCCCCTGATAAACATCCAGAGACACATATAAAGAATCCTGAGAGGCTGGAAGGACAAATAAAGAGAATAAATGTTTTAAATCAGTTATTGAAATGAATACATTTAAATATTAGACACTTTTCTTTCAACCATTTAACTACATAATCCAACACGCTCCCAGTTTGCTGCATAACTACTTTTTGCAGGGTTATTGCTCATGACTGTGTCTCCAACCACCTCAGCAACAAGATCATAAAGTTTGCAGATGACACGACTGTTGTTGGTCTCATCTCAGGCGGGAAGGGGGAGCTGGAGTACAGGGATGAGGTGAAGCGGCTGTCAGAGTGGTGCAAAGTCAATAACCTGCTCCTCAGCATCTCCAAAACAAAGGAGCTGGTGATCGACTTCAGGAAGAACAAAACGGACATCCAGCCTCTCACCATCAGTGGGACCTGTGTGGAGAGGGTCCCAGTGTTCAGGTTTCTGGGCATGGAGTTGGAGGACAAGCTAACCTGGAGCACCAACACCAAGGAGCTGTTGAAGAAGGCACAGCCAGACTGTACTTTCTGAGAATACTCAAGAAGAACCGTCTCCCCTCAGACCTGCTGCAGGCCTTCTATCACTGCTCCATAGAGAGTGTGCTCACATACGGTCTGTGTGTCTGGTACGGCAGCAGCACATCCGCGGACAAGAAGGCGCTCCAGATGGTTGTTAGGGCAGCAGAGAGAACCATAGGCTGCCCCCTCCCACTATGGAACAGATTTAACTTCCAGGCTCCACAAGAAAGTTTTGGACATTTTAAATGACTCTTCACACCCTGGCCATGGTCTCTTCCAGCTGCTGCCATCAGGCAAGAAATACAGAGCAATAAAAACCAGGACAAATCGCCTAAAAAACAGTTTTTACCCGATGGCAATCATGGCACTAAATTCAAAGGCATAAGAACTTCTGCTCTTGACACCACTTTGTTAAAAAATGTAAATTCTGTTGCGACACCTCCAGGCGCTGCAACCATCTGCTGATGTCTATTTATTTCTCATTTTGTACTATTTATTTCTTTATCTTTGTATATTATCTATATACACATAACTTGCATCTTAACTCGAGTCGAGCAAATCTCAATCTCGTTGTAATCTGTTGATGACAATGACAAATAAATCTTATCTTATCTTATTATGACGGGATAGGGAAAAACCTCAGAGGTAATGAAATTCATAAAAAGGATCACTTGCACAATTTCATCATATCAATTGTTATGTGAAGAACAGTAGATAGGCTAACAGTAGCCCTTTGGAAATGCAACTGTTATTCAACAGCAACAAAAAATCTCCCTTCCACCCCAGTTTACTGTAAGCATTGGAGTGATAATATCATCATTTGTATTGATTATTATTTGTTGGATTCCTTTAGACCAGAGTTTGTCAAACTTTTTCAGGCAGAGGACCACTTGACCCATTTAACAGTCAAGGATCACCTAACCTGAAATTGCCCTCATGATGACACATCTTAATATATAATGCAACCCAGAAATGAAAATATTAGACTCTTGACTCACTATTGTTGTTTCTTTGTTTGTCCTAATGAGAAAAGTGGTGCTGTTTGGTAAATGTGACTGGCCACGACAAAAACAGGTCTACTTGGGCATTTTGAGTTATTTACAGATTCTGAAAGTGTCAACTTTCCAATGATGTCAGACACATCAAAAAAGGTGTTCTTTACTATCAAGTGTTGTGTGCATCAATAACATTTAGTACTATTGAAATGAAATACTATATTTACTATAGGTAAATGAAGAACAATTAAAGAAAAATAGACTTGAGTTGCTTTAGCAGAAACAAAAAATCCTTTTCTGCACCATTAAATATAAAAACAATCCATCAATTTCTATCAATTGTACTTATTTGTAGTATTTAATTAATTGAATAATTTCTAATTAAATAAAAATAAGCAAGCAAAGTCAGAAAAACATAGAACAGTTCTCACTAACTGAGGTCAACCGCTCACCCCATAGAGCCGTTCAAAGGAATCCAATCGCTAGTGAACGACACTTCAACAATCAGCAGCTGTGATTCCGCTTCCTCTGATCATAAAAGTAGTCCTGGAGTTTTTTTCTTTCCACCGGTATCTGAAGCTTTTCTTTTGTTTTGAGTGACTTGGTCTGAAGCCAGTTTTCCATTATTATTTTTAACACAATTCTTTGGTAAGCGTCACACTTTGAGTTCACGTCATGGCAAATAAACGGTCGTTTACATGCAGTACCACTAGCGGCGCCCTCTAGTGGCCCTCCCCTAACAGACTGAGAATGACTGCTTCAGAATAACCCTGCTAGTCAACAACCATATTATTTGTTTTTGATTAAACTATTATTTTTTTCCCTTCCAGTCAGTACATTTGGTACAATTCTTCAGTATGGGGATTACACACTTTGCCAACCTGAAGAAGTGATTTCAATACGCTGGTCAAGGCCACTGAGACTGAACAGCACAGAGGCTCTGCTGCCCTAAGCTGGATATTGAACAGCTCTATAATCTAATCTATAAAATCTTTTTACACTTAGCCTAGCTAAACTAACAGGTACCTTGGATAGGATTGGGCTCCCTGTCTACAGTGTTGCTTTAGGGTTTTTTCCCCAACATGGTAAAAACCAGGATTTCTCTCTATTTTTATTCCACCTTGTTCATGTTCTGCTCAAAATGAGTCTGAAGTCAGGAACTTGATATCATTAGCTGGACCTCATTAGATTAGCCTGCTTTCTTTGTTTTGCATCACAACTAGAACCTAATTGGACTGTAAATAATTGTGATTTACATCAGTTATCTTTACTGCTGATGTCTCCATGTAATAAGTTTCCTTGTCGTCCACCAGTGGAATCTCATACATTTCAGCCAAAAATAAGTTGAGTCCACAAGTAAGGAAGTGATAAGATATTTAACTAATAGATGATGAAAACTGACAGCTGTAGGAATTAGTTTATCTTCCAACTACAGAATGATTATCCGGACATGATATCTGTCATTGAATAATTATTGAACACTAAAAAAAATCTATAGAAAAATAAAACATTTTAGGAGACAAAAGTCAGTTTGAAGACTCTCCTTTATCACTATTCTGTAAAACATATTTTTTACTTGGATATGTTTCTCATTTCATGAAAATTATTTACCAAAACTTTGACCATAAATCAGCTCAATGGTTGCTGAGTGATCATATTTAACCAAGATTATTTATTAGACATTACAAAACAGGAAACAAACTGGTTTCAATAATTGGGAGTTGTGAAAGGTAGCTGACCTTTGACATGCAGCTGAACACCAGACAGAGCTGTTTCCTCTTGATTCTCAGTCATGCTGCAGATGTAGATGCCGGTGTCTAAAAGTTGAGGCTTTCTCAGAGTGAGGCTGAAGTCACCAGAGTCCAGAGCATCAAGTATCATTGAAGTTCTTCCTCTGAAAACCTGATTTTGTCCATGTAGGTCGTCAGCTTCTCGCCGTTGATGGACGTTATTGGGATTGAGATCAAAGCGGCTCCATTTCACTGTAACAATCTCTTCTAATCTCTTGCTGATGTGGCAGGGCAGAACGACAGACGGTTCTCCCTCCTGAACCTCCACTGTCACAGCCAAAGAATCCTGAGAGGCTGGGAAGATAAATAAAGGACATGTTTTAAATTAGTTTGTTAAAATAAATACATTTAAACCAAAGACATGTAGTCTATTGAATATTTAATTTACTATTGACCAAATTGTGTCCCAGTTCTTTGTATTTCTAAACAATGTTTCAGTGTTATGAAGAGTGATTAAAAAACAGAAAATGATCACTTTCACAATTTCAACACATCAAGTTAAATTATTTACAATAATCCTGCATTTCTTCATATATCAATAATTCTATGTATAGCTGAGGATGGCAGAGTCAGAGAGAACAGAATCATTTAACAACATGTAGATCTTTGAAATGAAACTTTTCGTCAACTATAATTTCCCTCCACTTCACAGGAGGTAGAGCAGTTTATTAACAGCTTCAGGTCTGAATGTCATTTCCAATTATTCAGTCTAATAATGCATAAAACTCTTTGGGCATTTATAAGCCAATAAGAAGATTTTAAAATAATAGCCGAGCTTTAACAATCTGAACAAGCTGCAGGCATGAAAGAGAAATCTTTTCAATCTTTTTACGCCTGAAAAATCCAACCTCAGCCACTTTTATATGTAATTCAGATGCATATCCAATTATTTTCAAAATGTCTCCCATCAAAACGGTCGTGTTGCATTTTATGTGACTTTTATGTCATTGATGTGAGACACACTGTACATCATTATTCTGTAACAAAAAAAGGCTGAATGTAAACAACAGATGAAAATTATGATTATTATTTTATAATTATGTAAGAAGGTTGTGGCACTGAAGAGAATCACATCAGCATCAAACTTTTGGTCTGTACTGTGTATATATATATATATATATATATATATATATATATATGGACACATCTTCTAATGCAATGGGTTTTCTTTCTTTTCATGACTATTTATAAGGCAAGAAATCCCACTTATTAACCTGACAGGGCACATCTATGAAGTGAAAACCATTTCAGGTGACTACCTCTTGAAGCTCATCAAGAAAATGCAGAGTGTGTGCAAAGCAGTAATCACAGCAAAAGGTTGCTACTTTGAAGAAACTAGAACATAAGGGGTATTTTCAGTTGTTTTACACTTTTTTGTTTAGTGCATATTTCCACATGTTATTCATAGTTTTGATGCCTTCAGAACTATGAATAACAGCTGCCAGACGAGAGAGATCGTCTGGCAGCTGAAGGAGCAACAGCTTGTCCTGCTCTCTCCCGTCCTTACTGATAACTTCGCCTGAGCTACTTTTAAAGTGACAGTTTTTATAGTTATATTCACATTTTCAACATCATAACTGGATTACTACAAACCTAAGGACTGGGGGATTTTCTTACTTTTATTTTTACTTTACTTTACCAACTTCATCTCCAAGTTGAACCAGGACAAAATGCCTCCGGCCGACCCCAAGGACATTAGCAGTATTATACAACGACTTCAGTCTATAGAAATGAAGATCAAACAGCTGGAGGTTAACTTTGAAATCAACGCTAACTGTGGAAATCAGACAACTCTTCCTCAAATCAACGGAGAGGCTGTACACCTCGCATCAAGCAGCTCACCCTGGAACGCTCTGGGTGCCAAGCCGAAGCAAACGTCTCACACCGCAAATCTGATGAGGCGATTGACAGGAAGAACCCCTCACCTGGACGAATCAGCGTGGCCGGCTCTGAGCCGAAACCCACCTTCAACCTCAACACCTGCTCCACCAAAGAAAAACAAACAAGCAGCTGCAACCAAAACGGTTCCACCGACCCCGCTCCCAAGGACAGAGCGACCAGCCCGGGCCTCAAAACATTCTGACTCTGTGGGAATCCCACTGAAAAACAGATTTTCTGTACTCCAGCCTGAGCCTCTGAGTGAAACCTCGCTTTCAAACATCAACAATGAGGCAAGACCAACACATCCACCCCCCAAAGCTCCAAAGGACAAAGCGGCTACCAGGAAAACGAAAGGTATGCCAAAAGTGCTTATTGTTGGAGATGAGGCAGTAAATGGAATCAGTCACGTTTGCAATCCCAAGAAAACGAGAGTGATTTCTTTTCCTGGTGACACTGTATCTGATTTAACTCGTAAAGTTCTTTCGCTGACCACTGATCAGCCAGATATTGAGTCCTTAGTTGTGCATGTTGGAGCCAACGATGTGGCAAAGCAGAAATCTGAGATTCTGAAAAAGGACTTTAATATTCTACTGAACACTATGGGAAAGTTAAAAATGAAGTTATTTCTCAGTGGTCCAATTCCATCACCTCAATGGGGAGACGAAAAACACTCCAGGCTGGACATGATAAACAAATGGCTGATTAAAAGCTGCTCTGCCAGCTCAGTGACCTTCATCGATAACCTCTGGATCTATTGGCAGCGCTTTCACCTCTTTGGAAGAAGCGGACGCAATCTTAATAAACATGGGATAAAGTTGCTCACTGCAAATCTTTTTCACTTTATCAACAAGGACAGCAACGTGATCATCGCTTCAGAAGAACAGGCTCAAGGATTTCTGACTAGGAAGGAACCGTCGGCTTATCAGGCAAAAACAGCTGATATAACATCGACTGGAGACGGAGCGACTAGTTCCCTTCCTCCTTCTCCCCTCCCTCTCTGCTCACCCACTCATTCACAGGATTCACAAGATACACATGGAGAAATGTCTTCTGGACCGGAGTTTCTTAAATTTACAGATGGAATGAATCAACAGGTTGTACTTGGGACGTCTCTCCTTAGCGCTCACGTAGCAGACCTCACTTCATTTAAGCCACCTGACTCTAACGTCCCAGAGGATCCATCACTCTGCGTTTCTGAGGTCTGAGGCCGGGGTCCAGACTTTATCTTTACGCCCTTCTTGCTCCAGAATGTGTCTGGCCCCTCGGCACTGCAGAACAGGACATTACCTGTCCGGATCACTACAAGAAAATTTACAAGAAACAGAAACATAAAATATAGGGGACCTAATTCAAACATCAGACTGTTCCCCTGCCTAAAGGAACCTCAGACTGAAGATTTCTTGGCCTCCAAGTCACTTAAACTCGCTCTTTTAAATACCAGATCTCTCTGTGCTAAAGCTCTATTAATTAATGATTTCATCACTGAGCATAATATTGATGTTATGTTTCTGACAGAAACATGGTTGAATGATAATAATGAATCGATCGTACTAATTGAATCTGCGCCTCCTAACTACAATTTCTTCAGTGAGAATAGAAAACATAAAAAAGGAGGAGGCGTGGCTTCAATATTTATGAATACCATAAATTGTAGTAAAATCTCTTTGGGTCACTTCACCTCTTTTGAGTATCTTGGAATTGAGGTTAAAGGCCACAAACGAACTTTGACTGTAACTTTATACAAAACTCCAACTTTTGTGGAAAATTTCTTTACTGACTTGAATGAACTTCTATCTCTCATATGTATTGATTATGATTGTTTAATAATTGTTGGTGATTTCAACATTCATGTTGACAACCCCCAAGACAGAGGGGCAAAAAAGCTCGCTAATATTTTAGAGACTTTTGGTCTAACACAACATGTCAAACAAGCAACACACACTCAAGGACACACACTGGACCTGGTTATCAGTAAGGGTGTGAATGTTTCCAATGTCTCTGTAACTGATGTCGCCCTGTCGGATCACTTCGCTGTTATCTTTGAAAGTTCTTTATCTTTTAACCCACTTGGACAAACAGCAACCATCACAAAACGTTCTCTCACTGAAAACACAGCAGAAACTTTTAATCAAATCTACTCTTCTTCCTCACCCTTAAGCTGTAATGATGTAGATAAGTTGGTAAATGATTTTCAGTCTAAAGTCTCAGATATTATTGATTCCATTGCCCCAATTAAAATGAAGGTTGTGTCTGGTAAAAAGAAATCTCCATGGAGAAATGCACAAACAGTTAGATCTGCAAGACAACTCTGCCGTAGGGCAGAGCGAAAATGGCGTAAAACTCAACTCCACGTTTATTGTGACATCTATAAAGAAAGACTACGTAACTATCATTTAACACTAAAACATGCAAGAGAGGCTTTCTTTGCAGATGTCATAAACAAAAACATTAACAACGCTTGGGCTTTATTTGCAACAGTTGACAGAATCACAAACCCTCCTGTGACGTTACCGCCTGAATTCCAATGTATTGCTGCCTGCAACCAGTTTTCCAGCTTCTTTTCAGAGAAAATTCAAAAAATCAGAGGATTAATCTGTACATCCACTATAAAGTCAGTACCAATGCTGAACCCAAACAAAATAAATACAGGAAAAATGACCCAATTTTAACTACTTAATTATAAAACCCTACAGGAAATTATAAGTCAAATAAGCTCCAGTTCCTGCTGTCTGGATGTTTTACCCTCACATTTCTTTAAGAAAGTCCTGCCTGTTATCGCTGCTGATCTGATCCAAATAGTAAACTCATCGCTCTCATCAGGCGTTTTCCCCCAGGCTTTGAAAACAGCAGTAATCAAACCACTTATAAAAAAGAACAATCTGGACAAATCACTAATGCAGAATTACAGGCCGACCTCTGACCTCCCATTCATCAGCAAAGTTATTGAAAAAGCTGTGTGTAAACAATTAACTAGCTTCCTAACTATAACCAACCTCTTTGACTCCTTCCAGTCTGGTTTTCGTGCTCACCACAGCACGGAGACCGCCCTCGTAAAAGTGTTCAATGACATCCATATAAATACGGACTGTGGCAGAACCACAGTGCTGGTTCTGTTGGATCTCAGTGCAGCTTTTGACACTGTTGACCATGACATATTACTGAATCGACTGGAGAGTTGGGTCGGACTCTCCGGTCCAGTGCTTAACTGGTTTGAATCCTACATAAAGAACAGGGATTTCTTTGTTTCAATTGAAAACTTTTCATCAAAGAGGTCAAAGGTCACATGTGGGGTACCCCAAGGTTCAATCCTAGGGCCCCTTTTATTCAATAATTATATGCTCCCACTAGCTCAGGTTATTACAGAAAATAATATTAGCTACCATAACTATGCAGATGACACACAGCTCTACATTACGATGTCACCAGGTGACTCAGAGCCCATCCAATCACTGAACAGATGCTTAGAACAGATAAATGTGTGGATGTGCCAAAACTTTCTCCAGCTGAACAGAAACAAAACTGAAGTTATTATTTTTGGACCTAAAGAGGAACGATCTAGAGTCAATGCACAGCTTCAGTTATTACAACTGAAAACCAGCGATCAGGCCCGAAACCTGGGAGTAGTGATAGACTCTGACCTGAACCTCCAGAGCCACATAAAGACAGTTACAAAGTCGGCCTTCTATCACCTGAAGAACATTTCCAGGATTAAAGGACTAATGTCTCAGCCAGATCTAGAGAAACTCGTCCATGCGTTCATCTTCAGTCGTATTGATTATTGCAACAGCGTCTTCACAGGTCTGTCCAACAAATTAATCAAACAGCTGCAGCTGATCCAGAATGCTGCTGCTCGCGTTCTCACTAAAACCAGGAAGATAGAGCACATAACACCAGTTTTAAAGTCCCTCCACTGGCTCCCTGTAGCTCAAAGAATAGACTTTAAAATACTGTTGTTAGTTTATAAATCACTGAACGGCTTAGCACCACAATACATTAAAGATATGCTTTTATTGTATCAACCTTCCAGACCTCTCAGGTCTTCCGGTTCTGGTCTGCTCTGCATCCCCAGAACCAGAACCAAACGAGGAGAAGCAGCTTTCAGCATCTATGCACCACAAATTTGGAACAAACTTCCAGAAAACTGTAAAACAGCTGAAACACTGACTTCTTTTAAATCTCAACTGAAAACCCACCTGTTTAGAATTGTATTTGAAATGTAATCAATTACAAATTTATTGATGGAACTTGACTTAATGATTGATTCTATATTGCATTGTGATTCTGTGTTTGTTATGATGTAAAGCACTTTGAAATGCCTTGCTGCTGAAATGTGCTATACAAATAAAATTTGATTGATTGATTGATTCAGTGTAAATCTACAATGTCAATAGTCATGAAAATAAAGGAAACTCATTGAATTAAAAGGTGTGTGTGTGTGTATATATATATATATATATATATATATATATATATATATACACACACACACACACCCACACACACGCACACACACCCACCCACACACACCCACACACACACACACACACATATGGTCCCTAAGCGGAGTGCTCTCATAACTAAGCTGTTGCCAGGCAGAAGTGGCCCAGCCCTAGTTCTACTCCAGGAAGGCGTCACAATTTGTGAAGTCTAGTTTTTACAAACGCTCTCGCTTCGACAAGGAGTTGCATAATTCATAGGATTCCATAAACATAAAACCTCACCGTGGTGGTGGAGCAAAACTTTGGAAAAAGTCGAGGAGTTGAGCCCCGTCACTGAGAAATAGTGTTAAAAAAACATCCTGTTGCAAATTCGGTTCTATACCGAAAGCTGTGTGCAGAGGCCTAGGTTTTACTTCAACACTATGTGCTGTTCAACCGTTTTCGGACATAATCCTACAACGTCTCTGCATGACGTAGTTATTATCAAGATACTCGTTATTTTCCATATGTTATTTATACTTATTTAGGAATGATACAACTTACAATAAATTTGGAGAAGTAGACATGGATTCTTCTGCTTAAAAAATACATTTCTAAATATTGCTGAGCATGTAAATGAAAAATTGTTTATTGACTATGAAGGAAGAAAAAAAATGATTTGACTAAATAAATTTATGAGAATGGAGGAAAGAAAATAACTTACCGTACAGGAGGAACACAAACGCAGCTAACAGCCACATCTTCCTATATTTACAAAATGCCAAATCCTTACTAAAGGATTTCTTAATGATTCATTTAAACATTTCCTCAGACTAAAACAGAAAATAGTTTAAATTTGATTATGGTATCCATTTAAGGTCGGCTCACTTGTTCCGCGTTGGATGAACATGAAAGTCTCTTTCACTTTCACTTCTCATGTTCGTTCATGCAGCTGCTTAAGCTGCTAAACCACACCCCTCTTTTCTGCTCTAAGTGCGCCATCTAGTGAATAAGCGTGTTACTACAGGTGCTGCCTGTAGGAAATGTTGAGTGGAATTAGAATTAAAAATAATATATAATATTGTTTCAACGAGTGGTTCATATATTTTATATGTATTTTTATTTTTCTCGAATAATGTATAATGATGACATACTCATTAAACACATAAGACTCTGTGGGAATCCCACAGAGTCTTATGTGGGATAGATAGAATTGTATTTGAAATGTAATCAATTATTCTACGTTCCCACCCTCATCTATGGTCATGAGCTTTGGGTCATGACCGAAAGAACGAGATCGCGGATACAAGCGGCCGAAATGGGTTTTCTCCGTAGGGTGGCTGGGCTCTCCCTTAGAGATAGGGTGAGAAGCTCAGTCATCCGGGAGGGACTCAGAGTAGAGCCGCTGCTCCTTCACATCGAGAGGAGCCAGTTGAGGTGGCTCGGGCATCTGGTCAGGATGCCTCCTGGACGCCTCCCTGGTGAGGTGTTCCGGGCACGTCCCACCGGGAGGAGGCCCCGGGGAAGACCCAGGACACGCTGGAGAGACTATGTCTCTCGGCTGGCCTGGGAACGCCTCGGGATTCCCCCGGAGGAGCTAGAAGAAGTGGCTGGGGAGAGGGAAGTCTGGGCCTCCCTTCTGAAGCTGCTACCCCCGCGACCCGACCTCGGATAAGCGGAAGAAGATGGATGGATGGATGGATGGATGTAATCAATTATTGATGTAACTTGACTTAATGATTGATTCTATATTGCATTGTGATTCTGTGTTTGTTATGATGTAAAGCACTTTGAAATGCCTTGCTGCTGAAATGTGCTATACAAATAAAATTTGATTGATTGATTGATTGATAAGAAAACTATAGATATTAAAAAATATCACATACAGATTTTAATTAAAGTGCAACTGTATAAATATAAGACAATCACAATAAACCACCTCAAGACGGTTTACATGGTTTATGAATCAATTATCAGTTTTCTAAAGCTCTAATTATTTAAGCAGCACATTAATAAAATTAGAAAAACAATTAAACTTCCAGGGAGCAACACTAATTTATCAATCAGGGGAATTTAAGTTTGCAAACATTCACACCAACATGTTGACGCCTACCTTTTAGGTTCAAATTAATCTTCTAAACCAAAAATCAAATGACTCAAAATAAGAATAAAAAACACAACAAACAGAAGAGAGGAAAGAAAACCAGGATATATAAAAATTTACTTTTATTTTTAATTCAGTTTACAAATTTAAGACGGTAAAACTGATTTATTGGTTCCTGGTTCTAAACAGAAAAAGATGGACCATGGAAAGGTTTTACACTTGTATCAACTAGTAAAACAAACAGACCAAAAAAAAAAAGAAAAGAGAAAACAAACTATACACCAGTGTTGTACAGTAACGAAGTAAAAATACTTCACTACTTTACTTAAGTATATTTTGAAGTACTTCATACTTTCCTCGAGTATGAAAATTTTTGATGACTTTCACTTTTACTTCACTATATTTCCGAACTTAATCGCATACTTTTACTCCGATACATTTTCAATGTGTGGTTTAGTTACTCGTTACAAAAAAGCGAGAGAGAGAAACGCAAGTGTTTTGACCCCACCTACTGATTAGCAAGTAGCAAGTAGGCTACCGAACAAAGTCGGTAGCCTACTTGCCTGGGCTGGTTCATCACCTCCAATAGGATACACCTGTTTCGCTTCTCCCATTAAACACAAAGCAAGTCTCGCTATCAGCAGCAGCCACATGGAGGAGGAGACGGAGACCACAACGACTGCAACTACGTCGGACACGGCTCCAGGGGAACCACCAGCTGGTGATGAGAGCCCATGGCCTTATTTAAACACAATACACTCTTTTGTGGGTGTTAAAGATTCGTCGTACCGCATGCAGTTTATGTTATTCCTGCCCGAAGATGTGGAAATTCTATCTTACAAAAACTCCCCGTCCAACTTGAAGAAACACATCGAGGTAACGTCTTATGAAATGGTTATAATCCTCCTGTGTCAGTAACTATAGCTTGGTCACTAGGCACTATTGTGAAATCTTGAGCATAACGTTACCTGTATAAATGAACTTTGTTTGGCATTGTTTCAGTTCCACACGTGGTGTATTTAGCTTAGGCCTAATGTTGACTGTAGCATGCTACCTAGACTCCTCTGTTCAAGGGGGGGCAGAAGCCATAGCGATAGCAATTTAGACTAAATTTAACGAATATAGGAAAGGCATCCAAGTTCAAAACCACAAACCATTAACATGTGCTACTCTTTAAAACTGGAACAATTTATTAGCAGGTTTAATTTTGCCTGCACTTGGTTGTGTACATTATTTTAAGTGTATTTGACAAGTTTACCAAAATATAAAAAAAGTCATTCAAACTGCATTTGCCTTGTTTTACTTTTTACTTGTACTTTTCATTACATTACTTGAGTACATCCATTTTTACAGTAATTTCCATACTTAAGTACAAGAAGTTTCAGATACTTTAAGACTTTAACTCAAGTAACATTTCAGTCAGTGACTTGGACTTTTACCAAAGTCGTATTTTGGAGAGGTACTTATACTTTTACTTGACTCTGAGATTTCAGTACTTTATACAACACTGCTATACACATTGTCTGGATTATTCAGAACAAAAAAAGGAGAATTAAATCTCATGAAAAACATTTGAACCAAGCTGGATATTTTCTCTTAGACTCCACCAACTTTGGGTTTCTCCCCAACTCTACGGCTCCTTTCAGGATCGCTTCCTGGGGTCTAAGAGGACACAGGACTTTATACTGAGGTCCAAACTGATCAGTGATGTGCTGACGTAGAATCTGGCTCTCAGCAAATCCTCCCACTAACACAATAAACCCAATGTTGAGATTTTTGTCTAATATTTCTCTGAGTCTCTTGGTGATTCCCTGCAGACTCTCATCATAGAAAGATTTGAGTTTTTCCCGGGAGATTCTGATAGATCCATCATCCCAGGAAGCTCCTTCCACTGAATCAAAGAACGTTTCAATCTCTTTGTTTTTCTGAGCCTCGTCTCTCAGGTTACCTGGGCAACTGACCTGAACATCTTCATCCAAATGTTTGAGACGAGTAAAATCATACATCATTTTTTGAATCTCATTAGGGAAGTTTTGTTCATATTTACTCCAGATTCCATCAGAGAAGATTTCTCTCAGGAACTCTTTGAATTTCCCTTCCACATATTTTCCCCCCAGATTGTCTTTAGGGGCCTCATACAGTGTCTTCAGGACTCCTCCTTCCAGGACGTCATGAGTAGTAAAGTAAATGTTTTCATCTGTTGACAAACAGGAAGAGAATAAAATAGATTAAAGGATAAATCTCAGTAAACAAACTATTGCACATTTTAAGTCACATTCAATCAAAACATAACTTTTAATCAAAAGATTACTTCAACACATCTATTTGTTCTCTTAGTGTGTGAACACAAAGATTTTTAAAACTTGAGTAATGTTGTGTAACTTTTACCTCCACAGCTGACAACAAGGTACCGTTTCCCGTCTCTTTGGGTCTCCAGCAGGACTATAGTTTCTTCTGGTTTGGTCATAAACTTTACAACCTCCTGACTTTCTGGTGGATCTGTAAAAACACAGAAACCTCACTGAGTTTTACCACGAAAAAGGACAATTTCTGGACTACCTACCTCTGAGTAACACTGATGTGTATTTTTAACTTAGAGATCTTCTCTGATGATCAAAGTTAAGCTTAATAAACAAAGACAGTAACTTCTGAAAATTGTCAGGTTAATGGAGCAAAGAAGAGGAAAAAGAAAAAACCTGAACATCCTCTGATCTACACCATTTCAGATGATATTCTGGGTTTAAAGGGGTGGAGTAAATCTATTTTAGTGGACTGCATCAAAACAATATCAAGTGTGCAAATGTGAACTGAAAGCAGAACCTTCAGATGGGCAATAAATCAATAATAATATACACTATGTTGATCAATTTAATCAAATGTCCTGTTTGTAATAACAAGTCAGACCATAAATTTATTAAATTCTGTTATGTTTCAGACTAAATCCAAACTAACCATTCAGTCATATTTTTTGCCTCTGTTTCACTGCTAACCTCAGATCTGATTATTATTAGACCTTTACAATCAAGAAATCAGGTAAACAGAATCTGCCTGACAAATTAAACTAAACTTGTAATTAGACAAAGGACCCAAAAATTCAAGACGGAGTACATTTACATAGATTTATTAAAAATCTGTCACTGGTAAGAGTTGGAAAAAGCCACACTGGAAACTCTGCAATTAGAAAGTTTAGGTTGGTGGCTAAACTGGTCATTATTTACTGATGGAGAAAACAGAGAATAGTGGTGAATCTTCTCAAGAGTAGATGAACTAACAAAATGACTCCCCGAATCGAGAACACATTCAGGGAATTCAGAGAGGAAACATCAAAAGAGCTGCTGGCTCATGAGTTCAGAAATATTCATGTTAATTAATTAGAAAGTGAATGAGCTAAATGGCATTTATAGGGAAGTTTTAAGGTCAGAACCATTGACCTTCAGTGATGTTGATCCCCAATAATTGGGGGAAGTCTTCTGCAAATCTGCCTCTGAATGGTAGAAAGTCATGAGTTGCCAAATCTGGGCTGAAATCTGTGACATGACCTCCAGCAGGCTGCTCACTACAATCCATCTGCATTAAAAATATTCTGCAAACAAGAGTCGGTCAAAATTCCTCTTCAGAGAGTTAGAAGATTTTTTTAACACAAATGTTGGACTGCAGATATTAGTTTGCAGTTATTAGACTTAGAAGGAAATTACTTTTTTACAGAAAATAACATTGATTTGGGTTGCCTTTCTGTCCTTAACAAATGAAATAAATATTTGTGGTTACTCAGGTTAAATTTGAATAAAAAAATGCTTGATGACGTAGAAGATTTAAGAACAGATATGTGACACATACTTAAACATTCACATGACTCATTTGCTTCAACATGGTTAGTAAAAACAGATCAGCTAAAGAATCCATTGATATGTTGAACTTGCTTGATAACGTAGAAGATTTAAGGAAGTACCAGAGAAAGGTCCTATTTTAACATTTCTATCTTTGGAGCCCAGAGACGGGTCGACTGACCTGAAGGATTTTAGCTAGCATCCTATAAGCAGTTTTGCATGATTTTCCACTCCTCCTTTCTGGCCTGACGGTCAATGGCCACGTTTACAATTGAAAAAGGGATGCTAATTTGAGCCATCAAAATCGTCAGTTTGGACTCAGGTCTTTTGACCCTCTTTCGGGACTTCAGGGGAGAGGTCGAAACCCTGGTACTCCCAGTGTTAGGAACAGATATGTGATACATACTTAAACATTCACATGACTCATTTGCTTCAACATGGTTAGTAAAAACAGATCAGCTAAAGAATCCATTGATATGTTGAACTTGTCCTACAAAACAGACCAAAACCTGTTTGTTTGCCAGACGTTATAGATCCACACAGTACCGTTACAGCTGGTATCAGGTTCTGCTGCTCCTGCAGGTTGATCCTGTGAGTCTCTGCTGTGGTTCTGTGTGATGAAACCATCAGATTGAAGCTTCAAACACCAGGTCAAAGCTGCTTCTGACTCCAAAACAAACATCAGTTTGTCTTTAGTGTCGTCTGTTACCAGACCAGCCTGGAGGAGAAACCAAAAGTCTGATTCTGCTGAACATTTCAGAGCTGATGTTGACTTTAAAAACATGATGTTACCTGAGTTGCAGCTTCAATAATGAACTGTTTCGTTGATTGATCCAAGAGTTCAGGAACAGTCAGCACCCAGGTGAAGTCAGATGCTGTGAACTCTCCACCTTCTGGATGAGATCTGATGGTTTTCAGAGCATCGTCCTTCAGGAATCTCAGAGCTTCTGTAAAAACCTTCAGGACCTTCATTGACTTGTCATTTGCTGCTTTAATTGTCTGCTTGCTGGTGTCCTGGGAATTAGTTTCAGTCTGTTAGTTTGTATTAAAACACAGGTTAGTTTGTCAGAGTTACAGATGGAAAACTGCTGCAGTCTTAGGGCCAGTCCAAGCAGAAACTGTTACTTTCTTTGGAAAAACAAACAAACAACAGATTTAAAGGTGGACAAAAAAACAATTTACTGGTTTTAAAAATGGACTATGTGTGTATTTTCTTTGATTTAAAAACATCAGTTTTCTTGATAGGTGGATTAACTGCACAATTTTAAGTTAGATGTCAAATTAAAAGAAGTCCACGCTTTTCCAAAGTGTTGTACATAGGAAACACAGAAGCAAAAGCGAAAGTCTTCATCAAATGTTTCACATTTTACAAGGTATGAGCACTTTTGATATTGATAATTTTGATTAAGTAACCAAAACACTTTGACCACCTCATTTAAAAGCTGCAACTTCCAGCAGCAGCTCAGATGTTCACCCCTAGTTCTCTGATCCGAAGTTGGTTTTGAAATAAATCACTGTTATTCTAGTGTTTCATAAAATCATTTCTTGAACAATATAACTGGTTTTAAATAAATCAGAAAGTAACAGGGAATCAGATTGTGACGTCACATCATAGTGCAATCCCATGTTAGGGGCCTGGCTAATCCAAGAAAAATATGCAAGACTGATCTAGTATTTGACATCAGATAAGGAATAGCTTAACATCCTAGAATGTGGAAGATTGTAAATGTGAACAGTGATTTAACACAACAGAAAATATTTGTTTGACATTTGTGTTTCTGTAGATAAGTGCTAAAGTTTCACAAATGTTAGCAAAACTATAAAAACTGCAGGAGCTAAACAGGAAAAGTCTTTATTCTAATAACTCACGTGGATTGAATCTGTCTAAAAGTTACTTTGTCACAATCACAGACCATATTGTCTCTCACAATAAATACAATTGTCCTCTTTTGAGGTTTTTGTCCATATCTTTTGTTTCTGACATTGTATCTTTCTGTCTGACCAGAACTGGTGTTTTTCAACCCTGGTGCTCAAGGCACACCACCCTGCATGGTTTAGGAATTGCAATCAAATGAAAGGGGTGTGTTGAAGCAGGGGAACATCTAAAACATGCAGGTCAGTGTGGTTTGAGGCTGAGGTTGGGAAACAGCCTGGCTGTAGTCCTTCTCAGTCACGTTCATCTGTAGTAGGGTAGTAGGTGTATTGCGTAGCCCTTCTTATTGTATTTTGTACTCTGCGGAACTGTTTGGTGTTCTAGATTTGATCAAATTTTTCTTCACTGTGATTTTTCTGACTTATTTTAACACATCAGGATATCAGAACACCTGTTTTCTGTTTTGGTAAATCTGTGCTTCACATGGTTTTTCTGGGTGCGGTACATGGTCGCTAGATTAAAGGTAACTTCAGCGCTGTTATGGTTACTACTTCTGTCTGTCTATTTCTGTCTGAGTCAGAGCTAGATGGATCTAAATGGACAAACAGTTGACCTTGATGTGCATTTTATCAATGTAATGTTGTTCAGCAGAAATGATTGCTGCAAAGTAAGTGAGTCAATGTAGTCTGCTGGGTTTCCTTAGTTAGAAAACCTTAATCAAGTGGGACAATAAACTGAACTTGGGGGATTTGCTTAACCAGAATTAAACTGGAATATATGAAACTGAAATTAATCTGACTGTATGATTGGATTGAACTGACAATATTTTTATTTACATAAACTAAATCTGTTTGTTTGCAGTGCACTTTGAGAATAGGTTAAGGTTAATGCCGTGTGTTGGGGATTGTCAAAAATGGTACTGAATGGGTGTGATCCGAAGGTTTCAAAAGAGAAGCTGCGTCATAGTTTTTTGGAGATTATTTTTATAATCTGTCTTTCAGAATTCTCACCAGATTGTCTGCAATCCATGAAGGACTTGTTTGAAATAAGTCCTTCTTTATTCAGACAAGTCTTTCTCAGAGTTTTCATCAAAACATCTTCAAATAGGTGTTTTTTTTAAGGTGAAAAAAAGGTGGGTGTATTGTTCATACATATAAAAAGGTCTACCTTCAGCTTATTTTCCCCTTTTTTAAAGTGTACAGCATGAAATGAAAGAGATGTTAATTAAGTTAGGGACCCACAGAACTAAACCCTGATTTCATGATGGCAGGTGGAAAACTTTGAGGAGAGAAGTGAAGGTTTAAACGATCTCAGATAATTCAGATACTGACAAGTTTAAAATCAGAAGGTGACCAAATAAAGAACACAGTAGAAAAAAAAGGAGATCTTTCTGCAAAGCTTTACTTGTACTTACTTTGCCCTGGATAACGATATTGAAGTTTTCAAAGAAATAATATTTCTCAGCTTCTTCTTCTCTCATATTGGTAAATGCTGTTTTAGCTTCATAACCAAACTTCATAAATTCTTCATGTTCATCAAACAGGATGCAGGTTGGAGTCTTTGGGGTGTCTAGTCCAAGTCCATTACTCCATCTCCTTATCTGGGTCTCACCTCCTTCCTCTCTGGGTTTAACATTGAAGGCGTAGCCACTGAATCCTGAACCAAAGTCTATGGCTATGATGAGAGAGTCAGGTCCAGCTGGATGGAGAAGAGAAGAAAGTTAGAATCTGAAAACCAACCACCAAAAAAAGAAAAAAACCTGTTAGATGCTGTTTTCACAATAAAAAGTTATTATTCAAAAGAAATCATAAATACAAATGGTCATTTGTATAAGTTACAAAATAAAATGTATCTATGTAATATTTAATTTACACAGACTAAATTGGTTCTGGGCCTGGTGACCCGGCCAGGCTGCACTCCACCTCTCAGTAAATGAAGGTTCAGAATATAAAACAACTCCACTAGTTTTATTAAAGAAAAATGTTGATATATAGTCATTTGTGATTTAAAATGTGATATAGGCCACTTTTTATCGGTTATACTGACCTTTGACATTGAGCAGAACTTTTTTCTTGACCAGGATTTTTCCTGATTTCTTAGAGACGGTGCATGTGTAGCTGTCTGTGTCTCTGTCTGTGGGATTCTTCAATATCAAACTGAGGTCTCCCAATGTAAAAGTTTTGTTCATCTCTGTTCTGTCTGCGTACTGGAAGTCTTGTTCTTCTAGCCTTAGCAAGCCACATGAGCTCCCCTGAGCCTTGTGGATGATTCTGTCAGAGTTGTTCGTCCATGTTACCTGGATTTCTTTAGGCAGACGGAGTGAAGTTTTAAATGGCAACAGAACAGACTCCACTCCTGGATCCTCCTCCACCCTGTAAACTGCAATAACAAAACAAAAAGAACAACAAACAGATGAGCTGCAGTAGAACTGATGATGTTGATGTTCACAGTAATGGAGCCTCAGTGATATTCCAGGAGAAAATCACTTCTTAACCAAACTTCAGGAATTCTGTTTAACTCAGAGAGTTGTGATTAATAAATCCATGTCAACAGTCAGATCATCAGTTACATGAAGGTTCAGGTATTTAACAGCAGCACTTTAATAACAGCACCAGATAAAGAGAAGTCAGGAAGCTTAAGCTTTGGATCTTCACTGCTTTTTATGTACAATAATCACATTATACATAATGTGACCATATTATGAGCTGGTCTTCAATAACTGTTGAAAACTAACTGCACAAGAACTAATAATAAACAAATCATCTGCATATGTGAGATGGTTAATTGTGGTCCCATCAACAACACACCTTATCTCACAGTTTTGTTGCCACTTTGACAAATCATGGACATATTTAAAAGCGATTATGTTACTCAAATTCAAAATCTTAATCTGTGCCATGATTAGATTTAAACTCAAAAAGGTTAATAGAAGTAAATAGAAATGAGCTCTTATTCAGTTTAATCCTCTACAGCACATTGGATAGCATACTGGCTAACACAATGGGTTACACTTGGTTATGTATTTTGCTTATTGGTGAAAAACTGGATTAGGAAGATTAAAATACTAAAGTTTCACATTCTGTTCTCTTTGTTATTAGTAGGTATTTTATCATTATCGTTATTTGATTATCATATTCTGTAGCACATTGTTAGTTTGTTTAATCTCTCAGTCAAACAAAGCAGAGTCACTCAGTCTGGATACCACAACTAAAAACAAGGTTTCTGGTCTGAGTTGCTCTTCAGATTAGCCAATCAGATGTTAGGCTTAATTTTGTTGGACACAGAAGCACTATGTAATAATCTATGGTAGGACAGAAAATATTAAAGTAATTTTTCTCTCTCTCACTCTGTACACATATGTACATGTTTTAATTTTATAATTTAAATGCTCTCTTGGAAGCATGTTGTACAATAGCAATGACATGGCTGTAAAAATAAACTTACCCAACATAAAATTTTGCCGAAAAAAGACTAAAAGACCCACATGAACACTAAAAACCAGGAGAATCCACAAAACCAGAAAAATTCTGGCCCAAGTTGGAATTTCTATGCAAAGGAAAAACAAAACAAATATCAGTTAGATATAGTTAAAAGTAAATAGTATGAAAAATACATGTGATGCTATTTTTTTACTTATTAGTCATTGTTTTATCAACATTTCATTTGACGGTCAAGTTCGGCAGCATACCATAAATTTAGTTTACTTCTAAGGTTTACAAATAAAACCACTCAGCTAGGTTAACACTACTATAACAAGGTAAATGACTTGCTGATGGATTACTGAATCCCAAAGTGTTTCCATGTAAGCTGGTAAAACATAGTCCCTTTAGGTGTGTATTTAGGCATGTTTTAATTCAAATGTGTCATATCAAGAATCTAGAGCCAAGCCCAGTTCATACTATTTATGTGGCCCTCTAGAATCAAGAGGGCCACATAAATAGAACTTTAAGAAAACGGTTATTTGCTTAAATTTAATTTCATCCATCAAATTAAAGTACATTTTAACGATGTACAGTCCTGACATGAAAACTCAGCCTGTCTCATCGTAATGGTTCACTATCTGATAACGTCAAAATTTGTAAAAGGTCCAGTGAAAATCTCAGCATGTTAGACTTTTGTGTTGACATTGTTTAGAAGAGACTCACCTGACATCAGATTGTCTCGGAAATGAAATAAGAGGCCCCCATACACGGAAAACAAAACCAGCATGGCCAGCAAATCCAGGAAGATTCTGACCTTGTCTGACATATCTATGGAAAAACATGGAGATCAGGATGGTATTAGACATACATGCCCACTACCTCTTATATTTTTCTCAAAAAATAATATTTTGCATAATTATTATTACATACTGTATGTCAGAGTTTCCTCAACAGTTTGATGTCCTTAGTCTTTAGTAATAATATTCTTAATGTCAATGACAAAATGTTTTTTTCAGGGTTCTATTCTTTTTCATGAAGTGCCTTCAAAAGACTTAAATGGAAAATAATTAATTATATAGTTAGTATTTCTATGAATAGAACACAACATTTGGTCCAAGTACTTGTGTTTGAAGAACTAAATTCAATTCAGTTTATTAATACACCGCTGACTTAAAACAATGTTTGCCACAAGGAATATAATTTTTAGAAATAAAATTCATGTCCAAGTGTATTACAAGGTTATATATTTTATAGCAACAAACCTAAAGCCAAAGCTACAATGGGGTAGCTTAGATCAAAGCATATTCACATGCTGCAATGAACCAACCAAATTTAGATCTAAATCCTGGTTTCAGTGACAAGACTTCAAAATTTCAGTTCTGAGAAATAAATTATCAATTGCAAAACTGGTGGAGACAAATTTCCAACAGACATAAGTTGTAATATCAGTGAAAGATCATTCTACAAAATATTGATTAAAAGTCAGTGAATACCAATACAAGCCACATGTTCTACTTTTGTATTGTTTTTGATTGGCAAATAATTATCTTGTCTTCTACTTGACCATATTGTGTTACTCTGTCACTCAGTTAAATTTATTTATTTTTGTATTAATAATGTGAAAATATGTATATTTGTGTTTTCTTTCAGACACAAATGTACATTTGGGTTGATGTGGGTTCAGCTCCTTATAGACACACTGCAAGCTCTGCATGCCAGCAACTGTCATTGCATATTAAATACGGTTTTAAAATGGACTTACCTGACAGCAGATTGTCTCGAAAATGAAAATACAGGTCACCAGTCTCAGAGACAAGAAACACCTGAATATGGAGGAGCATGATAATCCCATACCAAGTTGAAAATATTTCTATGGAAAGACATGAAGACAAAATCTTAGACATGTCCAGCAGAGATGCATTAATGTTTATTAGTCTGAAAAATTATTATTCTATATGTCAGTTTTCCTTCAAATATACACACTTTTAAAATAGTTTTTATCAGTATTAAGCAGTGCTGCGATGTTGAACTTCTTCTCCTGCTGCCACAGGGCAGCTGTGGTTACAACGTAGCTTACCACCATCATCATGTGAGTGAATGACTGAATGTTGTGTGAAGCATTTCTGACTTTATCCGAAAGTCCAGAAAAAGCACAGACAATTTACCATATCACACAAAATCTCAAGTTAACACATTTATATTTATGATGTGACAAATTGCGACAAAATATCTATGTGTACAAGCTTCTAGGTATAGATATGAACTCACAGGTTAGTGACAAAATGCAAAAAAGTAAAATAAATATTTAACTTTTGTTGACTTTCATTTTTTGCTGTCGTTTGCTGCTCACCATGTGTCTCACCATGTGTCTCACCATGTGTCATGCCCATAACGTGGTGCTGTGAACGAGGTAACTCTCCATGGGAGAGTGGCTATTTCTTTCCAATTAAACTGTGTTAGTTGAGTAGCTAATGCGTCTGTGTTAGCTAAATGAACACTAGTTAATCCATGCCAGTATATTTTATTAAGCTAGTTAACAAGAATAATAATGTTGTTACCTATGTTACATCTTCAGCTGGTTAGTTAATTTCTGGAATAAACCCAGTCCTCTTAAATTTTTGTGCAGAAATTGTGCTCACTGTTGCTTTCCATGTTTAGAAGAAATGTTCATTTTCACAATAGAAAGAGCAACGAGTCAGGGAGGAGATATTAGGCCAGAGACCAGCAGTAGGGACGATTATGAAGCAAGGTCTTCACAGGGATGGAGAGGTTACAAATTGCTGAGAAAAATAGATCTATTGCAGGGAGAAACCAGGCAGGTATTTTACAAATATTTCAGGATTATATTCATTCCAAAACATTTTATATCTGTATCATAGGTAGCACCAGGAAAAGGCCTTGTCTAGTGTATATATTTAGACATATTTGTTTGTTTTGTTTTATTTTCAGATATTATTTCACTTATGCCTTGTTTATGCTTATAATGGCTGCAGGTATACATTAGGCCATTCAATTTTTATTTAACCTGATTAATTTTGCACCTCTGTGCTGTCACATTTGACTCAAATGTTGATGTGTTTAGTGTTGGGTCACTTTCTAAACAAAATTTTGAGGCTTCTTACCCTGTTATCTCGTCAATTCTTTTGCATTTTGTCTGCTATGTAATAATTTGGTTCAAAGAATCATGTTTTACTAAACATTTCATGTTCAAAGTTGCTCTCTTGTACTTAATGATCTGCAGCTAACCCTGTAAATGTTTGAAGGATATTGTGTCCACTCAGTCAGGGTTTGGCAGTTAAAACTTAAGAATTTTAGTACATAGTTTAAAACACTAAAGTCATTCCTTGGTGCTATATGGGGCTGTAAAAACACATAGTCAGTGAGGAGAGGTGCAACTGATGCAAGAGGACAATAACTCCTTCAGTAAACATCTGAAAAAATGCGTCACCCTCACTTATGAGATCATAGTTACGCCCCTGATGTTCATTCACCAACAAAGTACATGGTGGTGAATATGGGTTCAGTTCCACATACCTGACTTTGTGTAGCCTTGGATGCCAGAAAACATACTTGCATGAAAGGAAAGCAGAACCAGCATAAACAACAACTCCAGAAGCATTCTGATCCAAGTTGAAATTTCTATGAAAAAGGACAGTATGGATATTAGATGTAGCCCAGTACAAAACTAGACAAAAGGCAGCAACGTTTTTGAACATGTCCAAGTGATTGCTTAAACGTAACATGTCTCTTAAATTTAATTGTCTCCTTGTTTTGAGTAAACATTTTGCAGTTCTGCAATCCCCCCCAAACTACCAACACTTGTTTATCAAGCTGGGGATTTTATGTAAAAGGTTGTAGCATTAGGAGAAACAATTTAATTACATTATTTCTATTGCTCTCAAGAAATGTAGATTGATCCATGCCCACATATACCAGTGTACTGTTACACCGCAGCAGAATTTTCACTCTATTACTGATGTGAGACTAATACATAGAAATCTCAGGAGCCTATTAAACAAGTTGAACTCAAGAAAGATTTGGATACACTCAACAAAATGCTGATGTTATCATGTTAACCACAACCTGGGTTTCAAAATCTGTGTATGATAAGCATATTTGAATAGATGGTTACAGTGTGTATCATGTTCACACATCAAGTTTAAGGTTAATTTCATGCTTATAATGTGAGCAGTCACTGTAAAGTGGACTTTAGATTTACAGCCTGACCCGGACCTACCAGGAATTCAGGCCAGATCAAAATTATTTGCTTGTAGTCGGGTGGGATCAGGTGAGTTTGATAAGCATATTTATAGCACAAAGAAAACTAAACAAGAATGCTCAATATAGATCTACTTATTATAGTCTAAGTAGAGAAGAAGAGGAGGACAAAAAAAGAAAGGTAGAGAAGTTAGTGGAGCAGAGCACTGCACAATGTGCATGTATCCCTGCTCTGATCTGCTTTCTTTAATCACACATCCCAGAAGATTTGCACTGGATTCCCAAGTTTCAACAAGCTGCAAAAATGGAGCTGGAAGTCATTAAATAAAAGCTAAAAACAGGAGAAGTTACACTGCTTTGTCAAATGGTGTTCTAAAAATGAAGGCAGTAAAAGGTTCATTATAAATATTAATCCTGGCTTGGGCCTGTAACTTAATTAACACAATACCTATGTGCTTGAGCTGGGCTGGATATTTTAGGCCTGATCTAAAGCCTAATGAAGCACAATTTGAAAATGTTTGTTGAACAGTCTTTTTTTGCAGGAGCTTTTTTATTTCGACTCTGAGAAGACTGCTCTATTTGATAATGTTATACTGTAGAAGAGACTCACCTGGTAGCAAATAGTCTTTGAAATGAAATACAATTTCCGCACAAATAGCAAGAACAGCCATCACAACAACAGCAATTCCTAAAAATGTTAAATATATTCCTATGGAATAAAAAAGAAATATTAAGTTATTAAAGTGGGTTTTGATGTGAACCCAAATCAAAAGCACATTGATGTGGGTTCAGTTTCTTACAGTCATAACACTGAACACTCAGCATGCCAGATATTAGCATTAATACTGTCATAAAAAGGGACTTGCCTGGTATAAAATTAAAAAACCAGCCCACAGAAAGAGCAGGACCCAGCAGAACCAGGAAAACCCGCACAATCAGAAGAATTCTGGTCCAAAATGAAATTTCTGTGAAAAAAAGTTAAATATTAAACATGTACACCCAGTACAGACCTAACATATTTTTTGCAGAAAGCTTAATAGTCAGAATAATTACTTTTACATAGAGAAATTTCTCTCCCTCTCCTCTCTCACTATGGACCTTTAACTTCAGTGGACAAACCTACACTTACACATCACTCTCTCTTCCTCTTCACAGAGAAGCAGTAGTCCTGAGCCCAGGAATCTCCATAGACAGTTTCATGATTAATTGTTTTTATAAATAAACTTTTTAAAATCTTACTGTTCTCTGTGGAGCTTTGTGCAAAAGACATCTAAACAAAACCACAATAGTTTCACTTTAGTTTCATCAGACTAGAGGACATGTCTCCAGATGTGGTCATTGTCACTATGTGCATTTTCAAACATCAGTCTGGTGTATGTTTTGTTTCTTTTGGAATAATGGCTTCCTCCTTCAGACCATGTCAGTACAGGACATGTGTGACTGTGGATAATGACTGTATTACCAGCTTCAGTAGCATCTTCATAAGGTCTTTGGTTTTTGTTTCTTGATTTATGAATTCCATTTATTAATACCAAAATACAGCTGGTCCATTTCACATGCTACCTTTAGGAGCTAGCAGGACTAAATGGCATCAAAGAACAGTTTGAAATCCTATTCGTTAGCCTCTATCTAAGCTCCGCCCTGAGGAGGACGTTCCCTAGTGTGTCATATCCTATAATCTTAGCTTTGAGGGTGTTTCCTAACATGTCATTTCCTTTAGTTATAGCTTTGCAGCTAGCTAAAAGAGATGGAAGAAAAACACCAAATTATTTATTCTTAACAGTATAATGGTTGGATATTCACATCACATGTCAATACTTGTGTAAACTTCAAGCTTATGGAAATTGTTCCCTAAGATGAACCAGACGTCTGAAGCGTCACAATTATCTTCCTCATATCTTGGTTGATTTCTTTTGACTTTTGTCAAACAAGAAAGAAGTGTTGTAAAGGTGTGGAAATAAAATACATCTACTGTAAATAATTCAAATGTTTCTGACAGTAATCATTCTGTATACAAATTTCTGAATTTGAAGAAAGCTATTAAAAAAATCTCAATATGTTCCTGCTAAGTTTAGCAAGTAGAAATAATTGGTAATTCTAAGTAACCAACAACAAGAGACGTTTAGTCTGATTTAAAGTCAGACAATGAGAAAAAAAATGTCTTTAGCTTTTTTATGTAAACTTATGGTTTCAACTGTACCTTTCTTTTCCATGAATTGATCATATAATTTATGGAGTAAGATTTTGTTTTGAAACAATAATGCCATTGACGTGACTGATCACATGTTTAATTTTAGTTAATTGCTCAACAATTAACTCATCTCAAGGTACCAACTTAAGAGATCTATAAAACATGGTTAGTGGGAATTTCCTGGCTTTAAAGAGAATAGCCTTGATTTTTTCTAAGTACAATCTGCCTGCAACTGGAAACAGAGTCCGTTACCCACAATGATACCTGAGTATAATTAGTAACCTGATCCACTTTCCAGTCTTCTGTAGCATTTGACAGAAAAAAAGACTTTGTCACTTTAATTATTTTTGTATTGATAGTGAAACACAATATAAAAAGTAAAAATTGTGTGAATACTTTTGCTAAGCACTATGTCCTGTTCGCTTGTAGAAACCCAGTTCACAACAAGAAATGGATAAGTGGGTGTTTTTATGGAATACTGTGCTACTTTTATAATGAATTTGTACAATCTAAATTAATGTGATTTCACTTCCAGATCATAGAAACTCTGAAAACTTTACATAATAATTTTGAATTAGACCTTAGCACCTCTGAAGCTTCCTCCACTTTTCTGAAAGAGCTCAAGGTCCACTTCACAACTGGTCATAATCTAAGGAAAACTCAAAACCACAACATTTTAACATTAGCATTTATACTGCTGAAAACAAACTTACTTGATATGTATCGTTGTCGAAAATGGAACAAATTGCTCACATTGATAGTGAGAAACAACAGCAGAAACAGGACACCTAAGGCCAAAGTTGGAATTTCTATGGAAAATAATATAAACAAGTTAGGATCTTAGAAATGCATGTCCAATACAGAATTGTTATGTTTTTTGAAAATAGAAGAAAACATATTTCTTAATTTTCTTTATTCTTTATGCATATAATTTTTCTCAAAAAATTAAAACACAGTTGCCTTTTAACATTTTGAAAATCTATAGTATTAATATTGTTAATATTAGTAAATAAAACAGTTTTTTTAGGGTTCCGTTTTCTGTTTGTCTGCTTTATGAAATACTTTAAAATCATTTTCAAATGTCAAAAAATAAAATATGTAGTTTGACTTTATGCAATTAGAACCCCACTCTTTGTTCAAATACTTGCATTTTCATAATGTATGTGTCTAATTCAAGTGCCTTTTATGAAGCTGAGTTACTAAATGAGATTACATGATGTGTGAACAATGCAGGGTTCTTGATCTCGAATCCATAGTGACTCTGAAGCTTCATTTGATTTTTCATGGCTCCATAAGTGAAATGGTTACAATTGCTCAAAGGCAAATTCACAAAACTTCCACATGTTAGAGATTTGCAATGAAAATGTTGGAAAAGATACTTACTTGTCTTAAATTTATGTTGGAAATAGAATAAAAGGGCCCCGGAAACAAAAACAAGAACCAGCAAAACCAGTAGAACCAAGAGGATTCTGGCCCGAGTAGAAATTTCTTTGGAAAACATAGAAACCAGTTAGATCTTAGAAATGCTTGCAATGTACAGACCTCTTTTTTTTAACAGATTACTGCTGTAGATTGAACAATTTTCTTTGCATATGTCAAAGTCTTTGATCATTGTGAAAATATTAACATTCTAATATCAATGTGTGAAAACTGTTCTGTGTTTTTGTAATTATTCTTCATGAAGTACCTAAAAATGAGTGTTAAATGGCCAAAAGCAAGTATACTGCAATTTATATAGTTAAAACATCATATTTTGCACAAATAGTAGCATTTTAAGAACTCAAACTTGTTTGTTCAAAAATACATCCAGTCTTAAGGGAATCCTGGGTTTATGGAATACTACAGACTTTACATTTCCATGACAAACTTAGACATTATCTGTACCCCCATTCAGTCACAGCAGTATATGTTATTGTTCATGTAAAATAATTTCCCTATGTTCAAAATTTAAAACTCAGCTTATCTAAAACTTTAAAACTTCATGTTAGGAAATGAAACTCTTTAATGTAAAATGATGTCTTCTCTGAGTCACCTTTCTGTATCAGCTCAATTTTTCCAAAGTAAGCTCACAAAACTTCAGCATGTAAGACATTAGCATTGAAATGGTTGTAAAAGGACTTACCTGACATTAAATATTGTCGGAACTTAAAAAAAAGGCTCACAAAAATGGTAAGAACCAGCAAAACCAGCAGAACCAGCAGAACTCTAACCCAAGTTGGAATTGCTATGGAAAAGAAAAAGATACGTTAGATCTTACAAAACATAGCCAGAACTGAAGTTCTTATTTTCTGGAAAGTTTAATAGTATCTCTAGCTTTAATTGCATAATTAACTTAACATATCTCAGTTACCTTTAGAATTGTTTTGAACATTGGTAAAATCTTTACCAATGCAAAATCTTTACATTTTAATTAACATTTACAATCATGAATTAATGATTAATTAATCATTAGTTAATTAATGAATAATTAATTGTTGATTACTGCCATTAATTAACAACATTAATTAAGAATATTAATCTTATTAATTTTCTTAATGACAATGAGAACATTAAGATTTTCTTAATGCCAGTTTGTGAATTGTGAAAGCATTTTGGGATTAAAATGTACCTCCTTCAGGAGCCATAACTGTTGGAAGATTTATACATTTCCCACAATTCTATCAACAACAATTGTGCAAACACAACTACTCTAAATACACAGACATCCATGCACCCGCTCACTCACATCCCCACACAAATTGTTAAAGGTCATCCAAACACAAGTTCCAATTTCATAAATGTAGTTGATTCATCTGATTTAATAAAGTCGATCAAGCAATCAACCTTGATACCATCTTGAGATGCGCTTTTTGAAACAAAACTGCTGACCTATGACATCCAGCTGAACTTCTGACAGCTTAATTTCTACTTCTTCATTAATGATGGTGCAGGTGTAATTCCCACTATCGGAGACTGGGGGTTCATTAAGAGTGAGGCTGAAGTCACCAGAGGCCAGAGCATCGGCTCTCATTGATGTTCGTCCATTGAAAATCTGATTTTGTCCACGTAGGTCGTCTCCTTCTCGTCTTTGATGGACAGTGTTGGGATTAAGATCATAGCGGCTCCATTTCACTGTGACAATCTCTTCCAATACTTGATGGTACTGACAGGGAAGCACAACAAATTGGGCCCACTGAACCTCCACCTTTACGGTCAAAGCATCCTTAGAGGCTGGGAGCAAAACTAAACAAAAGACACATTTATATTCAATTATAATAAATAACTTGAATATACACACACACACATATATATATGTGTGTGTGTGTATATATACACACAGGTGACTACTGACTACTGACCTTTGACATGGAGCTGCACGTCTGATAGCTTTTTTTCTCCTTCATCATCAGTGATACTGCAGATATAGATCCCGCTGTCAGAAAGTTGGGGTTTTTTCAAAGTGAGGCTGAAGTCGCCAGAATCTAGAGAATGAGGCGTCATTGATGTTCGTCCTTTGAAAAGTTGATTTTGTGAATGTAGGTCGTCTCCTTCTCGCTGTTGATGTACAGTGTTGGGATTGAGATCATAGCGGCTCCATTTCACTGTGAGAATCTCTTCTAATACTTGGCTGTACTGGCAGGGCAGAACGACAGACTGTTCTCCCTTATAAACCTCCACTTTTACAGTCAAAGACTCCCGAGATGCTGGAAGGGTATAAAAACAAAAGGCGTGTTTTAAACCAGTGTGTTGAAATAGATTTAAATCTATTGAAATAGATTTAAATAGATTTATGTTGCTAATGTTGTAACATTAGCAACATATAATATTGCTAATGTTGCCAGTGCTGATCTGAAGCATCTAGCTCTTGTTCAGCTTGGATGTAAAAAAAACAGGTTAAAAGAAAAGTCAAAAGTAAAAATTTTAAATCCCACTGTCCTCAAATCTGAAGCAATCCAGTTATGAGGGCAGACAATACAAGAGAAACTATAAAAACTGAGTATATTAAATAACTAACTGGCAGAGCTATCAGATGAGGACGGGAGAGAGCAGGAAAAGTTCTCTCCCGATGGTTGAAATGTACTTTGTGTAGCAAACGCATGCATTATTTGTAACACAAGGTATGTTTCATAAAATAATGAATTGCAGGAGGACACACATTGGTGAAACTAAAAAAATTTACACTTACAAAACATACACAAACTAAAGTAAAGGGATGAACATGATGTTAACAGGAGCATCTGACCAAGAGCTGCCTGACTGGGAGATATTTCTTTATGTAGGAGAGTTGATTGCTGAACAATTAGCAGGACTGATTAGAAATCAGATGCCACTGTGCCAAAAAGGTGTCAATAACACCAACAGACATTACAGTTTGCAGAGGTTTGAGTTTTACTTTGAAATTAAAAGTTGGACTTCAGACTAAATTCAGAAGGTTCCAGTAATTATTAATGGAAGGAAACAAAACAAAAGGTTTTTAGCCTTGATTTAAAGAAAGGAAGGTTGTTTCAGATTAAAGAAAGATAAAAAGTGAATAATACTTCTTCCCATTTTGTTCTGATTCTGGGATCAAGATTAAGTTTCTGCAAGAGCATAATGCAACAAGGATGCTGTATGTCTGCACAATGCGGTGACTACCAAAATACTCTTTTACATATGTTTGTTCTGAGAATGACATTATTCACGATATACTGCAATGAATTGACACCGATTTGCCTTATTGAAAGCAAGGTTGTAAATAGTTAAGAATTACAGAGCATTTAAATGTACCTTGTAATTACTTTATCACCTGCTAAAAGTGGGGGAGGGATGAAAATAATTTTAAGAAGTCTAAGCTTAGAAAGAAGAAGATCTTACCATAAAGAAGGAACAGAAACACAACAAACAGCTCCATTTTCCTACATGTTCAAACACCAAGACCTTGAAATCATTGACAGTGTTTCACAGAGTGAACTAAAACCTAATCAAAATTTCCCTCTGTTAGTGATCAAAGGTCAACTCAATAAAAAACCCTTTGTCCAATCAGTATAAGTATAGAAACAATTTCACTTAACCCTTTCACCTGAAAATACAATAAATTATACTTGAAAATGTTTAATAAAACAAAGTAAAAGAGAACAAATTACTGTAGCTATGAAAAAAGATGAGAATCAAACAACAGCCAGATTTACACGACAAGAGGCTAGAAATCCCAACAATAAAAGGACAAGTGGTCTCACAATCTTTTAGTTCTCAACTTCCAAACTGAATCTTTCTTCCTCCATTGCTTTCTCATATTATCTGCCTTCATCTGCTTCTACTTGAGCAAGAGGACATAATTTAATAGGTTTCATAATCAAATCCACGCTTTGTTTATATTATGTGTGCATTGTCATGAATGGTCAAGTTTGACAGCATTTACATATAAATACCCATACATTTATCAATAAAGCTAGGATATATTAAAAATGCAGTCTGACTGTAATTTTTCTGTAGGTGCAGCATGATGTTTGTAGATTGACTACAGCGAACCCTCCAGTGCCGCTCGACACTCGGTGGGTTCCAGTAACCAGTGGACAACAATCCAGAGGTCCACCAAGCATTCGTCATGCCTCCTGATAAGTTTCTCTATGCCTCCTGACAGAAGTTCATTGGTTCTCCCAGTCATCCATCTAAAGCACAAGTGTCAAACTCAAGGACCAGGGGCCAAATATGGCCAGTCGCAGCTTTTTATGTGGCCCTCTAGACTCTAAATTACATCAATAAGTCCTTCCAGTTTTTCACAAATCTGCAAAATTCACACAAAATCAACACATTTTCAAACTTTTTCCAATTTTACTGCAAATTTTCTCAAATTTGGTCAAAATCATTGAATCTGTAACTGATACGACAGGTGATGAGGAATAACATTTAATATCATACGTTACCACAAATATTGTAAAAATTTCTTACAAACATTTCTAAATGTTCACCACAAAATCTGTCCTTTGATTGCAAAAAAAACTAAAATGATCACAAAATCCCAGAGGAACAGCTATTTATTGATATTTTTGCAGTTTAATTGATTTTATCAATATATTCTGGCACAACCGGCCCTTTAAGAACATTTCGATTTTTGATATGGCCCAAAATGAAAAGGAGTTTGATGCCCCTGATCTAAAGTCTGTTTTTTGTTTTTTTCTGACTCCCACCAAGGGCCCCTTTGCCCTCTAAACTCTTCAGGGTAGCAGCCATTAGGGAGGGGTCCTTTGGAAAACAGTTAAAGACGAGTTTGGGAGTCATACAGGGAGTGAAAGGATTTTTAATTATGGAAAAGAGAAAAAACTACGGCAAATACACCTTGTGCATTTATCCTTATTTTAATTACTCTAAAATACCTGTGTCTCTACACTGTAATCCTTAAAAATCAAAGTTGGATTCCTTGTTTGTGCACACAACCTGGACAAATAAAGCTATTCTGATTCTGGTTCAGAAAAGGAGAGAGATGAATGTTATGTATCGCAGGAGACAAACACAGAACAGCAAAAATCAAGGAGTCTAAACTATTTTTTTCCTATTTAGTTTAAAGAACTGAAATAAGTTATAATACATAATAATACTAAAACTAAACTTCAACTAAATGAACTGAAGAGATGAATCTTAAGTTTGATTTTAGTATGACTAAACTCTCAGCTGCTCTCAGGTTGTCAGGAAGGAGGCGAAAGAAGAACACGTCAACCTTTGTCTTGATTTTATATTCTGATTTGGAAAGTTGGACTTCAGCATGTAATTCAGTGAAGACGCTGGAACAAATCTTCAGGGTGTGGCTTTATCTCTTGGCAACTGGAAATAAGTCAAAACAGGACAAGTTCTTGCTTCATTCTGACACAAACAGTGATCCAAACAGATTTTTCACACAGTTCAGTCACATTCCAGATCTGCTTGTTGTTACTTTCCACTGAACTTCAGTCTAGTGTGGAAAATATGTCTTAACTGGTCTTGTTTCATCCCCGTTCCTCAGTCTGTATAGAAGCCAAAATGTTATCTGATCTTCCTCTACCCTTAAAATGTCCTTTTAATGATTAACATCCTTCCTGGTTGCACTCAGTGGTCTTTTAAAGTGGCTTACAAAGAGTAGTTGTAATTTTTCACTCTCAGACGAACTTATTAAACACACTTGCTTTTTATCAGATGTACCAACCCAGACATTTTCCCTAACCCTAAACAAGACGGTCCACTCTATTAGGATCGGGGTTTTGGTTCCCATTAAGCCCTTTGGACTTCATGAAGTTGGTAAATATGCGAGAAATGGTCCTAGAAGAATAGCGAAAGATACATATATTAATGTTTCATTCTCAGGTTCAAAATACTGCGGTAGTTGCCAAACCGTTAAATCAACTCAACAGCTTCTCACTGAAACCAAATCTAATCCTAATAAAGATTAGATGTGATAGGACAATTAGCATTTTTTAAATTTAAGTAAATAGGAAAACTATTGTTAACAGGATGACACTTTTCCTATAATATACAAGCTCCACACATTCCCACAAACTAGTTCATTTAGATATTGTTACTCATTTAGAAGTATTTTTACAGATACTCCAAAACAAAATCAGTTCTGATTTACAGTTAATTAACTTGATAAATGTGGCCTGTTTCCTATATTTAAAGACTTTTACTGTAGAACAGCTGCAGGATTGATGTAATGATGGTGGCTGATAATAAACCAAGTTCTTATCAAGAACCAAATGTCTATTACTGAACATAGAAAGTACATCAGTAAATACAGCAAAAGGTTTCATTAATGTTTACCATCTTGACAAGCTGGTTGAATGGTCCATTTCCTTTTTGACAGTGTCCTCTAGTGGTGAAAGATGGTATCTAAGATTACAGAACAATAGTTGATTCTGCTTTTAGCTCCTGGGAAACATCTTTCTGAACAGATATTAATAAAAGTGAAAGAGGGCATAAACTAATGGGAAAATATTTTATGTAATTTTGTTGTGCAATTTATTCTTCAATAGATAAAACTATTACCACATGTAATTCAACACTATTTATAAAAACAAACAATTTAGTCCTTGTGGCTAAATCTGGCATAACATTTGTATGGCTGTTCATTAAAATGCACTGTCTGCAAGAAAAGCAAGAAAAAATGTCTGCAATGAAAACTGATGAACAGTTTATATTCTGGATACATAATTCATCACATATACACAGAGACCATCTTTCAATGTTCAGTCTCAGCTAATTGGAGACCCCTGATCTAATTCATAAAGGTTGGGCAACTTCGTGTAAAATGATTTTACTAAAAGATAATTTTTTTGTTCTAATGACAAATAAAACCTCTAGTTTAAAAGTAGTTTAAGCTGAAGTTTTGACTAAGAGGTTTCTGAATAAAAGGTCTGCAAATTAAGCAGAAACACATGAACCAAGACTTTAAGACATCTTCATTTTAACTATGAGAGTAAAAGTCTTGGCCCCATCAATATTCACTCACATAAGAATCAAAATCAGCTTTAGTGTCCAAGTTTGTGGAAACAAACAAAGGATTTTACTTTGGTTCCACTTTTATCTCATTTAAAATATAGCAAGTATATTAAAATGGCAAAAATAAAAATGTTTTCTTCAATGGTTTTACAAAAGAATGACTAGGTTGAACATGTCGAAATAGCACTGAAAGTCTGAGCAGTTTGTGTCTGGCATGTGTGGGATCTGCAGAGATGTTAGCTGCTGATGGAGGAACTTTAAGCTCTGATGATTCTCTCTGCAGACCTGAATGTTCCTTGTAGTCTGAACTCTTTCAAGCCAAACCATGCAGTGATGAACGAACCCAGGATGACAGATTAAATAGACGTATAGAAGATGATCTCACACATGTGACATATGATGTGCAATACATCAAAGTATTAGAAATACTGGATCAGAACTTTGCATGCATTTTAAAATTCATGCATTTTCTTTACTTTATTTTTCATAACTGAATCAGTCAAAAAAAGTTATCTATACTGATTATCAGTTATTTATACAACAATGTATTGATTCACCAGTCAACTATAAACTACATGCCACAGTATTTTAAATCACTATATTTCATCTGTACAACCAGAAATCAGAGACTAAAACTACCTGGTGACACATTTAAAGAGCTGATTGTTAATTCTTATATTAAGAATTTAAAATTTCTCATTTCCATCAGGTAATTAAATGAAATTACACATGTATCTTTGAATCAAAATCTCTGTAATTGTTACTATTGTTTTTATTAGTGATAGTTAAGTAGTTAATTTTGGTTCACCAGTAATTTGGTGAAACAAAAAGCAAAATGAAACATTACAAACACTTCATCCATCCTGTAATACCGTTTTTAGAAATAAATCAGAGATATGATCCAAAAAGAAAGAAATATCATAAAATAAAAAAAATAAAACATTTTAACTAAGCTGAACTTTTCTTTTGAAACTCCAACTTCGGTTTCTCCCCAACTCTTCAGCTAATTTCTTTGCTCCCAGGGGTCTAAGAGGACACAGGACGTTATACTGACGTCCAAATTGATCTGAACATTTTTATCTACTAGTTTGAGACCAGTAAATTAATCCATTATTATTTTAGCCCCCATAGAATATTTTAGTTCATATTCTTCCCAGATTCCATCTCCTGAATATTTCTCTCAGGAGCTGATTGAATTTTCCTTCCACACATTTTCCCCCCAGTTTGTCTTTTGCAGCCTTGTACAGTGTCTTCATGGCTCTTCCTTCCAGGACTTCATAAACAGTCATGTCAACATTTTAATCTGTTGACAAACAGGAAGATAGGATGAAATCTTAGCTTAATCCACTCTCCTGGTTTTGTGAAACCAGGAGAATGGAGGAACATTGGAGGAAGAAGACAGAGCAGAACACGTTACTAAAATACTATTGTAACTTCAAGTTTTAAATAAAATCATGAAATTATTCATTTAAATTCATCTGTAAAGTGTCTAAAACATTTTCTATAGGTGGCTAAACAAAAGCAAAAATATCTATTGTCAAATTAACACTAAACCTGAAACCCTCTGAATGTTTTGGCCATAAACCACCTTCATCTTCAGTTTATCTGTAATAGCTTGATTTGCCAGTAGAGGGCGCCAGCAACTCATGGTCTACAGAGACTGAAGCTCCTGTTGGAGAATAAATGTTTAGAAAAAAGTAAAGACTCGTGTTCTCTTCTGCATGAGTGAACAGCTCCACATTATCATTGAAATACATTTACAGAATAACACTTCAATAAACAAATCCAAGGATCAGTAGTTAAGAGTTTTGAAAAGGCAATAAAAACAAATGAAAGTGTATAAACTATTTCCAATAAATATCCATTCCAATAATTTTAGAAGTGCTTGCAGTGTTTCACTTTAGAATTTAGTGTACATATAAGGATTCAGCTTTGTATGTGAAAATTGAGATTTTTAATCGTAAATGGTAAATGGACTGAACTTATATAGCGCTTTTCCAGTCATTTTTGACCACTCAACGCGCTTTACACTAGAGTCACATTCACCCAGTCGCACTCACAAACACGCACACATTTATACACCGATACGCAGATCGGTAGGCAATTTAGGGTTAAGTGCCTTGCCCAGAGGCACATCGACATGTGGCAGGAGGAAGCTGGAATCGAACCTACAACCTTCCGATTGCAAGACGACTACTCTACCAAAGAGCCACAGTCGCCCGACTGTGGCTATATAATGTCTATAATTTCTATCCTCTATACTGTTCGCTCCCTGTATGTTGGTTTTCTATGTGTGGTTTTTTTATTGCTTTTGCTCATATTTAATGTGAAGCACCGTGACTCCTGTCTGAGAAAGATACTGTATAAATAAAATGAACTTGCCTGCGTTTACTTACTTGTAATTAAAAGTACGTAAAAGGTTTTACTTCAAAATATAAAACCAAATTTTCAAGTATGTTTGATAAAAGTTTAAGAAAATCATGGATTTAAAATTGAGAAATAAGTCAGAAACTCAATAAATTACTTTCCTTAGCAACTTTTTATTCAAATATTTGTCATTTTTGTCAGTTGTTTTATTAAACGTGTGTTGGTTATTTATTCTTAAGAAACCTTTTGTCCTGTAAAATCTTCAAACGTATTTGATTTTTTTTTCCCCGTCCTTTGTATCATGTTTGAATCCTCCAAAGCTAAATTCATTGATCAGAGTTCAGACTGACGGTAAACTTAAAGCTGCTTGTGGTCAAACTGGGAGGAAGTAATTACTTTCTAAAAATGAAACCGATAAATTTTTTTCTTAATGTTGGTGACGGTGCTTTGATTTTTTTTTTTTCATACTTTAAGCCACAACAATTCTCTGAAAGGATAATGAAAGCATTTGAATAAAATTTAGCACCAGGGAAAAAACTAAAGTTGAACTTCCTTTTATTCACAGCACTGCTTCTTTTGCAGTAAAGCTGTAGGTGTGGAGGTAGAACATTCCCTAATGAACAGATCAAAGACCAAGAAGTCAAAATGTTTCAGAAAGAAATGTCTGAAGTAACCAGGAAGAATAAATACAGGAAGTGGTGATCACTGAGGGGAGGCAGGTGAGGTAATGAGAAAAGTATTGGGCGCAGAGGTGACACAGGAGTAAAACAACCGTCCCATGTACGGAAGCTCCAGTTTTCCATGCAGCCATCATGGGTTCGAGTCCCAGCCCTTCGACCTTTTCCGCATGTCTTCCTCCTCTCTCACAACCCACTTTCCTGTCAATTCACTGTCAAACAAAGGCCACTAGAGCCAAAATGAATCCTTTAAGAAAAGTACTAAACTCATGGGCCAAGATCAAACAAACATCTGATGAACAAGATAAACTAAAGAACATACCAATCCTAACATATCTTAGAAGTGTGTATGTTTCTCTTTTGTAACATTTAATTAATTTATCTATTTTTGAAGTCAAGCAACTCAATCTGCTTTAAAACCTATGATGCTGTTGTACAAAAAGAACTTAAAAACCAACGACGTGACAAGACTGCAAAACATTGGAGAAATGAAATCTTTTCAGCTTTGACAATTTTATACATTTTTCTTTTTTGAAATTGACTTTTAAAATATATCAACTGTCTTGTCCCAGATTAGCAGAATGACTTTAAAAGCCAGCAGCCCAGGAGTTGTCACTTGAGACCGATTTAATGGAGACTGTAGACCTGCAAAATACAAAACATCATTCAGAGGCGCTCATGTCTGAAATTGTTTCCAATCAGCAATAAAATGTTAACAGATTTTACAGTTTTTAATTCCCAGGTGAAACAACGGCTGAAACAAAACAAATATGTAAACACTGATGTATAGCAACCTACTTTGTTGTGGAGAATGTGTCTTCTGTAATATACATTTTTATCTATTTTTTGTTAATACAACAATGCTCAGTAGTCTAATTCAGCAGGTTTGCGTGGATGAACACTTTTCTTAAACTGGTCAAATGTGGACGAGATTTTATAGAAATTAATGTCTCCGCTATTTTTAACCAATGTATACAACACTGAGTCTGTAAAAGACAGCAAAGATTTACAGTTAAAATTTAGTTCTTAACTGTATTTATTCTTTCATGTTTATTCAGTCAAATCCAACAAAGTTTGCACCTGCTGGGTAATTAACAAGAACAAAACATTAATTAATAGAAACTTAAAGAGCTGTTAACTGGAATTTAGTTGTAAATTTTTTCTTCCTCCAACCGCTTCAGTTCCCTGGAAGCAACTCAGATGTCACTAAAACATGAGGATGTGTGACAAACTTTCTCTTTCATTACAAAGTATCTCCTCTAATTAAAATACAAATATCTGTTTCATGACAAGAGGCTCATCAATATTCTGAGACATTAATGATTATTAGTTACTTGGGCTAAGAATGTTGTGTGTTAATGTCTAAGAATTAGTATTTAGAAACTAAAGAAAGATTCTTCTATAAAGTAGTTTCACATGAACACAATCTTCTTTTGGATCTTGTAATTTTGTTATGAATTTTATGGAAAATTCATAAACATTTTGGGTGTAGAGGTGACAAATGTTCATGAACATTTTATGGAAAATTCATAAACAGAGCCCAAATTACCCAGTTCAAGAAATGCAGTTAAAGAGATGGATCCAATGCAATGAGTTTAAAACAAGTGAGATGTGAGCCTGCATGATTTTATCCCTGATTTTTTTCTGATTCTACACCTGATTCCCGGTCACAGGACGTCTTTGTCAGTCTGAGTTGGCCGACAGTTAACACAAAAAACTGTTAGTATGAGATGGGATGAACACCAGAGTCTCCAAATATAAGAGGGAACCCAACCTGACCCCCAAGCTGGGTTCCTGGTATTACTTACATGTGTAAAGAATAAATTATAATTCACTTATTCTATATAGAAACAAAGGGTTAAACTTAAACCTTTCCAGTTTACTGACGTAGAGAAGAAATAGGATGGGGCTTACAAAGATATGATCTATGAAAATCCTACAGCAACTTCCTCCTACTGGCATTTCATCTGCTTTCTTTACAGCAACAAGCCAGACCAGTTCAAGCAATGGAAAACTCATACATAATAGCAATAGACTTTGGAACTGCATATAGTGGATATGTCTTCAATATCACACCCAGTGATGAAAAGCCAGACCCCCACTTAAAGAAGTGGGGAAAAGAAATTGGACTGGACACTCCAAAGACTCCAACCTGCATCTTGTTTGATGAATCTGAAGAATTTGTGGCTTTTGGTTATCAGGCCACAGCAACATACAACTGCATGAGAGGGGAAACTGGAAAGAAACACTATTTCTTTCAAAATTTTAAGATGGCTCTCTATGGAAAAGTAAGTAAACTTCACCATTAAATGACATGTTGAAGTAATGTCTTCATTTCATACATTGTTTCAATAAGTGCTTCATTTCATGAAGACATAAACACAGTTACAGTTGTTAAAATGTTTTAGTTGCACTTCTGTCATTGGTGTTTGGGCCGACATGTGGAATTGTTTCTAACTGAGGACATGTGTTAGAAGAAGAAAAAAATATTTCAGTAACTCCATAAAGAGCTGCTTAACATCACCCTGTTATACATTTTAAAATTTTAGTTTAAATTATCCTGTATCTGTTAACTGTGTACTGATTTTTAACAGGAACTTAGAAGGGATATGAAGATCAAAGCAGCCAATGGGAAGGAAATGACGGCCCTGAAGGTTTTTACAGAAGCTTTGAGATTTCTGAAGGACGACGCATTAAAAACCATTAGTTCCAATGCAGCAGGTATGGTACTCTTGGCCTCTGACTTCACCTGGGTCCTGACCGTTCCTGCCATCTGGGATCAGTCAGCAAAACAGTTCATGAGAGAAGCTGCAATGGAGGTGACAGCAGGTTTTTAGAGCTTTATTTTTCCTCACAAACATTCAGATGTTAGATTACTTTCTTTCCCACTTTAGGCAGGTATTGTGGAAAAGGAATCTGAGGAAAAACTGGTGATAGCACTGGAACCAGAAGCTGCTTCAATCTGGTGTAAGAAGCTTCCATCAGATGGATTCATCGCAGAAAAACACAACGGCACTTCTTTGGATCAACGTCAAGGATCTCAGTACATTGTTGTTGACTGTGGAGGTACTTTGCATAATTCTGATCCAGTTTGACATGGTAGAACAAACTCAAGAAAATAATTAATTCATCATCATACCCTTCAGAATGTATGACCTGAAGAATCAAGGTGTGAAAATAGTCTTTAATTCTTTCTTTTTCAGGAGGAACCATTGACATCACTGTTCATGAAGTCCTGGAAGGAGGAGCCTTAAAGGAGCTGCACAAAGCCTCTGGAAACGATCTGGGAGGACAAACTGTGGACAGGAAGTTTAAAGAGTTCCTTAGAGAAATATTCACTGATGGAGTCTGGGATGAATATGAAGAAAAATATCCCAGTGAGATTCAGAGAATGATGTATGATTTTACCCATCTCAAACAGTCAGGTGAAGATGTTCAGATCCCGTGTCCATTTAATCTGGGACAAGTAGCTCAGAAAAAGAAAAACTTAGAGAAGTTCTTTGAGTCTGTGAAAGGTGCGTCCTGGAACGAGGGATCAATAAAAATTTCCAAAGAAAAAATGAGATATTTCTTTGAGGAAAGTGTGATGGGCATCACCGGGAATCTTAGGGAAATCCTTGATAAAAATTACAGAATTGAGTACGTTTTGTTAGTTGGGGGTTTCGCGAATAGCCAGATTCTGCAGCAGTACATTATTGATCAGTTTAGTGATACCTGTAGGATTCTGTGTCCTTTCAGAGCTCAGGAAGCAATCATGAGAGGAGCTGTTGAGTTTGGAAGAAAACCGTCCTGGGTTGCATCTCGAAAAAGCCCCTACACATACGGGGTGGCTCTCTGTGAGCCCTTTGATGAGATCAAACATAAGCCAGAAAAGAAATTCATGATTGGTGAGGAGGAATGGTGCTGTGATAGGTTCATGACATTGGTGCAAGCAGGTGAAGATGTCTGGTGGGATGAGATTAGAGAACTCATCCTTCGACCGGTAGACAAAGATCAGACATGCATGGTGATGAGATTTTATCGCACAGAAAGGATCTTTCCTTATTATGTTGATGACTTGGGAGTTGAAGAAGCTGGTTCATTTGATGTTCCAATGCCTAACATTAGTGAAGGTAGAGGGCGCCAGGTGAAGTTAGAAATCAGGTTCGGCTCCACAGAGATAACAGCTACAGACACAGACACGACTTCTGGTTCAAAAGGGTTAATCAAGTTTGACTTTATTAGGACAGATGATCCAAGGTGTGTTGAGCCTTATTTATATTACTCTCCAGACGGAAAAACACTACCAGAATGAGATTAATGTAGAAGAATCAGAGTACGGTAATCAGTTTTTGTTTAACTGTGCTGCTGAACTTTTTTGTCCTTATTTTTTTAGTATGAAACTTTGTTGTCAATATCAAATGGTTAAAATATCAACTTTTGCTTAAAGACTTTTAAAGTCCTTGAATTTCTTAAACGAGTTTATCATGATCTGCAACCTGTAAATGAAGAAACTTTGCAGACCTTCGTAAGAATGATCAAAAATCAACCTTAATCACACATAACATGAACCATGTCTTTAGCAATTGGGGATTCACATGAAGAAACAAAAAATTGAGTTTAAATCAGTTAATTGATGTTTGTTAGGTAAATTGTATATATTATCAAATATTTGTTGTTTCATGTGCCTTTATAATGTTCTTGTCTTATATGCCTTTATTTGTTTCATCTTAGCATAAAGAAAGTTTCTGTGTTGTTGAATTACTTTGATTCCTTTCTCAGAAGGCCTCTCTGAGGAAGAGCAGAGAAACTGTTTTCAACAGGTTATCGCTCAGCAGAAACCTCTGCATCATTGACCTGTTAGACGCTATAAAATCATCGCCATGAAGACGTACAACTTGCTCTGTGTTATCCTGTGTCTGGAACAGAATATTCTAGTGTGTAGATACCATGTGTTTTGTTAGTGACTAGCATTTGCGTTGCAATTATGTGACTGAAGTGTTTTCCCCACCCCTTTGAGACGCTCTCTGTAACAGGGATCCTAACAGCAATAAAAAGGGAGAACGGACACATATGTTTTCAGAACGGAAGAGATGTGTGACTGAAAACATCTCTGGCTGTTCTCCTCGCGAGTACAAAGGAATCTAACTCTCTTGTCTTTCTTGTGTTTGTTTAATCTGTCTCAATAGGTGTTTAAACCTGACAATGTTATATTCTATGTTTTCAATATGTTTTAGGTGATAAGCGTGTTGATGTTATTTAAAGCAGCAGTTCTACCTTTGAAAATGAAGTTTTTTGCAGTTTGTGCTTTTTATTTTCTTGTACCTCAGCTATATTGCAGTACATTACATAGGGATGTTAGGGCTACAAAATAAAGAAAACAATAATTAAATCAATGTAAATATTTGATGTGCATGATTTTGGTGATGACATCAAAATGTGACATTTGCTCAATTGTTGACTGTATTATGTTTATAACTTTGTATTTTTGTATTTTATGATGTAAATCTGCATCATAAAATGTTCTATGCAAATAAACTTGATTGATTTCTCCCTTGACAAATATTTAGTGAAGTTAATGTCAATACACAGTGTCTCAAACAACCACACCTGTTTAGCTTAAATATATTATCTTGATCTGAATGTGTTGTGGCTACTCTTCATCATACTAAGGTCCAAAAAACATAAATGCCAGAGCAGTCTCTCAGGAGGAGCTTTTCGACTCACTCAAAATAAAAAGCATTCGCAGAGAGTTTTCTGGTTTCAGAAAAGAGTATTTTTATTACTTATAAAAATGACAGAAATATTCCTCAAGTTGACTTCATGCAAAAATTTAAATATAACGTTAATTTCCAACCACAAAATTATTTTACACCTCATTCCTTCACCAAACAATCAGATCAACCACAACAGCTGCTTTTGCTTCTTAATCACAGCAGGGGGCTTATTGATGAGGAGGAGGGATTAAGCTAAATAAATAAATAACAGATCTAGAGGGAACTACACAGTTCATGACTCTGTGATGTCACCACCTCTCACTCATGTCTTTGTTTTGTCTGAATGTTGCTATGTGCATATTTTCCTAAAGTGTATTTTCCTCTTTTTATTTTATTTCATTACCTTTTAGAAACTCTGGAGTATTTACTATTAACCCATAAAAGGAATTAGAACAAGTTTAGAATCCAGAGAAACAACTTTAAATTGTGGAGTACAGTACTCACTATTTAGACCAATACTATAATTTTTAGATTTTTCTAGTTTAGTAGTGTTTTTAGAAATTGTGGAGTACTCACTATTAAGACTAATATTATACTTCTAAATTATTATGCAGAGACTCCTATTCTTGCAACTGAGAAAAGGAATTAGAACGAACTTAGAACACAGAAAATATTCTTCCAGAACAGGAACATTTAGTTTTCATTTTAAAAAATTCTAAGTACTCCAAAACTTAGAATCCAGAAAAACTACCTAAGCAACTCAGAACAGGAGCTGTTAAGGTAGTCAATAATAAATAAACATCTAGCTGATATACTTTAGATCAAAGTTATTAGATTATTTTTCTTCTTTTGCTTTTTCCTTTGGTTTTATTTTATTTGTATTTTTTTTTAATTTATGTAAAGTACTTTTTGCCTTGTTGCTGAAAATGTGCTTCATCAAGAAAATGACCTGACCATGAGAACATGCTTATCCTTGTAGGGTTGCCAGGGTGCTGGTGCCCATCACCAGCAGTCATTGGGCAAGAGGCTGGGTCACCCTGGACAACCAGAGTAACACAGATACAGCCAGGAAAAATAACCACACACACTCACACCTAATGAGAATTAACTAAAAGTTCATTTGTTTTGCACCATTATGCAGCCTTATAGTTTTTCCAATAGTTAAATGAAAATGTCTGGAATGAGGAAATAGATCAGTAAGTTAGCAGGAAGGTAATTATTTTCTCAGTGTGGCCTGAAAAAGAAAGCAGAGTGAATGAATCATCACATCAAAAGGTATGACTGACAGTCACTGCATTTTCATTTTCTTATGTTTTATCTCCCAGCAACATTTTTTGTTCTTTGTCTTAGAGCCCCAACACTAAATCAAAACAATGATTGTGTGCATTATTATGGCAAAGCTTTCTGGTAAATTCTAATTTTAAATACATAAGATGATAAATATGTTTTTAAGTGTTGGTCATGGTGGCAGTATGTTGGAGCAGCTGTCAGATTAGTTCTGATTTGTTCTTTTTGTGAACTTATGTTCATAATTTTGTTTTTGGTTGGGACTCTACATCATCTGTTTTTAGATTCTGTGCAACTGGAAAGACTTGTGCTCTTATCTTTATGGTGGATTAGCAGTGCTAGCTAACAACTGCTGCTGTTGTCCAGGACATGATACTGTGAAACATGACTCTCAATTTCCTGGATGTTGAGTTCTTAGCATGTCATGACAGACCTGAGAGTCTTCAGTCAGAGGCCCCTTCAGGTTTGTTGCAAGAGTGACTGCTACTGGAGAGCCTTCCTGCTCACAAGTGTCTTTGAAGATACTTGTATGATTTGAGTTACAACAATATTTAATTTCCTCGTGGGATTAATAAAATATGTCTTAATTTGAATTGAATAAAGTTGTGGATTTGTTTTCTTAATGAAAACAAATCATTATATTCTAAAGTCAAGGTTCGTGAGCTGATATCGCCAGCCAACACAGAGAAAAAACAAAGATCAAGTCATGTTTCTCCCTCAGAGCTCAAAAGGTTCTTTTTCTGTTAATTTTGTGCCTATACTTGACAATGGCAATGAGTGTTTTATTAAATACGCATGCATAACATGTTACATGTGTTCTTTAATCAGTTGTTTGCGCTCTTTGATTCTGGTGTATCTGAATCAAAGACTGTGTGCTCCGAGATTCATCACTTGTCGTAGTAAATTCATCTTTTTGAAATGAACACAACAGCTGGCATGACTCCCCTGAATGTATAACGACATTCCCTCTGCATGACTCTGGTGTTCAAGGCTATCATTGGACTGTTTAAAATGTATTTATGCACTTTCTTCCAGAAAACCAGGAACCTTTAAGCCTTATCCTCTTATGACATCCGGCATCTCTACATTCCTCATGTGCCAACAGAAATTGTAGGAACTACTGCATATTATTGGCAAATTGTTTGAACTTTATATATTTTGAATTTCTCTTAGCCAGGTCATCCTTCTGATAGAGGTCAGAAGGATTTTATCTGTTTAGCAAAGGTTTAATAATAAAACAAAGAAAATAAGGAATTTTTTTATTCCTTAAAATAAGATCATATGGACTTTATTTTCTCAATTCAGCTCTAAAAATAGCAACTTTTGAAAAATTGCTACAATCTGTTCTCTACCAAAAGTATCTGAAGATTATATATATATTATTTTTTTTTCTACTACTATATTATTCTTTGCTAAAGTGGACTACTGCTGTGAACTGAGTTATTCAGCCAGACTTCATCAGCTGTTCACACGACACCTCATCTGATTCAGTTCCCTGGGGAGGCGTCTCATCTCTCCCCCTGCTGAGCAGAAAATGTATAGCACAATTATCCCATCAGGATATGAGGCATTAAAGAACTGACTGGGGATTGTGACATGAGTCACTTGTTGTTGAAACAGGTCTAGTTGGTCTGAGTAGCTCTAAGAAACCACAGAGTCAGTGAGTGGTAGTCAGAAAGCGTCTGTCTTTTGTTTTCTGAGTGTAGCTCTTTCTGTTGTCAACAGGAATAAAAGTCAATATGCCTAAACAGAAGAATAAAGGTAAATCTAAGAAGCCTACATCGAGGTAAGAGGAAACAAACTTCAGTTTATGAAAATCAGACTTAGAAATAAGGAATGTTAAATTGGGAACCAAAGCTATGTATTAATGAAATGCTGGAGAAAATTTTGATTCTCATCGAATGTAAAATCAGGAAACGTCTACAGAACATCTGTCTGCTCAAAGGAGTAGTTGCACCAACAGGCTCCTCTCCTGTTGCTGCAGAATGGAGCGATTTAAGAAATCTTTTGCTCCCTCTGCTATAAGATATAACACCTCAATCTGAACATGTCCACTTTCATTTTATTTAGTACCATCACTGATAACTTTCTTCAGTCTTTTATGAGCCTTTTTAATCCTCTATGTAGCTATGTATAAATGTGTATAATAATGCTAATAATATATTTTTGGTCAGTCTTTACACAAATATTACACATATGTTACACAGAACATATTCTGTGTAATATGTTCACAGAATATATCACACATTGTACAAGATGTACTCCATTGTACATCTTGTAAGTTAAAATGGCCAACGTATTTATTCTGAATACACTAGAAATATTTGGTTTAAGATGCAACAGTGACGTCTATGGCGTCAGTTTTCTCATGTCAGTGTAACAACGGCATAAACACTGGAAAGCATGTACTAACATTTATAGTTTACTGTTTGACATTTAAATGCAGCAAAGAAAACTGTAAACAGGATGAATAAATTACAATTTTATATTTTATGTCAGTGCCTTAAAGAATATCTTGATGGAATTTAGTAATAAACTCTGCAGTTAACTTAGTTTATACACTAAATAGCCACAAATTTTCTAAGATGTTTATAGTCAGGTATAGGAACAATCCGGATAACAAAATACATTTAGGGTATTTATAAAAATTGCCATCAAAAATGTGTTAATTAAATTATCAATAAAATCATAAATCTTTTGTTTAATCGGGGCACCAATTCCAGTGTCTGCGGAATCATAAGTCAAACTCAGACTCTCAGGAAGGAAGGAATTCAGGCCACAGGCAGAAGAAACTCTGCACACAACAAGGAAAGATCACTGAAGCTCTTATTTGTCATAAAACTCAGCTCAATCAGTGTTTCTGGAAAACCTCAAGCTAGAAAAAGGAAACATGGTTTTAGACCTTGTGGATATGCATTTATTAATAAAACAACAAAGAAATAAAGGTGCAGAAGGAGCAGCAGGGAGAAGGAGAAGGAAAGGAATGATTGGAGGAGAAAGGAGCCAATGAATTCCAGCAGCGTTGAATTTAATTTTTCCGATACCAAATAATCTGTAACACGTAGCAGACTCAAACCAACACAGCAATAACATAAGAATATCACAACATATAACCAGCAAAACATTCAGCAAACATGTAATAGAAAAGAAATTACTGACAGCCTTATTTTAAACAACTAATTCAGCCCAGATAAAGGAATCGTCTCACTCAGACGATTCCTTCCTCGGTCGGGTCAAAGCAATGTCCAAACACCCAAAAGTTGATGGGAAAGGGGAAAAAAACATTCCTTTTAGGAAACAGATGTTAAGGCTGGCATATCAGTGGAGAGGAGGTTCTAAAAAGAACCTCTGGTACTTTGAGTTAGATAAAAGAGGAACGTTCCCAGGTGGGGGTAATTTGGAGCATTTCATATTTCAATTTTCAGCTTCGTCTGTACAATCTGCCTGAGACTAAAGTCAATGCAAAATTTTCTACTTCTACTTTCATTCGGTACTACATTTGAAGTCTAATAAAGTTGGTTTGCAGTTGTATTCCACATTTAAAATGGCATATTATTTACCTTTGACACAGTTTCACTCAGATGGATTCATCTTACAAGGAAAAACTGGAAAATGCAGGGTGAGTATTATAATAACTGTTACAGAACCGAGTCATTGACTAAAATGTAATAAAATAATCATCACAAAGTCCTGCAAGACAACTCATGATAAAACCGTTTCTACGGGAAGTAATCCAGATTTTGTTTTTCTTATTTTATTACCAATGAAAAACATTAATGACTATTTTCCCACAGACTCACTTTGAAACAAAAGGAAGATGAACTGAGCTCAGTCAAAGTCAGGTAGGGAACATTTAGAATATTTCCTTTTCCAGTTTTCAGCTCTGTCTCTAAAAATCCACCTGACACTAAACTTATTGCACATTTTCTACTTTCATGCAGGTTGACTGAGATGGAGACATGGTACAAAGGGAGGCTTGGTGAGGCAGAGTAAGTATTTCATCTGATGTCTGTAAATCTTATTTTCACTAACAGCTTTATAACACTAAACAGTTAAAAACAGTTCTTCATTAGACTCACTGTAAATCAACTGATGAGTCTGTGGTATAATGTGCTCAGATGCAAAGATAAAATATTTCTCACTGTGTATTTTCCCTTTAGAGCTGCTCTGAAACAAAATGAAGATGAACTCAATTCAACTAGAAGCAGGTATTCCCATTACTATGTGCTTCTATATAAAACTGCTGGTTCCAAATAGTTTGATTATTATTGTTCACTAAATTAGGTTTTGTTAAGTGACAATGTGTGATGAAAAATTTTATTAGGTAACATTTGCTAGTCATGTTGTGTCTTTATTCAACTTAGACTCTATGAATCTTTCATGGAGTTTAAATCTGACCTGTTCAATGAGTTTTTGATTTTGTGGCTCTCATATCATGTACATGGTATTATATAAACTTGAGTGAATTTTGTCCAACATTACTTGGCCAGTTTTTTTCACAACATATGATTTAGCAATTCAGTTTTATCATTCCTGATGTTCTTTGTATTTATTGTACATTACAACTGATGTTATTCTAACTCACTATATTTGAAGTCTAATAAAGTTGTTTTGCAGTTGTATTCTACATTTCAATTGGCATTTTGTTTACCTTTGACACAGTTTCACCCAAATGGATTCATTTTACAAGGAAAGACAGGAAGATGCAGGGTAAGTACTATAATAACTGTTACAGAACTGAGTCATTGACTAAAATGTAATAAAATAATCATCAAAGTCCTGCAAGACAACTCATGATAAAACCGTTTCTACAAAAAGTAGTTCATACTTTGTTTTCCTATTTTATTACCAATGGAAAACATTAATGAATATTTTCCCACAGACTCACTTTGAAACAAAAGGAAGATGAACTGAGCTCAGTCAAAGTCAGGTAGGGAACATTTAGAATATTTCCTTTTCCAGTTTTCAGCTCTGTCTCTAAAAATCCACCTGACACTAAACTTATTGCACATTTTCTACTTTCATGCAGGTTGACTGAGATGGAGACATGGTACAAAGGGAGGCTTGGTGAGGCAGAGTAAGTATTTCAACTGATGTCTGTAAATCTTCATTTCACTAACAGCTTTATAACACTAAACAGTTAAAAACAGTTCTTCATTAGACTCACTGTAAATCAACTGATAAATCTGTGGTATAATGTGCTCAGATGCAAAGATAAAATATTTCTCACTGTGTATTTTCCCTTTAGAGCTGCTCTGAAACAAAATGAAGATGAACTCAATTCAACTAGAAGCAGGTATTCCCATTACTATGTGCTTCTATATAAAACTGCTGGTTCCAAATAGTTTGATTATTATTGTTCACTAAATTAGGTTTTGTTAAGTGACAATGTGTGATGAAAAATGTTATAAGGTAACATTTGCTAGTCATGTTGTGTTGTGTCTTTATTCTAAGTTCTTAAGAACGCTCTCAAAATGATCAGTTTGTGTTGCACACACAATGTTGGATGTTATTTTCTTGCATCTGCATGTGAGCCAGACTGTATCAGTTGTTTATAATTTCTTATCCTTGATATAAAACTGTTTTGTTGTCAGAGTTCAACTCAGAGCCACTCTGAGTCCATGCAGTGTTAACTTAGACTCTACTATGAATCTTTCATGGAGTTTAAATCTGACCTGTTCAATGAGTTTTTGATTTTGTGGCTCTCATATCATCCGCGAATGGTATTAAACAAAGTTAAGAGTTTTGTCCAACATTACTTGGCAAATTTCTTTTCTCCACAACAAATGTTTTACCAATTCAGTTTTATCATTCTTGATGTTCTTTGTGTTAATTGTACATTTCGACTGATGTTATTGTAAACAACTCTATATTTGAAGTCTAATAAAATTGTTTGGGAATTCTATTCTGCATTTAAAATGTCATATTTACCTTTAACACAGTTTCACCCAAATGGATTCATTTTACAAAGAAAAACTGGAAGAGGCAGGGTGAGTACTATAATAAAAGTTACGGAACCAAATAATTGACTAAAATGTAATAAAATAATCATCACTAAGTCCTGCAAGACAACTCATGATAAAATCGTTTCTACGGGAAGTAATCCAGATTTTCTTTTCCTATTTTATTACCAATGAAAAACATTAATGACTATTTTCCCACAGACTCATTTTGAAACAAAAGGAAGATGAACTGAGCTCAGTCAAAGTCAGGTAGGGAACATTTAGAATATTTCCTTTTCCAGTTTTCAGCTCTGTCTCTAAAAATCCACCTGACACTAAACTTATTGCACCTTTTCTACTTTCATGCAGGTTGACTGAGATGGAGACATGGTACAAAGGGAGGCTTGGTGAGGCAGAGTAAGTATTTCATCTGATGTCTGTAAATCTTATTTTCACTAACAGCTTTATAACACTAAACAGTTCAAAACAGTTTTTCAATAGACTCATTGTAAATCAACCAATGAATTACACATTAATTGATGTTTTGTTTTCATATTGTGGTATAACCAATGGGAAACAATAATTACTTTTTCACAGAGCTGCTCTGAAACAAAAGGATAATGAGCTGAACTCAGTCAAACAAAGGTAGTAAACATAATATGATGCAGAAATATGAACATTTATATTTCTGTCTCACCCACATGGTTCCTTTGTTTTCTTTTTGTCTTTACATATTTCTGTGAACTTCTGATTTCACACAGATTGACTGGAATGGAAAAAAAGTAAGTAGATAAGCTCTTTTCACAGGCATAAAATCACAAAGCGCTCTACGATAAACAACATTAAATCATACAACAATAAAACAAGCATAAAAAGCACAGTAAAATCATGACAGAAAAGCCAGGGAAAATAAATGTGTTCTCAGTTTAAAACCTCCACAGAGTCAGCAAACGAATCCAACCCTCTTTTCATTATTCTCAGGTTTCTGTTGTGGTAATGAATCCTCCTGTGGTCTTAAGAGATGGAGTCATTTAGACCCGCCCTCTGTGCGGTTCTGCAGGGTCGAACTGACCCCATATGCGTTTTTCTGAGTTTTTATTTTTTGTGTAGTTTCCAAAACTAAAAAATCTGAACAGAAAAGAAGACCCGTCTCCTGGCTGTGACATTTGCTGCACCCCTCCTGAGCTTTGGGTAAAAACTGGGGATATAAAATGCACAAAAACAGCAATGAGAACATTGGATTATTGCCTTTCCTTAAATGCTGAAACACAAAGGAAGAGGAGCATTGACTACAAATTAGTAGGAATAGTAGAACATTATTTATAATGACGCTTCTCTGTGTTCATGGGTTTGTGTTTCAGGATGACCAGCAGACTCACTGTTTCCAGTTGGACTGAGGACAAAACAATGACTGTCCAATCAGCAAACAAAGGAGCTGCTGGGATTGAGACATTGTACAGATTTAAACCTTATGATACAAGGTAACTTATTATGAGGTTTTTCTGTGAGACATACATCTATTGTTTTATGAACTTCCACAAGACAGTGTGGATATTATGACAACTGTTTGGTACAATATAAAATATCTTTCCAGTTTGACCTCTTTACTAAAGTTGGTGGGTATTTCAGTGGTTTCTTTATGTTTTCTGTCAAGTGTTTTATAATTTCATGGCTTCCCACATTTAAAAACTAGGACTTTAAGAGACTTCAGGATTTCACTCAATCTTTTTTATTTTCACCAGTGAGTGTGAATCAATGAGGTGAAAAACCTACCTTTAACATACATTTTAGACATTTGGTTTAAAGTTAATCATTTATCTTAATGACCAATTCCATTTTTAACCTTAGACATACATTTCCTTCACAATTTTAATCATGAATTCAAGAATTAAATTATTTAATTCTGTTTGGTTGAATCAAACAAATCCAAACATTTTAGAATTAGATTTTTTTCTTTTAATCAGGACAAAAGTTTTTACATTAAATATCTTAAATATGCATTTAATAGAGCCAAACTGTAAAAACTAGCAGTGCAAACTATTCCTTCAATAAATTCTGCATTTCTTTTTCTCAAATGCAAAACCAAAGTCAAATTCCAACTGAGTCCAATGAACGGCTTACCGGTAGTCCTTGTTAAATCCAAGTCCTTCTCCCATGAAATCCTGTTTTGGAGACTGTCTGCTTTTCTCAGCTCTGTTGCAAAACCAGCCAAATGTTTGGTAGATTCCTTATATCACCTGAGTTCAGGTGCTGCTGATTGGACCAGATTTCTTTCACCTGCTGAGAAGTGCTGCAGCGTGACACACTAATGTGTGTGTTCATGCACCCACATCTGAACACACGAGCAGATCTGCACAACATTATCCAAATTTACAGTCATGTTAGTATTTTTTAGAAATAAATTATTGGCGTTTTCCTCTCAATGGCTTTTAAATCTATTATCTGTTTTATAGAGAACTGGTGTTTGGATCTGGTGGTTGGAGAAAGGATCTGTTCCACTTTAATCCTTCAGCTGTTTAATTCTAAGTTTGCTTCTGAAAGCTACCAATATTTACATGGTAACAATTCATTTTGTTTTTCTATAGTCTCCTAAAATATCTGCCACTTTTTTTATTTTATTAAATGATTGTTACACTGTTCTTGTTTTCATGGTACCTGTTTTTTTTCTTCCTCTATACTCAAACCTTGTGTGTTTCTTCCAGAGTTGTACTGCATTTGCAGCTTTGAAATTAAAATGTAAAACTTTTAACAGGTGGGATCAAATGTTTCCAGGCAGTAGGACACAAAGTAAACCTTGACTCAACAGTGTGGTGTGGATGTTTGGAGAAGAGCAAATGTACAATTGGTGTGTGGCGTAAAACAAACAGGATGATGAGGACCAGCCAGCTTTAAATAAGACTGGAAACATTGGGTCCAAGTATTCCTAGTTGAGTTCACCCCAAACCCACTTTACCTGATAAACAAAAAGTAATATAATAAGGTAGGCAAAGACTGGGGTAGTCACACCACCAACTAACACTTTGTAATTGTTTTAGTTTTGTAAAGATTGCAGATTTGTAATGGTACAAATATTTCTATGCACAGTGTGTCATAAAACAGTCGTGAAGAAATCAAATGCAGGTAGGCAAATTTAGGAGCAAAACGTTACCTTGTTCATGCCCCAATAAGATTTACATTTAAAATCAAAGTTTGTTTCTATAAGGAAATGAAATGGGCAAATGTAATAGAATAAATAAATTTGCCTGGACCAACTTCACCAAGTTCAAAAATAAGAAGTTCTGAGGTCAGATTAACTTTTTACTCAGCTTTTCTTATGTTTCTTAAAAGTTTAAACATTATCCTCTGATTTTTCTAATTACAGTGTTGCTGAGATTGAGATATTTTACAAACGGAAATTGGATGAAGTGAGGTGTGTATTTGTTTGATGTTAATTTTATATATTTTATTACTTGTATAAACAGTATTTTCATTTGTTGATCACTTTCATAGCTCAGGAATGTTTATTTCAGAAAATATTGTATTTCTGTTCCAATAATCATTTCGCATTATTCATTTTCCAACAGTGCTGCTCTAAAACGAAAAGATAAAGAATTGAAATCCTTTAAAGACAGGTAAAAAAAAAAAAAGTTATTGCAGCTAATCATTCAGTTAAATGTTGATTATTGATTTATTTCATGATATTTTTCCCTAACTCACATCAGCTTATTCCCTCAGTTTGTTTATGGATTAAATTTCATCAGTAAATAATGTTGGATGTTCCTGCTTGACTGTTAAATTTCACATTAATTTTAATTTACATAATTTGCCCTTACAGAATTTTTGCTTTTCAGTAAAAGTTTATCTTTTAGTGTTTGCAGCCTCTTTCAGTTTGAGTAGAATGACTGAATCTGATTTCTTCTTGAAACAGATTGGCAGCCCAGCTCACTGTTTCAAGAGAAAACACAACATCCTACAAGATGGAAGCATCCCTTAAAGAGCAGCTTCATAAGGCCACGTTAGGTTTCTTTTCTATAATCAAAGATTTACTGGTGTTTCTCTACATGTTGGCCAATTATTTATTTGACAATTAGTTGCATCGCTGATGCATGCTTTGATTTTTGTCAATGACATTATTTTCTATGTAAAACAAAAAACCTTCTGTGCTTTATTTCTTTCTGCAGAGTTGCTCAGAAACAAAAAGACAGAGAGCTAAAGTCGATTAAAGACAGGTACTGAACCTCCTGACAACTAAAACATGTTTTCCTGGTTATAAACTATTCTCCTAACTAATCACAGAGTGTTTTTATTCAGACTGGCATCCATGTCATATTTATTTAAATCTGGAGACACTGAGAGCATGAACAACCCGGCCAGTAAAACCAGACTGACTGAGATGTACGACAACCTGAAACTGCTGCAGTGGCCAAAAGTCAAAGATCAGCTGAAGTCCAGAAACATCCAATCAAAGGTTGTTGAAGGTTTGATTCAGGTACAGTAAACTGCTGCCAGGGTTTCAATAAGTAGTTTACTTGCTTTGTTTAATATGTAACATACTTGAACTGAAAGTGCTCAATAAGATTAAGAACAATGTATTTGTTGAAAAGACTATATTAATTTATGTATATTAACACTTATACTGGTTTTGATTTTGCAAATACAGGTGTTTTCCAGAAACTAAAGTTGCTGTTTGTTTTCAAATCACCTCTGCTTAGCTCCTTGTGGACTTAGAGTGATGTGTTGTCCGTGATCTGTTCATCTGTGATAACAGGCCAAACTAAAATCATGCAAGCTGCAGCTAATGAAGATAGAAAGGAGTAGTTCCTACATTCCCCTCATTGACTCAAGAACACTTCAACCTGGCCAGACTCTTTGCATGTGTACATTGATTACGTTCTCCACTGTTCATGGTGCTAGACAAAACTTCAGGGTTGTTTTGACATCCAGTGAATACAGCTTTGCTGAAAATAAGACGATTAACCTAAAACCAAAGTAATCATTTTAATTTATTAGGCTATGATCCAGTTTTAATGTCTTAAATTTAAACTGCAGGAAACCTTTTGGACTGCAGCAGGTGAAGCAAACAAAAGGAAGCAGCAGATTGAAGAGGCATTTGGACTCAGTGAATATAGCAGTGGACTGACTGCACAGAAGGTATTGGACTGTAGGATAGTTATCTTCCCTGCAATAATCTGCTTCTCTCTGGAAGCAGACTTCTGCAGCATCAGTGTGGTTCCTGTGTTCCAGGTTAAAGAGTACAGACAGCTAACAGTTCAGAACCTGCAGATGGCGCTGTTCCACACCAACAAAGAAGAACTTCTGAAGGTACTGTATGTGGGATAGATGTTAGAGAATTTTAACCCAAACAGGATAGAGCTTCAATCAGAGATAAAACTGAACAATAAACAGGTAACACTGAATATTTTCTCTACAGCCTGGTTTTCCTGAACTTGGAGGTCCGTACTCAGAGGAAGTGAAGGAGAATCTGAGACCTCTGATATCTGAATGCTACTGGCTGAGCTGCTTGATGGCTTTAAACAATCCTCCTCTTCAGCCGGACTGGAAGAACCTCGTTCCTTCGATGGATCCTTGGGACATTTTCCCTCGAAACATTACATCTGCTACTGTTATGTAGAGGAAAAGTAGTTTTGCAGCACAGCATAGTTGGTGTAGTTTGGGTATGCTGGTAATTCCTCTTTTTTCTGATTTAATTTCAGTGGTATTAAAAAATCATGAAGCCGTTCCATGTTTGTTTTCAATATGCTTCACCAGTTTATTTAGAGCTAATAATAGGATCAGACAGGGAGGCTGAACACTGTTGAGTAAAGTTTCAACAGTCTAAAGCCACATTTCTGCATGAAAATACTTTGAATTTGTCTGATGTAATGTTATAATCTGGATTGACATAAAAATAAAATTGTGAAAATTGTGTCAGGCGCACGAAAAAATAATATTTGGCATCCCATTTAGCGCCTTGTAGGTGCCACTGAGAGGGATGCACGGGCATGATCTTGAAAGCATCAGTAATGTCAGCTTTAGCCAGCCACGCGCCCCACCTGGCAGATTTAATAAGCGAAAAAGCATGATCTATTGTGGCGTAAAAAGGGAAAAGGGTGGCTTCGGGGTGAGACTATTAATACTAGAATGAGGACTGGAATGAGGCGCAGAGAGAACGCAGATTAGGCGTTTTTTGCCTGAATATTTTCTGGTTGCCACACCGAGAGGATTGACGCGGTAGAGGGGTGGAGGGGGGGAATCAAAGGGGCCGATCACTTAACCTTTAGACATTTCTTTCAGTAACAGCTGGGAAACTCTAGCCGGTTCATGAAGAGCTGATTGGAGATTGGGAATGACGAGGGAAGAGGCGGGGAAATGAGGAACACCTATTAAAAAACCCTGGGAGAGACCGGTAATTAGAAAATTAACAAATGGGTCATCTGGGTGGCATTGTAAAAGAGTGGCTAATTTGGGGGCGAGGATAGGAGTAGAGAGGTAACGGGAAACTAATTCCTGAAACCTCGATGGTTCTTGTTGGGAAGTGGGTGGCGGGACAGAGTGACTTTGGATGGGCATATCTGCAGAGACTACATAAGTGAAGGAAAGCACAATTGGGGAATGAACAAATGCTTTCATTGAAGTTATTACAGATGGCCATATTGTTAAGTACCTGCAACTTTCTTCTGTGGTGATCGAGCGGGTCAAGATTTAGGAGAGGCTGCGGAGGAGTGACGACGGTGGGATTAGGTTTGAAAGGGAAAGAAGGGCAAAACGAGCTCTGATGGCTGATAAAGCCACACAGGTAGCATGCGATTGCTTGTGTGAGCATGATGAGAATTTTCATATCCAGGATAGACCAATTAAGACACTGACCGGAACAGGAGAGGACTGCGGCAAAAGCTTTGTGGTACTGATAGAACAGCACCCGACCGTATTGCATATGGAGGTCGGCGATTAGAGCCAAATAAGCATCTAGTTCAACTCTGCGTTCGAGGTATACAGAACACATTACGTCTCTAAAAACACTGAATGCAACTGGGAATTGTCCAATGGAAAGATCCTTCGAGAGACAGGGGTCTGAAGTTTTGAGAATAGTGGAAAAATGATCTGTCGAAGTGACGAGTTGGTCAACTTTGGTGGAGGGTAAGAGCATGGAAGCCAGATTTACATACTGCCCTTGAAGTATCGTTGTACGGATTCTGGCAGAGATATCTGAGCATAGAGGCGTATAAGCCGTGCCTGATAATGGAAAGGGGGGGGGGGGGGGGGGGGGGGGGGGGACTAATGAGCTGGGAAAATAGAGAGAAGGGGGGAAAAACGAGAGATAGAAATACCTAGAGGGGGCGCAGGATGGGTGTTGGCGAGGGTGAAAGCTATAGGGGGTAGTTGAGGAGCGGGCTGAGAGGTGACGGATGAGGAAGTGAAGGGAACTATGGACGTGTTCATGGCGCCGGGAATGCTGTGGTGTAGGAGAGCTGAGAGCGAAGATATAGAGTGCTGGAGAGAGTCCATGGAGGTGAGAAGCGCGAATGTGAAGAGGTGCGTCTGGGTGGAAGGAGAGGGGATAGAGAGCGATGACCTGAAGACAGGCCGGAAGCTTCTGGGGTTGGATTTGAAGCATGAGTGGAAAGATCTGGAACAGGAAGTGAGGAAGGTCCAAGTGAACATGGAGCCGACTGAGAGGAGGAGGGATGGCCCCTGCAGCGTTTGGCAGGAGGGGCAGAGGACTTGCTGGATCTCTTTCCGCTGACCGGAGGCGGCGGGGAGGATGTTGGTGGAGGAAGAGACGGAGAAGAGTCACCGAATGGTAGCAGAGCAGCAAGCAAGGCAACTGAAGGAGACCGGAGATGAGGGCGATGAGGGCGATGCCTGATCTCCCTCTTGATGAGGATAGAAGTGGGGAACAAGGGATCCGAACGCGAGGCTAGGCGAGCGCTGTGGCGAGCTGGGGAAGAGGTGGGGGGACTGACATCCCTAAGAGAAGCAACCAGAGAAACCGGTGGGATATCAGACTCGAAGTCAGACATGGAGAATGCGTGCTGGATTGAGCGCGGCTGGAAAGCGGAAGATGCCATGGATGGAGGTCCTTACCAACTGGGGCTTGGTCGGTGACTGAACAATCATATTGAATAAATAAAACGTAAAAACATGGACTTAAAATGAACAATTGAACTTTCCAAATAAGATTCCTCAAGACAGGGACACTAAGAGTTTCCAGGGCAAAAGATAAACTGGTTGGCCTCAAAGGAAGGATTCAGATGTATTGTCAAGTTATTCCTGACAATTTAATTTGGGGCATTTCGTAATTCAATTTCTTGTCAGAAAGATTGCTTGTTTTTTGTGACACTGCTTCTTATCCACGGTCTTTGTCAAAGTAAGATAATTCTAATTTTCAACAAACCTTTCATTTAAAAGGACTATTTTACCACATTTATGAATAAACTAGTGCAAAAAAGACAGAATTAGTCTTCACACATTAAATAACAACATGGCTCCTGTCACAGCTTTGTAGTACATGTAAATTAGGTTTTCTTTTACCTTTAAAGGTTTTTTGTTTTCACAAGTAGAATAAAAATGTCGCTAGTCATACAGCGTTTTCTACTCTGCCTTTAGTTTAGAATGTTCCAGAACAATTTTGGCAACAAGGAGGAATTTTTCTTTTACTTTGAGCTGTTCAGAGGTAGAGCAGATTTTCTTTAAGCAGAAATATCCTTCTACCCACACTAATATCTATATGCCAACTTCTGCATAATCCTATAGAGAAAACAAGGAAATGGGAACAAACAGGCTACTATTCCAACAAATCTTTATTGATTTTTGGTGACTTAGTAGAAAGTTAACAAGAAGAGAATTTCAATCATCGTCATAATTGCTTTGGATGTAATCAAAGATTGAACCCTGGTTTATGTGCCAGGGCTTATCAGAAATTAACTCCTGGAGATATGTATATCCAATAATGGACGAGATGCAGTTTAATTAAAATAGAGATTCCCGAGTCTGTCAAAATAAAACATTCAAGGGAAAAAAGGAGGCTCAAATGTACCATGGATGGCCTATAATACAGTATAGATGAAGGAGAAAGAAAATATGACATTTTTGTCTAATGATTTATTCGTACACAGACGCAAACAGAAAAGCAAGGCTATTCTTATAAATATAGAAAACACATTTATTGTATTAATACGCTCCAATAAAAGCACTTTGTTTTTAAAAAAGTAAAAAGCATAATTTTGAACCTGAACACAAAACTGTTTGATGTTACGGATCTGATTTATGCCATGAGGACTGTAATATGAAAACAGTTGCCAAACATTTCTTCAGTTTTTTAAACAGTAAACAGCTGCAATGTGATAAATGTTTTTTATAAGTTCATAAAATTAAATTTAATTGTGTTTTTCTTTCCAGTTCTGTAGTCAGCCACTGTAGCTGTTATCTCTGTGGAGATAAATTTTACTTGCAGTTCCACTTTGTTTCTTTAAGGATCATGTAGTAAAACTTTAAGTGAAGCTACTTCTTCTACCCCCAAACATCTACATATTTTGGATCTTTGCTTTCAATCCTAAAGAAACTAATGGTTATCATTTTATGACTTAGATCTAACACATTAAGGACATACCCCTCGGTTTCATCCCAGCCCACATAACATCTGTGTGTTTCTGTTGTTTATGTTTAAACTCATCAAACCTTTCTAACGTGTCTACCCCATAAGTAAAGCAACTTTTCCTATGGATTTTTTCCAAACTCTACAGCTCCTTTAAGGATCGCTTCCTGGGGTCTAACAGGACACAGGATTTTAAATTCTTCACTAAGCTGTTCATTAATGTGCTGCCGCAGTATTTGACTCTCTGCGAACCCCCCCACTATGAGAATGTAGCCAATGTTCTGATTTTCTTTTAATATTTCTTTGAGACTCTTGGTGATGCCCTGAAGACTCTCATCATAGAAAGATCTCAGTTTCTCTCTGGAGATTATGATGGTTCCTTCATCCCAGGAAACTCCTTGTACTGACTCAAAGTACGTTTCCAAGTCTTCCTTTTTCTCGATAATTTGCCCCAGATTATCTGTACATTGGATCTCAAAATCCTCATCTACATGTTTGACAGAAATAAAATCATACATTATCTTCTGAACTTCACTGGGATGATTTTCTTCATATTCATCCCAGACTCCGTCACAGAATATGTCTTTGAGAAACTTTTTGAACTTTCTCTCCACAGTTTGTCCTCCGATATTGTTTCCAGAGGCTTTGTGCAGCTCCTTTAAGGCTCCTCCTTCCAGGACTTCATGAACAGTGATGTCAATAGTTCCTCCTGAAACCCACAAAATGTGATAAAACTTTCCATATATTGTAGATCATTGTTAGTCTTCTACAACAATACTGTCACTATTATTAAATGTTTTACTATAGACTGCATCAGATTTACAGACACTTACCTCCACAATCAACAATAATATACTGAGTTCCTGGAGTCTGATCCAGTGAGCCACTATTGTGGTTCTGTGTGATGAAACCATCTGATGGAAGCTTCTTACACCAGACTGAAGCAGCTTCTGGTTCCAGTGCAATCATCAGTTTGTCTTCAGTGCCTTCAGTTACAATTCCTGCCTGGAAGAGAAATATAATATAATCAATGCTGAACATTTCAGAACTTTGTTGGTTTCTGTAAAACTTGATGTTACCTGAGTTGCAGCTTCTCTCACGAACTTTTTTGCTGACTCATCCCAGATGGCAGGAACCGTCAGAACCCAGGTGAAGTTAGCGGGAGTAAATTTTGTACCTGCTGTGTTGGCATTGATTGTTTTCAGTGCGTCATCATTCAGAAATCTCAGGGATTCAGAGAAAACCTTCAGAGCCGTCATTTCCTTATCATTTGCTGCTTTAATCTTAAGGTTCTTGTTAAGATCCTGGAAAATCACAATTATATAAAAAATATTTATTAAACCTGTATAAAATTGAAACTAATATAAAACAACCCAATGCAGTATTTTGGGGTACTTTTTTGGTGATATTGTAAAATTCTTAAAAAACTTTAATGCTTTGTTACTTTACATATGTTATTGTACTGTAATTAAACTATAACCCCAAACCTGACAAATACACTGGTTTTACTTCCTGGTTTGTTAGCTAGCCAGATTTTTCTCTTTCCCTTTTTTTTCTATTCTTATAACTATGAACATAGTTTTGGTTTTACACTGGGAACTACTCTAACAACAATATGAAAATTATTTAAAGCTGTAATTTTCAGCTGCAAAAATGTTTTCACTTCATCTACTCTACTAACAATCAGTAGAAAGTAATTACATTTTATATATACTTATTATTTTACTTAAGTCACCATGAGATTCTTTTTAGTATGTGGAAAATTTAAGAGTGAAGACCTTCAGTCAGCATACATACGAGAGCCCCAAATGAGATAAATGAGGGAAAACAATATGAGCCCAAAAGGTTTGGTTGGTGGTTTCCATGGTGGCCCTACCTGGGTTTACCCAGATAGAAAATCTACCTGGGAAATTGATCCCACATATGTGTGTTGATACACAAAATATCATACCTTCCCATTTAGGACTTGCATATATATCTTACCCAACGTCTGTTGGGATAGGCTCCACTCCTACCTCAGTTACTCTGAACAGGAAAAACAATCATTAACAATATTTAAATCTTCACTTACTTTATCGTACAGGGCAATCTTGAATTCTCCAAAGAAATAATGTTTCTTTGCTTCTTCTCTTTTCATTTTGATGTATGCTGTTTTGGCTTCATAACCAAACTTCAGAAATTCTCCATTTTGATCAAACAAGATGCAGGTTGGAGTCTTTGGGGTGTCCAGTCGTTGTTCTGCTCCCCATCTCCTTAAAATGGGATCACTTTCTTTCTCTCCGGTTGAGATATTGTAGGCATATCCACTGTAAGCAGTACCAAAGTCTATGGCTATAACAAAGGAATCACTCATTGTAGGATCATGTTCTGCAAGTCAGGATGAAAACCAAAATACCAGTGGGAACGCTAACAACTCTTTTTTTTACTCTGAACTCCTCCTCCCTGGAGCCGTTTATCTGCTCAGACAGGAAAGGTTGGTTTCACGTACAAAAGCGTCAGTCTAACTTTTAAAAGAGGTTTATATGCTCAGGTTAATTTGACATTTGTATTGGTCACACTATGTTTTTATAAATATCACTTGTGATATTGTGAGACTGTTATTAAGAGATTAGATAAGTCCAGAATTGTTGAAGAATAAAACTTCCACTGTGTTTATACAAGTTTACTTAATACACCTTGTTTACTGCACTTTAAAGTATCCTGTTTGTTGCATTTACTGTTGGTGCTGGAATGTGAAGTTTGAAACTCGTCCCCAGGGGATCATGATACAACAGAAAATATATATTTTGCACTGTTTTGTTAGTAGATCAAGGGCCTGCAATGCTCAGAACTGAGAACCCAAATTTGATTCTAGTAAGTGACTATAGAGGAACAGCTCAATCTTTGGTAGGATTCTACTCGGTTTGTTTTCTTCCTGTATTGACCAAGATGATTAATGCTATTAATAAATAGTTTTAATTTTATTTGGAGACACAAAAATCATCATATATAAAAAGATGAGCTGACTAACCCGTAAACCTATGAAGTAGGTGGAGGAAATGCAATATACTTTGAAATTATAAATGGTATTTTAATTATTTTTTTTTATTTTTTCTCTAGCTCTCTGTGAAGGCGGATGCTTTTTTTCTCTCCTCCCTTTCCTGCCCTGCCGGATTTGTTTTTCTGTTGTCTTTTACTCTTTTTTTGGAGCCTTTCTTTGCACATCTTACAAATCTACAAATTATAGATCTGGATCACTGGTCACTCAATACAATTGACATGACGCCGGCTCTGCCCCCATGCTGACATAGAGCAATCCTCCCCCAATCATTCCAGGGCATTTGTCAGCAACTGACCAATCAGCGTTCCAAGTACAGTACTCCGATAATATTGACAGTATCTATCATAGAAAACACGGTGGGGTCAGAGAGATTTTGAGGAAAATAATAGATCATCACGGTCCAACTTGTCAGTGGGTAATATACAATCCCAACAGCCGTCACCCAGAACATACAGAGGGCCCAATACAATTTATTACATTTCCAAAATCAGAAAGGAGTCTGGAATAACGCAAGAAATGGATCATGGACTGCAGCCGACCTCACGTCCATTTGAATGAAACTGATGGATGGGAACTACATCGTTAGTCAGCACCACGAAGGTAACTGGTAGTAAACATCCCAGTTTTTGTCATAACAATACTTACTGATAGCTCCATGTTAACGGCTCAGGGCTCTGTGTTAACGACTCACAACTCAGTTAAATTAAAACAACAATATTAACATCTAATCATTTCCAGATCAATAAGTGAAGGTAGTTATACTGGATTTTATGCGTGTAGATTCCAACGGTACCTCTATGGCATCATGAGAACAGACTGCGCTAACTGCTATATTGGCATTTAAACACCGTTTCTTACTATTGTTTATTTCTAAGCATTTTCCTGAAAGCAGATTTTCACAAGCCGGTATTATTTCAGTAATTACTCACCCATTTTGTCCCGCAGCGTTCACACTTACATCCAATCAGACTTTTTCTCCCTCATTTGTCCTCTTGGTCTTTATCGTTGATTTCTCCTTTATTTCCCGCTAATAACATTACAGATCTGACGTAGGACTAGTTACAGAATTTTCTTGCCCGCCGTCTTTGCCTCAGCATTGGTTTATAAGGCAAAATTGACTTAAAAAATGTCTAGGGTAACGCATTCAGGTCCGTTAGTCTGCCTTAATAACAGTGTGGTTGTCGGAGGACTGCTCGAAGCCGGCGTCATGTCAATTGCGGGGACTTACCCAGCGAGGTACATTTATTTATTCATGATAACAGAATTTCTGCTGTTTGGAGCTTGCGTGTACCTGACATATTGACAAATTTGTGACGGACTTTGCTGAACTACCGAACACTCAGACTGACATACTGCGGGACAGAGACGCATTTGGATGTGAGTGTTGGGGAGACTCTGGATTCCCCCGGAGGAGCTGGAACAAGTGGCTGGGGAGAGGGAAGTCTGGGCCTCCGTTCTTAGGCTGCTACCCTCGCAAATCGACTCCAGATCAGCGGAAGAAGATGGATGGATGGATGGATGATAATTTTTCATCAATTTTAACTGGATATCTTTCCCATAGAGTTTTGATTCCATTATATTTTAAAAGAAAAAAAAATACGACAGTAACAAAATGCTTAACACTGAGGCTCTGAAGGCCTCACATGTTGCCTCACCATTGGACACAATCTTCAGGAAGCAACATTAATGAACAGAAATCAGAGCACAAGAAATAAGTTTAAAAACAAAAGAATAGCACAGTCAGCAAGATCATAACAAAAGTAATGAACAATCCAGAAGTGATCAGAATGGAAACCAATAGAAAACAAACAACCAGCAGATTATGACACAACAATTGTCACAGAATAATTATAGGACATTGATTGCCATTAAATCCAATGAAGATAAAATAAGATAGTTGCAGAATTCTTACATGGTGAATGTTGTCAAAACTTTTAAAGTTTAGGAAACAAAGATCAGTTTGATGACTCTTCTTTATTACTGTGCTGTAAAACAAACAAATTCCCCTCGAGGAAGTTTCTGGTTTGATTGACAGTGACTTCTCAGGACACACAAAGATTAATAAAACAGGAGTGGCAGAAACCAGTTCAGCAGATCCAACACACCCACACACAGATATTTCCTTCTCATCTTTGACAAACCCTGGTGAAAAATAAATATACTAAGCATGTTAAAGTTTAGCATACTTGAGTACTTGAAGCTAGACTAATCATCAGTATACTTGAAGTGTGTTATTTTGGAACAACTAATTTTGTACTTAGTGTATTTTAATAGTAATTTAATTGTTGAAGAGCACAATTTAAAGTGTACTAAGTTTACTGTCACTTGTTTTCTGGAACAACTATGACTTATTTTCACTTGTGTTCTGGAGGAATTTAAAGGTGCCTAAACCCATGGAATATATATAATAAAGAAATGATACACAAACTCAAATTCCTTTTGCTCATAGCCAAAAAACGGGAAGAGATTTAATGCACATCTGCGGAACCAAAACGTCACATTTATATTGTTACAGAAATCCAAAATCTCTCGACTTTTGTTTCTGACATCAGTTTTTTATAGTCTCAGCTCTACTGGTGTGTATTGGGAAGCTTTGACCAATGCCGTTACTGCCCTTCATTTATGTAGAAATTCTGGCTCCGTTTTACACTGGATGTGTATTTGGAAGTTCTGAGAATTAGGAGTTGGCCTCCTGGAATCAAATCTGCTCCATCAGAAGAACTATTAGACAAGTTGTTTGCTCCTTAGCTGTCCAAACAGAGGTTTCTTCCCACGTCTTGGGCTCCGGCCCAGTTTCTTTGCAGGCAAGCAGGAGAAAAGACGGGTGCCAGAACTTCCTTGCACAACAGCTAAAAACTAACATCTTTCCTCTCTTTAGTGATTGTCATTCCACATCTCTCTAAATCTGAATTCCTTCCTGACTTCTAGGTCAGATTGACCCAGTCCATTTGACACAGTACATTTCTTTTAGGTTAAAACATACTGTATCTTAGTGCAAGCCTGCCAAACAACGTAATTTTTAACTTTTAATATAATTATATTCCTTTACACAACTAAAGTTATACTTTGTATACTTTAAGTATACTTTTGTGGAGGTTCATCCTCAGAACTGGTTGGTGATCCGGTGGAGCCAGAGCCTCTTCTGAGACAGGAAAGTCTTTAGGTTTTCTAAACCTGACCTCTGGCTTCCTCTTTCATCTTCATTTGCTTAGAATGCAAAAATATGTTGAAGATAAAAGCAATGATGAACGAGTTATAACAACACCCTCACAATATCAAAGTCTCTCTGGCATACTGAGATTAATTAAAACCAGGCTAAGTTTATGAAGAAAACTATATTAAGTCACAACAAACAGACACTCACTGCAGTTATAACATGAAGCTGGATGATTGTACAAATTTAAGTATGTTTGAAATACACTTAACTATTTTTTCCACCTGGATACCTTGTAATTACTCTACTGTTATATGTACAACACAGATGTTTTGGTTCTATAGACACTGATTTGAATTGAACTGAAGTGAATTAATATTTCATGTGCACCAAGCTTTCAGTTCCTGATATCCAAATTTAGGATATCCACGAAGTGGGATCCTTCACATAGGCTCCCATGTGAAAGGACGGCCTTTACTTGGATGTTCGTCCTTTTCCTTTCAGAAAATTGATGGCCTACTTGCAGCAGGGTTTGCTGGTCTCTTTGCAGTTCACATTGTAAACTCATGGAGTTCTGTCAAAATACGCAAAGAGTCTACAAATAAGCTGATCACATTTAAACTAATTGATAATGACACATCTGACACTTTTTGCAATTAGTTTAACTGCCACCTACAGTTTCATTCATTTAAAATTAACTAAAGAGCCACATTTTAAGATGAAAATATAAGGGCAAATTCAAAATGAGTCAAAAGCAGCTAATTAGAACCCAGACCTCAGAGGGTTAAGAGAACAGGTGAATATGTTAAGGGAAGTTTGTAGGAGGACCGCAAACAGAGAAATTCAATAATAGGGAGTAATAATGACAACAAATAAAACTTATAATAAGAAAGATCTGGGCATAAAACTAAGATGGGCGCAATGGAAAAAACCAGCACTAAACAACAGAAACCAAGGAACGTAAATACTGAGAAAAGTGTGACATGGAAACCAGGTGAGTCTAATCAAGGAATGCAGAATGACAACATAGAACCGCAAAACTGAGTGAAGGACTAATACATACTAAAGATTAGTATTTATTAGGGAGAGAACTAAACAAAATACACTGCTCAAAAAAATAAAGGGAACACTCAAATAACACATCCTAGATCTGAATGAAAGAAATATTCTCATTGAATACTTTGTTCTGTACAAAGTTGAATGTGCTGACAACAAAATCACACAAAAATCATCAATGGAAATCAAATTTATTAACCAATGGAGGCCTGGATTTGGAGCCACACACAAAATTAAAGTGAAATAACACTACACGCTGATCCAACTTTAATGTAATGTCCTTAAAACAAGTCAAAATGAGGCTCAGTATTGTGTGTGGCCTCCACGTGCCTGTATGACCTCCCTACAACGCCTGGGCATGCTCCTGATGAGGTGGCGGATGGTCTCCTGAGGGATCTCCTCCCAGACCTGGACTAAAGCATCCGCCAACTCCTGGACAGTCTGTGGTGCAACGTGACATTGGTGGATGGAGCGAGACATGATGTCCCAGATGTGCTCAATCGGATTCAGGTCTGGGGAACGGGCTGGCCACTCCATAGCTTCAATGCCTTCATCTTGCAGGAACTGCTGACACACTCCAGCCACATGAGGTCTAGCATTGTCCTGCATTAGGAGGAACCCAGGGCCAACCGCACCAGCATATGGTCTCACAAGGGGTCTGAGGATCTCATCTCGGTACCTAATGGCAGTCAGGCTACCTCTGGTGAGCACATGGAGGGCTGTGCGGCCCTCCAAAGAAATGCCACCCCACCCCATTACTAACCCACTGCCAAACCGGTCATGCTGAAGGATGTTGCAGGCAGCAGACCGCTCTCCACGGCGTCTCCAGACTCTGTCACGTCTGTCACATGTGCTCAGTGTGAACCTGCTTTCATCTGTGAAGAGCACAAGGCGCCAGTGGCGAATTTGCCAATCCTGGTGTTCTCTGGCAAATGCCAAGCGTCCTGCACGGTGTTGGGCTGTGAGCACAACCCCCATCTGTGGACGTCGGGCCCTCATACCATCCTCATGGAGTCGGTTTCTAACCGTTTGTGCAGACACATGCACATTTGTGGCCTGCTGGAGGTCATTTTGCAGGGCTCTGGCAGTGCTCCTCCTGTTCCTCCTTGCACAAAGGCGGAGGTAGCGGTCCTGCTGCTGGGTTGTTGCCCTCCTACGGCCTCCTCCACGTATCCTGGTGTACTGGCCTGTCTCCTGGTAGCGCCTCCAGCCTCTGGACACTACGCTGACAGACACAGCAAACCTTCTTGCCACAGCTCGCATTGATGTGCCATTCTGGATGAGCTGCACTACCTGAGCCACTTGTGTGGGTTGTGGAGTCCGTCTCATGCTACCACGAGTGTGAAAGCACCACCAACATTCAAAACTGACCAAAACATCAGCCAGACAGCATAGGTACTGAGAAGTGGTCTGTGGTCCCAACTGCAGAACCACTCCTTTATTGAGTGTGTCTTGCTAATTGCCAATAATTTCCACCTGTTGTCTATTCCATTTGCACAACAGCAAGTGAAATTGATTGTCAATCAGTGTTGCTTCCTAAGTGGACAGTTTGATTTCACAGAAGTTTGATTTACTTGGAGTTATATTGTGTTGTTTAAGTGTTCCCTTTATTTTTTGAGCAGTGTATAAAGACTCCACAAACCTAAAGATAAAAAAAATATAAACCAAAATTAACAGAGAACAAGAAAAAAGTAAAAAAAAAAACAACAATAACCTTGAAACAAAGGAATTAACCTATATGGAAAGACCTTGACAACAATAATGCACAACCTAAAATGATCAGAATGGGAAAAATGGAAATCAAACACCACTGGATCACAAGAGAAAAACTGTCACAGAATAATTACAGTATATTGAAAGGCACTAAAGACAATGAAGATAAAATAAGATGGTTGCAGAATTTGGGAACTAAAGGTGTTTCCTAAAACATACGGGGTGAATTTTGTCTACGGATAAAACGGTTAAAGTTAAGAAAACAAATATCAGTTTGATGACTCTCCTTTGTCACTGTTCTGAAAAACATTTTTTACCCTCAGGTGAGTTCTCTGGAAACGCAAAGAACAAGGAAAGAATGCCAGAAACCGGATCAGCAGGTCCAACACATCCACACTCTGCTGTTTCCTTCTCATCTTTGCCAAACCTGATATCAGCTCTAAAGTTTCTCCATGAAACTAGTCTTTAGTTAAGATTATTTTTTACATGTGATCAAAAAGGGTAACACATTTCTGGAACAAAATTTCTTTAAATCCATAAAAAAGAGACTCCTTTTGATAACAGAATGAAATATGTTTAACACTGATGCATGGCTGTAGAAAATACAGGCTCTACATATCAAAAATAAGTTTAGGTTATTATTTTTAATCATTCAGAAACATTTTTACAAATGATTTCTCCTCAAAACAAATTCGGTTGTGAACTGTCTTGATCAGAGGTGTCAAACTCCAGTCCTCAAGGGCTGCTGTCCTGCAGTTTTTACATGTGCCAAAGGTACAAAACACTGGAATGAAATGGCTTAATTACCTCTTCCTTGTGTAGATAAGTTCTCTAGAGCCTTGCTAATGACCTAATTACTCTATTCAGATGTGGTGCAGTAGAGGCACATCTAAAAGTTGCAGGGCAGTGGCCCTCCAGGACTGGAGTTTGAGACCTGTGGTCTTGATAGTGGCCTGTTTCCTGATATTTCATGGCACTTAGTGTATTTTTTGGACTATAAGGCACACATAAAATCCCTATATTTGCAAAAAAATTGGGAATGCGCCTTATATTCCGGTGCTCCTTAACAGTGTACCGTGTGTTTTATTACGACTTTGGTAAGCGACGAAGCCACTCCCCTTGATTGTCTAAGCATAATCGCTGCTGGCCAGAGACCTCGTGGAATCAGCTTTCTATGCTGTCTAGACAGACTTGTTTTGGGTTGACAAACCACTTTTTCTGAGATGAAAAATGGCACCTGTTAAGAGTCATGCTTACGACCTGGATTTCAAACTCAAGGCCATCAGCCACGCAGTACAACATGGGAATAGAGCAGCTGCAAAACAATTCAACATTAATGAATCAATGGTAAGGATGTGGAGGAAACAAGAAGATGACCTGTTAAATTCTGACACTGAAGACGAGGAATTTGATGGATTCGTAGAAGATGAATGATTGAAAAAGCGAGGGTACTTTTTTGTGTAATATTGACAGTTATTGTTAATGATTTGAATAAAGTCTGACCTATCCGACTACTGTATTTTGTTTCGCTTTATGCGCCTTATAATTCGGTACGTCTTATATATGAAAATAGATCCGCTCACTGATACTGCGTCTTATAATCCGGTGCGCCTTATATTCCGAAAAATAAGGTACTGTAAAAAAAGAGAATAATTTAACGTTAACTTTGGACAAAACGTTTGGCTCTTTCCTCATTAATTTTTCCCGGGATCCTCGGCGAGCGGCGGCGTGCTGCTAAAACGAAACAACAACAAAACGTGTTGACGTCACAGATCACAGAGTTTAATCTCATACAAAGCAATCAACAACAAAGCTGCAGAGGAACAGAGATATGCATTTTTCTCATAAAAATAAAGACAGACAAGGGGAAGACAGACAAACACAAAACAAAGACAAAACAAAAAGCAAAGACGTCTTTGGAGAAAGAGCCAATGCAAAAAGGCAAAATGGTGGCCGCTCTCTCTGGATTTTCTCTCCTAACACGAAATCTTATACTAAAGAGGTGTTTCTCTATTTAATTTATGCACTCAAGGCGTTCCTCTTTTTGACCAACTGGAAACTCCCTTAAGCACTCAGAGAAACTTGGAAACTCCCCCTGATATACGCAAAGATCAAAGGACCATCTGCCTTCTACCGAGACAAAAGAGCGGATAGCTGGCCCTGACCCCCTGTGGCTCCCACGGTCATTCTGAGTACAGAACGACCTGAGATACAATCTCACAGATACCTGTGAGATCTAAAGTCTCTGTCTCCCAAGGAAAATGCTAATTTTATGGCTTCGCCTCACAGCGGGGAGCTCCTGTTTGTCTGAATGCCTGCTATTCTGGCTCAATCCCAAATGCTCAACAGAAAACTGTTCCAAATAAGAGTGCTGAATACACCTTTTAAGATTAACTGTATCAAGCATTAAAAATAATCATTTTTCCTTAACAGTACTATAGAATAGCTGGAGGATTGAGGTCATTGTGATTGATGATAAATCACGTTCTTACCAAGGGCCAGGTGTGTATTAATGAAAATACCACATATAACTAACATCAGTTAATGCAGCAGAATGTTGCATGTATATTTTGCATGTATATTTACTTGTTCATTATTTTGACAAGTTGTCTGAATGGCACCATTTTATGTGAATTTTAAAAAGCATTACCTAGCTGTTAATACTTTGAATACAACGTGCAACTGCTGTCGAGTTACATAGATGCAGCCACATAAAGAAAAAAAGGTACAGGAAATATTGGTGGGGACTGTCCCCTTCATGCCAGAGTTGGTGGGGACATGCCTACACCAGACCTTCAGGAAGTTACACCTATCTATATGGATATTATTGAACATTTTTACAAGGCAGTCTCTGTGCTGTGGTGACAATGGAAACAAGACTGGAAGGAGTCAAAGGACAAGGAACAAGGAACACAGGTGGGTTTAAATACACAGGGAAACAATCAGGAGAAACAAGGAACAGGTGTTATTAATTAAGGGGTAGAGAGAACAACATAGAGACTCCACAGACACAGAAACCTAAAATAAATACACAGAAAAATTCAAATCACTACACCAATGAAGTTTATTTCACACTTCAGGTTGCAACAAAACACAATACAAACCATTTTTTACAGTGAAACACTTAGTTTTTTTTCACTCATCCATACCGCTTCCGTTGCCCCCCCTGCAATGGCATTGTGCCCCCCTAGGGGGCGCGCCCCACACTTTGGGAACCACTGAAGGAATACAAGACTTAAAACACAGAAATACATGCACACACATTACAAGGTAGCCTCCCATGTGAATCATTGACTAGTAAAACATAATAGCTAATAATCAATAAATGTATGTAAATGTAATAAAGACATGGATAATCCCTTTGTCAAAACCAAACTTCTAAAAGAAACAACTTGTCACCAATGCGCCATTGGCATAATTGGGATGGAGGCAAAAGACAAGGGGGCAAAAGTTTTCCAAATATCATGGTTGGAACAAAGTCTGAGGATATGTGTGTTTTTGGTTAATTTAGACCCCATGCAGTGGCACAAAAAGTGAGTATGCACCGTTTGCAACGCATAGTTGCACTAGAGGGGGCGCAAAAACGATGTGGGGAATTTTTTTTCTAATCAGCATTTTATGTAGTTAACAGCTATTGGTGTATGAAATGATCAATAACAGAGGAACAGCACTGATTAGGCGATCCTACCAGCCGCTCTTCCCTCCCATACAGGTAGTTTGGGCAGCGTCCCATTGAGAACGCACTGAGGCGTATTTGTTTTCTTTTAAATTTTAATTGTTGCAGTGCACTCGACAACATGGAGCTAAAGATGGGGCGGCAAAAAAAAAACTCTGGGGCACAAATAGAAAATGGAAGAGGGGGAAGGATAAAGATGTTGGAGAGACGAAGAAAAGCTTTTCAAAGTGACTGAAAGACAGTAGGTAAGTAATGTCAGTGTATCAACAAGAGAGTGTCTGGTAGACACACCTATCACACACATCTCAATAATAATTGTAATAATAACCACCAAAACAAAACACAGGAAATATTAAGGTCAAATAAATTGCAGGACCTAAATAGAACCCCCCTCCCCAAACCCCACGAACTCACCCTGTTGTCATGGTTGCTTAGAGACGGAGCCGCGGTGAGCTGCTATCAACCCACGTCTTTTTAAAATGTCCACCCGATGCTACACCATCCTTAGAAGCAAAACCTCTGGTAAAAATACAGATGGTAGTGGGAAGACACACATTCCAGGCTAAACAATTACAGTGAAACCCATGACATGTTCGCATACTCCTCAGAAAGTATGTAGTTGCGCCCCTGACCCCATGTTATTGTTTTCAGCTGTGTCTCGTTCCCCTGATTATTTCCTCTCCTCATACTCATCTGTGTCTGTGTTTTCCCGTCGGATCTTTGTCGTACGTTATAGTTTTCTTGTGTCATTGTCCTCGCTGCGTTGCCCCTGTGTCATCTCTTCTAGTGCTACCCGTGTCTGGATTTCTGTTCACTTTTTGTTCATTAAAACCATAATTTTCCACTACAACCTGGGTCCACCGCATCTAATCCTTACCACCCAACTAACCATTTTATGACACAAGGTTTAGTAATACATTGCAGCAAACAAAAGACAAAGATAAAAGCAAATTTACAGAACACAGAAAACAGGTTTCTGCTATATAATATACTCAAATCAATGTGTTCTTCGTTTTCTAAAAGTGAAAAGTAAAAATGTGAACCTGAACACAAAACAAGCTGATAGTCATTACAAATAAGATAAAAGAATTATGGCCTGTGGTATGACATCAACCTTCAACTGTAAACCACTGCAGTGTGATATTATAAATGTTTCAGACATTCTTGAACTCAAATTTAAGTGTGCTTTTCTTTCCAGTATTCAAGTCAGTCCCTGTTGCTCTAATCTCTGTTGAACCAAACTTTAGTTCTATTTTCACTTTACGTTCTTGATTTGTTTTAGAATTACATAGTTTAACTACAAATGAACCTATTTCTTCCACCCCACAATCATCTACATATTCTGGATTTTTTTTTTCAGTCCTAAACAATCTAACACTCATCTGTGTCTGTTTTGGATCTGCTGCATTAAGGTAATGCTCTTTGGTTTCATTCCAGGCTACATCTTGACCTTCTTCCAGCAGTATTTTAAAAATGTCCTTACACCACTCTTTTCCATCAGCTATGAGTTTCTTCTCTTGTTTATGTTCAGACTCATCAAACTTTTTTAACACGGCCACCCCATAAGTAAAGCGACTTCTCCGATATGTCACTATCTTTGGGTTTCTTCCAAACTCTACAGCTCCTCTAAGGATCGCTTCCTGAGGTCTAACAGGACACAAGATTTTATATTCTCCTCCAAACTGTTCAATAATGTGCTGCCGCAGTATTTGACTGTCTGCGAACCCCCCCACTAAGAGAATGAAGTCAATGTTGAGATCTTTTTCTAATATTTCTTTGAGACTCTTGGTCATGCCCTGAAGACTCTCATCATAGAAAGATCTCAGTTTCTCTTTGGAGATTTTGATGACTCCTTTATTCCAGGAAGCTCCTTGTACTGACTCAAAGAACTTTTCTATGTCTTTCTTTTTCCGGGCCAGTTTCCCCAGATTAAATGGACATGGGATCTCAATATCCTCATCTACCTGTTTGAGACATCTAAACTCAAATATCATTCTCTGAACCTCACTGGGATACATTTCTTTATATTCATCCCAGACTCCATCAGTGAATATCTCTCTGATGAACTTTTTGAACTTTCTGTCCACAGTTTTTCCTCCCAGGTTATTCCCAGAGGCTTTGTGCTTCTCCTTTAAGGCTCCTCTTTTCAGGACTTCATGAACAGTGATGTCAATAGTTCCTCCTGAAACCCACAAAATGTGATAAAACTTTCCATATATTGTAGATCATTGTTAGTTTTCCACAACAATACTGTCACTATTATTAAATGTTTTACTATAGACTGTATCAGATTTACAGACACTTACCTCCACAATCAACAATAATAGACTGAGTTCCTGGAGTCTGATCCAGTGAGTCACTATTGTGGTTCTGTGTGATGAAACCATCTGATGGAAGCTTCTTACACCAGACTGAAGCAGCTTCTGGTTCCAGTGCAATCATCAGTTTGTCTTCAGTTCCTTCTGTTACAATTCCTGCCTGGAAGAGAAATATAATATAATCAACGCTGAACATTTCAGAACTTTGTTGGTTTCTGTAAAACCTGATGTTACCTGAGTTGCAGCTTCTCTCATGAACTGTTTTGCTGACTCATCCCAGATGGCAGGAACCGTCAAAACCCAGGTGAAGTCAGAGGGAGTGAAATTTTGTCCTGGTACCTTGGAGTTGATTGTTTTCAGTGCGTCATCCTTCAGGAATCTCAGGGACTCAGAGAAAACCTTCAGAGCCGTCATTTCCTTATCATTTGCTGCTTTAATCTTAAAGTTCTTGTTAAGATCCTAGAAGGTCACAATTATGTGAAAATTTGTTATTAAACATATAAAATTTTGTTATTTTAACTTCATTGAAAATAGTGTAAAATCATCCAATGCAGTGTTTTGGGGTAATTTTTTTGTGTACACAACACTAACAAACACACTGCTTTTACTTCCAGGTTTGTGAAATAGGCAGATTTTCCACAGAAAACATTTTTTTTCTAATCTTATTACTTCTAAGAACAAATGTTGGCTTTACACTGGGAAAAATATAAAATTATTTTAAACTGTAATTTTCAGCAACCTACATGTTTTCAGTTCATCTGCTCTGCTAACAATTAACAGCAAGTAATAAAATATCACATATTATGTTTCCTGTGATTTTACTCAACTCACCATAAGCTTCTGTTTTAGTGTGAGGAAAAGACAGGAGTTTAGACCTTACTTAATGTACTAAATAGACTGTGTAACATACATTTTCATTTAGGTCCTACACAGGCATCTTAATCAGTGTCGGTTGGGATAGACTCCACCCCTTCCTCAGTTACCTTGAGCAGTAGTCAGAAAATATTAAGAATAAATATTTAAATCTTTACTTACTTTGCCATAGAGGGCCATCTTGAAACCTTCAAATAAATAATGTTTCTTTGCTTCTTCTCCTCTCATTTTGATATATGTTTTTTTGGCTTCATATCCAAACTTCAGAAATTCTTCATTTTGATCAAACAGGATGCAGGTTAGAGTCTTTGGGGTGTCCAGTCCTTGGTCTGCTCCCCATCTCTTTAATCTGGGATCACTTTCTTCCTTGCTGGTTGTGATATTGAAGGCATATCCACTGTAAGCAGTACCAAAGTCTAAGGCTATAACATAGGAGTCACCCATTGTAGGATCGTGTTCTGCAAGTCAGGATGAAAACCAGAATACCAGTGGGAACGTTAACAACTCTTTTTTTTATCTGTCAGCTCCTCCTCCCTGGAGCTGTTTATCTGCTCAGACAGGAAAGGTTGGTTTCACATGCAGAAACTTTAGTTTAAGTTTTAAAAGAGATTTATATACTCAGATTAGTTTCTTACATTTATTTCTACCACTCATATAATTGTGTATAAATATCACTTATAGACTTGTGATATTGTGAGATTTTTGTTTGGAGATCGAACATCATTAAAGTTCCACAGTGAAAACAAAACTCACTGTGACCATACAAGTTGACTGGTGCACTCTAAAAATGGCTTTTGGCTATAGTTCATTTAATGGACTTATTTACATTAATTTCACTTAATTTATTTGGTTTAGTGATGACAACTTAGTTTTTGTGTTCAATTAACTTAAAAGTTACAAATCTAAGTAACCTTAATTAACTTAAAGAAACTTTTTACTTTGACTTTACTTGAAGCAATTGAGTTCAATGATGGTTTCTTGTCATATGTCTGACCAACTCAATATATTATGATCATCCAACTCAATTTTTTAAGTTTATTCAACTTAATTTTCTCAGTTTTTATAACTTAAATCATTGAGTGTGTTTAATATTACAAATTTAAGTCACTTTTACTCAAATCATTTTTTTTTCTAATAAATAATTAAAATCTCTTTGCCTAAATTCTACAGAAAGTCAGCTCAAACTAACTGCAGAGTTTAAAATGTGAGCTACTTCACAGTGCAACACTGGAAAAAATGTTGTTCAAGGCTTAATGGAAGAGACATGTTGTGATGACCAGTTATATCAGTAACGCTTTACAAAGTAAGTGTAAAGTAAGTGTGACGCGTTACACTTTTTTCAGTAACGAGTAATCTAACGCGTTTCTATTTCAAATCCAGTAGTCAGACTACAGTTACTTATCGAAACCACTTTGCGTTACTGTTTTCTTTTGTAACTGAATTTTATTTCCTCTACGCGTTTTGGGGAGTGACCGCCATTTCTATGCGACAGTGTCAGAAGCGACAGAAATGTAAAAAAAGGGAGGGAGATGCGCATTTTGTTGATGAAAATGAACTATTTTGCATTTCGGTCGCCAATTCCGTTTATTATAAGCGGCTTTGGGCTTGTTTTTTTCTTTCTAAAGTTGCTTGCAAATTTCATGAGACGTGGGTTGCGCTTTTTGGGCATAAACCCCAGAATTTGTCTGACATCCAATTAGTTTTAGTATGATCCATCCCGCTGTGTCTTTGTTAATGTTAAGTTAATATATTTGCTGTGACTGAAGTCGAGCTTTGCGTTGCACTCCAAAAAACTGCAAACATTGAGACTATTATGAACACCGCAATAAACGTGAAAACAGACACCAAAGAACGTGTCCATAAAGTTGTGCAACTAAACGCCATTATAATTATTATTATCTTAATATTAAGATAAGTGTCACAAATCTGTGAAGCAGCCATCTGAATTGTGGAGCCGCAGGAGGAGCGCTGTGTGCTGTGATCTGACACCAAACGCAGGGCCGTAACACAGAACCTGGAGGCTGGGAGGATGTTTGGGGGTGGGGGGTGGTCTAAAATCCTATTTATAGTTTTCCAGACAATACTTGAACACAGTATTAGCAAAGCTCAATGCAAGTTTCACAGATGGTGGAGCGTTGTTAGCAGCTGCCGTAAGTAACTAAAAAGTGACTTTTAATGTAACTTAGTTACTTTCTAAATCAAGTAATCTGTAATCTAACTAAGTTACTTTTTCAAGGAGTAATCAGTAATCTGATTAAAGTTGCTTTTTCAAAATAACTATGCCATCACTGGGTCTGAAGGCAGAGTTTCAAAAGTTCAGGAGTTTTTAAAGACAGAGGCCCGCCTTAAAGGCATTAAATTAGTAAGTAAAGTTTCTTTTTAGTCATGTTTAATATATAAGGCATTTTTATAACAATTAAAGGTAACATAGTTAACTGATTGAACTGTAATGTTGCACTATGTGCATGGAAAACATAATATACTATCTTTTTATTAAGGTTGTGTGGCATATTTATAAGAATAACAATATTCGATACTGCTATTCAATATAATTGGATTTTAACCAATAAGGTAAATGGCTAGTTTTTTCCTCAGAAGATAAGTAAGTACGACTCAAAAAGAGCAGATAGGCTGAAAATTGCAGTTGCAAGTTGGTTTGTATTTGCAATGTGAATAATACAGTATATGACCTCAAAATGGGTTGTGGCTCCAAGTGCTTTCTTTTTATTGGGAGGCGGTCCCAAATTGCTCTTTGAATAGAAAAGGTTGTCGACCCCTGTTCTAGAGGTTAAGTAGATATTATTAGGGCTTAATCAGTAAAATGGCAGCATATTAGCTTATTTCATAACTTCATAACCAGAGACCTTCTCTCCTCTGGTCTGTTTAACAGCTACAGTCTCAGATCAGCTCAGCCCTCCAGGACTGTCAACAGCAGAATCAGAAACCTTATACCTGTTGGGGAAAATAGACTATATTTGCTTTGCATTTCCCCGCATGATGGCAATGATATAGTAGGATCCAATTAGATTCTTGATTAATATGGGTTGTTGCTCTGTTGTTGTACGGAGTTTTTGTTCAATGTGCCCCTTTTTTAAATTTGAGCCCCTGCCCCTCCATAGGTCTCTGCACGGCCCTGCACATAATCCCACCGTCTACATTGTATACGGTGGTCCAGGCCGGGCTGCCAAGGTCTCGTCGCACCGATCTTCATTGCCATTCCCTCGCAGCTCATCGTCCACCATCTCTCTATTTCACCACCGCCGTTCATTGCATCGCCTTCCCACTGGTTCCCCGCTTTGGTTCAGCCACTTCACTCACTTCCGCATAGTCGCTGTCAGCTCCGTCATCAGCTCCTCCCTTTGGATGTCCCACGTTACGCCCGCCTCGGGCTTCTGGGGTAAGACGTAGCCTCACATGTCTCATTCATGTTTTGTAACATTAGGAAAAGCAGGAACTTTTCTTAGTCCATCCCCTTCCCGAACTTGCAGGCCCTATTTGGATGCGCCACTCAGGCTGCGTGAATGCATAAATTAATAAATAGTAGCATCCCTCCCAGCGGTGTCCCAAGGTGGATCGCCAGCCTCTTTTCTACAGCGTTTCACACTCAGTAGTAGCCTCTGTCATTCACCGTTATCAAGCCCCATATATTCCTTCTTGAACTTTATCATGCCCGCACTGGACTTCCTGCTCCTTTTCTCGGTCCCTCTCAAGTCAGCGGCTGTGTTTGGTCACGCTTATTCGCATGAGGGATTATTCATTCATACAAAAAACAGTAAGACGTATGTACACCCAGCTATGTAGAGCCGTTCATGGGTTGTCATGGTTACAGCATTCATTTCTCTGCTTCAACATTGACTATCTCGTCATTAAGTAGTGCACCCGCTGTCTTTAACTGCGTGATAATACGCCATGCTTCCATTACTGAACGGGATGCGTATTAACGACCCAGAAAAAAAACCAACTTGACATTTAGTATGCCGTTCGCAATCGTACGCTGACCAAAGAGAGGCGACATTTACTGACTGCAAGTTGTAAATTATATAATTAGCCTAATTGTGCCTCTTGTCTCAGTAGTTAAGGCGACATGCGCTGTAGAACGTGAAGCTGGCTAATAATCCCTCCAGGGCACATCGGTACAAGTCAGCTCAGTGCTTTCACCAATTGTTAACCAAGTCACTAATTGTCAAATTTTGTTTAGTGTCCCATCAAAGGTAACTTTAAATAGAAGGTGGTTTAGCATCAATTTAAAAGAATATGCGTTTTGATGTTTAACCAGCAGTAATTTTCCCCGTTTTATTACGCATAGAGGCTGATTGCTATTTCATGTTTCATCCCAGATGTGCAGTACTGAGTAAACCAGAAGACCTTAATGGTCTGGCAGTGGCTATTTCATCAGGCCTTTAACAAAGTTTCCCCTTTTCTTAGCTTAAGTTTTTAGGATTGTCCAAGTCGTTTCTGTAGAGGAATATAATTATATTAATAGTTAAAAATTATGTTGTTTGGTTGGTTCGCACTAAGATATGTTTTAACCTAAAAGAAATGTATTGAGTCAAATGGACAATCTGACCTAGAAGTCAGGAAGGAATTCAGACTTGGAGAAGATATGGAATAACAATCATTAAAGAGAGGAAAGTTGTTAGTTTCAGCTGTTGTGCAAGAAAGTTCTGGCGCCAGACATTTCTCCTACTCGCCAGCAAAGGAACTGGGCCGGAGCTCAAGACGTGGGAAGGAACCTCTGTTTGGACAGATAAAGAACAAACAATTTGACTAATAGCGCTTTTGAAACGGAGCAGATGAGAAGTCAAGGGGTCTGAATATTTCCAAGGAACTTCCAATACACATCCAGTGTAAGACGGAGCCAAATGAACTACGTAAATGGAGGAAAGCAACGCCATTGGTCGAGGCTTCCCAATACACACCAGTAGAGCTCGGACTCTATAAAAAACTGATACCAGAAGTAGAAGGCAAGAGATTTTGGGACTACTGTAACGATGTGTTTTGGATATTTTGGTTCCGCAGATGTGCATTAAAAATCTCTTCTCGTTTGATCATGAGCAGATGGAGTTCCGAGTCTTATTTAAACCTTTATTTATATATTCCATGAGTTTAGGCACCTTTAATTTTCTCCATATTTCCTGGGTATATCCTTGGTCTCAGAAGTTTACTTGCTTCTCCGCCAAGCCCGGCGGTATGGGTGGGGATTGAAGGGTATTGCCCACCCACAGAGCCAGCAGTGCCCCTCCTCACCCCCCTGAACTGGAAGCTGTTTGTTTCCACCTTAGAACGGCCAATTCTCCTTTATTCCTATATCGATTTGATACTATAGGCCCTATAGTATAGGGGCTCCTGCACTTCACACATCTGTGTCCCCCGTCACTTTTCAGCAGTTAAAACTGTTTAATCCATTAAAACATTGTAACCTGTTTCCCGAGCCGCCCTCAAATGCAACATGAACGCTGAGATGTTTGCTGGGACCTGTGCGGCAGCAAAGGTGACCTGCTGCTGCTGTGCAGAGCTGCTCATGTGCATTGGAATCATGCCAGCAAAACGCAGAACTTTGCTAAGTTTTCCCCCAAAGTAACCGACTGAGTTGAGTAATGTTGTCGGATTCAGATATTGACAGCTGAAGAAGAAGACTTTATTCACCCCAGCAGGGAAATTATTTCGCAGTTACAGCAAGAATTTTTTTATACACAGATTAACACACACACACACGACGGGAGCTGCGTCTGCAGGCAGCCAGCTGAGCCGGCACCATTTTTGAAGGAGGACATGCGGCAAAGGTCGTCTGGACCGGGAGTCGAACCCGCGACGTCCGCGGGTCTAAGGCCTCCAAATGTGGGGCGTGCTAACCCCCTGCGCCACCACAGCACGCCCCAAAAGATGACCAGCTAATATTACAGCACCTTAAGCCTAAGCCTGTTAACAAGTAGCCTGTGGCTACTGAGTCGTTATCTATGTTCAGCCACGTAGATTAATTTTGTCCCCCAAAATAAGTCGATGCGCCCCTGGTAAACTTGCTGTAACAGGGGCTGTTCTCCGCCAACAGTAAAGTGTCCCGTATTCCGACATTTCAAGCTCATGTCCCATCCGGCGCTTCTAGGCTTCATCGCTCATCCAAGATTGTCTGAAACTTGCACGCTATTATTTCCCAGGCCATCCCATCACTTCTAGGTCTATGCAGCCTATTTTCTAGCTTACCCAGGTTTCACGCTCAAGCACATTTGTTCCAGTCCCGCTTCCGAGCCATTAGGCACCTACCAGTCATTCTTGCGGGTCCGTCAGCAACAAACTACCAGCACTCGCAAACTATCCTGAAGCCACGGCCCCATCTGGAGGAACTGAACTCCAGCTCCTTCATCAGGCTCTCCCTCTTGGCCTAGCTTTTTACCACCTCTGGTCATCATCTTCTCACTGTGGCATGAATGGCACACTTCTGACACCACTTGTAACAAGGTAGCCGTTCGCGGTTGGATTTTACAGTGATGATGAAGCGTTGAGGCAGAGTCAGGTGGAAAACAGCAGTGGTTTTATTCTTCACACAACATCAACAACACTTCACAGGTGAAACTGCAGTCTTAAATAGTCCCAGCTGTGACGGATCAAACCATCTTTAATTCACAGGGGAATCTCAATTCATCAATATCCACTTATTTATTTAAAATACCTTTTACTAAATACAAACATTTCTATTTACTTTTTATAAATATTTTATGTTTTATCATTATACCAGATGAAACACCACAAAACCCATAAACAATTCCCCCCCCCCACACTTTTCAATGGCCTCTCCCGGAGACTATATATGGTGTCTGGCCCCCCGGGGCAGTATTTGTCCAAACACCCTGGAGAGGACACAGAAAAGACAGGTGAGTCACTCTACATTAGCACTCCACACCCAACAGATTATGCACAACACATTTGCTCAGTTTCACCCACCAGTAGCTCATTGCTCTGAGTAACAATTAGTGATGGTGAGATGAAGCCTCATGAGGCATTGAACCACTTGAGCCAATTGGTTCGAGAAAGGGTTCATTTCTTGAGGCTTCATGTGCACACGAAACCACCTACTGGCCAGGTGTATAATCACAGCCAGTAATCACACGTGTGATGCATTGAATTTTTGTCTATTATGGCTCTTGGGAATGACTTCACAAAAGGTGTAGGACAAAATCATTTGTCTACATAAATTATGTATACACATATGTGTATAATAAAATATTGTTTGAATGTATCCTCTGTGTGTAATTATTCCCAAAATAGTAGTGTCGTGATATGGCACTATGGGGAGCAGAGCGCTTTCAGTCGCTCTGCTCCCCAACTCTGGAACTCATTACCACCTCACCTTAGAAACATAAAGTCATTCCCTAAATTTAAAACCGAACTTAAAACAAACCTTTTTAGAACTGCCTTTTCAATATGACACAATTGGTTTGCTTGATTTTTATATAGATTTTTTTACATAGATTTATATATAGATTCTATATAGATACATTGTTGTGTATTTATTTGATCTATTTTTAATTGCTACATTTTATTGTTTCTGTTACTTTTGCTCTTTGTACGGTGTCCTTGAGTGCCAGAAAGGCGCCTTTGAAATAAAATGTATTATTATTATTATTATTATTATTATTATTATATGGCATGTTGTGTAGTAAAGTTTTTCTGTGACTCTAGAAAAATGGCCTGGGCTTAATCAGGCAGAGGACAGTGAAAGTGCTTGTGGAACTAGGGAGGAGGTAGTGAATAGGCTAATGCTGTGTAACTTGGATGATTTCATGCATTTTTATTAAGAAACAACAATTTCTCCACAGTTTTTGGTTTCAAACGATTTCTCTTTTTTGACACTACATGGATGAGGTGTTATTATTGTACCCCAACTCCTTGGAGCACAATAAACACCTCACCTTTACCGAAAATAAGAAACAGTGAAAAATACAGTTCCTCATAAGCAAACCTAATGCATCTGCAAATGTTCAGTTCACCTTACCTTACCTTGTTAGGGCTTATCAAATCGAAAGAGGAGGGGAAATCCTCCTCTTTCTCGCCGGCTCCATCCTTCTCCTATCCTGTCCTCGCGCTCCTAAATCTCCTATCTCCTATCTCTCTCTCTCTCGTAAACTCTCCAAACACCAAACTAACTGTCTCAAACTAAATAACCACTATCCAAACTTTGCTATCCAAACTATCAAAACTCTATCCACTCTCTCAACTGACTGCAACTCGCCTACAACAACCCACATTTTGAATGGAGCCTGTGGGGTTTTTAAAGCTGTCAAACCCCGCGCCAAACTCTGAGCCACTTCCCGAAGCAGTCACGTGGTACAGCCAGGCAGCGAGGCTTCGGACGTCATCGTTTTCGGCTCCTCCCCTAAATGAAGCAAGCCTCGATACGCGCTTTACAGAAACGCCCCCTCCATTACTCGACACACGCCTCGAAGCCTCGGCACATCACGTAACATCACTAGTAACAATTATCCTCCCTCCACAGGCAACCACCTCACTCGTCAATGAGGAGCAGCTGTGCAGAGCCCAGAACAAAAGGCTACATGCTAATCTCTAAAAATACTCAATAAATACAATTAATTACAACAATTACAATTGTTACTGATGTGCAAATCTATGCTTAAAGTGCAGTGCTAAATAAAGTGCTTGTTAATAAAGTGCAAAAATACTTTAAAAATGCAATACAGTGATTTCAGTAAAATAGTCCCAGTAATGAAGATCTCTTCATTACACTACCATATTGATGTGGGTCCCTATAGGACACAATTTGCTCTGGTTTGGGTTATAATAACCCCAACCCTGAGCAGCACAACTCAATTGAATTGTGCTGCTTTTTGTGTGGGATGATGGCTAGACATTTTTTTTTTGCTAATCATATCAAGCCAAGAATGGATTCTTCAGTACTTATCCTTAACTCATCTATTTGACAAATCTAAACTGTCAATGAAATGTAGAGACACCAATAAATCTAATCTGTGTAGTGTTATCTTCCATTCCTGGACAATTTGCATTATTTTTGCAGTATTATAAATCTCCATAAGATTTTATGGCGGTGCCCGTAATGGCTGCAGCTGCATGGGCTCTTGACAACTTGCGAGTATTTGAGCAAAATACGCCGCCTAAAACGCTACAAGCTTTGCATCCACTCAGTAAGTTAGCATATGATCGCCAGCGTCTGCTGGAATTAAGATCATCAAGTGATTTTGGACTCATAAATACGACTACTCTGGAGTGTTTACGTGATCTCGGAGTGCTGCGGAAGCAAGACCCAGCGGCCCGCAGAGCAGCGGACTCGCCTAGCAGCACTAGCCGGAGGACGAGAAAGCGAAGGCGGTGCGACCGGCAGAGGAAGCGCGGCTGTCAAAGTGGACTAACAGCTAAGCTAAACGCTAACCCCCACAGATCGCCGCTTCCGTCCATCTTCCTCTCCAACGTCCGCTCTCTGGACAACAAAATAGACCATCTGCAACTAGAACTGTCTTCAAAGAGAGAGTTGAGGAACTGCTGCGCTCTCATTCTGACGGAGACATGGCTCAACTCGTCCATACCGGACAACGTTGTTAGCCTGGAGGGGCTCGCTACATTCCACGCAGACAGGAGCAGCGCTCTCAGCGGTAAAACCCGAGGAGGGGGGCTGTGTATTTACATCAACAACTGGTGTAAAAATGCCATGAATGTCGCCAGTAACTGCTCCCCGGACATCGAGCTTCTGACTGTTAACTGCAGACCATTCTACCTACCCAGGGAGTTTACTGTTGTTAGCATCACTGCTGTGTATGTGCCCCCCAGTGCTAACACTAAAGAGGCTATGAGTGTTCTCTACCGGACCATCAGTGAGTTGCAATCCTCACACACAGAAGGCGTTTTCATCATTGCTGGGGATTTTAACCAGGCCAACATGAAGACTGTTCTCCCTCACTTCAACCAGTATGTGGATTTTCCAACCAGGGGAGTGAATACTCTAGACTTGGCCTACACCAACATCAAAGAAGCATTCAGAGCAGCCCCCCGCCCCCACGTTGGCTCTTCAGACCACCTATCTGTCATGCTAATTCCTGTATACAAGCCCCTGCTGATCAGAACAAAACCTACAGTGAGGCAGGTGAGAGTGTGGACTGAGGGGGCCATGGAGGCACTTCAGGACTGTTTTGAGTGCTCTGACTGGGAGATGTTCAAGGCAGCAGCCACTTACAACGACCAGATCAACATCGATGAGTACGCCATGACGCTGTCAGCCTACATCAACAAGTGTACAGAGGACGTCAGCATCACTAAGAACATTATCACCCGGGCCAACCAACAACCCTGGATGACTAAGGAGGTACGGGAAATGCTAAAAGCACGGAACTCAGTCTTCAAGTCTGGCGACAAGGAGGCACTGAGGACAGCGAGAGCCAACTTGAACCGTGCTATCAGGTTAGCAAAGCGAACCCACAGTCAGAAAATACAGGAGTTCTTCCACGACACCAGCAACACCAGGAGTATGTGGCAAGGCATAAAGGCGATCACAGATTACAATCCATCCTCCCCCCCAGTGGGTGAAATTGATGCTGACTTTCTAAATGGACTTAATAACTTCTTTGGGAGGTTCGAGGCACTGAACAGTACTCCGGCAAAGAAAACTGTTCCCCACCAGGAAGAGGAGGCACTCTGCCTGGACACAGCCGATGTGTTGAAGACTCTGAAAAGAGTCAACCCACGGAAGGCCCCAGGCCCCGACAACATACCTGGGCGGGTGTTCAGGGAATGCGCAGGTCAGCTGGCTGGTGTCCTAACAGACATTTTTAACACCTCACTGGACCAAGCCACAGTGCCAGCCTGTCTCAAAACTGCCTCCATCATTCCAGTGCCAAAGAAACCTCAAGTCACCTCTTTCAACGATTACCGGCCTGTGGCACTGACTCCCATCATGATGAAGTGCTTTGAAAGGCTGGTAAAATAACACATCATCTCCAGGCTCCCCTCCACATTCGACCCGTTCCAGTTTGCCTACTGCCGAAACCGCTCCACTGAGGACGCCATCTCCTCTGCCCTACACCTGAGCTTGGCTCACCTGGAGGAGAAGAACACTCATGTGCGGATGTTGTTCCTGAACTTCAGCTCAGCGTTCAACACAATCATCCCACAGCATCTGGCAGAAAAACTGGGACACCTGGGCTTCAGCACCCCCCTGCGCAACTGGCTGCTAGACTTCCTCACCGACAGACCTCAGTCAGTCCGGATCGGACAAAACACCTCCGATGTCATCACCCTCAGCACAGGCTCCCCTCAGGGCTGCGTCCTGAGCCCTCTGCTGTTCACTCTGATGACACACGACTGCGTCCCCAGGTTCGCCACCAACCACATCGTGAAGTTCGCGGACGACACAACGGTGGTGGGCCTCATCAGAGACGACAACGACCTGGACTACAGAGAGGAGGTGGAGCAGCTGGTGGACTGGTGCAGAGACAACAGCCTGATCCTGAACGTTGACAAGACGAAGGAGATGATAGTCGACTTCAGGAAGAACCGGCCCAACCACGCTCCACTGCTCATCAACAGCTCGGCTGTGGAGGTGGTCAGCAGCACCAAATTCCTGGGGGTGCACATCACAAACGACCTCACCTGGACTGTGAACACCACGTCTCTGGTCAAGAGGGCACAGAAACGCTTGTATTTTCTGCGGAGGATGAGAAGAGCACACCTGCCCCCGCCCATCCTCAAGACGTTCTACAGAAGCACCATAGAGAGCATTCTGACCAGCTGCCTCTCTGTGTGGTGTGGAGGCTGCAGCGCCTCCGACTGGAAGAACGTGAGGAGAGTGGTGCGGACAGCAGAGAGGATCATCGGGGCCCCCCTTCCCTCCATTCAGGACATTTCATCCCAGCGCTGCGTGTCCCGAGGCCGAAACATCGTCAGTGACCCCTCACACCCCCACCATGGACTGTTCTCCCTGCTGCCCTCTGGAAAGAGGTTCCGCAGCATCCGGTGCAGGTCCACCAGGTTCCGAAACAGCTTTTTCCCACTTGCCATCAGACTGCTGAACTCTTAACTGGACTGCACTCAAAAACTGGTCTCCACTTCATACCTTGCACATATACAGAGCTAAATAACTTCCATTTTACTGTCAGTCCTGCACTTTATATTTTATATTCATATTTATATTCATATTTTATACTGTATTTTATTTTATTCTGGAGTAACCTCACAATTGAAAGCTCAAAACATTGTCCTGAGCCGTATGCAACGAAATTTCGTTCTGTATACACCCTGTGCATGCAAAATGACAATAAAGTCAGTCTAAGTCTAAGTCTAAGAAAAACTCCACCAGAATAAATGTGTCCTGCAAATCACATTAGTTCTCGCAGCTAGCTGCGTTATTGGACACTGAAATCCACTAAATACGAAACCATATTGCTGCAGAATTTGGGGACTGATGGTGTTTCCCAATGCCATACTGGGTGAAGGATAGAACAGTTAACCTTTGGGAGACAAAGATCAATTTGATGACTCTATTGTACTTCATCAATGTTCAGGAAAATACCATTTTCCCCTCAGGTGAGTTTCTGTTTTGATTCACAGTGAGTTCTCTGGAAATGAAAATAATAAAGAAGCAACACCAGTAACTGGATCAGCAGGTTCAGCACACTCACACACTGATGCTTGCCAAGATTTGTTTCAACCCATTAACAGCCATTGTTACACTGATGGCTGTAGAAAATACAGACTCTGTATGTCATACGAATAAGTGATTAATGTTCATCAGTTAGAAGCATTTTTACAGATAATTTTGCTCTTACAAATTCAGCACAGATGAAGAAGTTGTTGTTTTAATAACTACAGTCTCCACCCTCCAGCAATATTATCAGCAACAAACCATCAATAGTAATATTTTTTACATCAAGGAAAATGTGAAAATGTATCCTGTTTCAAGGAAAACATAAGATACATCTGCTTTGCATTGTCTTTAAATGATGTATGAAATATGGTATGAAAGGATTATACATGAGATTCTTGTAAGAGATTTTATAATCTTGCTCTATGCAGCCCCTTTTAACTTTGAGTCCTGATCCAAACTCTGATCCAGAACAAGATGATAATTTTAACTAGGCTAGCAAAAACAGGAAACTTTCTAAAAATGTTGTTATTAAATCACCTTAAGTTTCAGTTTAACTGTAATAGTTAATTTTGCATGTAGAGTGCACCAACATCCCATGATCTACGGATTGAAGTACATGGAGACACCTGCAGAGGATACACAGAACTCAACCCAGACAGGAGGACATGGAATAAATTCCTTTTAAAACATTTGAAGCCTCATGTTTGTTACTAAAAGAGTGTGCAGCTCCATTAAATCTATCTACAATTACATAATAACGGGTCAGTAGCAAATCCTGGAAATGGAAAACAAGATTATTAAAAAGAAAATAAAGTATGTTTTGATTAAGAAAATATCTAGGACATTTTATTTAATAGTGTGCTCCTTCTTATAGGGCCAAAATACTCTTTTCTGTAAGGAGCTTGAATTATAAATGTGGCAATTTCATGCATTGGAATATACAGTATTTAAAAGGCTACAGTCTATTATGTAAATTAACTGAATGAACTCTTCATTAAGAAAATATTCATATTTGTAATAATTTAAAAACAAGATTCACAGAGGTCTTGACTTCACAATTTAGGTTACATATTAGGTTTTATCAGTATGTTAATTTGGGGACTATAATCTCAATGTCATGTCCAAAAAGTGCACAAGATATTTGAGGACACATATGCAAAAATAAAAGTTAAAAAATTAATTTTTTATTCTTTAACTCTCTCTTGAACTTGTCTTTTGGTTCAGCTGCTTTGATTTTCTGTGGAGGAAAAAAAAGAGAGAGTTAAATACCTTCAGTTCCCTGTGTCCCAAAATAAAAAGAGAGGAAAAACCAAATCTCCAAAAGTATTAACAGAAAGTTGAACCTGCTGAGCCAATCAAAAAGAACAAAACGGTACAGCAGGGGCATGCTGTGGTGGCATAGGGGATAGCGTGACCCATGTTTGGAGGCCCTGAGTCTTCGACGCGGCCGTCGCAGGTTCGATTCCTGGACCAAGCGACATTTGCCGCATGTCTTCCCTTCTCTCCTTCCCCCCTTCCTGTCAGCCTACTGTCATATAAGGGACACGCCCACAAAAGACCCCCTGGAGCAGCCCCTGTCAGGATCTGTGTTTTCTGTGTTCATTTAGAGTGTTTTGTGTCCTTGAGTCTCTTCGTTGTCCTGTCCTCCCCTTGATTGTTCCCAGGTGTGTCTCGTTCTGTGATTACCCTCCCGTGTATTTAACTCCACCTGTGTTCCTTGTTCCTCGTCGGGTCCTCGTCTATGTCAACGTCAATGTCCAGTCTAGTCGTCGTCAATGTTAGTTCTGTGTCGTCAGTGTTTCCGTGTGCCTGCTGCTCGTTGTCTGGACTAAGTTTTCTCATTAAAACATCATCTATTCATCATACCTGGGTCCGCTGCCTCTGCCTCACCAACCCTCACCACACTTCATGACAGAAGGACCCGACCAAACCGAACGGTGAGGCTGCCCAATTATGGACCCAGCAGGAGTGGGGTTTCCCCCTAAAGGGCAGAGCGGCCTGTGGCGGAGGTCCGGCAGGGAGGACAGGGAGCTGGCGGAGGCTCTCGCCGACCTGCAGCGGGAGCTTTTCCGGGGAACAAGGCTGGTGTTAGCACCCCCCGGATATGGCCCCCGCCGATTCCTTCGTCCGGGAAGCCAGCGACGTGAGCCGCCGGTGGAGCCGGCCCCTCGTCGCCTTCCGGAGCCGCCACCTCCACGGTCAGCCCGGAGACAGCGACGGGAGCCGCCGGTGGACCCGGCCCCTCGTCGCTTTCCGGAGCCGCCACCTCCACGGTCAGCCCGGAGACAGCGACGTGAGCCGCCGGCAGACCCGGCCCCTCGTCGCTTTCCGGAGCCGCCACCTCCACGGTCAGCCCGGAGACAGCGACGTGAGCCGCCGGTGGACCCGGCCCCTCGTCGCTTTCCGGAGCCGCCACCCCCGCAGCCGGTTCCAAGGCTTCGCTGCGGCTCGCCCCCGCAGCCGGTTCCAAGGCTTCGCTGCGGCTCGCCCCCACGGCCGGTTCCAAGGCTTCGCTGCGGCTCGCCCCCGCGGCCGGTTCCAAGGCTTCGCTGCGGCTCGCCTCCGCGGCCGGTTCCAAGGCTTCGCTGCGGCTCGCCTCCGCGGCCGGTTCCAAGGCTTCGCTGCGGCTCGCCTCCGCGGCCGGTTCCAAGGCTTCGCTGCGGCGCACCCGAGGCCGAGTCAGCCGGCGTTCCAGCCGGAACACCCGAAGCCGAGTCAGCCGGCGTTCCAGCCGGCGCACCTGAGGCCGAGTCAGCCGGCGTTCCAGCCGGCGTTCCTTCCGAGACTCCCAGTGTTCCTTCCGAGACTCCCAGTGTTCCTTCCGAGACCCAGACCCCCAGCGCTCCGACTCAGACTCCCTGTGTTCCTCCAGAGACTCCCTGTGTTCCTACCGAGACTCCCAGTGTTCCTCCTGAGACCCTGACCTTCTGCGTTCCTCCTGAGACCCTGACCTTCTGCGTTCCTCCTGAGACCCTGACCTCCTGCGTTCCACCCGAGACCCTGACCTCCTGCGTTCCACCCGAGACCCTGACCTCCAGCGTTCCACCCGAGACCGAGACCCCCAGCGTTCCACCCGAGACCGAGACCCCCAGCGTTCCACCCGAGACCGAGACCCCCAGCGTTCCACCCGAGACCGAGACCCTCAGCGTTCCACCCGAGACCGAGACCCCCTGCGTTCCACCCGAGACCCTGACCCCCTGCGTTCCACCCGAGACCCTGACCCTCTGCGTTCCACCCGAGACCGAGACCCCCAGCGTTCCACCCGAGACCGAGACCCCCTGCGTTCCACCCGAGACCGAGACCCCCTGCGTTCCACCCGAGACCGAGACCCCCTGAGTTCCACCCGAGACCGAGACCCCCTGCGTTCCACCCGAGACCGAGACCCTCTGCGTTCCACCCGAGACCCTGACCCTCTGCGTTCCACCCGAGACCCTGACCCCCTGTGTTCCAACTGAGACCCCATGTTCTCCACCAGAGACCCTGCCTCGGGGGGCTCGTCGACGCCGTCTGTGGGTGGCCCCCAGGGCTCATCATCGCCACCTCCAGGGCCGCGAACGGCCGCTGGACCGCCTCCTGGGGTCCCGCCTCCGGGGTTCCCGCCTCCAGCGCCTCGGACGGCCGCCGGACCGCCTCCGTGGTTCCCGCCTCCAGCGCCGCGGACGGCCGCCGGACCGCCTCCGTGGTTCCCGCCTCCTGCGCCGCGGACGGCCGCCGGACCGCCTCCGTGGTTCCCGCCTCCAGCGCCGCGGACGGCCGCCGGACCGCCTCCGTGGTTCCCGCCTCCAGCGTCGTGGACGGCCGCCGGACCGCCTCTGTGGTTCCCGCCTCCAGCGCCGCGGACGGCCGCCGGACCGCCTCCGTGGTTCCCGCCTCCAGCGCCGCGGACGACCGCCGGACCGCCTCCGTGGTTCCCGCCGCCGCGGACGACCGCCAGACCACCTCCGTGGTTCCCGCCTCCTTTGCCTCCGCCCACCCTGTGGGTAGTGTTTTGTTTGTTTATGGACTCTTGGCCCTCCCTGTGTTTCCGCCCACAACGGTGGGTTGTTTTTTGTTTTTTCTGAACTCTGGCCCCCCGTCCAGCGCCCCTCCGCCCACCCTTGTTGTGTTTTTGTTTTTTGGGCGTCTGGTAGCCGCCCTTGAGGGGGGGGTACTGTCAGGATCTGTGTTTTCTGTGTTCATTTAGAGTGTTTTGTGTCCTTGAGTCTCTTCGTTGTCCTGTCCTCCCCTTGATTGTTCCCAGGTGTGTCTCGTTCTGTGATTACCCTCCCGTGTATTTAACTCCACCTGTGTTCCTTGTTCCTCGTCGGGTCCTCGTCTATGTCAACGTCAATGTCCAGTCTAGTCGTCGTCAATGTTAGTTCTGTGTCGTCAGTGTTTCCGTGTGCCTGCTGCTCGTTGTCTGGACTAAGTTTTCTCATTAAAACATCATCTATTCATCATACCTGGGTCCGCTGCCTCTGCCTCACCACCTCAACACACCGCACTCCATGACAGCCCCTAATAGAACTGGACTATAGCAAAAAAGAATCTACTGCAAAGAAAGAGTCGAAAACAGGACAACCGGTCCCACTAGGACAAAATCATAACGAAAACAGCAAATAAACAAAGGCTAACAAAAATATTGCATGGCAGGATGGAGGCGTCAGCTGCGGTCTACAACTGCTGGAGACGTGCGCCCACCGCTTCAGGACACATCCTTGGTGGTGGCGGTGGTGGTGGAGCGAGCGGAAGGGTGGATCTGCACCATGTCGAAACCCAGGCAATTTATAGGCAGACCAACAGCGCCACAAATTAACTAAATTAAATTAAGAAAAAGGAATTATCCAAACTCTAAAATATATTAAACAAAAAGTCATTCAACTAAAGTCAATACACAAAACAATCTAGACAAATATAAAGAATTATAATGTCCCAAAGCACATAACACTCAGTTTCTGTCCTCTAAACTATCCGCTTATTGTATTTGGGTTCACAAATATGTTTTTAGAACAAGGTTTTCTGAGGTTTAGGGACCCTGCAGGAAATGTTGCTTCCTATTCCATATTACCTCCTCTGCTTGAGACTGACAACTCATTGCTATCGTTAGGTTTGATAGCTCATTTCAATTTTGTTTCATGTCTAGTCTTTTTACTGAAATGCATTTAATTTCAGCCACAAACTTGTATTTTGTAGTTTTTCTAGTTTCAGTGTTATTTCTAGCCAAATAATTTGAGTACATTTTTGTATGATGACGCACAATGCCATGGGTAAATGTTTTTTTAGTGTCTCTTAAATAAAAGAAAAACAATTATATTGCAGGATAAAAAAAATATCCAAGATGGATGGGAATAAAAGCTATCATTTCCAAAACAGAGTCCAACCAAACATCCTTTCAAAAACTAAAAGGGCTAAAATTTAAATGAAACTTTGCCAACAGGCCTTTTGAACCTGACAAATGATAAAAAATACGTAAAATTGTTTTAGTAACAATCATGTTGAATAAATAAAATGTAAAAAGATGGATTTAAAATGAACAATTGAACCTTCCAAATAAGATTCCTCAAGACAGGGACACTAAGAGTTTCCAGGGCAAAAGATAAACTGTTTGGCCTCAAAGGAAGGATTCAGATGTTTTGTCAAGTTATTCCTGACATTTTAATTTGGGGCATTTCGTAATTCAATTTCTTGTCAGAAAGATTGCTTGTTTTTTGTGACACTGCTTCTTATCCATGGTCTTTGCCAAAGTAAGATAATTCTAATTTTTAACACAGAAGAGTAAATCCTTAAAATAAAGTATTTGTTTATTCATCCAAACCATTGATTTAAAATGACTATTTTACCACATTTATGAATAACCTATATTTAAACTAGTGCAAAAAACACAGAATTAGTCTTCACACATTAAATAACAACATGGCTCCTATCAAAGCTTTGTAGTACATGTAAATTAGATTTTCTTTTACCTTTAAAGGTTTTTTGTTTTCACAAGTAGAATAAAAATGTCGCTAGTCATACAGCGTTTTCTACTCTGCCTTTAGTTTAGAATGTTCCAGAACAATTTTGGCAACAAGGAGGAATTTTTCTTTTACTTTGAGCTGTTCAGAGGTAGAGCAGATTTTCTTTAAGCAGAAATATCCTTCTACCCACGCTAATATCTATATGCCAACTTCTGCATAATCCTATAGAGAAAACAAGGAAATGGGAACAAACAGGCTACTATTCCAACAAATCTTTATTGATTTTTGGTGACTCAGTAGAAAGTTAACAAGAAGATAATTTCAATCATCATCATAATTGCTTTGGATGTAATCAAAGATTGAACCCTGGTTTATGTGCCAGGGCTTATCAGAAATTAACTCCTGGAGATATGTATATCCAATAATGGGTGAGATGCAGTTTAATTAAAATAGAGATTCCCGAGTCTGTCAAAATAAAACATGCAAGGGAAAAAAGGAGGCTAAAATGTACCATGGATGGCCTATAATACAGTATAGATGAAGGAGAAAGAAAATATGAAGTTTTTGTCTGATGATTTATTCATACACAGAAGCAAACAGAAAAGCAAAGCTATTCTTATAAATATAGAAAACACATTTATTGTATTAATACGCTCCAATAAAAGCACTTTGTTTTTAAAAAAGTAAAAAGCATAATTTTGAACCTGAACACAAAACTGTTTGATGTTACAGATTTGATTTATGCCATGAGGACTGTAATATGAAAACAGTTGCCAAACATTTCTTCAGTTTTTTAAACAGTAAACAGCTGCAATGTGATAAATGTTTTTTATAAGTTCATAAAATTAAATTTAATTGTGTTTTTCTTTCCAGTTCTGTAGTCAGCCACTGTAGCTGTTATCTCTGTGGAGATAAATTTTACTTGCAGTTCCACTTTATGTTCTTTGTTTCTTTAAGGATCATGTAGTAGAACGTTAAGTGAAGCTACTTCTTCTACCCCCAATCATCTACATATTTTGGATCTTTGCTTTCAATTCTAAAGAAACTAATGGTTATCATTTTATGTCTTAGATCTGACACATTAAGGACATACCCCTCGGTTTCATCCCAGCCCACATAACATCTGTGTGTTTCTGTTGTTTATGTTTAAACTCATCAAACCTTTCTAACATCTCTACCCCATAAGTAAAGCGACTTTTCCTATGGATTTTTTCCAAACTCTACAGCTCCTTTAAGGATCGCTTCCTGGGGTCTAACAGGACACAGGATTTTTAATTCTTTACTAAGATGCTCATTAACGTGCTGCCGCAGCATTTGATATTCTGCAAACCCCCCCACTATGAGAATGTAGCCAATGTTCCAATTTTCTTTTATTTCTTTGAGACTCTTGGTGATGCCCTGAAGACTCTCATCATAGAAAGATCTCAGTTTCTCTTTGGAGATTATGATGGTTCCTTCATCCCAGGAAGCTCCTTGTACTGACTCAAAGTACGTTTCCAAGTCTTTCTTTTTCTCGATAATTTGCCCCAGATTATCTGTACATTGGATCTCAAAATCCTCATCTACCTGTTTGACAGAAATAAAATCATACATTATATTCTGAACTTCACTGGGATAATTTTCTTCATATTCATCCCAGACTCCATCACAGAATATTTCTTTGAGAAACTCTTTGAACTTTCTCTCCACAGTTTGTCCTCCGATATTGTTTCTAGAGGCTTTGTGCAGCTCCTCTAAGGCTCCTCCTTCCAGGACTTTATGAACGGTGATGTCAATAGTTCCTCCTGAAACCCACAAAATGTGATAAAACTTTCCATATATTGTAGATCATTGTTAGTCTTCTACAACAATACTGTCACTATTATTAAATGTTTTACTATAGACTGTATCAGATTTACACACACTTACCTCCACAATCAACAATAATATACTGAGTTCCTTTAGTCTGATCCAGTGAGACACTATTGTGGTTCTGTGTGATGAAACCATCTGATGGAAGCTTCTTACACCAGACTGAAGCAGCTTCTGGTTCCAGTACAATCACCAGTTTTTTCTCATCTCCTTCTGTTACAATTCCTGCCTGGAAGAGAAATATAATATAATCAACGCTGAACATTTCAGAACTTTATTGGTTTCTGTAAAACCTGATGTTACCTGAGTTGCAGCTTCTCTCACGAACTTTTTTGCTGACTCATCCCAGATGGCAGGAACCGTCAGAACCCAGGTGAAGTTAGCGGGAGTAAATTTTGTACCTGCTGTGTTGGCATTGATTGTTTTCAGTGCGTCATCATTCAGAAATCTCAGGGATTCAGAGAAAACCTTCAGAGCCGTCATTTCCTTATTATTTGCTGCTTTAATCTTAAGGTTCTTGTTAAGATCCTGGAAAATCACAATTATATAAAAAATATTTATTAAACCTGTATAAAATTGAAACTAATATAAAACAACCCAATGCAGTATTTTGGGGCACTTTTTTGGAGATATTGTAAAATTCTTAAAAAACTTTAATGCTTTGTTACTTTACATATGTTATTGTACTGTAATTAAACTATAACCCCAAACCTGACAAATACACTGGTTTTACTTCCTGGTTTGTTAGCTAGCCAGATTTTTCTCTTTCCCTTTTTTTTCTATTCTTACTATAACTATGAACATAGTTTTGGTTTTACACTGGGAACTACTCTAACAACAATATGAAAATTATTTAAAGCTGTAATTTTCAGCTGCAAAAATGTTTTCACTTCATCTACTCTACTAACAATCAGTAGCAAGTAATTACATTTTATATATACTTATTATTTTACTTAAGTCACCATGAGATTCTTTTTTAGTGTGTGGAAAATTTAATACGCAAGACCTTCAGTCAGCATACATACGAGGGCCACAAATGAGATAAATGAGGGAAAACAATATGAGCCCAAAAGGTTTGGTTGGTGGTTTCCATGGTGACCCTACCTGGGTTTACCCAGATAGAAAATCTACCTGGGAAATTGATCCCACATATGTATGTTGATACACTAAATATCATACCTTCCCATTTAGGACTTGCATATATATCTTACCCAACGTCTGTTGGGATAGGCTCCACTCCTACCTCAGTTACTCTGAACAGGAAAAACAATCATTAACAATATTTAAATCTTCACTTACTTTATCGTACAGGGCAATCTTGAATTCTCCAAAGAAATAATGTTTCTTTGCTTCTTCTCTTTTCATTTTGATGTATGCTGTTTTGGCTTCATAACCAAACTTCAGAAATTCTCCATTTTGATCAAACAAGATGCAGGTTGGAGTCTTTGGGGTGTCCAGTCGTTGTTCTGCTCCCCATCTCCTTAAAATGGGATCACTTTCTTTCTCTCCGGTTGAGATATTGTAGGCATATCCACTGTAAGCAGTACCAAAGTCTATGGCTATAACATAGGAGTCACTCATTGTAGAATCATGTTCTGCAAGTCAGGATGAAAACCAAAATACCAGTGGGAACGCTAACAACTCTTTTTTTTACTCTGAACTCCTCCTCCCTGGAGCCGTTTATCTGCTCAGACAGGAAAGGTTGGTTTCACGTACAAAAGCGTCAGTCTAACTTTTAAAAGAGGTTTATATGCTCAGGTTAATTTGACGTTTGTATTGGTCACACTATGTTTTTATAAATATCACTTGTGATATTGTGAGACTGTTATTAAGAGATTAGATAAGTCCAGAATTGTTGAAGAATAAAACTTTCACTGTCTTTATACAAGTTTACTTAATACACCTTGTTTACTGCACTTTAAAGTATCCTGTTTGTTGCATTTACTGTTGGTGCTGGAATGTGAAGTTTGAAACTCGTCCCCACGGGATCATGATACAACAGAAAATATATATTTTGCACTGTTTTGTTAGTAGATCAAGGGCCTGCAATGCTCAGAACTGAGAACCCAAATTTGATTCTAGTAAGTGACTATAGAGGAACAGCTCAATCTTTGGTAGGATTCTACTCGGTTTGTTTTCTTCCTGTGTTGACCAAGATGATTAATGCTATTAATAAATAGTTTTAATTTTATTTGGAGACATAAAAATCATCATATATAAAAAGATGAGCTGACTAACCCATAAACTTATGAAGTAGATGGAGGAAATGCAATATACTTTGAAATTATAAATGGTATTTTAATTATTTTTTTTATTTTTTCTCTAGCTCTCTGTGAAGGCGGACGCTTTTTTTCTCTCCTCCCTTTCCTGCCCTGCCGGATTTGTTTTTCTGTTGTCTTTTACTCTTTTTTTGGAGCCTTTCTTTGCACATCTTACAAATCTACAAATTATAGGTCTGGTTAACTGGTCACTCAATACAATTGACATGACGCCGGCTCTGCCCCCATGCTGACATAGAGCAATCCTCCCCCAATCATTCCAGGGCATTTGTCAGCAAGTGACCAATCAGCGTTCCAAGTACAGTACTCCGACAATATTGACAGTATCTATCATAGAAAACACAGTGGGGTCAGAGAGATTTTCAGGAAAATAATAGATAATCACGGTCCAACTTGTCAGTGGGTAATATACAATCCCAACAGCCGTCACCCAGAACATACAGAGGGCCCAATACAATTTATTACATTTCCAAAATCAGAAAGGAGTCTGGAATAACGCAAGAAATGGATCATGGTCTGCAGCCGACCTCATGTCCATTTGAATGAAACTGATGGATGGGAACTACATCGTTAGTCAGCACCACGAAGGTAACTGGTAGTAAACATCCCAGTTTTTGTCATAACGATACTTACTGATAGCTCCATGTTAACGGCTCAGGGCTCTGTACTAACAACTCACAACTCAGTTAAATTAAAACAACAATGCTAACGTCTAATCATTTCCAGATCAATAAGTGAAGGTAGTTATACTGGATTTTATGCGTGTAGATTCCAACGGTACCTCTATGGCATCATGAGAACAGACTGCGCTATCTGCTATATTGGCATTTAAACACTGTTTCTTACTATTGTTTATTTCTAAGCATTTTCCTGAAAGCAGATTTTCACAAGCTGGTATTATTTCAGTAATTACTCACCCATTTTGTCCCGCAGCGTTCACACTTACATCCAATCAGACTTTTTCTCCCTCATTTGTCCTCTTGGTCTTTATCGTTGATTTCTCCGTTATTTCCCACTAATAACATTACAGATCTGACGTAGGACTAGTTACAGAATTTTCTTGCCCACCGTCTTTGCCTCAGCATTGGTTTATAAGGCAAAATTGACTTAAAAAATGTCTAGGGTAACACATTCAGGTCCGTTAGTCTGCCTTAATAACAGTGTGGTTGTCGGAGGACTGCTCGAAGCCGGCGTCATGTCAATTGCGGGGACTTACCCAGCGAGGTACATTTATTTATTCATGATAACAGAATTTCTGCTGTTTGGAGCTTGCGTGTACCTGACATATTGACAAATTTGTGATGGACTTTGATGAACTACCGAACACTCAGACTGACATACTGCGGGACAGAGACGCATTTAGATGTGAGTGTTGGGGAGACTCTGGATTCCCCCGGAGGAGCTGGAACAAGTGGCTGGGCAGAGGGAAGTCTGGGCCTCGGTTCTTAGGCTGCTACCCTCGCAAATCGACTCCAGATCAGCGGAAGAAGATGGATGGATGGATGGATGATAATTTTTCATCAATTTTAACTGGATATTTTTCCCATAGAGTTTTGATTCCATTATATTTTAAAAGAAAAAATAATACGACAGCAACAAAATGCTTAACACTGAGGCTCTGAAGGCCTCACATTTTGCCTCACATTTGGACACAATCTTCAGGAAGCAACATTAATGAACAGAAATCAGAGCACAAGAAATAAGTTTAAAAACAAAAGAATAGAACAGTCGACAAGATCATAACAAAAGTAATGAACAATCCAGAAGTGATCAGAATGGAAACCAATAGAAAACAAACAACCAGCAGATTATGACACAACAATTGTCACAGAATAATTATAGGACACCGATTGCCATTAAATCCAATGAAGATAAAATAAGATAGTTGTAGAATTCTTACATGGTGAATGTTGTCAAAACTTTTAAAGTTTAGGAAACAAAGATCAGTTTGATGACTCTTCTTTATTACTGTGCTGTAAAACAAACAAATTCCCCTCGAGGAAGTTTCTGGTTTGATTGACAGTGACTTCTCAGGACACACAAAGATTAATAAAACAGGAGTGGCAGAAACCAGTTCAGCAGATCCAACACACCCACACACAGATATTTCCTTCTCATCTTTGACAAACCCTGGTGAAAAATAAATATACTAAGCATGTTAAAGTTTAGCATACTTGAGTACTTGAAGCCAGACTAATCATCAGTATACTTGAAGTGTGTTATTTTGGAACAACTAATTTTGTACTTAGTGTATTTTAATAGTAATTTAATTGTTGAAGAGCACAATTTAAAGTGTACTAAGTTTACTGTCACTTGTTTTCTGGAACAACTATGACTTATTTTCACTTGTGTTCTGGAGGAATTTAAAGGTGCCTAAACCCATGGAATATATATAATAAAGAAATGATACACAGACTCAAATTCCTTTTGCTCATAGCCAAAAAACGGGAAGAGATTTAATGCACATATGCGGAACCAAAACGTCACATTTATATTGTTACAGAAATCCAAAATCTCTCGACTTTTGTTTCTGACATCAGTTTTTTATAGTCTCAGCTCTACTGGTGTGTATTGGGAAGCTTTGACCAATGCCGTTACTGCCCTTCATTTATGTAGAAATTCTGGCTCCGTTTTACACTGGATGTGTATTTGGAAGTTCTGAGAATTAGGAGTTGGCCTCCTGGAATCAAATCTGCTCCATCAGAAGAACTATTAGACAAGTTGTTTGCTCCTTAGCTGTCCAAACAGAGGTTTCTTCCCAAGTCTTGGGCTCCGGCCCAGTTTCTTTGCAGGCAAGCAGGAGAAAAGACGGGTGCCAGAACTTCCTTGCACAACAGCTAAAAACTAACATCTTTCCTCTCTTTAGTGATTGTCATTCCACATCTCTCTAAATCTGAATTCCTTCCTGACTTCTAGGTCAGATTGACCCAGTCCATTTGACACAGTACATTTCTTTTAGGTTAAAACATACTGTATCTTAGTGCAAGCCAGCCAAACAACGTAATTTTTAACTTTTAATATAATTATATTCCTTTACACAACTAAAGTTATACTTTGTATACTTTAAGTATACTTTTGTGGAGGTTCATCCTCAGAACTGGTTGGTGATCCGGTGGAGCCAGAGCCTCTTCTGAGACAGGAAAGTCTTTAGGTTTTCTAAACCTGACCTCTGGCTTCCTCTTTCATCTTCATTTGCTTAGAGTGCAAAAATATGTTGAAGATAAAAGCAATGATGAACGAGTTATAACAACACCCTCACAATATCAAAGTCTCTCTGGCATACTGAGATTAATTAAAACCAGGCTAAGTTTATGAAGAAAACTATATTAAGTCACAACAAACAGACACTCACTGCAGTTATAACATGAAGCTGGATGATTGTACAAATTTAAGTATGTTTGAAATACACTTAACTATTTTTTCCACCTGGATACCTTGTAATTACTCTACTGTTATATGTACAACACAGATGTTTTGGTTCTATAGACACTGATTTGAATTGAACTGAAGTGAATTAATATTTCATGTGCACCAAGCTTTCAGTTCCTGATATCCAAATTTAGGATATCCACGAAGTGGGATCCTTCACATAGGCTCCCATGTGAAAGGACGGCCTTTACTTGGATGTTCGTCCTTTTCCTTTCAGAAAATTGATGGCCTACTTGCAGCAGGGTTTGCTGGTCTCTTTGCAGTTCACATTGTAAACTCATGGAGTTCTGTCAAAATACGCAAAGAGTCTACAAATAAGCTGATCACATTTAAACTAATTGATAATGACACATCTGACACTTTTTGCAATTAGTTTAACTGCCACCTACAGTTTCATTCATTTAAAATTAACTAAAGAGCCACATTTTAAGATGAAAATATAAGGGCAAATTCAAAATGAGTCAAAAGCAGCTATTTAGAACCCAGACCTCAGAGGGTTAAGAGAACAGGTGAATATGTTAAGGGAAGTTTGTAGGAGGACCGCAAACAGAGAAATTCAATAATAGGGAGTAATAATGACAACAAATAAAACTTATAATAAGAAAGATCTGGGCATAAAACTAAGATGGGCGCAATGGAAAAAACCAGCACTAAACAACAGAAACCAAGGAACGTAAATACTGAGAAAAGTGTGACATGGAAACCAGGTGAGTCTAATCAAGGAATGCAGAATGACAACGTAGAACCGCAAAACTGAGTGAAGGACTAATGCATACTAAAGATTAGTATTTATTAGGGAGAGAACTAAACAAAATATAAAGACTCCACAAACCTAAAGATAAAAAAATATAAACCAAAATTAACAGAGAACAAGAAAAAAGTAAAAAAAAAAAAAAAAACAATAATCTTGAAACAAAGGAATTAACCTAGATGGAAAGACCTTGACAACAATAATGTACAACCTAAAATGATCAGAATGGGAAAAAATGGAAATCAAACACCACTGGATCACAAGAGAAAAACTGTCACAGAATAAGGCACTAAAGACAATGAAGATAAAATAAGATGGTTGCAGAATTTGGGAACTAAAGGTGTTTCCTAAAACATACGGGGTGAATTTTGTCTACAGATAAAACTGTTAAAGTTAAGAAAACAAATATCAGTTTGATGACTCTCCTTTGTCACTGTTCTGAAAAACAGTTTTTACCCTCAGGTGAGTTCTCTGGAAACGCAAAGAACAAGGAAAGAATGCCAGAAACCGGATCAGCAGGTCCAACACATCCACACTCTGCTGTTTCCTTCTCATCTTTGCCAAACCTGATATCAGCTCTAAAGTTTCTCCATGAAACTAGTCTTTAGCTAAGATTATTTTTTACATGTGATCAAAGAGGGTAACACATTTCTGGAACAAAATTTCTTTAAATCCATAAAAAAGAGACTCCTTTTGATAACAGAATGAAATATGTTTAACACTGATGCATGGCTGTAGAAAATACAGGCTCTACATTTCAAAAATTAGTTTAGGTTATTATTTTTAATCATTCAGAAACATTTTTACAAATGATTTCTCCTCAAAACAAATTCAGTTGTGAACTGTCTTGATCAGAGGTGTCAAATTCCAGTCCTCAAGGGCTGCTGTCCTGCAGTTTTTACATGTGCCAAAGGTACAAAACACTGGAATAAAATGGCTTAATTACCTCTTCCTTGTGTAGATAAGTTCTCTAGAGCCTTGCTAATGACCTAATTACTCTATTCAGATGTGGTGCAGGAGAGGCACATCTAAAAGTTGCAGGGCAGTGGCCCTCCAGGACTGGAGTTTGTCACCTGTGGTCTTGTTAGTGGCCTGTTTCCTGATATTTCATGGCACTTACTGTATTTTTTGGACTATAAGGCACACATAAAATCCTTATATTTGCAAAAAAATCGGGAATGCGCCTTGTATTCCGGTGCTCCTTAACAGTGTACCGTGTGTTTTATTACGACTTTGGTAAGTGACGAAGGCACTCCCCTTGATTGTCTAAGCATAATCGCTGCTGGTCAGAGACCTCGTGGAGTCAGCTTTCTATGTTGTCTAGACAGACTTGTTTTGGGGTGGCCAACCACTTTTTCTGAGATGAAAAATGGCACCTGTTAAGAGTCATGCTTACGACCTGGATTTCAAACTCAAGGCCATCAGCCACGCAGTACAACATGGGAATAGAGCAGCTGCAAAACAATTCAACATTAATGAATCAATGGTACGGAAGTGGAGGAAACAAGATGATGACCTGTTAAATTCTGACACTGAAGACGAGGAATTTGATGGATTCGTAGAAGATGAATGTTTGAAAAAGCGAGTGTACTTTTTTGTGTAATATTGACAGTTATTGTTAATTATTTTAATAAAGTCTGACCTATCCGACTACTGTATTTTGTTTCGCTTTATGCGTCTTATAATCCGGTGCGCCTTATAGTCCGAAAAATAAGGTACTATAGAATAGCTGGAGGATTGAGGTCATTGTGATTGATGATAAATCACGTTCTTACCAAAGACCAGCTGTGTATTAATGAAAATACCACATATAACTTACATCAGTTAATGCAGCAGAATGTTGCATGTATATTTTGCATATATATTTACTTGCTCATTATTTTGATAAGTTGTCTGAATGGCACCATTTTATGTGAATTTTAAAAAGCATTACCTAGCTGTTAATACTTTGAATACAACGTGCAACTGCTGTCGAGTTACATAGATGCAGCCACATAAAGAAAAAAAGGTGCAGGAAATATTGGTGGGGATTGTCCCCTTCATGCCAGAGTTGGTGGGGACATGCCTACACCAGTCCTTCAGGAAGTTACACCTATCTATATCGATATTATTGAACATTTTTACAAGGCAGTCTCTGTGCTGTGGTGACAATGGAAACAAGACTGGAAGGAGTCAAAGTACGAGGAACAAGGAACACAGGTGGGTTTAAATACACAGGGAAACAATCAGGAGAAACAAGGAACAGGTGTTATTAATTAAGGGGTAGCCGGGACAACATAGAGACTCCACAGACACAGAAACCTAAAATAAACGCACAGAAAAATTCAAATCACTACACCAATGAAGTTTATTTCACACTTCAGGTTGCAACAAAACACAATACAAACCATTTTTTACAGTGAAACACTTAGTTTTTTTTTCACTCATCCATACTGCTTCCATTGCCCCCCCTGCAATGGCACTGTGCCCCCTAGGGGGCGCACCCCACACTTTGGGAACCACTGAAGGAATACAAGACTTAAAACACAGAAATACATGCACACACATTACAAAGTAGCCTCTCATGTGAATCATTGACTAGTAAAACATAATAGCTAATAATCAATAAATGTATGTAAATGTAATAAAGACGTGGATAATCCCTTTGTCAAAACCAAACTTCTAAAAGAAACAACTTGTCACCAATGCGCCATTGGCATAATTGGGATGGAGGCAAAAGACAAGGGGGCAAAAGTTTTCCAAATATCATGGTTGGAACAAAGTCTGAGGATATGTGTGTTTTTGGTTAATTTAGACCCCATGCAGTGGCGCAAAAAGTGAGTATGCACCGTTTGCAACGCATAGTTGCACTAGAGGGGGCGCAAAAACGATGTGGGGAATTTTTATTCTAATCAGCATTTTATGTACTTAACAGCTATTGGTGTATGAAATGATCAATAACAGAGGAACAGCACTGATTAGGCGATCCTACCAGCCGCTCTCCCCTCTCATACAGGTAGTTTGGGCAGCGTCCCATTGAGAACGCACTGAGGCGTATTTGTTTTCTTTTAAATTTGAATTGTTGCACTCGACAACAGGGAGCTAAAGATGGGGCGGCAAAAAAAAAACTCTGGGGCACAAAATAGAAAATGGAAGAGGGGGAAGGATAAAGATGTTGGAGAGACGAAGAAAAGCTTTTCAAAGTGACTGAAAGACAGTAGGTAAGTAATGTCAGTGTATCAACAAGAGAGTGTCTGGTAGAGACACTTATCACACACATCTCAATAATAATTGTAATAATAACCACCAAAACAAAACACAGGACATATTAAGGTCAAATAAATTGCAGGACCTAAATAGGACCCCCTCCCCAAACCCCACGAACTCACCCTGTTGTCATGGTTGCTTAGAGACGGAGCCGCGGTGAGCTGCTATCAACCCACGTCTTTTTAAAATGTCCACCCGATTCTACACCATCCTTAGAAGCAAAACCTCTGGTAAAAATACAGATGGTAGTGGGAAGACACACATTCCAGGATAAACAATTACAGTGAAGCCCATGACATGTTCGCATACTCCTCAGAAAGTATGTAGTTGCGCCCCTGACCCCATGTTATTGTTTCCAGCTGTGTCTCGTTCCCCTGATTATTTCCTCTCCTCATACTCACCTGTGTCTGTGTTTTCTCATCGGATCCTTTTCGAGTATTATCGTACGTCATAGTTTTCTTGTGTCATTGTCCTCGCTGAGTTGTCCCTGTGTCATCTCTTCTAGTGCTACCCGTGTCTGGATTTCTGTTCACTGTTTGTTCATTAAAACCATAATTTTCCACTACAACCTGGGTCCACCGCATCTAATCCTTACCACCCAACTAACCATTTTATGACACAAGGTTTAGTAATACATTGCAGCAAACAAAAGACAAAGATAAAAGCAAATTTACAGAACACAGAAAACAGGTTTCTGCTATATAATATACTCAAATCAATATGTTCTTCGTTTTCTAAAAGTGAAAAGTAAAAATGTGAACCTGAACACAAAACAAGCTGATAGTCATTACAAATAAGATAAAACCATTATGGTCTGTGGTATGACATCAACCTTCGACTGTAAACCACTGCAGTGTGATATTATAAATGTTTCAGACATCCTTGAACTCAAATTTAAGTGTGCTTTTCTTTCCAGTATTCAAGTCAGTCCCTGTTGCTCTAATCTCTGTTGAACCAAACTTTAGTTCTATTTTCACTTTACGTTCTTGCTTTATTTTAGAATTACATAGTTTAACTACAAATGAACCTATTTCTTTCACCCCACTATCATCTACATATTCTGGAATTCCTTTTTCAGTCCTAAACAATCTAACACTCATCTGTGTCTGTTTTGGATCTGCTGCATTAAGGTAATGCTTTTTGGTTTCATTCCAGGCTACATCTTGACCTTCTTCCAGCAGTATTTTAAAAATGTCCTTACACCACTCTTTTCCATCAGCTATGAGTTTCTTCTCTTGTTTATGTTCAGACTCATCAAACTTTTTTAACACGGCCACCCCATAAGTAAAGCGACTTCTCCGATATGTCACTATCTTTGGGTTTCTTCCAAACTCTACAGCTCCTCTAAGGATCGCTTCCTGAGGTCTAGCAGGACACAAGATTTTATATTCTCCTCCAAACTTTTCAATAATGTGCTGCCGCAGTATTTGACTGTCTGCGAACCCCCCCACTAAGAGAATGAGGCCAATTTTGAGATCTTTTTTTAATATTTCTTTGAGACTCTTGGTCATGCCCTGAAGACTCTCATCATAGAAAGATCTCAGTTTCTCTCTGGAGATTATGATGACTCCTTTATTCCAGGAAGCTCCTTGTACTGACTCAAAGAACTTTTCTATGGCTTTCTTTTTCCGGGCCAGTTTCCCCAGATTATATGGACATGGGATCTCAATATCCTCATCTACCTGTTTGAGACGACTAAAATCAAATATCATTCTCTGAACGTCACTGGGATGATTTTCTTCATATTCATCCCAGACTCCATCAGTGAATATCTCTCTCAGAAACTCTTGGAACTTTCTGTCCACAGTTTTTCCTCCCAGGTTATTCCCAGAGGCTTTGTGCTTCTCCTTTAAGGCTCCGTTTTTCAGGATTTTGTGAACAGTGATGTCAATAGTTCCTCCTGAAACCCACAAAAAGTCATAAAACTTTCCATATTGTAGATAATTGTTAGTCTTCTACAACAATACTGTCACTATTATTAAAAGTTTTACTATAGACTGTATCAGATTTACACACACTTACCTCCACAATCAACAATAATAGTCTGAGTTCCTTTAGTCTGATCCAGTGAGACACTATTGTGGTTCTGTGTGATGAAACCATCTGATGGAAGCTTCTTACACCAGACTGAAGCAGCTTCTGGTTCCAGTGCCATCATCAGTTTGTCTTCAGTGCCTTCAGTTACAATTCCTGCCTGGAAGAGAAATATAATATAATCAATGCTGAACATTTCAGAACTTTATTGGTTTCTGTAAAACCTGATGTTACCTGAGTTGCAGCTTCTCTCATGAACTGTTTTGCTGACTCATCCCAGATGGCAGGAACCGTCAGAACCCAGGTGAAGTCAGAGGCAATGAAATTCTGTCCTGGTACCTTGGAGTTGATTGTTTTCAGTGCGTCATCCTTCAGGAATCTCAGGGACTCAGAGAAAACCTTCAGAGCCGTCATTTCCTTATCATTTGCTTCTTTAATCTTAAGGTTCTTGTTAAGATCCTAGAAAATCACAATTATGAGAAAATTTATTAAACATATAAAATTTAGTTATTTTCAACTTCATTGAAAATGTGTAAAATCATCCATTGCAGTGTTTATTTTTGTACACAACACTAACAAACACACTGCTTTTACTTCCAGGTTTGTGAAATAGGCAGATTTTCCACAGAAAACATTTTTCTAATCTTATTACTTCTGTGAACAAATTTTGGCTTTACACTGGGAACAATATAAAAATTACTTTAAACTGTAATTTTCAGCAGCCTGCATGTTTTCAGTTCATCTGCTCTGCTAACAATTAACAGCAAGTAATAAAATATCACATATTATGTTTCCTGTGATTTTACTCAACTCACCACAAGCTTCTGTTTTAGTGTGAGGAAAAGACAGGAGTTTAGACCTTACTTAATGTACTAAATAGACTGTGTAACATACATTTTCATTTAGGTCCTACACAGGCATCTTACTCAGTGTCTGTTGGGATAGACTCCACCCCTTCCTCAGTTACCTTGAGCAGTAGTCAGAAAATATTAAGAATAAATATTTAAATCTTTACTTACTTTGTCATAGAGAGCCATCTTGAATCCTTCAAAGAAATAATGTTTCTTTGCTTCTTCTCCTCTCATTTTGATATATGTGGTTTTGGCTTCATATCCAAACTTCAGAAATTCTTCATTTTGATCAAACAGGATGCAGGTTAGAGTCTTTGGGGTGTCCAGTCCTTGGTCTGCTCCCCATCTCTTTAATCTGGGATCACTTTCTTCCTCGCTGGTTGTGATATTGAAGGCATATCCACTGTAAGCAGTACCAAAGTCTAAGGCTATAACATAGGAGTCACCCATTGTAGGATCGTGTTCTGCCAGTCAGGATGAAAACCAGAATACCAGTGGGAACGTTAGCAACTCTTTTTTTATCTGTCAGCTCCTCCTCCCTGGAGCTGTTTATCTGCTCAGACAGGAAAGGTTGGTTTCACATGCAGAAACTTCAGTTTAAGTTTTAAAAGAGATTTATATACTCAGATTAGTTTCTTACATTTATTTCTAAAACTCATATAGTTGTGTATAAATATCACTTATAGACTTGTGATATTGTGAGATTTTTGTTTGGATATCAAACATCATTAAAGTTCCACAGTGAAAACAAAACTCACTGTGACCATACAAGTTGACTGGTGCTCTCTGTGTTAGTAGATCTAGACTTTAGATAGATCTAGGCCATTCTGACTTGGGCTGCTTGCAGGCTCAAATTACCAAATTGTGTGATTTGACCTTTGTTAGCAATTTTCCTACTTTTCCTCATAAAAGCATTATTTACATCAATTATGACATCAACAGCTACACAACATTAGAAGCACAGCACGTTAAATAATTTATGGATGTACAATTGCATGTGTAAATGTATAATTATAACCCTTAATGTGATAAAATAATTTAAGAGGGTTCTTTTTAAAAGTTCTAGCATTTGTTACTTTAAATAAAAGATGAAGATCAAAAGGTTTTTGTCACCTGCTGGGCCTCTTCTGTTTATGTGGAGTAATTCAGCAGGTCTGGTAAGTTCAGTTTTCAAACTGTTTTATTGAGGAATCAGACATGAAAATTGAAACATCAACAATACAAATTTGTCCTCTTTTTGATGTGAGCACAAAACATAAAGACAATACAAAACCAAAACAAAACAAAAATGACATAAATAAACAAGGACATTCTCTAGACCCTCCTCCCCTTTCCCTAGGACTTACATCTTATCACACCGAGAATCAAATCAAATTATCTTCAAATAGAGTTATCAATATATTGCCAAAGGGGTTGCCAAGTTCTATTGAATCGCTTTAAGTTATTTGCTAATGAGAAATGTATTCTTTCCAGATGAGAGAGCCTTACCAGTTCCTCCAGCCAAAATTTAACTGATGGAACCTCTCAATACTAGCTTTTTTCCTATGTTAAAGGCATAAGATAATAATTGTCGTTGGTATTTATTAAATTGAGAAAGCTGAACAGAAACTCCGAGTACAATCAGAAGTGGGTCCAGCCTCAACTCTGTGCGGAACGTATCTGATAAAGTTTTGAATATGCCAGACCAAAATGTGGTTGCAGGTCTGGTAAGTTTAAGCTGTTATTTCCTCTGTACTAGTTTTTGGATTTAAAGGGGCAGCATTGTGAAAAAACGACTTTATTGAGCTTTATATCTTGTTACGATGTTGCTTCCTCATCCAAAACATACCTGGAGTGTTAATTTGATTAATTCACAGATGTGTGAGACATCCTTTAATCTCCATGCAACCATTCAGCTGTGCAAAACACCTGGATTAATCTAGCAACACCTTCAAGGTGTAGCTCCTCCTCAGAGCTGCAGTTTCCAATCTTCCACCTCAAAGAGCAAATCTCCCCTGCAACTCTCACATTCAGCTCCTTCAGACTAGCCAGCAGATATTAGCAAACATCTGGTGGAGCTGAACAACTGCAGAGTTAAAAAAGCGAGCTACTTCTCAGTGCAACACAGGAAACAATGTTGTTCAAGGCTTAATAGAGGAGACATGTGATGACTTCCTGAAGGCAGAGTTTCAAAAGAACAGGAGTTTTTAAAAAGACAGAGGCCCAACTTAAAGGCATTAAATCAATAAGTAAAATTTCTTTTTAGTCATATTTAATATATAAGGCATTTTTATAACAATTAAAGGTAACATAGTTAATTGATTGTACTATACTGTTGCACTACGTGCATGGAAAACATAATATACTATCTTTTTATTAAGGTTGAGTTGCAGGGGAGATCTTTGAGGTGGAAGATCTGACTTTTCAGATGGTGAAGGAACAATTGTTTCCAAATGGCAAACTTTAGTGATATTGTAGAAATTGTTGGAGTCAAATGCAGTTAAAGGATGGAGTCAGGCTGATTTAATAAAACAAAACTTACTAAAACACAGACACGAATCCCCCAAAAGCCAATTTTGAACCTGAAACAGAAAGCAGGCAAGAAATGATAGATGACAGACAAAAGATGAAGCACCTCTTGTGACTTCTTTACACTTATTTGTTGTTAAGTATAATTTGCATGATAAGTGACTGATTTACAATTATATGTTAAGCATAATTTATATGATGATGATTATTATTTGAATTTAAAATGATTGTATATAATTACAAAAGCTGACGTGAAACATATTTAAGTGCGAGTTATAATTTATTTGGATTGAGGAAATTTTTTTTTAAAGAATACTTAACAGGATCTGGTTCTGTCACTGTCTTGCTTCTGTTGATTTGGTTGCTAGGTAACGAACAGCTATCTCCGTTTTCTCCTCAATAAAAAACTGAACAGAAATGTTCAGGAAAAGACATCCGAGCCGCCGTCTTGATTGAAGACTCTTTTTCTTGATTGAAAATAATTACTGACACTCAAAGAGGAATACATACTACTGAAAGTGGATCAGTGGAAGATCTAATTATACAGAAAGAACAGTTGAGAGAGAAAATCAGAGAACAGAGACAAAATCAAAAAATTCCTAGATCATCTCCTTCTTCAATTCCAAACAATTTTGTTTTGCAAAATTTTTATTGGATAGTTATAGCAGTCATGTACAAATGATGATTTAAATATCACTTTACACAAATAGATAAAATCTTAGCATGTCACATCAAGTTCAAAAAGAAGTTCAACATCGGTTATTGAGGCTTGCAGACTCTCCTCAAACATAACAAAAAAGGTTAAAGAGTGATACATAAATCGACAGCAGAAAATAGTAACTGTACAGAATGTATTGTTTGGAGAATTTTCCAGCAGCAGATGACTGTTAATTCTGAAAGTATGCCTCTTATTTCCTTAATTTGATTAAATCCAATGACACATGCACATGTATGGTGATGATACATGAGTTAATGAAGAGACTGACCAAAAAAAAAAACTTCTTTACACCTGGTTTCCTAGATACTGAACATTGTTATCAGTACAGTACACGGTTAAAGTACAGTAAGAAACACATTTTTTTTACTCTTTAAAATTCTCAAAAAAGAAATTCAACCAAGCTGGATGTTTTTTCTGAGACTCCACCAACTTCGGGTTTCTCCCCAACTCTATGGCTCCTTTCAGGATCGCTTCCTGGGGTCTAAGAGGACACAGGACTTTATACTGAGGTCCAAACTGATCAGTGATGTGCTGACGTAGAATCTGGTTCTCAGCCAAACCCCCCACCAACACAATATTACCAATGTTGAGATTTTTGTCTAATATTTCTCCAAGGCTCTTGGTGATTCCCTGCAGACTCTCATCATAGAAAGATTTCAGTTTCTCTCTGGAGATTCTGATAGATCCATCATCCCAGGAAGCTCCTTCCACTGAATCAAAGAACGTTTTAATCTCTTTATGTTCCTCAGCCAACATTCCCAAGTTAAATGGACAGTTGATCTGAACATCTTCATCCAGCTGTTTAAGACAAATAAAATCATACATGATTTTCTGAACCTCACTGGGGAAGCTTTGTTCGTATTCATCCCAGACTCCATTAGAGAAAATTTCTTTCAGAAACAATTTAAATTTTTTGTCCACTGTTTGTCCTCCCAGTTCGTTTTTAGGGGCCTCATACAGCTTCTTGAGGGATCCTCCTTCCATAACTTTGTGAACAGTGAAGTCAATTGTTTCATCTGTTTACAAACAGTAAGAGAATTGATTAATGGATAAACCTCAATAAAAAAGAAGTTACACATTCAACAAACACTCAAAAAGTTATAATCAATACATGTCGTAGTATTTTTAGTGTCAATGCAAAGGTTTTTTAGATTTGTCTTCTATACAATTATTCAACCTTTTCTTCCTCTGTTTGAAAAATCCTCTGTTTGAGCATTCTGACTAAAACCAGAAAGATAGAGCACATCATCCCAGTTCCAAAGTCCCTACACTGGCTCCCTGTAGCTCAGAGAGTAGACTTTAAAATACTGTTATTTAAAAATCACTGAACAGCATAGCACAATACATTAAAGATCTGCTATTGCTGGTGTTGTAGTCTTGAGACCATTTTTTCATGGTCTGGGTCTCGTCTCGGACTCGACTGCATTTGGTCTCAGTTTTGTCTTGGTCTCGGGCGATGAGGACTCAGGATTTTATTTCAAGACTGGTCAAGACCACAACTATGGAAATGTCAATAAATTACCAGCATCTTGTCCAGGTAATTTGTTAACATCCTTGTTTTCACTGGATGCAAAACACACAGATTAAAATCCCTATTAATGTCCCTGCAAAGCTAGCTGTGCAGGGACAAATTACATTTGTTATGAAAAAATTTTGTCACTCGCTGCACTGAATTATTGTGCGACCGTGTTGACTGAGGTGTCGCATATATGGGACAACATTGTGTCCAAAAGTCTGCTATATAGTGATGTGACATTCACAAACGATCCGAGTCTTCTGAACTTCTCTTTACTTAAAAAGATAGAACTGGAGCCTCACTGAGAGCCGTTCTTTGTTCTTGTAATGCTCTGCGTACACTGCAGTAGCCATTATTGTTTTTATTTAATTATATACATTTATATTTATTTTAAAAGCAAATAAATAAAACCCAAGAACGTAAGAGCATCCTCATAGCTCTTTGATTGTTTTCGTCACCTATCATGGTGGCAGGTATTGCAGCACTGTGCGCCGCCTGGCTTCATGCAGCAGGAGACAGAGTGAGAACAGTCATGGTGCGCACATTGTGCTTGGTTACTTCTTGCTTGTTGCCCCTTGGTTAGTGTTCATAGTTGAGTGTTGTTTACTGTTAGGGTATTACATTAATCGCTATGTTTTATAGTGCAGACAGTGGTGGTTTCTCACATGGGCGATATGGGCAAATGCTCAGGTTGTTATCTTTATAGGGATGGCAGGAGACCTCCACAGATTGTGGCACAGAGATGGAAGCAAAGCAGAATTTAATATCAAGGTGTTTTAATGAGAATGTGGATCTTTCCAAATCACATTCGGAAACAGTTTTGATTATATTTCACATTTTATTGTGTCATATAATAAGACCGGGCACCGGTCTTGGTCTCGACTTGGTCTCGGACCCTAACGGTCTTGGTCTTGTCTCGGTCTCGTGTTAGATGGTTTTGACTACATCACTAGCTGTTGGTGCATCAACCTTCCAGATCTCTCAGGTCTTCTTTTTATCTTGCTCTCAATGAAGGCAAACACTTTTTTGCTCTGCTCCCTCCCTGCCCTTGCCTGTCCTGCTTGCTCTGTTTTTGTCTTTTTCTATATTTTTGTTGCCTTTCTTTGCACATCCTTCAAATCTACAAATCATGGAGCCGGTCAACTGATCTCTCAACACTCAGGCTGTTGGTATGTACAGAGACTCAAGTTGGATGTGAGACTTGCAGCCCAGCTGATGACTCCAACACTCACTAACGGAATGGAATTGATCTTGGAGAAGTTGCTAGTTTCCGCTCAGTGGAACAACCAAACTAATTTGGATAATTATGCAACTGAGATGCATCAGAGAGACTTTAGGGAAGAGTGAAATTTATTATCTACCTGCCCTAAGACATTTTGTATCTGAATTGGCTTTTCCCGTGTTGCCTGGGCTGCATATTTCCAATCTCCTTGAAGATATGTAAACATAACGCTCCTTCCCACCTCACGCCCTCCCATTATCATCCATGTGACTGTGGAGCTGAGCTGATTTTCACTTATCCGCTCTTTGAAATGGGATCCTGTTGGTTCCAACCTTCTAAAATTCAATCAGTCAAATTTATTTGTGTATTACATTTCAGTAACAAGCCAGTTCAAAGTGTTTTCATAATAAAAACACAAAAATACAAAGTCATAGAAGACACAACACAGTGTAAAGATGCCAAGTGTCATCATAACACATCAAAATGTCGGTTAGTGTTTAACTTGTCAAATGTTTGAATAATCATGAGTAACAGTTACCTCCACAGTCGACAACAACATATCCTTTTCCGTTTCTGTGATGGTTGTTCAGCAGGTCTTTGGTTTCTTCTTGTTTCATTAACATATCTACTGCCACCTGACTTTTGGGTAAGCCTGTAAAAACAAAGAATATGAATCTGAAGCTCCATTAAACAATTAGATAAGTGCTGATAGGAGTGTTAGTCAGACGTCTGTTAGTAAAATATTTTCTCCACTCTGTTGCCATTTTATGACATAGACTTCCACAGTTGCCCCACCAGTTTGCTAAGACATAATTTCTTCAAATTTCCCAGATGAGCATTATTTGAAGAGTTTGTACATTAAAAATTTCACATTTTTAGAGTGAAAATTTTCATCCTCACCAAATGTGTAAAAATAAATTTTGGAATGACAAAATCTATGAGCTAGATAATGAGATCTTTGGATATTTTGTAATTTCTTTTCAGTATGTTGGTTAAATATTAGTTTAATTATGCTAGTTTTAATGATGTTTAACTTTAGCGCATGTTAAAATATTAGACGGATCATGATTGTTTTGAGTAGGCCTCAGTTAATGTGTGTCTTTCCTGTGAGCAGTGAAAGTAAATAAAATGTTTGCATGTCTTTTGCTGTAAATATTTACTTACTGGAGGGGTTTTTATTTGTGCTGCAGAGCTATACCTAACAGCTAGCTCCTCACTTCAGCGGCTCTGATGGAGCCTGTGCCATTCAGTGCTGCTGTTGCTCCGCCTACACTTTGGACTGAACCATTGTTCTACTAATGGGAGGGGAGGACGTAAAAATTAATTCTTTTTTTTCTGAGATAAATGGCAGATTTATTTAGTTTTTTGTTTATTTTGCCTTTTCATATTGATATTATTTAAATGCAAACATTTCTTCAATTATGTTTTTTGTGTGTGTGGGGGGGGGGGGGGGGGGGGGGGGGAGGATTCTAGACTTTTCCAAGATTGGGGGGATCCGGGCCCTCCCAATCCCCCCTGGGATTTCAGTCTATGTCTATTGGGTTATGTTATGTATGGCACTGGAACAAGATGAATGATGATTTAATTAGCAAATTAGTATAAAATGTAACTTGTCACCATTTTGATGTAGTATATTTTGGGGATTCTGTGTTGTACAAAAGAAGCAGTATAGAGTATAAGTAGGCATTTGTGATTGACATCAAGCAATAATTTGACATGTAGAACTTTGCACCAATGCAGACAAAGATCCTGTGTTGCATTTTGTTATCAACTATCTTTTACTTATTTATTTATTTATAATCTAAATGTGTGAGTTTGTGAAACATAAACTTACTCATTAAGTAGTGTTAACTTTTTATTAATTTAGTCAAATCTACAAGAGTTGAATAAACTTGGCTTTTTGGGTTAGCACTTAAAAAACTCAAAGAAGTAAAACACAAAAGTGGGAACTATCTCCGAGTAGTTAGAGGCGTGTTTTTGTATCCTGTGTTGCACCGTGAGATGGAAGTGTGTTACATTGATCTGAGTTTTGTACAGCAAATATTTATTTTAAAGCTTGAGGATAATGTTCTGTTCACACAAAATGTTTCTGAGTAGAAATCACTGTGATGTTTAATAAAATTCCTCATCAGGTCAGAAATGAAGTTCATGCAATTTGAAACAGTTTATATTATTCTTTAGTAAAATAAGTAGTTGTTTTAACTTGATAATATGAGCAGAGTAATAGAGAAATGTGTGCTCTTTAACTAGGTGAAGGTTGTTGCACAATGGGGGGAAAGCAGAACACCAAGCGGGACCAGAACACCTTGGAGCGGCGGGATGGGGGGGTTATCTTTATGTAGGGCAGTGGCTTAAATATGTCAGCAGATGCCACCAAAATGTTAGATTTGTTCTTTGAGTTGTGGAAGTCGGTGAAGTGTGTCCGTTGAAGGACACCGTACTTGGCGTCTGTTACGGTGCGCTGGCAGTACAACGGTCAGTATTTGCTGTGAATTCTGAAGGTAAGCAATGCTGACCGCCAGCTCCTCAATGTAGCCAAATGTTACTTTTAATGTCCAAGTAGTTAGTTTTGTATCGTTTTGTCTTTTTCTTCTTTTTTTTAATATATGCTGTATCTGTTAAACAAAAAAAAAGAAAAGAATGATAATAATAACTGCGTTAATGAGACTTATATTGACACGCAGTATTTGCTGTGAATTCTGAAGGTGAAGCCGCTGCGCTGTCGGTTGGTCCGAATAAACGGTCTGAACCACGATCTCAACAGCCGTGTGTGTCCGATTTATGCCTCAAGTTTCCTTCCGACAACCACCATTAAAGAAAACACAACGCAGAGTCTAAGGAACAGCGAGGTGTCGTCTCACACGGACAGGGTTACATTTACTTTTCCTACACACACTCGCACACATAATGCAACGTGATTGGATTTGGGGAGAAGGCGTGACTAATTTGCCATACAAAGAAACCTGGTATGGAGTAGTGGAACGGAGTGGCAATGTAATCACAATGCACTGTAAGCTATGTAATGTGTTTTGAGGCAGTTGACCAAAATCCCGGACGATTTTTAAATTCCCCCCGGACATCTTTTTAGGTCTGAAAAGTAGGACATGTCCGGGAAAAAGAGGACATCTGGTCACCCTATGTATGTTACACGACATAGATTGTATAAGTAGGTTTTTTCTGTCATGGCAGCCATTTTGGAACACACAGGCAACAATCTACCTTCACACAGGTTCATTCTTTTACTGAATGTTCGTCTTAAAGGTAGTGAAGAAATTAATACAGTGTTTTCCTGTTTAGGGTTATTTAAAGGAAAACAAGTGAAGCAAAGTTTCCACTTAAAGGGTCTGAAATTGTGAAGTCAAATCAGAAAAAGGAAAAAAAAAAAAAAAAAGACATGCGCACTATGTTCCACACGGACCTAAAACAGGGACGGACAATGAAAGAAAAAAAGGCGGAAAAGAAAGCCAAACAGAGAAGACTGGAGTTTGTGGACACTTCACCAGAAATCCCGAAATTTGTGCAGATCTGGACGAATCTGTAAACGAGCGGAGAGGCAGCCGGTAAGACAGATCGGACTGCAAAAGTACTGACATCCCGACAGCGGGCCGCCAGCTTTACCGGCAAATTAACGCCTATAACCGCAGCGTCTGAACTGAAGCGGTGGATTGTGGTGGCGAAGTCTGGAACTGATTGACTGATTTTAATGATTGAACTGATTGTTGTTGTCATTGGGTATTAATGTTAATTATTAATCAATTTAGCATTAGCTATTTATATTTATAAAATAAATATTTATGATTAACATTAAAAGGTGAATATTTGTATATTTAAATAAATGAAAATATTATGTAATTGTAAATATTAATGTGGAATGTATTTTAAAGTTAGAGAACTTAAGTTTAGTTACTTGTTCATTTAACTTTAATTACTTTGTGGGTTTGATTCACAGTGGTTTGCTTAGTATTGTTTATATAGTTTGTAATCATTTGCTTTGTAGTTTGAGTGGAATAGATTTATGTAGAATTACATGCAGATTAGTAGTTATTTTTCTTCTTTTGGGTTTGTTTAAAGGTTTTTACCTGCTTTGGACCACTCATGAAATATCATGGCACACATTAAATAAATGGAGGATGAAAAATGAAGGAAACTGCTTGGTCCTTTGAGTAAAATCCCTGTTAATAAGAGTTTACATCGTTTGTCCATCCCTTCTCAAGTGGGGAAGCTGCATAAAGTAGAAAATAACTTGACAGAAATAAAATAAAAAAATTAGTGAATAAACTAAAAGGGGTTTGAATTTAATAAAGCCACAAACTGTTTGTGTTCATATGGCACACTGGTTTTTGGATATTGTTCATTTTAAAATAATTATTGTGTTTTTTCTCCTTGTTGTCTTTAAGCAAAAATGCAAACTGAACATAGAATTACTTCCTTTAAATTTTAGGTAAAACATTTCTGGTTTCTATCTTAACATGAATGAATTGACTTGGAGAAAGCATGAAACAATGGTTAAACCTTCTGGTCTACAAAATTTACTCAAAGACAAACGAAAAATTTAGATTTTCACAGAACATACCCAAACAACATGTAAAGCATTGCAGGCTTTGGATTTATAAAAACCAGAAAGAAGTTTTAGCTGCTACGTGCGACATAACCAGTGATTTGGCAATGAAGATAAAATTATTATTTGTACTTACTCAGGTTATATTTACCTGATTAAATTCTTTTGATGGTCAAAAACATTTCAGAACAAATATAAAACAAATACAAATATATTGGTATTGTTTATCAATCGGATTAATTCAAACAGATCACATAAAGAATCCATTTATATGTTGAACTTGTCCTATCAAACAGACTAAAACCTGTTAAATGTTGAATGTTTGTATGCTTAATGTTATAGATCCACACAGTACCGTTACAGCTGGTATCAGGTTCTGCTGCTCCTGCAGTTTGATCCTGTGAGTCTCTGCTGTGGTTCTGTGTGATGAAACCATCAGATTGAAGCTTCAAACACCAGGTCAAAGCTGCTTCTGACTCCAAAACAACCATCAGTTTGCCTTTTGTTCCTTTTGTTACAAGACCAGCCTGAAAAAGAAATTAAAAGTGTCATTGTTCCCAACTTTTCAGACCTAAACTGCTCTCTGAAAGTATATTACCTGGGTTGCAGAATCTGTCATAAACCGTTTAGCTGGATGACCCCAGAAGGCAGGAACAGTTAGCACCCAGGTGAAGTCAGAGGCTGTAAACTCGCCCTCTTTGGCCTGGGCTTTGATGGTTTTCAGAGCGTCATCCTTTAGATATCCAAGAACTTCTGTGAAGACCTTCAAGGCCTTAAGAGACTTATTATTGGCTGCTTTAATTTTCTGATTCCTGAGGTCCTGGGAATATATTTTAGTAGTTAGTTAGATTGTATTCACACATAGATTACGTTGTCAGATTTATAGAAGCCTGCACTAGCAGCCCTATATAGAATTACACACCTATGAAGATCTTCTGATTGCCCATCCATAAATTAAAATGTAATAAAGTGGCACATTATTCAAAAAACAATCACAAACCAGTGTTTGTGTTAATCCTAATAAATATACTTCTAATAGACTCATGTTGTAGATCCTACGTATATAAATATGGCTCCATAACGTCATGGAATAACATCGGGTTTGATGCATCTTGGTCTAAATAACAATGACTGAAGGCAGGTTTCACAGGATTTAGGTGAGTTTTGGAGTTGCATAGTTTTTTATCATCTAAAAAAGGTTTGCATGGCTGCCGCACATTTTCACGGCAGGTAAGAGGTTTGCATATATTTACTCAACGTTCATTTTTATACCTGCCAACTTGTGCGTATAATATGGCACATTTTTTGTGTGTGCGCATCTCTTTATACATTAGGCCCCTGATCTTTTTTCAACTTACATCGCAATCAAGAGCCGTCTTGAAATGTTCAAAGAAATGATGTTTCTCAGCTTCTTCTCTTGTCATATTGGTGTATGCTGTTTTGGCTTTATAACCAAAATGTACGAAATCTCCATGTTCATCAAGTAGGATGCACGAAGAAGTCTTTGGGGTGTCCAGTCCAAGTTCCTTACCCCATCTCTTTATCTGGGTCTCACTTCCTTCCTCTCTGGGTTTAACATTGAAAGCATAGCTGCTGTATCCTGAACCAATGTCTATGGCTATTATGAAAGAGTCAGCTCCAGCTGGTTGAAAATGAGAAGAAAGTTAGAATCTGAAAAAAAACAGTGACTGTTGATCTGACTGGACCGTTTTGATCACAATTAATTATGGCCTAATCAAACTTAAGACAATCCATGGTAGTATACATAACCTGCTTGCATAAAACCGGACAATGGAGATCACACATTGAAATTTGAACAAATTACACAAGTTGAACTGGGAAAGAATTACATATATATCCTATTTTTTCTTTGTTGTCACAGTTAAATGTTTCAATTTATCAAACAAATTTTAATATCAGAAAAGGTTAAACTAATAATCAAATTGATAGTGGAGAAATTTGTATTTTCAAACAATAATTTTATTGTGGGTCCAACTTTAAAGATTTGTCTCATCACATAAGGCAGTCAAAAGATAAGTGAAAATATGCTCACAAAAAAAGTTGTTGTAAAACAGGAATAATATTATATTGCATATAATGTTTCTGTTTTTCCTATCAGGAATAAACAGGTTAAATGAGGATCATTTGAATCCAAATCTTCCAGGGGTTGTAAATATTCTGGGATAAACTATAGATGCCAATTAAATTGTTTCTCTTTTTGTTCTTAATTTTTTTTTGATTGGTAGATAATCTATTGATTTTTAAAATCTCTTCTCCTAAGTTCTGTTTGGGCAATTTTCCTATTATTGCAGAATAGTTTTTTTAAATGAATGAAATAAGTGTGACAAAAAAGCTAAAACAGGAGGTGGACTAAAATTATAAATTGCTTTTCTTGTTATATTGACCACTCAAAGTGGCGTAACAATGTACTCACCCATTCACACTGACATTTAAATATGATACACAGATTATTAACTAATTAGGAAGTGTCTTGGTCACGGACACATTATCACTTAGTAGGTGAAAGCTGGAATTCAACCTACAGTAATAAGTAAATTGTGAAACCTACATGTGCAGCTCTTACCTTTGACATAGAGCAGCACTTGTTTCTTGATCAAGATCTTCCCCCATCTGTTGGAGATGGTGCAGGTGTAGGTGTCTGTATCTCTGTCTATCGGGTTCTTCAGGATCAAACTAAAATCTCCAAATTTTAAATTTCCCTTCATCTCAGTTCGGTCTTTGTACTGCTTGTGCTGTTCTTCAAGCTTTTTACCACAGCCCTCATGCAGGTGGACTAATCGGCTGGTGTTATTTTTCCATGTTACTGTTACATCTTTGGGCAGACGAATTATGGTTTTACAGGGCAGCGTAACAGACTTCATTCCTGAATCCACCTCCACCTTGTAGACTGAAAAAACACAAACCAAAGAGTCGGCTGCTTTGACAACATAGTTGCATCAGATACATTTTCTATAATATTTGTGTGGTTATAATTTATTCCATGAGCACCTTTGTATTTAGGACAATACACAGCAATACACAACTGTGATAAAATACCTAATTTAAATACCTCAAAACACCAGTTGTTTGGTTCTCTCTGGCATCTTGCCTAGAGTGTGAGAGGTGACTTGCTGGTTTTTTCACTATCAAACATGCGTCTCTTATTCTATATCTTAACAAATTATTTCTGATACTAAAAGAAATTTCTAAAAAAAAAAAAAACACTCACAAAACCTTAACAGGACCTGTTAGCATTATGAAATAAATCTTACCTGACTTGAAATATTGGCGGAAGGGAAAGAAAAGGCCTCCAAAAACAAGAAGAACGACAAAAAGAACCAGGAAAGCTTTGGCCCATGGTGGAAATTTTTCTGTTGACAAACAAAAAACTTGTAAGATCTCTGTAATGATTGCACATTAATAAGCTATTTGTAGGAATTTGTTTAAAAAATAATTTCACTAAGCCCATTTTTTTCTGGAGAAAGATCTTTTGGAGTTTTATTTATCAGTAAGTTAAGTTCTAAAATACTAACTTTCCTATGTTTTACTTATTGAATACTACAGAGTTTGATTTGCAATGACAAAATATGAACTGAATATACTCTCCGTATTTATAGTTAGTATTGCTTCCGTAGTGAATTATTGCACATGGAATGATTCTTGCCTACAACAATAAAATAATTCTAAAGGTTTATACTATCTCTATCCCTTTTAGCCACTATTAAGCAGTGCCCACCACTCTGAGTGCTGTCAGAGTGCAAACATTGCAGTGCATGGTGAGAGATGGAGAAGAGGGAGAAAGAGTGGAGGTGTTTTCAAAAGAGATGACTTTTTGAAGAAACAGGAGGTTAGCCTCTAGAGAAACAGCTGAAGCTGAGAAGGAGATAATGCTCACACTACAAATAGAAGATGAGTTCTAAAAAGTATAGAAACCTTTTAGCTGTGTGTGAAAAAGAAAACGCTGTTAAAAGTAATTTGTGATCATGCCAAATTTCTGCGTTAACTTTGACAACCCTAATGCTATTTGTAGATTAACTTATTTGCTAAAGTTTCTGTGGAAGGTAACCCCAAATTACTGGTGTACTTGCTTCGTCCAGCAGCCTGCTTACTGGTAAGCCTACCTTTACATACACACTAGTGTTGTGTCGTTCATGAGCAATTTGTTCGAATGAATAAATCATTTGAGTGAATGAACTGAAGCAAATAACTTCAACAATTGATTTGTTCACGGGTGGAACGTCCACCTTTTGTGACTCTCAGACAATATAACAAATATATGTAATTCAATGCAAAGTCCCAGAGTAAGATAGAAAGACATTTTTATCTACCTCTGGGAAGGGGGTAAGAAGGGATAGTGTGAGGGGTGGAGGTAGGGGTGCATTCAAGGACCGGGAGGCAGTTAATTTCATATATACCGTATATGCAAGTAAAAAAGCAAAAAATGTCTCTTAGCACATTCAAATAAGAACAACTCCTTTCTAATCAAATGACAACACTTAATGATGTAATAGAACTATATAACTGTCCTGGGTGATCAATATAACAATAATCCCAATCATGGTGTAGCAGCAAATTAACCACTAAACTAAAAAATCAATATGTTCTAACACTAATCAAAGTATAGGTAGTGAAATGCTATAATGGGTTCTTACGGGAGTTCTACAAATTCCTTCCACATCTATTCAAGCAGGACACAACAACAGAGTTATTGTAGCTTTAACTGCTTCTACGAGCTTTTGCATAAAAGAGAAGACTTGACTTAATCTTTGTTTAATAAGAATACAGTAAGAAATAAGTTTGTCTTCACGATAATAAATGTTGAAAAGACTGGATAATTTCTATTGTTAAAAACATACTAGAATAAAAAAAAAACACTGACTCCATTGTAAGTTCATAAAAATATTCTTTCTAGCAACCTACCTCATCATCATCATCATCATCAAAATTTATTAATAAAGTGGTTTAAAAACCAGAGTGCTGTACAGGTACTGTAGCTCTTCAGTCATTCAAAACTGTAGATTCCATCTGAAATGTTTCCCAGCTTGCAAAGATAAGCTTCATGTACAGTACATCTGCACCACTGACCTTTGACAAGATGAAGAATCACTTTCTGTCTGATGACGTCACTTTTCTTGTAGAAGGTGCAGATGTAGACTCCACTATCTCTCTCTGTGGGGTATTTGAGGGTCAGACTGAGGTCTCCACTTTTTACTTGCTCTTTATTCATTATTGTACGTTCACAGTAAAACTTGTCTTGTTCTTTAGCTTTGTTGCTGCCATTCTGATACACATAGGCAATCATGAATTCTGGTTCAGTACGGGTCCACTCCACAGTGTCATCCTCCTCCACATGAGCTGTTGTTTTACAGGGCAGAACTCCAGACTCTTCTCCCTCCTGCACCTTTACTTCTACCTGTTGAACTGAGAAAACAAAATGCTAATTTAAATTTTACATGACTATAATTCATACTGCTAGTTGCAATGGGTATGACAAGTATTACTAATACTTGAATTCTTCTTTAAAGTGAGCTTTACAAAACACTGTCAGGGTAACTGGTCATTTAAAAGCTTGGATTTTTTGAGTGCAACAGGAATATAAAGAAAAATTAAGTTGACCATTACTTGACTTTTACCAAAGAATGACCTTCAGGTATGGACATCTACAGGCCTCTTCACAATCTCTTTATTGGCACCCCAACATAAAAGTACATAGATATGTCTATAAAATCTCTATCTAGACATTATTGTTAAAGATATAGCTCTACAAAACATAAAAGTAACAGGTAAATAGGAGTCCATTTTCACTGCAAACCTAAAGATTCCTTAGATATTTAGAATGAAACTGACTAAATTTTTATTGCCCAGTTCTCTCACTTTTTAAAGTAGAGCCATGGCTTATTCATAAAAGAAAAAGGCAGTTTATTCTGAAGAGCAAATTTTTGTCCATTATATTCTTCCAATGTTCAGACTTTAGTAGTTCATGTTTTAGTTAACTTCTCATGGTGCTTTTCAAATCAGTTCAGTTTATTTAAAAACCTAATCCTAAGGTGTTCCCAGGCCAGCCGAGAAACGTAGTCCCTCCGGTCCTGGGTCTTCCCTGGGGCCTCTTCCCAATGGGATGCGCCTGGAACACCTCACCAGGGAGGCGTCCTAACCAGATGCCCAAGCCACCTCAACTCACTCCTCTTGACATGAAGGAGCAGCTGCTCTACTTTGTGTCCGTCCCGGATGACTGAGCTTCTCACTCGGTTGTTTACAGTGCAGGCAATTTCCGGTAAGCTTCAGTGCGTCGAACTGGCGCATTACATATGTCATGGCCAAGAGAGTGGGTAAAATTTAAAACTGACTGAGCCCAAACCTCCATTCGGCCCCTTCAGACATTCATTTTCTTATTTGTCTACAGCCCATCTAATTTGCTGAGAGAACACAACTCACATAAGGAGGTCTTAGTCCTCGATGTGGCCGTCACAGGTTCAATTCCTGGCCTGAATACCTTTGCTGCATGTGTTCCCACTCTTTAATTATCCATGTTTCTGTCTAACTAGTCTCAAATAAAGGCTGCCTGAGAACCCCTTTCACGCCCCCCACCTTTTTTTAATAAAGATATTTTATTAGTTTACTTCTTTATTTGAAGTAAACTAAGTTATTTTCATAAGACTGACTTAAATTTGTCAAGTTAAACCAAATTAATGAATTAAGTTGGACAAACTTAATTGAATTACTTGTTACCAATTGAAACAATTCAATTAAGTTGGTTCAACTATTTACTTTTTTTCAGTGCAGGAGGAATTTTTTTTTTTTTTATAAAAAGTATTTTTAACCTAGAATTTAATACATTTTCTAATTCTGGAATCCTGTCTCAAATGTCAGAACTGTTATGGTTCCATGTTTTTTCCAGTGATCCACTAAGTGTTCCAGCTCTTTCCGAACCTTCCAGTGTTCCCAAGTCTTCCAGTGGCTTCCTGCATCAGTGCCGCCGGCCTCCTGCATAGGTTCTCCATTGGTGCCCCCGGCCGTTTGGCCGACTGCCCGATCCTCTTCGTGGTTTCCACCGGCTGCACATCAGGCCACCAGACTGACCTTGAACGTTTTTGTTATTGTTTCTCTGGTAATTGGTTCTAACTGTTTGTCATTTCCTTGATTGCCCCGGTGTGTATAGAGTCTCCCATGAGTCATTGTTTTTCCCTGGATCTTACGTTGTCTCCCTGTCTCTACTCCTTCTTCCTCTTCCTCTTGTGACTTTGAATCCTGTAGCATTTAGAGCAGGGGTGGGCAATCCTGGTCCTCAAGGGCCGGTGTCCTACAACTCTTTAATGTCTCCCTGATCCAACACACTTGAATCCAATAGTTGAATCACCTCCTAAGTGCAGTCAAGTTCTCCAGAGTCCTGCTAATGACCTCATTATTTGACTCAGGTGTGTTGAAGTAGAGATACATCTAAAAGTTGCACCCCTGATTTAGAGTTTAATGAAACCATTGTTGCAACTTCCACTCCTGTTTCTACCTTGATCCATTACTCACCTTCACAAATCATGATAAAAACTATTTGTATATCTGTGCTTTATAGCAATGGGTCAGTCACAAATGTTTCGACTCATAGAGCCAACTCCTCACTGAGAGCCATACTTCATTACAGTACAAGGGAAGATCTACAAACACAGCAGTGCAGTGACCACACCATATGAGAGGCATGGGCAGAGAAAGAAACAGAGAGCCATGGACCCACTTATTTTCTCTTTGGCTGCTCAGCTCTCACTCTTTTAGTTGGGCTGCTATTCCCTTGGTGAAATTTCCAGTGTAGTATTGCTGAGCCATTTATTTTTCAGGTGGGAACACTTATAAGTTGCATAATTTTCATGAGCCCCACTCAGTGCTGCCACTAACATTATCTCAATGGCCAGTAAACATAACACATCAGCAGGTATTGCATTTAAATTGGGCACCGACCTTCAACCTGCAGTTGAACATCTGTTAGTGTGATATCTTCTCTGTCGTCCCTGAGGCTGCAGGTGTAGGTACCACTGTCAGAGAAGTGAGGTTTTCTCAGAGTGAGGCTGAAGTCAAGAGAATCTAAAGCATTAGATTTCATTGACGTTCGCCCACTGAAACGTTGATTTTGTCCACGAAGATCATCATCTTCTCGGCGCACATGGATAGTTTGTGGTTTGAGATCATAGCGTCTCCAGATCACTGTGGGGTTTCGCTCTGGTAAAATACCTGAGTAGTGGCATGGCAGCACAACTGATTCTGCTCCCTCCAAAACATTTTCTCCCATTGCAAAAGAATACAGGGAGGCTTAAAGAGAAGAAAACGCAGACAGTTAACAAGTCTATGAAAGCATTAGTTACACAGTCAAGTTAGTCTTTAGCTCAGTATTAAACTGTGAAATGTAATTATTTTTTACTTATATTTGTGCTACTGTGCATGGATGAGATGGGATGGCAATTTGTGGGATGTAGAGAGAAACATAAAATATATTTATTGGGTTTCATGCTCTCCAAATATCATTTAAGTAAAAGTTTTAGTTATAGCCTCAGATAGTGTTGATATACAGGAATGGTTTGGTTAGAAAAGTGGTGTAGTGGATGTTTGATAGCTGAAGCTGTTTTATAGCTCTGCCAATCCACCTAATTGCTAATGTTTGTGACATTCTTTTAGCAAGGTCTATCAGCAGTAAACATGTACCAGTTTCCCTGCTCTACATTACAAAATAACCTATATTTAATATTGTTTAATTGTACAAGAATCTTATTATTTTGCAATATATTGCAAAACTTAAAACTTAGTTTAGCAAGCGTAATAAAGCAAAAAATAAACAAAGCCAAATTATCTGACATTTGGTTACATCAGTATATAAATCACCAGTTATGTATTTTCTGGGCACCTTCAGCCCTTCATACCAGAATTAGTCAGTAACTAATTCTCCATGGGCACTGGTATTTAAAATGTTTTGTGAACCCAAGTTGTTCAAACAAGAGGTCAGCATACTTAACAACTGTGGCATTGCAAGCTCTTCAAAAGTAGAATATGATTGGGCAGAAACTGTGGCTTTCAGCATGAGGTGGGGTATCAGTTACATCAAATTTAACTGGTACTCCTCATAGCTCCGTGTTATGTTATAATATGGTAATTTCTGGAACACTGAGATTGAAACCTTAAAGTTTATATTTTACTATATTAAAATATAGTAAAATGTTAGAAATATTTTACTATATTATAGATATAGTAAAATATTGAATTGAATATTTTACTATATTGCAAATATAGTAAAATATTAATTGAATCTGTTTGATTGTGCTTAATATTCCAAGCATCAGACATTTTCTAACTCTCCCTCAACTAATTTATCTTCTTTCATCTTTAGCTGAAAATTTTGAGAAATTTAATAAATGATTTTATAATTTATTGATCATTGTTTGATTGATCATTGCTTTTTACACTGGATCTGCTGGGTCTATTACCCAATGGCACAAAACCTGTTGTAGACCATCATGGAGTAATAACACTTACTGAACACTTATTACCATCATGGAGTAATAATGCTTATTGCTTGATTTAATTATTTTTAAATACCTTTTACTTAATTAGTTAATGCATTTTCTCAAAAATTTCTTTTAAATTAAATTATTACTATCTAAAGTCATCACGATGCAACACTGTCTTTTTTAGTCATGCATTTAATAAATTTATATGTTATTATTATTAAGCTTCTAAAAGTATAAAACAGTTTCCAGCCATGCTGGTTGATACTGTTGTTTTATTAAGAAATGACATAGCTGAACAACCAAGTTTAACAGTTTCATGCCTTGTTAGTGCCAAGCTTAAGAATACAATGTGATAAATTTTTAATGTTCTTGTACGTCAGTGAATTGCCAGGTACAAAATGACCAATCTGTTAGAGGGTATTAAATAGAAAAGGTTAAAAATTATCCCAACCCGTTGACCTTTAAGAGATTAATTTCTTACCTTGTAGGAAAATCACAAAGATCATTATATTCTTGAAAATCCAACCACTACGTTTTTCTCTGGTTATGAAGAACATAACTTTTTCCAAGTACCAACCTCACAGAGGTGTTTAATTTTTGTTGCTGTGACTGTTGTGAAGGGAGCGGCTGTTAGAATGTGCATAAACCAGCTTGGCAGCTTTCATGCTGACAGTTTAGATCTCCTTCACTTTGCTGCTTCTCTGCCAGTTAAGCTCCTATAGATATTCATATGGAGGTTTCTACTGTACACCTATGTAATGCAGTGTAAAATAAAATTATATCAAAAAATGTTTTTTTAGATTTATATGGATGGTTATTTCATCCATTTAGAAAGTGGCTTGTGAGGAATTTAAAGGTTCAGTCTTTTTTATCATATACTTAGTCTTTGCTGAAAGGTTTTTCACAGAAAAAACTGCTGTCCAGTGACTGGCTCTTCTAGCATCCCAGTGTGTGTATGCTTTTTAAATTCCCTTTCTGTCCTTCATACTCCTTGCAATTGAGTTTACTAACAATATATAGCTCCAACTCATGTCATTTAAAGGCACTTAATTTAATCTCTGTTGGATGTTTTCTCCTATAAAAACAATGTTTCTCTCTGCTCTCACATGTTGCTCAGTACTATTATTTGAAAATATTGAGCTTACTCTTCATCAGCTTAGGGAAAACTATGCAATATGTAGAAATATTCTGCTCTAAATTTATTTTTTAATAAATAAACTTAGAGCAGTTACAGTCAATGACTAACGGCAAGAAAAACCAATCAAAACATCAGATCACAATACAGGCGGGTCAGAAGAGTCATTGAAGGCACTTAAAGCTGATTTGATGACATGATTGAAGATTAATTTATAGAATAAATTATGTGAATTCAGCGTATGAAGAATTTATAAGAATATTTAAATTACCATAGAATAACAACTGCACAGTTAAGGAAAATAAGATAAAAAGTGTGTGTATGTGCAGTGGATTACAAAAGGAATACAAAATGCATATAGAAAGAAAAACAAAGTTTTTAGGGAATTTATATAAAACGTAGAACTTCTGAATCATAAAACAAATATCAGAAATATAAAAATGAGTTAAGTAATATTATAAAGGCATGTACAAAGGAATATTATAATAAATTATTGGATAGTAGTAAAAATAATATTAAGGCAACATTATTATTTAAAATGATACCATTTTAAATAATGTTATCAGGAAAACTTCTAACAGTAACAATTATCCACAGTATTTTTTAGATAATGACCAAAATATCACCAGTATGAAGAGTGTTTTAAGTAAATCCAGTGGTTATTTTGTGAATATAGGAAATACCTGCAATAAAAACAGCAACTCATCTAAATTATGTTGAGAATAATATTAATTACAAAAGCTCTGTACTGCCACTAAGTATTATACAGAAACAAGCCGTTAGAATCATCCATAATGTTGGTTATTATGAGCACACAAACCCATTATTCTTAAAATCTACCATTTTTAAATTTGAAAAGCTGGTGGAATTTAAAATAGCTCAAATTATATTTAAGGCATCTAATAAACTGCTACCTGAGCAGATACAGAGCATGTTTTGTGAAAGAGAAGGGAGATTTAACTCAAGGGGTTACTCAAACTTACAGATTTGTAGTTTACAAACAAGAAAGAGCTTTTGTATTTCAATTCATGGGGTAAAGTTACAGAACAAGTTAAATGAGGAGTTAAAACAAAGTCAAAATTTTATACAATTTAAACGGAAATATAAAGAGGTCGTTTAGACAAGATATAGAAATATGGGTGAGAATTAGCACTAATGTGTTTATATTAATTGAGGCTAATGCATATGAGGGTGTGTGTGTGTGGATGTATATACTTAGATATATGAAACCAAGATAAAATGGAAAATTAATTAACCTGTTTATTTTTATTTTTGATTGGATTCATTAATGAGGGTCCATCTGAAAATATTGTATGAGTTTAGGGGTCGGAGTTCATGAGTTTCTTACTTCTTGCTTCTCCTTTTCAAGCATGTTAAGATTATTGTCATACAAAAATATGTCTTTTGCATTCCTTGTTCTTGTGCATGATTTATACTACTACCATGTTCAAAATAAATTTAAAAAAAAATAATAAAGATATAAATGCTGTATGTTAGATTTAGTTTTGACTTTTTTAATTAGAGTATGAATATACAATAAAATAATTTAAAATGACATTAAGATTTGGTTTGCATGGTCCTGGAGTGACATGCCCTGTTTACTTATGAGGAAACATTTATTAAAATGTTGAAAAAAATATCTGAACAAACTGGAAGTTGTTCTTGTGCTGACAGTTGATGATTCACCTTTGATGAACGTTCACATTGTTGTTTATGCCAAGTTTCTGTTTAAATTTTTGGCTTGTTCTCTGGAAACTCAGATACCACAAAGAGGATAAACAGGTCCAACACACCCACACACAACCGAACGATCCCTTCCTAGAAGAATTTTACTGGAAACTTCTAACAAGTTGTTAGAGGTTTGTTAGACTTCTCCATGACACGGCATGTCATGGAGTGACATGCCGTGTTTATTTATGAGGAAACATTTATTAAAATGTTGAAAAAAATATCTGAACAAACTGGAAGTTGTTCTTGTGCTGACAGTTGATGATTCACCTTTGTTGAACGTTCACATTGTTGTTTATGCCAAGTTTCTGTTTAAATTTTTGACTCGTTCTCTGGAAACTCAGATACCACAAAGAGGATAAACAGGTCCAACACACCCACACACAACCGAACGATCCCTTCCTAGAAGAATTTTACTGGAAACTTCTAACAAGTTGTGTGACAAGTATTTGCCAAACTTTGACTTCAAATCACTGTAGCAAGAAAATATTCTTGGGATTCAGTTTTGTGTAGCTTGTATACCTCTGACTATCTATAGGAAGCAGAAATTCAAATTGTAAGGATAAATCTATGTGCAAAGTTCAAATCACTAAAAAATGAACGTGTCATGTAGCTTTGTCAAGAAAGTCCTTCAGTTCCATCTTGTTTAGGTCAAAAGGAATCTGCTTAAGAGTATGTGTGTCTGTTAATCTGATCATTTTGGCACTGTCCATCCTACCAATGGCTTTTGGCTGAAAGTATGTGAAGACTTTGTCTCTAATAGTTAAATGCATCACATAGATGCATACAGTATGTGGTGTGGGCTCAGCCTTGTGGATGCTGGCACCTGGGAGGTTCTTTTCACAGGCATCAACAGAACTTTAGTTTTGCAAGATGTTAAAAAGTGTTTCTGTCTCATGTGTTTGTAGAAATGCAAACATTTTGTGCAAAACTAAGAATCTTGTTTAATATTTTTAAAAGAAAAGCTTCCCTTTTAAAAATGCTCAACATCAAAATATATGTCACATAACAAAAACCATGCAAACAGTAAAAGCTTGAGCACACTTCTTAATAGTCTTTTATTTCTTTCATCTGTCACAGACATCTCCAGCAAAGTATGGCGTGTCATTGTTTTGATGTTTAGTTTCCTGTTCCCCCCTCCCCCTACCCTGCCGCCCCGTTTTTCTCGCTTTACCAACAATGGGCAAAGTTTGCTTCATATTTTTACTAAAGGAATGACTGATTTGGGACACAGAGTAATAAGCACAGTCAACTTTCACTTCCACTGATTTATTTAAATGTTTATTAAATAACATTGAGACTAGTTGCATATCCTTGCGCCTCCAGTCAACCAGGTGCTGACCAAATGGTCAGGAAATCTTTCTCCTGTTTCATACGTATATCTCGTTGACCCTGAACCTTGCGCCAAGCTTCAAATTATTTATTTTTTGGGAAGATGTCAAGGTGTCAGAAAGTTTCAGTTCAAAAGGCTGATTGGTTCATTCTTCTGATGTTGAGAGGAGAGGTGAGCTGATGCTGAGCTGAGCTCCATGTAACCAGGTAACAGGTAGAAGAGCTGCATCAGCCAAAACTTTACCTTATCACAGATAGCAGCTAATTCTGTGAAATTTAGTCCAGTCCAGACTGTAAGCCATCTGACCAGCTTCTTCTTTGTATGCCAGTTCCGCCATGTTTACTTTCATCTTTCCAACTTCTATATCGTGGCAATGGATAATGGGATGGTATATTTACACCACGGAAATTAGCATTTCACAATAAAATGTATTTTACTGGGCAAGTTTTTTTACCGGTGTTATCGTGAATTATATATGGTCACAGCCCTCCATGTGCTAAGCAGAGTTGCCCCGACTACCAAAAGTATGGAGTGGCGTGTAAATTAGAGGAATGCACTCACCACCTGCATTACGATGGTGGGCCTGAAATGTGTCAGCAGTTCCTACATGATCAAGGCATTCATTTTATGTACTGGCTTGCCCGTTTCCCAGACCTGAATTTAATTGAACACATCTGGGACATTACATTTCGGTCAATCCACCACAAACAGCTCAGGAGCTGACTGATGCTCTAATACAGGTCTGGAAAGAGATTCCTCAGGACAACATCCACAGTCTCATCAGGAACATGTCGCAGTTTACACAGACATGTGGAGGCCACACACACTACTGAGCCTCATCTAGGCTTGTATTGAGGAAAATTAACTGACGATTAAGCAGTCAAGTTATTTTCCACTTGAGTGTGAACCCAAATCCAGATCTCCAAGGTGTAAAAATCTTTGATTTACATTGATAAGGTTTGTGCTATTTTCCTTTCAATCACTTCCACTGTGTTAATAAAGCTTTTCAGTGAGAATGTATTTAATTAATTAAAATCTAGGATGTGTTATTTTAATGTTTAATTTTGTGAGCATTGAAGTTAAATCAGACACAGATGGTTGTTAAAAAATATTTTATTTCTGTTAATTATGAATTTTCCTTTACAGCTAATAGAAACATGACATTTCAAATTAGAGTAGTAAATCCAAGCATTGAAACAATTTGTAAAAACAAAAATTACCAGCGTAAAGGTTATTTTCAAGAAGTAATTTCACTCTTACAAATGAGGCTACATGAAAGTGGCATTTAGCCACTATTTTATCAGGATCAGCTTCTCCATTTGGTTTTTGTTGCCTGCAGCACTAAAAGATGTGAACAAAACCCACCTGGTGCTAAGATCACAAACAAGCTCAGGTTCAATACTCCATTTTTTTGTTCATGCTCATCTTCTCCCAGGTGATCCACAGTTATCTAACCACAAAAAGTAAAAGTATACTTCACATCTTCGCAGTACAAGACTAATAACAATGACAACTTGACAACAAAACTAAGAATACAATATATGTCAATTGACTGAAATATATATATAAAGCTATTCTACATCATCTTCAAGCAAAGGTATAAAACATCCAAAAGGCCATTCTGTAGGATACTACTGAAGAGTAATATCTTTTGATGTAGTAATTAAATTAATTTGGATGAAATTAAACTATATGAATGACAAAACTGAACTGTTTATTGTATGGGAGACTGCCATTTTCAACAGCAGGATGGTGGTTTGTCTAAGGTAATTTATGCTTATTTTAGGGTTGAGCAACTTAACTCATTATGCCATTAATGCATTAATTGATTAACAGCAACGATTATTTTATCAATCATTGACATAGTCTTTTGAATCTGTTATTTTCCAAGTCTGTGCTCACTAGATATAAAAAGCCACAAATAGGGTGGGATGATGTTTAGTGTTGACTTGAAATGGGCGTCATAATGTGTCTAAAACTAAAAAAGCAATTGGGTTTAATACTGCGGCAGCACATATATGAACATTTTAATTTCAAAACTGCAGTCCTGATCGAACTGAAGATATTTGTAAACGCTGCAAAGTTGAGTTCTCTTGTCACCAGAGTAACTTCAAATCTGAAATACATGACACATTATTGATTCCAGCAAACCACCCACTCAAATAAATTGTGGCAAGAGGCTTCAACTCGCTATGTTGGATGTAGCTTGTGAGAGATAAGTGCAGAATATGCTAAAAGCAAAAACTACACAGCAAAGTGAATGCTGTCGGTCTAATGAACATCTTTAGAATTACAACAGATAACTGTGGGTATGAACCTCCCTCCAGATACAGGATCACGAGAAGAATCTATAACACTTTTCTGGAATGAATTATTATTATTATTATTATTATTATTATTATTATTATTATTATTATTATTATTATACTGTTTGTTTATTTTAGCATTTTAGCATTTACAAGCCTCTATGTAAATCCAAAATACTAATGTAAAAATATAATCTATAATAGGCTCTATATCTATAATATAATATAATTTCTTCATTATATTTCATAAAAGTCAGAATTATAGCTGTAATAAATTTGTGAGGCTATTTTCAAATTCATAATTCATTATGATTTGGTCATTATTCATCAATAAAAAAACAAATAGCAATTAAAAAGAAAAAAAAAGCAACTTTGAACCAGAAGTGGTCATACATGTGTCTCAGAAGCAGTTAAATGCAGTAATGCAGGATCCAGTAAATGCACCACATTCTGCAAACAGTGATTAATTATCTTTGAAAGATAATAATGCTGAGTATTTAAACTCGACTGATATTACAAGCCACAAAATTTTGCACCATATTAATCTTGTTAGTTTAAAATTGAAGTCTTCCCACCACAGCACATATTCCACCTTATTTTTTTTTAATCTTGTATAACTTTAGCATTATTTTAATAAAATAATTAAAATAATAATAAAATTATTTCTAGACTTGATTCTGCACAAAAGATAAAAAACAACATGTATTCTGCTTTTTAGTAATCCCTTCCATACAAATGTTGATTTATTTCAGACAGTATGTCTATTACTTTCCACCACCATATGGCGAGGATTCATCTACTACATAATCAATGACACCATGGCGTATAGTTCATAACCACTTTCATTGGGAAATGCTTCTATTGATTCAATGATGATTCACTCTAACACATAAACCTCTTGGCAACAAGTTTCATCAGCACCATCTAAAGTATATTCTTCTGAGTAAGAACTGGATCCAACACCAACATCACCATCTGAATCTGTGGTCATGAAGTCAATTTTGACTTCTTTTTTCTCTCCAGTAGTCAGGTTGGTCCCAGTAGCTTTTATCTCTGTGGAGCCACACTTAATATTCAGATTGACTTTACCGCCTCCAGTAATGTCTACAATGAATGAACCAACCTTTTCCACTCCCCAGTCATCTACATACACTGGATCTTTTCTTAATGAGCGGAAGAATCTCAGATTCATCTCTACCTGGTCTGCCGTTGCTGGACGACATAAGAACTCTCTGGTATCCTCTGAACCAAGATCTTCATCTTCTTCCACCAGTTTCCTGAAAATATCTCGACTCAAGTCCACACCTTCGGCTGTACATTTCTTTCCTTCCTTATGTTTGCTCTCATCAAACTTTTCACAAACAGCAAATCCATAAGTATAGGAACTTTTCCGAGAAGCCACAACATTTGGGTTTCTACCAAACTCTACAGCTCCTCTCATAATCGCCTCCTGAGCTCTGAAAGGACACAGAACTTTACACTGTTGTCCAAACTGGTCAGTAATGTGCTGCTGCAGAATTTGACTCTGAGCGTACCCACCCACTAACAGAATGTACTTGATGTTGAGATCACAGTTAAAGATTTCCTTGAGATTCTCAGTGATGCCCTTCAGACTTTCATCATAGAAAGACCTCATTTTGTCTCTTGAGATTTTGATGAAATCACCGTCCCAGGAAGCACCAAGTTCTGAATGAACAAAGTTTTCTGTGTCTGATTTGTCTTTAATTAATGATCCCAGTGTGGATGGGCAGCTAATCTGAACATCTTTTTCAGACTGTTTGAGGTAGGTAAAATCATACATAATTCTCTGAGCGGCACTGGGAGAGTTTTGTTCATATTGATCCCAGACTCCTTCAGGGAATATCTCTCTGAGAAACTGCTTAAAATTTCTGTCTACAGTTTGTCCTCCCAGATCATTTCCAGAGACCTTGTGCAGCTCCTTCAGGGCTCCTCCATCCAGGACTTCATGAACAGTGATGTCAATAGTTCCTCCTTAAATAAACAGAGGGTATAATACAGATGGCTGGCTTAATAATAACAATAACAATAACACATCTGTTGAAGTTGGAGTCATTCTAGTTCACAACAGTCTGCAATCCCTTCCCCCAAAACATTCTGTCTTACAATGTTCTTGTATGTAGAAATTTAAAAATGCTTTGTGAATGATTCAATAACACATTGCATCAGAATCACAGACACATTACCTCCACAGTCAACAACGATGTACTGAGTCCCTGCAGACTGATCCAGTGACTCTTCATTGTGCTTTTCAGAGATGAAACCATCTGATGGAAGCTTCTTACACCAGATTGAAGCTGCTTCTGGTTCCAGTGCCATCACCAGCTTTTCCTCATCTCCTTCTGTTACAATACCTGCCTACAAAAAGACAAAGTCTCATAACTCTGAAGATCTCACAATTTCATTAGAATAGAATGTATTTTGTTGGTCCTCAAAGGGGAATTTGATCATTGTAAAACCTTGTGTTACCTGAGTTGCAGCTTCTCTCATGAACTGTTTAGCTGAAAGGTCCCAGATGGCAGGAACCGTCAAAACCCAGGTGAAGTCAGAGGGAATGAACTCCATGCTCCCTGTGGTTTGGTTGATTGTTCTGAGTGCATCTTCTTTAAGAAATCTCAGAGATTCTGAAAAAACCTTCAATGCCTTCATAGACTTTCCAACGGCGTCTTTAATCTTCAGATTATTGCTGAGTTCCTGGAGATGTTTGTTTAGATATTAGATACAGTGGCTTAGTGGTATAAGCAGTCTTCATTTCTGTTTGAAATTATATTAGTTATATTATAATTTAATTATATTTAGCATTAATTAGTAATGCTCTGCCCATTCTGGCTTCAAACCTGGGTCCAGCTTTTGGTATTAGCACTTCCAGTCTGGCCCCATCCCGTTCCTTGAAACCCAGAGAGCTGTGGTTCCAATCGGGGCGACTGGATGAGGCTGGTTTGAGTTCAATTGTTGATTGGTGTATTGGTTCCATGGCCGGCTACAGAGATGAGCATTAGGCTTTCTCAATGTCTGTCATTTTGACTAACATTGTCAAGAAATTCCCATTATAATTCATTCCTAGCCATAAGTATTGAAATCATAATAATTACATATTCAATGGCAAATTCTTTTCATTATTTTCAAATGGCTCAAGGTTTTGATGGTGATATGGATGATGAATCTGTGCATCTGTACTACACTGGAAACTCCACTTCAGCCAAAGTTCTTTAAATCAGAGAGCATTTCTCCAATTGCAAGAAGTTGGCAAGAGTTTCTGAACGAGTGGATTTCCTCATCTTGCTCCGCGCCAGTGGGGAAATTTCTCCAAGCTGCAGCAGTAATTCAGCTGCACCAAATTCAACTCTGAGATGACAGTCAGATGAAAATTTTTGGAATAATTTAGTTAAGAAGTAAAGCTGAGTTAAATCTTTTCCTCAGATTCTTCATTTACAAATGTGTTCAGAAGGAGCTGAATGGGACAACAAGGAACAAATGTGTTCCATGGTCTGTGGGGAGAAACTTCGGCAGCTTCCATGTTCCCAGCACCCTTTGAGGCTGCACTCTGCTCAATGTAAAAATAATGAGGACCAAAGTACAACAGGTGAAAGGAGGTAGGCCCTGCAGTGCAAAGAGGCCTTTTGCTTTCTTGATACATCATATGATGTGTTTTATAAATCATTGCCAGGGCTTACTAAAATCCAAAAGGTGTGGGTATATTTGTAAGTTCTTTCTAATCTACCTTTAAAATGGATAGTCAGATTTCTAAAGGGGGAGCTTACAAACAATTTATACAGTTCACAAGCAGAGTTTTAGAAAGTAGACTAGTAATATTAGGACATCTGACAGGGTTGAAGCAGAATAAAGCTCATGGGCATGTTTCAACTATGCTACCCTTAAACATTTTACCCAAACACTTATTTCACCTAGACATGAATATTTCTCTGACTGTTATATGGTTATTCACTGTTGTTTAAATTTCTAGTTTGGTGAATTTTTTACTTTGAGGATCCCTCCTGCTCAGGACTGCCTGCTAAATTAATGCTGTAAAATAATATATTTAAAATAGTTTTACTGATTTTACTAATGATATAATGATGTATTAAAATAGAAGGATAACTAATTTAGCTGGTATTCTGCTTTTATGACAGATTAATGTTTGTAAAAGAGACTACTTGGCCTAAAGTTAACATGATGAGCTATAGAAATGGAGAGGAGTAAGGTAAAGTCATTACTGCAACATAATGCAAAGACTAATCAGCCATTAGAAAAACTCACTCTTAATGCAAAACTCCACTGTAATTGTTCAGTGCAGGAGTAGGAGCTGAACAATTTTCTTGTTGCAGATTCGTAAGAGAATGATGATGAGGAAAGTGAAACAGACGAGGGACAGACTGAGGAAGAGGTCAGATTATCTGCTGGTAGCCCAGTAAGAGGTCAAAATGTTCATGAAGATGGAGATTTTCATGTAGAGAGGAGGAAAGGTGTGAGAGAGCGATGAAGTCAGAAAAAACCTGGAATTAACTGTGGAATTAACAATGAATGTGTTTTTGGATGTTTGTAAGTAATAATAATAATAATAATAATAATTAATTAGTAAAGCGAAATAGAAAATCTAAAAATACAAGTAAAAAAATATATGCAATTATATTTAATACAATTTAAATATGTAAATATTATTAAGACACATCTTCACTAAAAACTATTTGGGGAAGCTGTACCCAAAATATAGAAATGATCAATGTGGGAACGTGCATTATAACATTACATTATAGAGTTACGAGGGATTTGTTCATACTTACTTTGTTGTAGAGTTCCATCTTGAAATTTTCAAAGAAATAATGTTTCTCTGCTTCTTCTTTCCTCATTTCCTTGTATGCAATTTTGGCTTTATAGCCAAAACTCAGAAATGTTTCATCTTCATTAAATAAAATGCAGGTTGGAGTCTTTGGGGTGTCAAATCCATACTCCTTTCCCCACGTTGGCAAGTAAGGATCACTTTTTTCATTTTTGGTTGTGATATTAAAGGCATATCCACTATATGCTGTGCCAAAGTCTATCGCTATGACAAACGAGTCACTCATTGCAGAAGAAACTCCTACTAGTCAAGTTAAGGGAGGAATGCAACTGTGTGAATACGCAGCTGTCAAGCAGCATTTATTTCTCTAAACCACACCTCCTGCTACATTGACATTTGTTTTAGACAGAGTTGTTTATCAACCACTTTACGTGGCTGTTTGGGGCCTTTAACATATTCAAAAACTCACCAAACTTGACCCAAAATTGTCCCCAAGGAAAATTTTCGGATTTAGAGTTAGGGTCAGGAATCTCAAGTGGGTGTGGCCAAACTGCTCTACAGCGCCCCCTAACGTGAGTTGGGAGAAACCGTAGGTCGGAGAGATCTGAAACTGTATGTAGGTAGATCCCCCAAATCAAGAAAAAAAGTCTCTTGGAGGTACCCTTTAAAATGCACAGGAAGGTGGCCATTTTGGGTCAAAGGATAAATTTTGCCCATTTTTCACTTTTACTCACGTCGAACTTTAACAGACTCCTCCTAGGGATTTTGACCTATCGGCTTCATTCTTGGTCAGAATCCTGTAAGGGCATAGGGCTTTAAAAGTTATAGAAAAAATGTACTTTTCGTATATATTCAGGGGGCATGGCAGAGCGGCAAACTTGCCGTACTCGCCAAAACAAACAAAACGCTATAACTTTCACATAATAAGGTCAATTGGCACCAAACTTGGCATGAGTGATCCTGGTTGGATGCCTGACGATCCTATATTGTCATAGTCTGACGTCGTCTATGCCCCACCCCTTCAGAACAGGAAGTGACTTTTATCACTTGGAAAGCTCCATCTCTGGCTCTTTTGACCTAATCAAGGTGATCTTGTGTCAGATGACAGATAACAATTTGGCCTCACTTGTTTTAAAGCGCCAAGAGTTTTCAGTGGAGGGCGAGCCGTGGCTGTGCGGTGAAGTGTCAGGTTACGTTTGGCTCTAGATTCCTCATGTTTCAACTGAGCTGCACCAAACTCACTGAGATCAATCCTTGTCCACCCCCCAACAGGAATCGGTTCCAACATTTGGTGGGCGTGGCCTAATTACTCCACAGCGCCCTGTAGAATATTTTAAAAAATCAGCGCCCAGCCATGCTTTATCCCAGAATTATGAAACTTGGTACAAATTTATATCTGTCAGGACCTACATAAAAGTTTCTTGAAGTCATGGTCTAAACCCAACAGGAAGTCGGCCATTTTGGATCAAAGCCGCCATTTTCTCTAGTTTATTGATGTCGTATCTGAGCAAACTCTTCCTACAGCTTTTGAGATCCAGTCTTCAAACTCAGTCAGCACAGTCTTGAGGCATTGAAGTTCAAAAGTTATCAAAGGAATTTTCCTATATCAAAGCATGTGAGCGTGGTCAAGCCTCAAATCTGGAATAACTTCCCTATATAAGCTCCCAGCTGCATCAAACTTCATTTGTATCATCACAGTCAGAGCTCATCACATTCAAATGGTCAACAGGTGACAACACTTTAGACCCGCCCCCTTCCAACAGGAAGTCACCTGTGTCCCTACTATTTTTCTTCCTCTTAATCTCTACTGCATGCAGATATAAAACTGTGTTATTAGTCTGTGTTATTAGTCTCTCATATATTTTTCTTTGTTCATCCTAATGAGAAGCGTGGTGCTGTTTGGTAACGTTGACGGGTCACAACAGACTTAAGAGGTCTACTTTGGCATTTTGAGTTACTTAAAAAAAAATTATGAAATTGACAATAGCCGTTTACCTGAAAGCAGAGCATCATTCATTACAGAGCAAAGAGCAGTTCTGACTAACTGGAACAATTCTTACAACTAACTGCTCAAAGGAATCAAGTCGCTATAACTTGGCTTCCTCTGATCATATACTGTAAGTACAGTAGTCCTGGAGTTGTTTTCTGTCCACTAGGGTGTGCCTCTGCACCACAAATGCTCCAGGGACCACAGTTTGAGATGATAAATTATTCTTTCTACACTGGCTGTTGGCGGTAGCATGTGAGCATGTCTGAATTGCAAATTCTAATCCCCTGTAGTCTGCATACATCTCTAAATCAGTGTTTCTCAAACTTTCAGGGTGAAGACCAGCTGACCCATTTTAACAAGCTGTCAAAGACCACTTAATTTAAAATTGCCCCTGCAATAACACATCTTAATATATGATGCAACCTGAAATGAAACTCTTCACTCATGTATTTTTCTTTGTTCATCTTAATGAGAAGAGTGGTGCTGTTTGGTAAATGTGACTGGCCACAACAAAGCACTGAAGAGTTCTCCTGGGGCATTTTGAGTTATTTATAAAATTAAATGAAAGTAACAATAGCTGTTTACCTGAAAGCAGAGCATCATTCATTACCAAGCAAAGAGCAGTTCTGACTGACTGAAACAATTCCTACCACTTACCGTTCCAGTCACTATAACTTAGGTTCCTCTGATCATACAAGTAGTCCTTAATATAAAATATAATATAAAAATTAAGAAACAAGAAGTGATGTCAGAATCTGTTTTCCTCATTTCTGCGTCTGCTTCTTCTACATGACAGATGGTTTGATTTCTCGAGGAAAAATATCCCAGGAGTCAAACCCAGGAACATGGTTCTTCCAGTCCGGCTGAAGAGGAGGATTGTTTAGAGCCATCAAGCAGCTCAGCCAGTAGCATTCAGAGGTCAGAGGTCTCAGATCCACCTTCACTTCCTCTGGAAATTCACCTAAACATTCTGGGAAACTAGTCTGAGAAGGAAATGTTCAATGTTACACATTGATTGCTCCATCAGAGCTATAAATATATCTGTTTTCTGTCTGGTTTCCAAACTGGATCTTCTGTAAACATACCTTCAGAACTTCTTCTTTGTTGGTGTGGAACAGAACCATCTGCGGGTTCTGAACTGTGAGCTGTCTGTACTCTTTAACCTGGAACACAGGAAGATGCTGCTTACACACCTCCTCATGCTGCTTACACACCTCCTCATGCTGCTTACACACTTCCTCATGCTGCTTACACACTTCCTCATGCTGCTTTAATGATTCTGTAGAGAAAGCTGTTCTACAGTCCAGTTACCTTCTGAGGAGTCAGTCCACTGCTGGACTCAGACTGTTGGAAAATCTCTTCTATCTGCTGCTTCCTTCTCTTCATTTTATCTGATGCATTTCCAAATGTTTTCTACAGAGATCAGTTCCATATCAGTCAAATGAGACCCACAGTGACATTAAACCCAGCAGGTAAACGTCCTGAGATCAGATCTACCTGAATCAGATCTTTGGCCTCCTTTGGGTTGATCTTCCTGGACTTCAGCTGATCTTTGACTTTTGGCCACTGCAGCAGTTTCAGGTTGTCGTACATCTCAGTCAGTCTGGTTTTACTGACCGGGTTGTTCATGCTCTCAGTGTCTCCTGTTTTTAGTGAAGCGGCCATCTGTGTTGCCAGTCTGTCAAACAGTTAGTTTGGTTATTTATGCAGCAGGTCAGTAAATATGATGTTTCATCTTTCTGTACCTGTCTTTGACTGATTTCAGTTCTTTCTGTTTTTTGACTGTTTCAGATCTGTGGAGGGAAAAGTGAAGCTTTGAGGGACACATCATTTGAGTTCAATTATAATCAAACATTGATATAATATTAACAGTTGAATGAAGACCTGCAGATATAAATCATTAGGTTAAATATTAGGTGGGAACTAGCTAAACAAAATATTAGAAAAAATCTTACTGGGCCTTTATGAGCTTCTCTTTGTAAAACGTCTCCATCTGAGTCATACTGTGTTAAAAGATACAAGTTATTAAAATCATCAGTTCTCTGATTATTGGTTATTCATGGTATTTTATGGTTAATTTAAAAATCAAACCTTTCTTTGTGTTCACATCCTTGTGGGTTACAACGCTGGGGGCTGGATCTCACATCTGCTGATTCCTGCAGTCTTTAAGTAAATAAAATATTTGTCATCATTTACATGAATATGCAGAACTGAAGGCAGAAGGTAATTAAGATAATTTATATTATGCTGATTCACAACAAGTGATATCTTAAGATACGTCTTTGTATCTTATTCCTTTGAAGGTGAGTTTAGCAGAAGTAATCAAAACCAAACTAATTTGGGTTGCAGATTGATGCGTAGAGAATTTATTTTCTTGAATTGATAAACTGATTCTCTGCTAAAAGCTTCCTCTTGCAGTCAGTTGTTTGTGCTTTAGATCACAAGTGAAGCTTTAAAGATCGCTCCAGAACATGCTGGACGGGAAAAATACTTTTAAAAGTCTAATTTAAGCAATCACGACTCATTCCTCACTGTTTAGCCTGCAGTATTTAAATGACATAATGCAAACAAAATGCAGATTTGACAGAACTGAATATAAATATGATAGCTGAGCTTTTTACGTGACTTATACCTCTGTTTGAGGGATTTCACTTCTTCCTCTTTTTGTTTCAGTTCAGATCTGTGAGGGGAAAAATAAACAAAGTTTTAAAATAAATAACTAATAAACTATGCATTTAGTTATATATATATGTATATATATTTATACAAGCTGAAAGCTCTTCAACCCTAATATTGTGATGGGGAGGCAGAACAATTATTAATTTCTTTGAGCTTGTTGTGTGAATTTTACCTTTCATTCAATGATTTCAATTCTTCTTCTTTGTTTCTTAGAGCAGATCTACAGAAAGGGAAATTGTGTGCAAAAATGTCAGTCTATGTGACTTGCCAAAATTATTAATACTTCTGGCAGATTTACATAAAAAATATTCATTGAACTAAGAAGTTAGATTAAATGATTCTCTCAACAAGTGTTAAAATAATGTAACAGCAGTAGAGCTCGACCAGTATTGTTTATTCTATTGACACTGATACTGAAATATTCAAGGCATCTAACTGCCTGTGCTTTTAGCCTAATGATTTCATTTTCTTTTGTCTTTATAATGAAATGATTATTTACATGTAAATATGATATTTCACTATTAGGATTGTGTAGAACCTCAGTCATTCATTTATGAATTTCTCAGTTTCAAGCTAGAAATCTAATTAATAAGCTAAATATTTACTTAGCTGAAAACTGTGAAGTGACAGCTGTGATAGCTATGATAGTTATGAATGAATGAAAAACATGGTGAAAATATGGTTTAGAAAAACATTTTCCAACATGCAAAATAATTCAAATTATTGCTGGTAACTTTTAACAGTGTAACTTTACTAATTTTACAGTCCATGGTGTCAGGCTCATGAATTGTAATCAGAGACAATCACACTGACAGGCAACAAAGGAGACCATTGTTATCTCTAATTTAGCTCTTTTTTAAAAATTCAAGTAAATAGGAAGACTTTGGTTAACAGGATGACACTTCTTCTATAATATACAAGCTCCACACATACCCACAGACTAATTCATTTAGATATCGTTACTCATTTAGAAGTATTTTTACAGATACTCCAAAACAAAATCAGTTCTGATTTACAGTTAATTAACTTGATAAATGTGGCCTGTTTCCTATATTTAAAGACTTTCACTGTAGAACAGCTGCAGGATTGATGTAATGGTGGTGGCTGATAATAAACCAAGTTCTTCTCAAGAACCAAATGTCTATTACTGAACATAGAAAGTACATCAGTAAATACAGCAAAAGGTTTCATTAATGTTTACCTGATTACCATCTTGACAAGCTGGTTGAAATGGTCCATTTCCTTTTTGACAGTGTCCTCTAGTGGTGAAAGATGGTATCTAAGATTACAGAACAATTGATCCTGCTTTTAGCTCCTGGGAAACATCTTTCTGAACAGATATTAATAAAAGTGAAAGAGGGCATAAACTAATGGGAACATATTTTATGTAATTTTGTTGTGCAATTTATTCTTCAAAAGATAAAACTATTACCACATGTAATTCAACACTATTTATAAAAACAAACAATTTAGTCCTTGTGGCTAAATCTGGCATAACATTTGTATGGCTGTTCATTAAAATGCACTGTCTGCAAGAAAAGCAAGAAAAAATGTCTGCAATGAAAACTGATGAACAGTTTATATTCTGGATACATAATTCATCACTTATACACAGAGACCATCTTTCAATGTTCAGTCTTAGCTAATTGGAGACCCCTGATCTAATTCATAAAGGTTGGGCAACTTTGTATAAAATGATTTTACTCAAAGCTAATTTCTTTGTTTGAATGAACAAGAACTAACTTTCTGAATAAAAGGTCTGCAAATTAAGCAGAAACACATGAACCAAGACTTTAAGACATCTTCATTTTATCTATGAGAGTAAAAGTCTTGGCCCCATCAATATTCACTCACATAAGAATCAAAATCAGCTTTAGTGTCCAAGTTTGTGGAAACAAACAAAGGATTTTACTTTGGTTCCACTTTTATCTCATGACATTTAAAATATAACAAGTGTTTTAAAATGGCAAAAATAAAAATATGTTTTCTTCAATGGTTTTACAAAAGAACGACTAGGCTGAACATGTCGAAATAGCACTGAAGATAAAAGTCTGAGCAGTTTGTGTCTAGCATGTGTGGGATCTGCAGAGATGTTAGCTGCTGGAACTTTAAGCTCTGATGATTCTCTCTGCAGACCTGAATGTTTCTTGTAGTCTGAACTCTTTCAAGCCAAACCATGCAGTGATCTCACACATGTGACATATGATGTGCAATACATCAAAGTATTAGAAATACTGGATCAGAACTTTGCATGTATTTTAAAAATACTTGATCTGCCTTTCTTTATTTTATTTTTCATAACTGAATCAGTCAAAAAAAGTTATCTATACTGATTATCAGTAATTCATACAACAATGTATTGATTCACCAGTCAACTATGAACTACATGCCACAGTATTTTAAATCACTATATTTCATCTGTACGACTAGAAATCAGAGACTAAAACTACCTGGTGACACATTTAAAGAGCTGATTGTACAGTTTAGATAATTGTCAGGAGCTGAACTTTTCTTCTGAAACTCCAACTTCGGTTTCTCCCCAACTCTTCAGCTAATTTCTTTGCTCCCAGGGGTCTAAGAGGACACAGGACTTTATACTGATGTCAAAATTGATCTGAACATTTTTATCTACTAGTTTGAGACCAGTAAATTAATCCATTATTATTTTAGCCCCCATAGAATATTTTAGTTCATATTCTTCCCAGATTCCATCCCCTGAATATTTCTCTCAGGAGCTGATTGAATTTTCCTTCCACACATTTTCCCCCCAGTTTGTCTTTTGCAGCCTTGTACAGTGTCTTTATAGCTCTTCCTTCCAGGACTTCATAAACAGTCACGTTAACATTTTTAATCTGTTGACAAACGGGAAGATAGGATGAAATCTTAGCTTAATCCACTGTGGAGGAACATTGGAGGAAGAAGACGGAGCAGAACATGTTACTAAAATACTATTGTAACTTCAAGTTTTAAATAAAATCATGAAATTATTCATTTAAATTCATCTGTAAAGTGTCTAAAACATTTTATATAGGTGGCTAAACAAAAGCAAAAATATCTATTGTCAAATTAACACTAAACCTGAAACCTTCTGAATGTTTTGGCCATAAATCACCTTCATCTTCAGTTTATCTGTAATAGCTTGATTTGCCAGTAGAGGGCGCCAGCAACTCATGGTCTACAGAGACTGAAGCTCCTGTTGGTACCTGCAGGCAGGAAAACATGGAGTATAAATGTATTTTGAAATAAATATTCTAAATAAAATAAAGCACTCTTGCATATTCGTTACTGCAAGAGTGAACAGCTCCACATTATCATTAAAATACATTTACAGAATAACATTTCAATAAACAAATCCAAGGATCAGTAGTTAAGAGTTTTGAAAAGGCAATAAAAACAAATGAAAGTGTATAAACTATTTCCAATAAATATCCATTCCAATAATTTTAGAAGTGCTTGCAGTGTTTCTCTTTAGAATTTAGTGTACATATAAGGATTCAGCTTTGTATGTGAAAATTGAGATTTTTAATGTCTATAATTTCTATCCTCTATACTGTTCGCTCCCTGTATGTTGGTTTTCTATGTGTGTTTTTTATTGCTTTTGCTCATTTTTACTGTGAAGCACCGTGACTCCTGTCTGAGAAAGGTACTGTATAAATAAAATGAACTTGCTTACTTTCACTTACTTGTAAGTAAAACAAATATTTTACTTATTTTACTTTAATAAGTAAGTAAAATACTTACTTCAATACTTACTTACTTCAAAATATAAAACCTAATTTTATATTTAAAATGTTCGATAAAACAAAGTTTAAGAAAATCATGGATTTAAAATTGAAAAATAAGTCAAACTCCATAAATTACTTTCCGTAGAAACTTTTTATTCAAATATTTGTCATTTTTATCAATTGTTTCATTAAACATGTGTTGGTTATTTATTTTTGAGAAACCTTTTGTCCTGTAAAATCTTCAAACGTATTTGATTTTTTTTTTCTTTCTTTCCTTTGTACCATGTTTGAATCCTACAAAGCTTAATTCATTGATCAGAATTCAGACTGACGGTAAACTTAAAGCTGCTCGTGATCAAACTGGGAGGAAGTAAATCCATCCATCCATTTTCTTCCACTTACCCGGGGTCGGGTCGCGGGGGTAGCAGCTTCAGAAGGGAGGCCCAGACTTCCTTCTCCCCTGCCACTTGTTCCAGCTCCTCCGAGGGAATCCCAAGGCGTTCCCAGGCCAGCCGAGAAATATAGTCCCTCCAGCGTGTCCTGGGTCTTCCGTGGGGCCTCCTCCCGGTGGGACGTGCCCGAAACACCTCTCCAGGGAGGCGTCCAGGAGGCATCCTGACCAGATGCCCGAGCCTCAACTGGCTCCTCTCAATGTGAAGGAGCAGCAGCTCTACTCTGAGTCCTGATTCGGCTGTGAACCACTAAAGCGAGAGCTGCAGATCACGGCCTGATGAAGCCAAAAGGACCACATCATCCGCAAAAAGCAGAGATGCGATCCTAAGGCCACCAAAACGGATTCCCTCAATACCTTGGATGCGCCTAGAAATTCTGTTCATAAAAGTAATGAACAGAATCGGTGACAAAGGGCAGCCCTGGTGGAGTCCAACCCTCATCGGAAACGAGCCTGACTTACTGCCGGCAATGCTCTTCCTGAATCTGAGGTTCGACTATCTGACGGACCCTCCTCTCCAGGACCCCTGAATAGACCTTGCCAGGGAGGCTTAAGAGTGTGACCCCCTGTAATTGGATCACACCCTCCAGTCCCCCTTTTTGAACAGTGGGACCACCGCCCCAGTCTGCCAATCCAGGGGAACTGCCCCCAATATCCATGTGATATTGCAGGGTCGCGTCAGCCAACACAACCCTACAGAGCCTTAAGGAACTCCAAGCGGATCTCATCCACCCCTGGGGCCCTGCTACCGAGGAGCTTTTTAACCACCGCGGTTACCTCGTCCCCAGAGATTGGAGAGCCCAGCCCAGAGTCCCCAGGCTCAGCTTCCTCAATGGAAGGCATGTTGGTGGGATTGAGGAGGTTTTCGAAGTATTCTGCCTACCGTGCCACAACGTACCGAGTAGAGGTCAGCAGCACACTATCCCCACTATAAACAGTGTTGGTGCCATACTGCTTTTCCCCCTTGAGACACCGGAAGGTGGACCAGAATCACCTCAAAGCCATACGGAGGTCTTTCTCCATGACCTCTCCAAACTCCTCCCACGCCCGAGTTTTTTCTCAACAACCACCCGAGCTGCATGCCGCTCTGTCCGCCAGTACCCATCAGCTGCTTCCAGAGTCCCACAGGCCAAAAAGGCCCGATAGGACTCCTTCGGCCTGACAGCATCCCTCACCGAAGGTGTCCACCAATGGGTTCGAGGGTTGCCACCGCGACGAGCACCGACAACCTTGCGGCCACAGCTCTGATAAGCCACCTCGACAATGGAGGCACGGAACATGGTCCACTCAGACTCGATGTCCCCCACCTCCCCCGGAACGTGTTCGAAGTTCTGCTGGAGATGGGAGTTAAAGCTCCGTCTCACAGGGGAGGAAGTAATTACTTTCTATAAATGAAACGGATACATTTTTCTTAATGTTGGTGATGGTGCTTAGATTTTTTCATACTTTAAGCAACAACAATTCTGTGAAAGGATAATGAAAGTATTTGAATAAAATTTAGCAACAGGGAAAAAACTAAAGTTGAACTTCCTTTTATTCACAGCACTGCTTCTTTTGCAGTAAAGCTGTAGGTGTGGAGGTAGAACATTCCCTAATGAACAGATCAAAGACCAAGAAGTCAAAATGTTTCAGAAAGAAATGTCTGAAGTAACCAGGAAGAATAAGTACAGGAAGTGGTGATCACTGAGGGGAGGCAGGTGAGGTAATGAGAAAAGTATTGGGCGCAGAGGTGACACAGGAGTAAAACAACCGTCCCATGTACGGAAGCTCCAGTTTTCCATGCAGCCATCATGGGTTCGAGTCCCAGCCCTTCTACCTTTTCCGCATGTCTTCCTCCTCTCTCACAACCCACTTTCCTGTCAATTCACTGTTAAACAAAGGCCACTAGAGCCAAAATGAATCCTTTAAGAAAAGTACTAAACTCATGGGCCAAGATCAAACAAACATCTGATGAACAAGATAAACTTAAGAACATTCCAATCCTAATATATCTTAGAAGTGTGAATGTTTCTCTTTTGTAACATTTAATTAATTAATTTATCTTTGAAGTCAAGCAACTCAATCTGCTTTAAAACCTATGATGCTGTTGCACAAAAAGAACTTAACAAAAACCAACAACGTGACAAGACTGCAAAACATTGAAGAAATAAAATCTTTTCAGCTTTGACAATTTTATACATTTTTCTTTTTTGATATTGACTTTTAAAATATATCAACTGTCTTGTCCCAGATTAGCAGAAAGACTTTAAAAGCCAGCAGCCCAGGTGTTGTCACTTGAGACGGATTTAATGGAGACTGTAGACCTGCAAAATACAAAACATCATTCAGAGGCGCTCATGTCTGAAATTGTTTCCAATCAGCAATAAAATGTTAACAGATTTTACAGTTTTTAATTCCCAGGTGAAACAACGGCTGAAACAAAACAAATATGTAAACACTGATGTATAGCAACCTACTTTGTTGTGGAGAATGTGTCTTCTGTAATATACATTTTTATCTATTTTTTGTTAATACAACAATGCTCAGTAGTCTAATTCAGCAGGTTTGCGTGGATGAACACTTTTCTTAAACTGGTCAAATGTGGACGAGGTTTTATAGAAATTAATGTCTCCGCTATTTTTAACCAATGTATACAACACTGAGTCTGTAAAAGACAGCAAAGATTTACAGTTAAAATGTATTTCTTAACTGTATTTATTCTTTCATATTTATTCAGTAAAATCCAATGACGTTTGCACGTGCTGGGTAATTCACAAAAACAAAAGCATTACTTAACAGAAACTAAACTAATTTAGTTGTGAATTTTTTTCTTCCTCCAACCACTTCAGTTCCCTTGTTGTGACTCAGATGTCACTAAAACATGAGGATATGTGACAAGTTCTTTCTCTTTCATTACAAAGTATCTCCTTTAATGAAAATACAAATATCTGTTTTATGACGAGAGACTGATCAATGTTCTGAGACATTAATGGTTATTAGTTACTTGGGCTTTTTAAAGAATGTTGTGTGTTAATGGCTAAGAATTAGTATTTAGAAACTAAAGAAAGATTCTTCTATAAAGTAGTTTTACATGAACACAGTTTTTTATATTTCTGCTCTCCACATAGAAAATTTTTATCAACAGTTTGTTCCACAGTTTTTATAAAAACAAACAAAACATAAACACTGATTTTCTTTTATAATGATTCTTTGGTAACACAGTGACATTTTAATTGTTCCTAATATTTTTTGTATAAGAGAGCAGAATGTCCCACACTTTAGGAGCAGCTGTAAACTCATAGTTAAGTCTAATATTGAAAAAGCTTTGGGTCTTGGGTTAAATCCCATCTGCATTTCTTACACCTACACCCAACTCTGCACATCAGATTTCATCTCAGACTTTCATTTAAAGGAAATTGACAACGATTTTCAACAACAAAACTAAACTTGCTGATTTCCCAGCTCAATTGAAACAAGATTTTAGAAACGGCTTGATTATAGTTATCTTTCACATTCTGGGAGTACTGACATTTTTCATAAATTTGTTTCAGGAGCCCAAATGGTTTGATTTCACAACATTTCTCAGTGGGGGCAGCGCTGGTCCTCAAAGATCAGCGTTCTACAACTTTAGACAAGTTATTGTTTCAACTTAAGCTGGGACACGCAACACAATTTTGCATCAATCAATTAATCAGCTTCATTTATAAAGCACCCTTCATTCTAAAAGCAGCTCAAAGTGCTGTACAGATGAATTAAAACAAACCCACAAAACAAAAATACAAACATCTACCCCATGAGAAAATACACAACTCTATGGAAAATTTATAAACAGATCCCAAATGACCCAGTTCAGGAAATGCAGTTCAAAAGATGGATCTTGAGCCTGCTCTTAAAAACAACAATATTTTCTGCGGCCCTCAGGATCTCTGGCAGAACGTCCCACAAACGGGGCCATAATACTGGAAAGAAGCCTCACCATAAGTTGGTGTTCTGATTCTTGGTACTGTTTATAATCCGGTGCCAGAGGACCTCAGGGTCTCAAGGGTCGGTAAGGTAACGGCAGCTCTGCAAAATAAGACGGTGCAACATCAATGAGACATTTAAAAATCACAAAGAATCTTAAAATCAAACCTGAGGCGTACTGGGAGTCAATGCAATGAGTTAAAAACAAGTGAGATGTGAGCCTGCATGATTTTATCCCTGATTTTTTTCTGATTCTACACCTGATTCCCGGTCACAGGACGTCTTGGTCAGTCTGAGTTGGCCGACAGTTATCACAAAAAACTGTTAGTATGAGATGGGATGAACACCAGAGTCTCCAAATATAAGAGGGAACCCAACCTGACCCCCAAGCTGGGTTCCTGGTATTACTTACATGTAATGAAGTGTAAAGAATAAATTATAATTCACTTATTCTAAATAGAAACAAAGGGTTAAACTTAAACTTTCCCAGTTTACTGACGTAGAGAAGAAATAGGATGGGGCTTATAGTGATATGAACTATAAAAATCCTACAGCAACTTCCTCCTGCTGGCATTTCATCTGCTTTCTTTACAGCAACAAGCCAGACCAGTTCAAGCAATGGAAAACTCATACATAATAGCAATAGACTTTGGAACTGCATACAGTGGGTATGTCTTCAATATCACACCCAGTGATGAAAAGCCAGACCCCCACTTAAAGAAGTGGGGAAAAGAAATTGGACTGGACACTCCAAAGACTCCAACCTGCATCTTGTTTGATGAATCTGAAGAATTTGTGGCTTTTGGTTATGAAGCCACAGAAACATACAACTGCATGAGAGGGGAAACTGGAAAGAAACACTATTTCTTTCAAAATTTTAAGATGGCTCTCTATGGAAAAGTAAGTAAACTTCACCATTAAATGACATGTTGTAGTAATGTCTTCATTTCATACATTGTTTCAACAAGTGCTTCATTTCATGAAGACATAAACACAGTTACAGTTGTTAAAACGTTTTAATTGCAAAATATTTCAGTAACTCCCTTGGAGAACCGTTTAACATCACCTTGTTATTCTCCAGATCTTGACACCTTTTAAAATTTTAGTTTAAATTATCCTGTATCTGTTAACTGTGTACTGATTTTTAACAGGAACTTAGAAGGGATATGAAGATCAAAGCAGCCAATGGGAAGGAAATGACGGCGCTGAAGGTTTTTACAGAAGCTTTGAGATTTCTGAAGGACGACGCATTAAAAACCATTAATTCCAGTGCAGCAGGTATGGTACTCTTGGCCTCTGACTTCACCTGGGTCCTGACCGTTCCTGCCATCTGGGATCTTTCAGCTAAACAGTTCATGAGAGAAGCTGCAATGGAGGTGACAGCAGGTTTTTAGAGCTTTATTTTTCCTCACAAACATTCAGATGTTAGATTGCTTTCTTTCCCACTTTAGGCAGGTATTGTGGAAGAGGAATCTGACGAAAACCTGGTGATTGCACTGGAACCAGAAGCTGCTTCAATCTGGTGTAAGAAGCTTCCATCAGATGGATTCATCGCAGAAAAACACAACGGCACTTCTTTGGATCAACGTCAAGGATCTCAGTACATTGTTGTTGACTGTGGAGGTACTTTGCATAATTCTGATCCAGTTTGACATGGTAGAACAAACTCAAGAAAATAATTAATTCATCATCATACCCTTCAGAATGTATGACCTGAAGAATCAAGGTGTGAAAATAGTCTTTAATTCTTTCTTTTTCAGGAGGAACCATTGACATCACTGTTCATGAAGTCCTGGAAGGAGGAGCCTTAAAGGAGCTGCACAAAGCCTCTGGAAACGATCTGGGAGGACAAACTGTGGACAGGAAGTTTAAAGAGTTCCTTAGAGAAATATTCACTGTTGGAGTCTGGGATGAATATGAAGAAAAATATCCCAGTGAGATTCAGAGAATGATGTATGATTTTACCCGTCTCAAACAGTCAGGTGAAGATGTTCAGATCACCTGTCCATTTAATCTGGGACATGTAGCCCAGAAAAAGAAAAACTTAGAGAAGTTCTTTGAGTCTGTGAAAGGTGCCTCCTGGAACGAGGGATCAATAAAAATTTCCAAAGAAAAAATGAGATATTTCTTTGAGGAGAGTCTGCTGGGCATCACCAGGAATCTTAGGGAAATCCTTGATAAAAATTACAGAATTGAGTACGTTTTGTTAGTTGGGGGTTTCGCGAATAGCCAGATTCTGCGTCAGTACATTATTGATCAGTTTAGTGATACCTGTAAGATTCTGTGTCCTTTCAGAGCTCAGGAAGCAATCATGAAAGGAGCTGTTGAGTTTGGAAGAAAACCGTCCTGGGTTGCATCTCGAAAAAGCCCCTACACATACGGGGTGGCCCTCTGTGAGCCCTTTGATGAGATCAAACATAAGCCAGAAAAGAAATTCATGATTGGTGAGGAGAAATGGTGCTGTGATAGGTTCATGACATTGGTGCGTGTACATGAAGATGTCCAGTGGGATGAGATTAGAGAACTCATCCTTTGTCCGGTAGAGGAAGATCAGACATGCATGGCGATGAGATTTTATCGCACAGAAAGGAACTTTCCTAAGTATGTTGATGACTTGGGAGTTGAGGAAGCTGGTTCATTTGATGTTCCAATGCCTAACATTAGTGAAGGTAGAGAGCGCCAGGTGAAGTTAGAAATCAGGTTCGGCTCCACAGAGATAACAGCTACAGCCACAGACATGACTTCTGGTTCAAAAGGGTTAATCAAGTTTGACTTTGTTAGGACAGATGATCCAAGGTGTGTTGAGCCTTATTTATATTACTCTCCAGACAGAAAAACACTACCAGAATGACATTAATGTAGAAGAATCAGAGTAATCAGTTTTTTAAAAAACTGTGCAGCTGAACTTTTTTGTCATTATTTTTTTAGTATGAGACTTTGTTGTCAATATCAAATGGTTAAAATATCAACTTTTGCTTAAAGACTTTTAAAGTCCTTGAATTTCTTAAACGAGTTTATCATGATCTGCAACCTGTAAATGAAGAAACTTTGCAGACCTTCGTAAGAATGATCAAAAATCAACCTTAATCACACATAACATGAACCATGTCTTTAGCAATTGGGGATTCACATGAAGAAACAAAAAATTGAGTTTAAATCAGTTAATTGATGTTTTATTCTATGTTTTCAATATGTTTTAGGTGATAAGTGTGTTGATGTTATTTAAAGCAGCAGTTCTACCTTTGAAAATGAAGTTTTTTGCAGTTTGTGCTTTTTATTTTCTTGTACCTCAGCTATATTGCAGTACATTACATAAGGATGTTAGGGCTACCAAATAAAGAAAACAATAATTAAATCAATGTAAATATTTGATGTGCATGATTTTGGTGATGACATTAATCAAAATGTGACATTTGCTCAATTGTTGACTGTATTATGTTTATAACTTTGTATTAAGCTAAATAAATAAATAACAGATCTAGCGTGAGCTACACAGTTCATGGCTCTGTGATGTCACAACTTCTCACTCATGTCTGTTTTGTCTGAATGTTGCTATGTGCATGCTTCCCTAAAGTATATTTTCCTCTTTTTATTTTATTTCATTACCTTTTAGAAACTGTGGGGTATTCACCATAAAAGGAATTAGAACAAGGACTCACTATTTAGACCAATACTATAATTTTTAGATTATTCTAGTTTAGTAGTATTTTTAGAAATTGTGGAGTACTCACTATTAAGACTAATATTATACTTCTAAATTATTATGCAGAGACTCCTATTCTTGCAACTGAGAAAAGGAATTAGAACGAACTTAGAATACAGAAAATATTCTTCCAGAACAGGAACATTTAGTTTTTATTTTTATTTAGAAATTGTGGAGTACTCCCTACTTTTGCAAATTTATAAACATACTTAGAAAGTCCAGAGGATACTTACTTATACTTTAGCAACCCAAGTACTCCAAAATTTAGAATCCAGAAAAACTACCTTAGCAACTCAGAACAGGAGCTGTTAAGGTAGTCAATAATAAATAAACATCCAGCTTATATACTTTAAATCAAAGTTATTCGATTATTTTTCTTCTTTTGCTCTTTCCTTCATTTTTATTTTGTTTGTATTTTTTTTAATTCATGTAAAGCACTTTTAATTGCCTTGTTGCTGAAAATGTGCTTCATCAATAAAATTACCTGACCATTAGAACATGCTTATCCTTGTAGGGTTGCCAGGGTGCTGGTGCCCATCACCAGCAGTCATTGGGCAAGAGGCTGGGTCACCTTGGACAACCAGAGTAACACAGATATAGCCAGGAAAAATAACCATACACACTCACACCTAATGAGAATTAACTAAAAGTTCATTTGTTTTGCACCATTATGCAGCCTTATTGTTTTTCCAATAGTTATAGATCAGAAAATTAGCTAGAAGGTAATTATTTTCTCAGTGTGGCCTGAAAAAGAAAGCAGAGTGAATGAATCATCACATCAAAAGGTATGACTGACAGTCACTGCATTTTCATTTTCTTATGTTTTATCTCCCAGCAACATTTTTTGTTCTTTGTCTTAGAGCCCCAACACTAAATCAAAACAATGATTGTGTGCATTATTATGGCAAAGCTTTCTGGTAAATTCTAATTTTAAACACATAAGATGATAAATATGTTTTTTAAAGTGTTGGTCATGGTGGCAGTATGTTGGAGCAGCTGTCAGATTAGTTCTGATTTGTTCTTTTTGTGAACTTATGTTCATAATTTTGTTTTTGGTTGGGACTCTACATCATCTGTTGTTAGATTCTGTGCAACTGGAAAGACTTGTGCTCTTATCTTTATGGTGGATTAGCAGTGCTAGCTAACAACTTCTGGTGTTGTCCAGGACATGATACTGTGAAACATGACTCTCAACTTCCTGGATGTTGAGCTCTTAGCATGTCATGACAGACCTGAGAGTCTTCAGTCAGAGGCCCCTTCAGGTTTGTTGCAAGAGTGACTGCTACTGGAGAGCCTTCCTGCTCACAAGTGTCTTTGAAGATACTTGTATGATTTGAGTTACAACAATATATAATTTCTTCGTGGGATTAATAAAGTATGTCTTAATTTGAATTGAATAAAGTTGTGGATTTGTTTTCTTAATGAAAACAAATCATTATATTCTAAAGTCAAGGTTCATGAGCTGATATCGCCAGCCAACACAGAGAAAAAACAAAGATCAAGTCATGTTTCTCCCTCAGAGCTCAAAAGATTCTTTTTCTGTTAATTTTGTGCCTATACTTGACAATGGCAATGAGTATTTTATTAAATACGCATGCATAACATGTTACATGTGTTCTTTAATCAGTTGTTTACGCTCTTTGATTCTGGTGTATCTGAATCAAAGACTGTGTGCTCCGAGATTCATCACTTGTCGTAGTAAATTCATCTTTTTGAAATGAACACAGAAGCTGGCATGCCTCCCCTGAATGTACAACGACATTCCCTCTGCATGACTCTGGTGTTCAAAGCTATCATTGGAAAGTTTCCAATTTATTTATGCACTTTCCTCCAGAAAACCAGGAACCTTTAAGCCAAGGGCCTCAAACTCCAGTCCTCGAGGGCCGTGTCCTGCAACTTTTAGATGTGCCTCTGCTCCACCACACCTGAATAGAATAATTAGGTCATTAGCAAGTGTGGTTCCTGTGTTCCAGGTTAAAGAGTACAGACAGCTAAGATCTGTTTGCACATGCTCTGTGTTCAAATCAGGACAAAGTACGCGCTGTGGAAACATCCTGCTGCTCTCTGCTTAAAAATGAGAAACATATTACTGTATAATGGCATAAATTGCTATATGATAATGATAATCACATTTTACATCTGGTTTTGCACTTCTTAAATAAAAGCATTTAATTATTTAGACAATTCTAGCATCTGAACAAAAAAAGTCAACAAAACATCAAAAGGGCTTGAAATCATTGAATCAAAACATAAAAATAAAACATTTTAATTCTCTATATTTATAATGAATTTTGTACACATAATCTCAGAGGCCTTTTGAGAATAATGTTCTTGGTATTTGGATGAAAAAAATAGGAAATTAACAACTAAAGGCACATGAGAAAACACCTGAACAAACTGGAAACAAACCAATGATTCAGTTTTCCTCTGAATTAAGAGTTGTTAAACAGGAAAGATGAACCAAAGAGAAACTGAAAGCTATCAACATTCCTACGACACCCACCTCTTAAAAACCTATTTTTCTGTTTCAGTTTTTCAATTTTTAGTTTAAAACATTATTTTAATTAGGAAACCAGAGAGTCAGTTAATTACTCTGGGAATCCTCTTTTCATTTCAGGGAACAACCTTTCTTTAATACTAAAACAAATAACATATTTTTGGTTTTTGGTTTGATTTTTAACAATGTACAGAAAAGTTTATATAAGTTATTGGTATCCATACACTTTGTTTGTGAATGTAAAATACTGCATGTAACATGTATAACTTAATTCCATCATAAGACTTAAAATTACAACATGCCACTTCTACAATGGGGTTCTGAGTTTGAACACTTTATATGAACCAAATCAAGAAGTTTACAGGATTTCAACATCATAGTTATGTCTGTAAACATGTAAGTTGGTTCTTTCCAATCTATTTATTGAATATGTCTAAAAATGATATATGCCTTGAAACCATTTAATTGTACAGGTCATTCTGTATTTATTTATTGTTCTGAGAATAAAAAAATAAAAATGAACATCTCTGTTTAAATGGATGTGACAGAGCAGAAGCAGGAGGTGTGGTTAACAGAGAGATAAATAAATGCAGTCTGACTGCTGCTTACTGGTACAGTGACATTTTCCCTTACCTTGACTGGTTGTCGTTTCTTTCTGCAATGGGCGACTCGTTTGTCATAGCAATTGACTTTGGCACTGCATTCAGTGGGTATGCCATTAATATCACAAAAGGACAGGAAAAAAGTGAGCCATACTTGCCAAGGTGGGGAAAGGAGTATGGATTTGACACCCCAAAGACTCCAACCTGCATTTTGTTTAATGAAGATGAAAAATGTCAGAGTTTTGGCTATGAAGCCAAAATGGCATACCAGGAAATGAGTGGAGAAGAAGCAAAGAAGCATTATTTCTTTGAAGACTTCAAGATGGAACTCTATAGCAAAGTAAGTATGAACAATAATATTTATACTTATAAATGTTGCATATACATTGTATAAATGTACAATGATGTTCACACATTAAATTGGAGGCATTTAGGTTGATCTTCAGCTAACAGTTCACTTAAAGTCACAGCAGAAAATCTCTAGTAAATTGTGTGATAAAACATTTGAATATCAAAAGGAGACTGAATGGAGATCTGGAAAACATTAAAGGAACATACATGTAAATGAGTAAATTACATAACTATTTCTTGTTAAACAAGTTGCTTGACATAATGGAAGATGAATATTAAGAGTACAGTCTCTGTACTACATTTTGTATCTAAATAATATTTTAATCTTCAGAAACTCAACAGTAATCTGAAGATTAAAGTCGCCAATGGAAAATCAATAAAAGCATTGAAGGTTTTCTCAGAATCCCTGAGATTTCTTAAAGAAGATGCACTCAGAACAATCAGCCGAAACACACAAGGGAAAAACGTCTTGGCCTCTGACTTCACCTGGGTTCTGACGGTTCCTGCCATCTGGGATCTTTCAGCTAAACAGTTCATGAGAGAAGCTGCAACTCAGGTAACATCAGGATTTATAGAAAGCAATGAAGTTTTGAAATGTTCAAATGGATGAGAGTTTGTCTTTTTGTAGGCAGGTATTGTAACAGAAGAAGATGAGGAAAAGCTGGTGATGGCACTGGAACCAGAAGCAGCTTCAATCTGGTGTAAGAAGCTTCCATCAGATGGTTTCATCTCTGAGAATCACAATGAAGAGTCACTGGATCAGTCTGTAGGGACTCAGTACATCGTTGTTGACTGTGGAGGTAATGTGTCTGTGATTCTGATGCAATGTGTTATTCATTAATTCACAAACATCTTTACATAGAAGAATATTATCTGATATGAGAGCTATTTTTTGATAACAGTTGTGAACTAAAATGGCTGAAACTTGAATACTGTAAATGTGATTCTTTGGATTATTAAACCATTCTTCTCTATTATTCCCTCTGTTTATTTAAGGAGGAACTATTGACATCACTGTTCATGAAGTCCTGGGTGGAGGAGCCCTGAAGGAGCTGCACAAGGTCTCTGGAAATGATCTGGGAGGACAAACTGTAGACAGAAAATTTAAGCAGTTTCTCAGAGAGATATTCCCTGAAGGAGTCTGGGATCAATTTGAACAAAACTCTCCCAGTGCCGCTCAGAAAATTATGTACGAGTTTACCTACCTCAAACAGGTTGATAAAGATGTTCAGATTAGCTGCCCATTCACACTGGGATCATTAATTAAAGAAAAATCAGACACAGAAAACTTTGTTCAGTCAGAACTTGGTGCTTCCTGGGACGGTGATTTTATCAAAATCTCAAGAGACAAAATGAGGTCTTTCTATGATGAAAGTCTGAAGGGCATCACTGAGAATCTCGAGGAAATCTTTAACTGTGGTCTCAACATCAAGTACATTCTGTTAGTGGGTGGGTACGCTCAGAGTCAAATTCTGCAGCAGCACATTACTGACCAGTTTGGACAACAGTGTAAAGTTCTGTGTCCTTTCAGAGCTCAGGAGGCGATTATGAGAGGAGCTGTAGAGTTTGGTAGAAACCCAAATGTTGTGGCTTCTCGGAAAAGTTCCTATACTTATGGATTTGCGGTTTGTGAAAAGTTTGATGAGAGCAAACATAAGGAAGGAAAGAAATTTACAGCCAAAGGTGTGGACTTGAGTCGAGATATTTTCAGGAAACTGGTGGAAGAAGATGAAGATCTTGGTTCAGAGAATACCAGAGAGTTCTTATGTTCTTCAGCAAGAGCAGACCAGGTAGAGATGAAACTGAGATTCTTCCGCTCATTAAGAAAAGATCCAGTGTATGTAGATGACTGGGGAGTGGAAAAGGTTGGTTCATTCATTGTAGACATGACTGGAGGCGGTAAAGTCAAACTGGAAATTGACTTTGGCTCCACAGAGATAACAGCTATAGGGACAAACCAGATTAGTGGGGAAACACAAACAGTAAAAATTGACTTCATGACCACAGACAGAGAATGTGTCATTGATGGTGATCCAGAAGATGCTGCCAGTGTTGGATCAGAGCAATCAGGTCCTTCAGAGTATTCTGATTAAAACATGCTAAAGCATAATAGATGCTCTGACACTTTCTTTGTCCACACAATAATTCAGTTTGTGACAGAGGCATCTTCAAGACATGGATGTTGAATTTCGGGTTTTCAGAAATTGTTAAGAAGAAAAATTAACTTGTGCATGAATGGACTCTTAAAGGTAAAAAATTATGTCATTATTAAGAGAGTACTATGATGACTGTTGCATTTTTAATCACTTACTGGTTAAATTAAACATATAATTAATGTGTAATCTTGTAAAAAACATAGTTTTTTTCACCAATACTATGAGACCACCTAGCATAGTGGGCTAAAGCTTCACATAAAAATTTGCCTGATCTACAATTATGGTTTATGAATTCCATACATGAATAATGGAGATTAGCTGTGAGTCTTTAAAAATGTCTCTTTTTAAAATATGTTGTAGCTGATGTACTCATATAACCTCTGCTATAAATTAGTCAAAATTAGAAATTATGGGATAGATGTCATTTTTATTGGGTGTTTTCTACATTACTTCCTGCTGGTGGGGATTTCTCTGAGTGTATTTCAACTGTATTGTGTCAATAAAATAATTTTAAATGTTAAAATTAACTACTGAGAACAAATAAAAAAATTAAAAGGTGATTTTTGCTTAGTTTATACTTTTACTGTAATAATCACATAAATGTCACATAAATATTATTTGGAAAAGGTTGTAAAGGTGATGTTGAATTTCAATAAAAAATAAATTAAATCTCTTTTGTTCTTGCCTTTTCTTTCTCAGACGTACAAAACCTCAGTGACCGTTTCCTTTAAAAAAAATGTGACACTCGCATTACATATTTTTTTTGTATTCTTGAGATAAAACCATATTTGTTCAGGGGAAAAAATCCTAACATCTGGGTCCAGAAGAAGAGGTATTTAAAAAAACAAAAAACATATTTAGTTTAATTCTTTGCATCTTTATTTCAGCAATAAATGTTTTAAACTCATACCCCCTCATCATGTAAACCATATAAAGTTCATATGATGCAGCTTTTAAGCTGAAGGCTATCGATCTGGGAGTACAGGAGGGAAATTGAGCCGCTGCATGTAAGCTCGGCGTGAACAAATCCATGGTTCAGCCATGGAGACAGAGGGCTGCGTCCATAATAACAGTTTTATTAAGGACCCAGACCTCTGCTGCGGCCTTGTGAAAAATCGAGAGCAGTGGAGATACTAGCTGCTTATATATGTAAGTTTCCATTTTTTTTAATTTTTTTTTTAATTTGTGGGTGCGGCTTAAGGGCTGCACAGTGGCGCAGTTGGTAGCACTGTTGCCTTGCAGCAAGAAGGTCCTGGGTTCGATTCCCGGCCGGGGTCTTTCTGCATGGAGTTTGCATGTTCTCCCTGTGCATGCGTGGGTTCTCTCCGGGTACTCCGGCTTCCTCCCACAGTCCAAAAACATGACTGTCAGGTCAATTGGTCTATCTAAATTCTCCCTAGGTGTGTGTGTGTGTGTGAATGGTTGTTTGTCCTGTATGTCTTTGTGTTGCCCTGCGACAGACTGGCGACCTGTCCAGGGTGTACCCCGCCTCTCGCCCGGAACGTAGCTGGAGATAGGCACCAGCGACCCTCCCGACCCCATTCGGGACAAGGGTGAACAGAAAATGGATGGATGGATGGATGGGTGCGGCTTATAGTGAAGTGCACTCTATAGTCTGGAAAATAAGGTAAATAAAGTAAGATTCTTTAATCAAAAGAGAAAAATTTAAATAACACATCAAAATTATTTTATTCCTCTATTTTCTCAGTCTAGTCTGTACGGATGTTTTGGGATTTATGTAATTTAGGTATGAATGAAAAGTTGGAGCATTTATCAATATGAACAATATTTATATTGTTCATATTGATATCTGAACAGTTTGATATCTGAACAAACTGAAAACAAGTCGATGACTCAGTTTTCCCCTGAAGAAAAAAGCTGCATACCTAAGAGTTAACAACCAGGAGAAATCAAATAAAGAGAAACAGAAAGCTGTTAAATTCCTGTTAGACCCACCTCTGGAAAACTTGTTTCTCTGTTGCAGTTCATTTAAATTTCAGTTTAAATATAATTTTAATTTGTAAACCACATAGTCAGTCATTGCAGTATTACTGCTCTGGGAATCATTTCAGAATTTCATGCAAAAATCTTTCTTTATTATTAAAAATAGTTTTTTTGGAGTTTTACATAGATTTATAGCCACATTACAGAAAAGATTTTACAAGTTCTTGATGTCCATACTTTAAATTAAAAAAATACTTACAATATCTACATTTTAGTCCTTAAACTTAAATCATTTGATTCAACATGTGTAAGTGGTGAGGACATGAGGAAGTGGAGCAGAGAGCAAACCGTGAGCAGATGGTATCTGGGCTTTGAGGTGTGTCGCGGTGACAGAGTACCATTTCTTTGTTTCAGACTGCCGGACCCAGAGTTTGGGACCGACTCTCCTTACCTGTACTGCTTGGCTACGTAGCAGTACTGCCCAGTAGTCCAGCACTGGGGCTGTCATGATTTGGGTGGTGAGGCAGAGGCAGCAGACCCAGGGTAAGATGAATAAGATGGTTTAATAACAAAAGTAGTTCAAAAATCCAAAAAAAAACATACAAAGTCCAAAAGACCAGGTAGCACAAAAGGAGTGCAGGGCAAATGCTCACAACTGGTGACACAGGCAGACTAGACAAACACGACGAGGACCCGGCGAGGAACAAAGAACACAGGTGGGGTTAAATACACAGAGGGTAATCAAGGAGACAAGAAACACCTGGGAACAATCAAGGGGAGACAATACAATACGGAGACTAAGAGACACAGAAACTCAAAATAAACACAGATACAGAACAGATCCTGACAGGGGCAGCCTGATAGACTCAAAGTTAGGGGGATAAGCAGGGGAAAGGTGAGGGGTTTTCCCCATTACTGCAAGGACAATTAGGAAAGTAATAAAATAATTGTTGGTAAATTCAAAATCAGACCTACATTTTTCTTCAAAAACAGGTTTATGAAGAAACATAAGCATGAACATTCATCATTAACCCCTCTTGTTTTCCAGTTTGTTTTTGACAAAAATATATTCTTTTAGCTCCTTAAAGCCATTTCAGTGCTTTTCTTCTCTTGGCAATATTGCATTCAGTATTTACAGGTAACAGTGATGCCTCCTTTAATCATATTTGTTTTTAAAGCGTTTCAGCAAAACTTACAAAATCAGAATGACAAATGTATTCATGCCCTTTTGTTTTATTTTGTTTCTATTTTTAAATCTTATTTTTGATCTTTAAAGGTTTAAATACCTTAAATAATTTTAAGTAATCATAAGCAGCGTCATGAAAAATGTGGTGGTGATCATTGTCAAGAAAACCCGAGCTCATCCCACTTCCCCATGCTGGAGATTTAAGTTTAACAGTAATAATAAATAAAGTTATCTTTAAAATGAATCACTCAAGTGACATCAAGGCCCAACAGTAGACTTAAGTGTCAATAAAATAAATCTGGTTGTGTGTGTTGTTTTTGTCTCATGCAAACTTTGCTTTAATTCTACTTTTTTCTATCTAATCATAAGAAATCATAGTCAGTCAGAGAGAGTCATTAAACAGGAAAAGTAGGTTTCCTGGAAAAAGAGGAAGTAAGTTTCCAGCCTGCAGATTTATAAAAATAGCTGAGACTATTCCTTATTTTAAAGCATGAAAGTTTTAAAGAATGAAATCTAAACATTTTGAGTAATTTGATAAGATTCAAAGTAAAATACTTATATTAATATTGGTTTACTTGTAATAATACTTACAGTTACATTTGTGAGAACACTTACAAGAAAAACAAGTAACTGTAACTTTGGTATCAAATAATTAGAATCATGGATTATTCTTGGTTTCTTTTCAGAAAAACATCTGTAATAACTCACATTAAGATTATAATAAGGATAATTAATAAGTTATGGTTATAAAATCATAAATGAATGCTAAATCAGAGAAGCTAAAGAAAATAAATGTGAGATAAATGTGATTTTGACATTGAACTTGACATGGTGTAAAAAGGTGTAACTGCAATTAAACATCACTGATATGTTGGAGGTAGATAGTAGGTGAAAGGTGAAAGGATGGGGAAAGATGGGACTTTCCACAAGACTCAGCGAACAGGTTAGGGACCATCGGGGCTTTCCACGAGACTCAGCAGAAGTTGAGATAAAAAACACGTAGCAGAAGTTCAGAGAAAAAAACACGTAGACCAAGCTCCCCATACACACATATGGGCGTAAAAAGTATAAAAGGAGACTGAAAAGAGGAATCTTTGGTTGGATCCTCCGGGCAGCTTTGAGCCAAGATCGAGATGGACAAAGAACTCTGCAGCTGAAGAAGAGCCGGGACCACAGAGCCGAAGACTGTCCTGCTCATGGGGACCAACCCATCAGGCCCACAACCTGTGGCTCTGAATCGCACTTCTCTCATCAGCTGGGTTCAGACCCCAAAGACAAAGATGAAGACAAAGACAAAGGCAAAGACAAAGAAGAAGAACTGGTGCCTTTCTTCCTGCCAGCACCAAGTCCTGTGTGACCTCACCATCCATGCGGAGAAGAAGCTCATCAGACCTACAGAGATTCCTGCCTTCGCCGATCAACATCTTCCTCCTGCTGCAGCACCTTCTTCATCATCAGGCCAGGTCTGGGGTTCGAAACGCCAAACTCCGTCCGTCTCTCTCAAAGGTTCCCTTTTTTAGTTCTCAGTGTCAGCAGTAGGGAAAGATAGACTAGATGATTGATTTTACTTATTTGATTATTTCTGCTACTGAATTAAGCTGTACTGACCCTTGCAAAAATGCCTTACTAATAAAATATTTAGCATAAAGAAAATCTAAAAGATGTTGTGGACATTCAGTTAATGAGTCACCTTAAAGTTCTTTGATGGTTGTAAAATAGCTATGATGTTTGATTCTGGAGAGGAAGAAGTGGAAAATGTTTTTAGGTTGCTGGTAGCCCAAATGTAAAACATCATCCTTGGGACTCGCCCGAGTCACTAAAACCTACCTGGTTCAATAACAAATGCAAGTTGTAAAATAGAGAACGAGCGACCGTTAACAGGTGTGCTCTGTGAAACTAGTTGGCTGTAGGCTGCTCAGTCTGGCTAATTCACAGGGGGAAGAAGGGTGGGACACCTGGATGTAGGCCGTCAGAAACCAGGCGAATCGTTTCTCGAAACCAGCTTAAACAGAGTTTACTCCAGTTCTGGACAGGGTAAATCCCAGCAGATTTAGGAAACTCAATTAACCCGTTAGAAGGAGAGCTGGTAGCACATCTCCCCTCTCAGAAGAGGAAGCAGAGAGTGAGAGAGTAGAGACAGAAGGGGGGGGAGGTGTTGCGCAACAACATCATATAACAAAGCACTTTAAATAAATATTAAATATAAAGATTCTAATTATTTAGCTGGTGGAGTAAATTTCTGAGAATTATGTGTGTGAACTAAGAAGTTTTATATTATTATTGACATTAGTAATTTAAAACAAACCATTGCAGATGTTCTCTTCTCTTTAAGAGTAATTGATGTACATCTACATTCTGCTTTGAGTTTTAATGATTTAAAACTAAGAATGTAAAGGGAAAAAAATTTCATTGAATTAAAGTATATTATTAATACATGAAGCTCCTGGAGCCACTTCCTAGTAAGGTAAAAATGTTGCATATAGAACTGGGATAAGTTAAGGATTTGATGTTCCAGCTCATTGACGTTTTGCTGACCTATTACTGTTCAACACAAATCTTTGCAGGTTAATGACTACAGCATAGCCACAGGATTTGTCTTCAATTCATTCACAAAAGCTTGAAGCCAAGCAAGATTCAAGATGACAGATCTTCCCTGTAACTTCAAAGCAAGTGCTGGTAGAATAGTACTTCAGAATTAAAGTTACATTTCAAACCTGTTTGTAACTAATCAATCAGCTGAGTGTTGGCCAAATCAAAAAAGGGAAACAGAAAGTAAGTCAAGTTTCTTTTACATACCACAAAGTATGGTATGTACTCTCCTGTCATTGCTTGGCATGACATCAAAGAAAAGAAATAGAATCAAAAGCACACACGTAAACACATAAGTGTTGCATAAAAGAAAACCAATGTTAAATACAGACATTAAAGACATAAAACAATTGTTTCAGTCCTGATTTATAACAACCAACAGTTTCTGCATCTCAGAAGTTTGTTGCAGAGCTGAGGAGCATAAACACTAAATGCTGCCTTGCCTGGTTTAGTTCTGGTTCTGGAAACACTGATTAAACGGGTCTCTGAAGACCTGAGTGGTCTACATGGTTCATACATTTACAAACAATGAAACAATGAGGAAGCAGTGAGTGTTAAACCATAAATGACCACTGTTTCCTTTTAAAGTTAACAGTTGTTGATTCTCAAAACTTCCAAATGAGTGTTGATTACATTTAAATGAATCAACAGGCAGGTTGAGCTGTCTTGGCCCACCACAAGTTGCTGAATATAACTTCCTAATACTGTGAAAATGTAACAATTTGAAAATGTACTTCCATGCTAAATGTATTGCAGTGTGTTAAACATATCTGTCTGCAACACTAAGGGGAGAAACATACCTGCAGGCACCGCTGCATGTGAGACCCCTACCATAAAATCCAAACCACCATTTTGAAAATAACACCTCTAGTACCAAAGCAGGGTCAACCATATGCAAGACCATACATACATGGTCAAAAAGGCCATTTTGTCCTTGGATAAACCAGGACCAACTAACCATTATCCAGCCGGTAGTCAATTTTGTTCATCTGTCAACGTTTCTCTAGGGAACAGTGATAGAAATGGTGTTTCACTGGAACAGCACCACGAACATCCAAAGGTTGAAAGGTTGAATGAAATAAAACAAATTTTTAATCAGTTTTACAAAATAAAAACATAAAAACAACTTTTAGCATTTATTTTATTACCCTATCTTCGCAACGTGTTTTGTACACATAATATCGAGTGACTTTTGGAAATAATGTTCTATATATCTGCATGAAAAGATGAGGAAGTTATCTACTAAAGGCACATGAGAAAACCCTTGAACAAACTGAAAGCAAACCAATCACTCAGTTTTCCCCTGAATTTAAACACAACATACCAAAGAGTTAACAACCAGGAAAACAAATGAAAGAGAAATGGAAAGCTGTTAGAATTCCTGTTAGACCTACCTCTTAAAAAGGTTTTTCTGTTTTGGTATTTTTTAATTTTCAGTTTAAAACATTCTTCTAATCAGGAAACTAGAGAGTCAGTTAATTGCTCTGGGAATCCTCTCATCATTTCAGCGAACAATCTTTCTCTAATACTAAAAGTAATACTAGATTTTTTTAGCAATATGTACAAAAAGGTTTATATAAGTTATTGCCACCCATACAGTTTTTTTATTTAATATTTTGCATGCAACATGTAGAAAGTAATTCCATAATTAGATTTAAAATTAGAACATACCACTTCTTTTGGTGAGTCTATTATGTGCAATGTGGTTCAAATATGGATCATTTTGAGATTTCCCTTTAACACCTAGAACAATGTTTCCCAACTCGGGTCCTCAATGGACACTCCTGCATATTTTAGATGTTTCCCTGATTAAAGCCCACATTATTTCAGTTTATGTCTAATTAACAGGCTTTTGTTGAATTGCTAAAATCTTAATCAGGTGTCTTAAATCAGAGAACCATCTTAGACATGCAGTCTTATAAGATTTTAACATCATAGTTATTTCCATAATCATATTTTCTTCTATGTTATTTCCATTCTATTGATTGAATATGTCTTTTAAAAACACATGTGCCTTGAGACCATTGAATTATAAGTAAGAACAAAATGATGTGGTTTATGTCAAACTTCATTTTCATTATTTCATTATCGGAACATTAAGTAAATAGACATTTCTGTGTAAATGTGACGTAGTGCAGAAGCAGGAGGTGTGGTTTACAGAGAGATAAATAAATGCAGCCTGACTGCTGCTTACTGGTACAGTGACATTTTCCCTTACCTTGACTGGTTGTCGCTTCTTTCTGCAATGGGTGACTCGTTTGTCATAGCAATTGACTTTGGCACTGCATTCAGTGGGTATGCCTTTAATATCACACCCGGAGAGGAAAAAAGTGAGCCACACCTGCCAAGGTGGGGAAAGGAGTATGGATTTGACACCCCAAAGACTCCAACCTGCATTTTGTTTAATGAAGATGAAAAATGTCTGAGTTTTGGCTTTGAAGCCAAAATGGAATACAAGGAAATGAGTGGAGAAGAAGCAAAGAAGCATTATTTCTTTGAAGACTTCAAGATGGAACTCTATAGCAAAGTAAGTATGAACAATAATTTTACACCAATATTTAGATTACCTTCCCTATTCTAGATTATGTGATAAAACCTTTGAATGTCAGAAGAGAATAAAAGAGAAAGAATGTAGAGTGATTATTTGTATAAATTGTTTGATGAGAAAACATTCAAAGAAAATGCACAAGGCCATAAGTAAACAAGGATGATGACTATATTGCTAAACATCCTGCTAGAAATAATAATGGAAATGAAAGGTACAATCACTGCTCATAAAACTACACTTTTGTATCTAACATCTAAATAAACATCTCCAGAAACTCAACAGTAATCTGAAGATTAAAGCCGCCAATGGAAAATCAATGAAAGCATTGAAGGTTTTCTCAGAATCCCTGAGATTTCTTAAAGAAGATGCACTCAGAACAATCAGCCGAAACACACAAGGGAAAAACTTCTTGGCCTCTGACTTCACCTGGGTTCTGACGGTTCCTGCCATCTGGGATCTTTCAGCTAAACAGTTCATGAGAGAAGCTGCAACTCAGGTAACGTCAGGATTTATAGAGACCAATGAAGTTCTAAAATGTTCAGATGGATGAGAGTTTGTCTTTTTGTAGGCAGGTATTGTAACAGAAGGAGATAAGGAAAAGCTATTGATGGCACTGGAACCAGAAGCAGCTTCAATCTGGTGTAAGAAGCTTCAATCAGATGGTTTCATCTCTGAGAAGCACAATGAAGAGTCACTGGATCAGTCTGTAGGGACTCAGTACATCGTTGTTGACTGTGGAGGTAATGTGTCTATGATTCTGATGCAATGTGTTACTGATTAATTCACAAACATCTTTACAGAGAAGAATATTATCTGATATGAGAGCTATTTTTTGATAACAGTTGTGAACTAAAATGGCTGAAACTTCAATACTGTAAATGTGTTTCTTTGGATTATTAAACCATTCTTCTCTATTATTCCCTCTGTTTATTTAAGGAGGAACTATTGACATCACTGTTCATGAAGTCCTGGATGGAGGAGCCCTGAAGGAGCGGCACAAGGTCTCTGGAAATGATCTGGGAGGACAAACTGTAGACAGAAAATTTAAGAAGTTTCTCAGAGAGATACTTCCTGAAGGAGTCTGGGATCAATATGAACAAAACTCTCCCAGTGCCGCTCAGAGAATTATGTATGATTTTACCTACCTCAAACAGTCTGAAAAAGATGTTCAGATCACTTGCCCATTCGCACTGGGAAAGTTAGCGAAAGAAAAATCAGACACAGAAAACTTTGTTCAGTCAGAACTTGGTGCTTCCTGGGATGGTGAGTTCATCAAAATCTCAAAAGACAAAATGAGGTCTTTCTATGATGAAAGTCTGAAGGGCATCACTGAGAATCTCAAGGAAATCTTTAACTATGGTCTCAACATCAAGTACATTCTGTTAGTGGGTGGGTACGCTCAGAGTCAAATTCTGCAGCAGCACATTACTGACCAGTTTGGACAACAGTGTAAAGTTCTGTGTCCTTTCAGAGCTCAGGAGGCGATTATGAGAGGAGCTGTAGAGTTTGGTAGAAACCCAGATGTTGTGGCTTCTCGGAAAAGTTCCTATACTTATGGATTTGCTGTTTGTGAAAAGTTTGATGAGAGCAAACATAAGGAAGGAAAGAAATTTACAGCCAAAGGTGTGGAATGGAGTCGAGATATTTTCAGCAAACTGGTGGAAGAAGATGAAGATCTTGGTTCACAGGGTACCAGAGAGTTCTTATGTTCTTCAGCAAGAGCAGGTCAGAAACAGATGAGAGTGAGATTCTTCCGTTCATTAAGAAAAGATGCAGTGTATGTAGATGAATGGGGAGTGGAAAAGGTTGGTTCATTCATTGTAGACATGACTGGAGGCGGTAAAGTCAAACTGGAAATTGACTTTGGCTACACAGAGATAAAAGCTACAGGGACAAACCAGATTAGTGGGGAAACACAAACAGTAAAAATTGACTTCATGACAACAGACAGAGAATGTGTCATTGATGGTGATCCAGAAGATGCTGCCAGTGTTGGATCAGAGCAGTCAGATCCTCCTGATCAAAAACTCCAAAATATGTAGAGGGCACTGATTAAAACACTCTGAGCCATAATAGTTGTCTTGATATTTTCTTTCTTCACACAGTCAGTATGTCAATGACTTCAAGACATGGTAGTGGAACATCAAAATTGGCTGCTGATCCTACCCTTTATTTTAGCATACAGTGGCGAAACACTAAACAATCAAGATGAAAAATTGTGAAAAACATTTTTTGCACCAATGCTTTGAGACCACCCAGCCTCGTTGGCTAAGTTTTCACCTAAAAATTTACAAGACCTCGAATAATAGTTTATGTAATCAATGCATGAATGATGGAAATAATTTGCTAATGATGCTCATAATTTACTCATATCGTAATTCCTGCCCTAAATTAGTAGAAGTTAGAATGTCTTGGGAATAGTATCGTTTTAGTTTATATAGTCCATGTGGTGGAGGTTTCTTTAAGTGTATTGTAACAATGGTGTGATCAATAAAATCATTTAAGCTAACAACTGAGAACATATATAAAAGTTAGCATGATTAATGTCTTCATACTTGTTTTAATTTTAGCATTCACATAAATGCCAGGCACTACTCCATTTTTGAAAGCTTTGAAGTGAAATTTAATTTCAATAAAAAACAAATTGAATGCTATTCTTCTGTCTGCCTTTATTTGCTGAGAAACATTTCTTTAAATATTGATCTTTGTTATAGTATTGACATAAATTCAACAGTAGGATGTACAAAAGCCAAGATCAATCATTCCTGTAAAGAATAATTGTTTTCCTGTTTAGGCACCATATCTCTTGGAGAAAGCCCAGAAAAAATGTTTTTTTTTTCTTTTTGTTTAGTTTCTCTTCCATCATGCTCTTACATATCTGTCTATATATGTGCAGGTGAACAGACCATAAGCAGAGGCAGCGCTAGAGGAGTGGCCAGACAGCTTAGTGTTGAAAAGACGCAAGCATTAAAATATATATGACTTCTGGTTGATGTATCTGTAAAGGTCATGTGTACAAATTTACGCTTATGAAATCAATCTTTGTAGTTTGACTACAAACTACGAGACCGCTAAGAGATAGGAACTTATCTCTTAGAGGAAGAGATATGTTGGGCCTCCAGCCAACATATCTCTTCCTCTAAGAGATAAGTTCTTATACCAGTATTCTGGTTTGAGGAACATTAATCCCACAATGCACCACATTAATGTACTTTCAGTTTCAACATCTGAACAGATCTACGTATTGATGTCCCTTAACTTTCTCCAGCTGAAAAGAAACAAAACTGAAGTTATGAGAAACGATCTGGAGTCAGCACACAGCTTCAGTTTTTACAGCTAGAAACTAGAGATCAGAACCGGACTCTGTGATGGACTCCGACCTGAACGTTCAGAGTCACAGAAGGACAGTTAAAAGTTGGCCTTCTATCACCTGGATGGGAAGACCACACATCGCCATGTTTGTAAACACTAAGTTGTCTGATTGCATTTATTTTTGAACAAAAGGTGGAAGGGAAAAACATGAACTTTATAATAATCATGCTATTTCTTTAATGAGAAAAACAACAGGACAGTTTTAAGATGACTGATCCTTAAGTATGTACTTACTTTAGAAAAAGTCACAATTTTATTTAATATTAGGATGAGTTTAGACAGAAAGGTAGCAAGATCAAGAGACTGAAGACATTTCATTTGGGTAGACTTGATCTGTCACCATCAGACAGAAATTAATTGTAATTCTATAGTAAATTCTTTCACTCACACAACATATACTTTTATTTTATTACCAACACCTACACCAATTGTATTTGATAGAACAAGAAAGAACATGAAAGCACAAAAAACCTATAAGAATAAGAATTTACATTACATGCATTTTATTTCAAATGAATAACATTTGATCAATATTTATCTTTTTTTCAATAATTTGTCCATTCAGGAAACTAAAACTGTATGAAAGACATGCATGCATGATGTCCTTTTTCCTATTTATCACAATCTTTGAGTCTTTGAGGGAAAATGTCCCAGGAGTTTTTCATATAATGCTGAGTCTCCCAGTCTGGCTGAAGAGGCGGATTGTTTAAAGCGATCAAACAGCCCAGCCAGTAGCACTCCGAGGTCAGACGTCTCAGATTCACCATCACATCTTCAGCTTTTTCACCTTCATACTTAGGAAAGGGACTCTGTCAAGGAGAAACTTGTTAAATTTACATTTTAGGCCTTTTAAATCAAACTCTTTCTCTTTTTTTGTCCTGATTTACCTTCAGAAGATCTTTGTTGCTGTGGTACAGAGCCAACTGCAGATTGTGAACTGCCAGCTTTCTGTATCCTTCAACCTGGAACATATGAACCAGGAAGGTAAGGCATATTGCATCACTTCATTATAAAAATAATTTTATTTTCTAAATTCTTTTTATTTGATCTGATCTCTGTTCAATGTGACACTTTCAATGAAAACCACCTTAATACACTTATTTTCTGATTGTCTCCAGTTTCTTGAATTTTAACCAATTACATTTTTGTAATTAATTTCAAGCATGACCTTGTTGTAACATGGATTCTTCTTTTCAAAACAGTTTTTATTTTTTGCTGAATCTGATAATAGAAATTCATTATTTAGTAAAGAACTGGATTAATTGAAATTGCACTTGTACTGGATTAAATTTTAGACCCCTTGATATGAAGCGAACCTGTTTGTCCCTGAAGGCCCCTGTACAGGAGGCAGCAGCATGTTGGCTAAAAGTCTCTTAAGATCACATTTGATGTAAATTAGCATGATATGAATATAATGAACCAATCAGAACTGATACGGTGGAGAAAACGGTCCTAAGGTTGAATACCTTTTGATTTCCCTGCCCACCGCTGGACTGAGTTGATCCAAAAGTCTCCTCTATTTGCTGCTTTTTTCTTATCATTTCTTCTGCTGCTTCTTTAAAGGTTTTCTGCAACAGTGTGTTGGAGTGTTATACAAGTAAAAACCAAAGTTGAATCAAAAGGTATCCAAGCAAAAACAACAATCTCAGTTTACCTGAACCAAAACCCTTGTAAACTCTGGACTGGTTTTATTGGATTTCAGAAGATCTTTGATTCCAGTCCACTTCTCCAGCTTTAGACTGTCATACATTTCAGTCAGTCTGGTTTTACTGACTGGGTCATTCATGCTCTCAGTGTCTCCTGTCTTTATTGAAACAGCCATGTCTTGTGCCAGTCTGTCAAAAGAAAATATGCAGTTTACTAAAAACAATTTCCTCCCTGGATTTAATGAGACAATTCTTTGTGAATGGTTTCCATGTACTGTACCTGTCTTTCAATGATTTCAATTCCTTCCTTATCTTTTTAATAGTAGAACTGCAGAAAATACAAATTAAAGAACTAAAAAATTACTGCTTTCCAAACTTTGTGTACATTTTTGAATGTCAATAATTCTTATGGAAAGAAGTTGAAATGGTTTTATGTAGATAACTAAGCAGCGAATTGTTGAAAAATGTTCAACCTCATCTAACCCAACCTGATCATGAAAAACAAATGCCAAATAATATTAACTACATGTCTTATTCTCTATTTAATATTAGATTTTTTTTTCTTCAAATAAATAAATATTTGTGTGCATGTACAATGTCTGTCAGATAATATATCCGTTCTGTTTTATTACTTTTATGTGTGGGTTTATATATTTGTTTTGCAACCAGATAAATAAACCCATACAATTTGGAGATTCTGCACAACTCTGTGGAAACAGTTTGGATTTTGCTCCTTCATCTTCCGACATAATTGCATATCTTCATAAAGACATGCATGAAGAAATCTAACTGGAAGAGCAGTTAGATCTCTTCCAAACTGTGTTGAATTAGAGCAGAGATTCTGAGATGAACGACTCATGCAGCATTGATGTCCCCAAATGTGCCACTAGAACAATGGTTAAATATTCCCAGAATTACACTCCTGAAACTACTGAAAAAAGCATTAAAGGAAAAGTTGTGGCTGATACTTTGCATCCATTTCCCTCCTGTACTGCCAGATCGATAGCCCTCAATGTAAAAGCTGCATCGTATGAGTACGATGCAGCCTGTGCTGCTAGCCTGTGCTTGTTCTAAATGAATATTAACACTTTCTTCTTTGATTTCCAATTTTGACTTCCAATGATTCACTTCCTGCTAAAGAGCCCCCTGGTGGTTGAAGAAAAATCCACAGAAAGCCGCACCGGGCTATAAGCCGCCTGGTTCAAAGCGTGAGAAAGAAGTAGCGGCTTATAGTGCGAAAAATACGGTAATAATGTCTTTGGTGGATTTTTTTGATATATTAAATAATGCACAATACTCACTCTTTCTTTTTAAGTTCTTCTTTGTAATATGATTCCATCTGTGTCAGACTGGGTTAAAGACAAAAACTTTGTTTACATAAGAGTCGAGAAATACATTTAGAAAATAAACATTGTGAATATTATCAGTGAACAGTCAATGCAGCATTTTTGCTGGTTAGAATAGAATAGAAGTTAGAATAGCCATTCTATTCAAGTAGGACTCACATTTCTTACATATATTTTTACTAGTATTTAAATTATTCTGCTTTAACTTTTTGACAACTAATTGAATTTATAAAAACACAATACATAATCATACATAGAAAACTTAAAGTAAGCCCACATGCAGATCAACTGTTTTTGTTTTTTTCTTTTTTTGCTCATAAATTGTCTAAATAAACTATTTAGGGCTCTATCTTTATGTTTCTGTGAATTGTTGCGTTTTTGTGCAATTCTTCTACTTCAGCATTATTTAGTCTAAAATTGGGTTCTGCTTTCAGAAGGAGGTTAGTTATGCTTTAAAGTTACTGCAAAATCTGGTATTTTGAAATCACTGTGGAAAATAAATAACTTCTTTAAAAAGAAAGTTTTTGAAAAAAATAAACATAAAATGAATATTTGTTAGAAATAACAGAGTAAGGATAAGCATGGTGCAGAAAAGCTATGAAGAAATTAGATTTTTGTTCAGAAAGTTACTGAAGCAAATGTACATAGATACTAGTCACCTTTTTTAATCAACGAGCTTTCTTGGTGTTTACACTTATATTATTGTTTTAACTTTCAGTTTTAGAAATTATTCATTCAATCTAAATGATTTCTTAAAATGAGTCAAATATTTATCTGCTTTCAGTTGTTTTTCCTCGGTTTTTTTAAAAGACTTCTGGAGATAAAAATGATGTTGGTTCAAATAAGTCATAGCAGCAATAAAAGAGCTAATTATCTGCTTTATATCTGTTATAAAGCAGGTAATGAATCAACAGAGACATGACATTTAACATGTCTCATTAGTGAGACATGTTAAATCAAAATATGAATATTTCTTACTGATCGCTTTGTTGTTTGTTGGTTTCTTCCTTCATGTCTTCAGAACTGTTAAAGATGTTTATTAATTAGCTTTATTCTTAAAATTTATCAACATCCTCAAAAGTTTTAATCTTACCAAGGAAATATAATCATTTTCCATGTTATTTAAAAGATTTCATACCTGCTTTGAATTGGATTATTGTCACTTTTGTGGTCATGATGATTACTGTGGATCAAAAGAAATTATATTAAGAAGTTCCCAAATCATCAACAGAACAAAACTTTAATTGAACAATTAGATATAAAATTTTTGTCATGTCTTATGAAATCATATTTATAAAAATACATACTTCTCTTCCTGATGTTTATTTTCTGCTTCCTCTGTCTCAGCAGGCCTGTTCACAACATGTTACATTAATTTCAAGCAGATTTTTCTCAAACTCTCCAAACTGTTTATCTGATTTTACGCTTTTGAAATTATTCAATCAAAAATATTTCCTAATATCGGTCAAAAAATTACCCGGTTTCAGGTTTATTTTCTCCATTTTTGGTTGAAAGACTTCTACAGAGTAAAAATGATATTGGTTCAAATTGTTTATTGTTGTTATAAAGCAGGTAATGAATCAACAGAAGAAACATTTTCAAAATATGAATATTTCTTACTGATCGCTTTGCTGTTTGTTGGTTTCTTCTTTCATGTCGGTTAAACTGTTAAAAACATATAAAATTATTAAAAACATGGATTCTTTCCTAATGTCCATATTTGGCTTAAACTTTAATAAACTTTTTCTCTGTATAAAGTAAATCTAGTTTCAGACAGTTTATATAATTGACCTGTTTTCAGTTTCTTCTTTACTCTTGTCTTCCTGAACATGTCTGTGGATTAAAAATACTTTGTTTAAAACTGAGTCTTATTGAAGAAAATAAATTTATCAAAGAAAAAGTCCTGAGAAAGTAATTCTTGGATTGGGTCTTTCACATTCCATCAAATCATATTTATAAAAATACATACTTCTCTTCCTGATGTTTATTTTCTGCTTCCTCTGTCTCAGCAGGCCTGTTCACAACATGTTACATTAATTTCTAGCCAAATATTCTAAAACTCTCCAAACTGTTTATCTGAGTTTACACTTTTGAAATTATTCAATCAAAAATATTTCCTAATATCGGTCAAATAATTACCCGCTTTTAGGTTTATTTTCTCCATTGTTGGTTGAAAGACTTCTACAGAGTAAAAATTATATTGGTTCAAATTGTTTATTGTTGTTATAAACAACAATGAATCAACAGAGGAAACATTGAGACATGTTCCATCAAAATATGAATATTTCTTACTGATCGCTTTGTTGTTTGTTGGTTTCTTCCTTCATGTCTTCAGAACTGTTACAGATATTTATTAATTAGTTATTTTTCTAAAATTGATCAACGTCCTCAAAGGTTTGAGTTTTGCTAATGAAATATAATAATTTTCAGCATTTTTAAAAAGATTTTATACCTGCTTTGCTTATCAGTCTTTTGGTCATGATGATTACTGTGGATGAAAAAAATGACATTAAGGAATTCCCAAATCATCAACAGAGGAAAACTTTAATTAGGCCGTTAGATATTAAAAATGTTGTCATGTCTTATGAAATCATATTTATAAAAATACATACTTCTCTTCCTGATGTTCTTTTTCTGGTTCCTCTGTCTCAGCAGGCCTGTTCACAACATGTTACATTAATTTCAAACAGATTTTTCTCAGATTTTTAAAATTGTTTATGGGATATTATTCATTCAATCTAAAATATTTCTGAAAATTGGTCAAATGCTTACTTGCTTTCAGGTTTATTTTCTTTATTTTCATTTGAAAGACTTCTACAGAGTAAAAATGATATTGGTTCAAATTGTTTATTGTTGTTATAAAGCAGGTAATGAATCAACAGAGGAAACATTTTCAAAATATGAATATTTCTTACTGATCGCTTTGCTGTTTGTTGGTTTCTTCCTTCATGTCAGTTATACTGTTAAAAATATATAAAATTATTAAAAACATGGATTCTTTCCTAATGTCCATATTTGGCTTAAACTTTAATAAACTTTTTCTCTGTATAAAGTAAATCTAATTTCAGACAGTTTATATAATTGACCTGCTTTCAGTTTCTTCTTTACTCTTGTCTTCCTGAACATGTCTGTGGATTAAAAATACTTTGTTTAAAACTGAGTCTTATTGAAGAAAACACATTTATCAAAGAAAAAGTCCTGAGAAAATAATTCTTGGATTGGGTCTTTCACATTCCATCTAATCATATTTATAAAAATACATACTCCTCTTCCTGATGTTTATTTTCTGCTTCCTCTGTCTCAGCAGGCCTGTTCACAACATGTTACATTAATTTCTAGCCAAATATTCTAAAACTCTCCAAACAGTTTATCTGAGTTTACACTTTTGAAATTATTCAATCAAAAATATTTCCTAATATCGGTCAAATAATTACCCGCTTTTAGGTTTATTTTCTCTATTTTTGCTTGAAAGACTTCTACAGAGTAAAAATTATATTGGTTCAAATTGTTTATTGTTGTTATAAACAACAATGAATCAACAGAGGAAACATTGAGACATGTTCCATCAAAATATGAATATTTCTTACTGATCGCTTTGTTGTTTGTTGGTTTCTTCCTTCATGTCTTCAGAACTGTTACAGATATTTATTAATTAGTTATTTTTCTAAAATTGATCAACGTCCTCAAAGGTTTGAGTTTTGCTAATGAAATATAATAATTTTCAGCATTTTTAAAAAGATTTTATACCTGCTTTGCTTATCAGTCTTTTGGTCATGATGATTACTGTGGATGAAAAAAATGACATTAAGGAATTCCCAAATCATCAACAGAGGAAAACTTTAATTAGGCCGTTAGATATTAAAAATGTTGTCATGTCTTATGAAATCATATTTATAAAAATACATACTTCTCTTCCTGATGTTCTTTTTCTGGTTCCTCTGTCTCAGCAGGCCTGTTCACAACATGTTACATTAATTTCAAACAGATTTTTCTCAGATTTTTAAAATTGTTTATGGGATATTATTCATTCAATCTAAAATATTTCTGAAAATTGGTCAAATGCTTACTTGCTTTCAGGTTTATTTTCTTTATTTTCATTTGAAAGACTTCTACAGAGTAAAAATGATATTGGTTCAAATTGTTTATTGTTGTTATAAAGCAGGTAATGAATCAACAGAGGAAACATTTTCAAAATATGAATATTTCTTACTGATCGCTTTGCTGTTTGTTGGTTTCTTCCTTCATGTCAGTTATACTGTTAAAAATATATAAAATTATTAAAAACATGGATTCTTTCCTAATGTCCATATTTGGCTTAAACTTTAATAAACTTTTTCTCTGTATAAAGTAAATCTAATTTCAGACAGTTTATATAATTGACCTGCTTTCAGATTCTTCTTTACTCTTGTCTTCCTGAACATGTCTGTGGATTAAAAATACTTTGTTTAAAACTGAGTCTTATTGAAGAAAACACATTTATCAAAGAAAAAGTCCTGAGAAAATAATTCTTGGATTGGGTCTTTCACATTCCATCTAATCATATTTATAAAAATACATACTCCTCTTCCTGATGTTCTTTTTCTGCTTCCTCTGTCTCAGCAGGCCTGTTCACAACATGTTACATTAATTTCTAGCAGATTTTTCTCAAACTCTCCAAACTGTTTATCTGCTTTTACTCTTTTGAAATTATTCAATCAAAAATATTTTCTAATATCGGTCAAATAATTACCCGCTTTTAGGTGTATTTTCTCCATTGTCGGTTGAAAGACTTCTACAGAGTAAAAATGATATTGTTTCAAATTGTTTATTGTTGTTATAAACAACAATGAATCAACAGAGGAAACATTGAGACATGTTCCATCAAAATATTAATATTTCTTACTGATCGCTTTGCTGTTTGTTGGTTTCTTCCTTCATGTCTTCAGAACTGTTAAAGATATTTATTAATTAGCTTTATTCTTAAAATTTATCAAAATCCTCAAAAGTTTTAATTTTACCAAGGAAATATAATCATTTTAAACATTATTTAAAAGATTTCATACCTGCTTTGAATTGGATTATTGTCACTGTTTTGGTCATGATGATTACTGTGGATCAAAAGAAATGATACTAAGAAATTCCCAAATCATCAACAGAACAAAACTTTAATTGAACAATTAGATATTAAATATTTTGTCATGTTTTATGAAATCATATTTATAAAAATACATACTTCTCTTCCTGATGTTCTTTTTCTGCTTCCTCTGTCTCAGCAGGCCTGTTCACAACATGTTACATTAATTTCTAGCCAAATATTCTAAAACTCTCCAAACTGTTTATCTGATTTTACGCTTTTGAAATTATTCAATCAAAAATATTTCCTAATATCGGTCAAATAATTACCCGCTTTTAGGTTTATTTTCTCCATTGTTGGTTGAAAGACTTCTACAGAGTAAAAATGATATTGGTTCAAATTGTTTATTGTTGTTATAAACAACAATGAATCAACAGAGGAAACATTGAGACAAGTTCCATCAAAATATGAATATTTCTTACTGATCGCTTTGCTGTTTGTTGGTTTCTTCCTTCATGTCATCAGAACTGTTGAAGATTTTTATTAATTAGTTATTTTTCTAAAATTGATCAACATCCTCAAAGGTTTTAGTTTTGCTAATGAAATATAATAATTTTCAAAATTTTTAAAAAGATTTTATACCTTCTTTGCTTATCAGTGTTTTGGTCATGATGATTACTGTGGATCAAAAGAAATGATAATAAGAAATTCCCAAATCATCAACAGAACAAAACTTTAATTGAACAATTAGATATTAAAAATTTTGTCATGTCTTATGAAATCATATTTATAAAAATACATACTTCTCTTCCTGATGTTCATTTTCTGCTTCCTCTGTCTCAGCAGGCCTGTTCACAACATGTTACATTAATTTCAAACAGATTTTTCTCAAATTTTTTAAACTGTTTATGGGATATTATTCATTCAATCTAAAATATTTCTGAAAATTGGTCAAATGCTTACTTGCTTTCAGGTTTATTTTCTTTATTTTCATTTGAAAGACTTCTGCAGAATAAAAATGATATTGGTTCAAATTGTTTATTGTTGTTATAAACAACAAAGAATCAACAGAGGAAACATTGATACATGTTCCATCAAAATATGAATATTTCTTACTGATCGCTTTGCTGTTTGTTGGTTTCTTCCTTCATGTCTTCAGAACTGTTAAAGATTTTATTAATTAGTTATTTTTCTAAAATTGATCAACGTCCTCAAAGGTTTTAATTTTGGTAATGAAATATAATAATTTTCAGCATTTTTCAAAAGATTTTATACCTGCTTTGCTTATCAGTCTTTTGGTCATGATGATTACTGTGGATCAAAAAAATGACATTACGAAATTTCCAAATCATCAACAGAGGAAAACTTTAATTAGGCCGTTAGATATTAAATATTTTGTCATGTCTTATGAAATCATATTTATAAAAATACATACTTCTCTTCCTGATGTTCTTTTTCTGGTTCCTCTGTCTCAGCAGGCCTGTTCACAACATGTTACATTAATTTCAAACAGATTTTTCTCAAATTTTTAAAACTGTTTATGGGATATTATTCATTCAATCTAAAATATTTCTGAAAATTGGTCAAATGCTTATTTGCTTTCAGGTTTATTTTCTTTATTTTCATTTGAAAAACTTCTGCAGAAAAAAAATGATATTGGTCCAAATTGTCTTATTGAAGAAAATAAATTTATCATAGAAAAGGTCCTGAGAAAATAATTCTTGGATTGGGTCTTTCACATTCCATCAAATCATATTTATAAAAATACATACTTCTCTTCCTGATGTTCATTTTCTGCTTCCTCTGTCTCAGCAGGCCTGTTCACAACATGTTACATTAATTTCTAGCTAAATATTCTAAAACTCTCCAAACTGTTTATCTGATTTTACGCTTTTGAAATTATTCAATCAAAAATATTTCCTAATATCGGTCAAATAATTACCCGCTTTTAGGTTTATTTTCTCCATTGTTGGTTGAAAGACTTCTACAGAGTAAAAATGATATTGGTTCAAATTGTTTATTGTTGTTATAAACAACAATGAATCAACAGAGGAAACATTGAGACAAGTTCCATCAAAATATGAATATTTCTTACTGATCGCTTTGTTGTTTGTTGGTTTCTTCCTTCATGTCATCAGAACTGTTGAAGATTTTTATTAATTAGTTATTTTTCTAAAATTGATCAACGTCCTCAAAGGTTTTAGTTTTGCTAATGAAATATAATAATTTTCAAAATTTTTAAAAAGATTTTATACCTGCTTTGCTTATCAGTGTTTTGGTCATGATGATTACTGTGGATCAAAAGAAATTATATTAAGAAATTCCCAAATCATCAACAGAACAAAACTTTAATTGAACAATTAGATATTAAAAAGTTTGTCATGTCTTATGAAATCATATTTAGAAAAATACATACTTCTCTTCCTGATGTTCATTTTCTGCTTCCTCTGTCTCAGCAGGCCTGTTCACAACATGTTACATTAATTTCAAACAGATTTTTCTCAAATTTTTTAAACTGTTTATGGGATATTATTCATTCAATCTAAAATATTTCTGAAAATTGGTCAAATGCTTACTTGCTTTCAGGTTTATTTTCTTTATTTTCATTTGAAAGACTTCTGCAGAATAAAAATGATATTGGTTCAAATTGTTTATTGTTGTTATAAACAACAAAGAATCAACAGAGGAAACATTGAGACATGTTCCATCAAAATATGAATATTTCTTACTGATCGCTTTGCTGTTTGTTGGTTTCTTCCTTCATGTCTTCAGAACTGTTAAAGATTTTATTAATTAGTTATTTTTCTAAAATTGATCAACGTCCTCAAAGGTTTTAATTTTGGTAATGAAATATAATAATTTTCAGCATTTTTCAAAAGATTTTATACCTGCTTTGCTTATCAGTCTTTTGGTCATGATGATTACTGTGGATCAAAAAAATGACATTAAGAAATTTCCAAATCATCAACAGAGGAAACCTTTAATTAGGCCGTTAGATATTAAAAATTTTGTCATGTCTTATGAAATCATATTTATAAAAATACATACTTCTCTTCCTGATGTTCTTTTTCTGCTTCCTCTGTCTCAGCAGGCCTGTTCACAACATGTTACATTAATTTCAAACAGATTTTTCTCAAATTTTTAAAACTGTTTATGGGATATTATTCATTCAATCTAAAACATTTCTGAAAATTGGTCAAATGCTTATTTGCTTTCAGGTTTATTTTCCTTATTTTCATTTGAAAAACTTCTGCAGAAAAAAAATGATATTGGTCCAAATTGTCTTATTGAAGAAAATAAATTTATCAAAGAAAAAGTCCTGAGAAAGTAATTCTTGGATTGGGTCTTTCACATTCCATCAAATCATATTTATAAAAATACATACTTCTCTTCCTGATGTTTATTTTCTGCTTCCTCTGTCTCAGCAGGCCTGTTCACAACATGTTACATTAATTTCTAGCCAAATATTCCAAAACTCTATAAATTGTTTATCTGATTTTACACTTTGGAAATTATTCAATCAAAAATATTTCCTAATATCGGTCAAATAATTACCCGCTTTTAGGTTTATTTTCTCCATTTTTGGTTGAAAGACTTCTACAGAGTAAAAATTATATTTGTTCAAATTGTTTATTGTTGTTATAAACAATAATTAATCAACAGAGGAAACATTGAGACATGTTCCATCAAAATATGAATATTTCTTACTGATCGCTTTGCTGTTTGTTGGTTTCTTCCTTCATGTCTTCAGAACTGTTACAGATATTTATTAATTAGCTTTATTCTTAAAATTTATCAACATCCTCAAAAGTTTTAATCTTACCAAGGAAATATAATCATTTTCCACGTTATTTAAAAGATTTCATACCTGCTTTGAATTGGATTGTTGTCACTTTTGTGGTCATGATGATTACTGTGGATCAAAAGAAATGATATTAAGAAATTCCCAAATCATCAACAGAGCAAAACTTTAATTGAACAATTAGATATTAAATTTTTATCATGTCGTATGAAATCATATTTACAAAAATACATACTTCTCTTCCTGATGTTCTTTTTCTGCTTCCTCTGTCTCAGCAGGCCTGTTCACAACATGTTACATTAATTTCTAGCCAAATATTCTAAAACTCTCCAAACTGTTTATCTGCTTTTACACTTTTGAAATTATTCAATAAAAAATATTTCCTAATGTCGGTCAAATAATTACCCGCTTTTAGGTTTATTTTCTCCATTTTTGGTTGAAAGACTTCTACAGAGTAAAAATGATATTGGTTCAAATTGGTTATTGTTGTTATAAAGCAGGTAATGAATCAACAGAAGAAACATTTTCAAAATATGAATATTTCTTACTGATCGCTTTGCTGTTTGTTGGTTTCTTCCTTCATGTCAGTTATACTGTTAAAAATATATAAAATTATTAAAAACATGGATTCTTTCCTAATGTCCTTATTTGGCTTAAACTTTAATAAACTTTTTCTCTGTATAAAGTAAATCTAGTTTCAGACAGTTTATATAATTGACCTGCTTTCAGTTTCTTCTTTACTCTTGTCTTCCTGAACATGTCTGTGGATTAAAAATAATTTGTTTAAAACTGAGTCTTATTGGAGAAAATACATTTATCAAAGAAAAAGTCCTGAGAAAGTAATTCTTGGATTGGGTCTTTCACATTCCATCAAATCATATTTATAAAAATACATACTTCTCTTCCTGTTGTTCATTTTCTGCTTCCTCTGTCTCAGCAGGCCTGTTCACAACATGTTACATTAATTTCTTGTAGATTTTTCTCAAACTCTATAAACTGTTTATCTGATTTTACTCTTTTGAAATTATTCAATCAAAAATATTTCCTAATATCGGTCAAATAATTACCCGCTTTCAGGTTTATTTTCTCCATTTTTGGTTGAAAGACTTCTACAGAGTAAAAATGATATTGGTTCAAATTGTTTATTGTTGTTATAAACAACAATGAATCAACAGAGGAAACATTGATACATGTTCCATCAAAATATGAATATTTCTTACTGATCGCTTTGCTGTTTGTTGGTTTCTTCCTTCATGTCTTCAGAACTGTTAAAGATTTTATTAATTAGTTATTTTTTCTAAAATTGATCAACGTCCTCAAAGGTTTTAATTTTGGTAATGAAATATAATAATTTTCAGCATTTTTCAAAAGATTTTATGCCTGCTTTGCTTATCAGTCTTTTGGTCATGATGATTACTGTGGATCAAAAAAATGACATTAAGAAATTTCCAAATCATCAACAGAGGAAAACTTTAATTAATCCGTTAGATATTAAATATTTTGTCATGTCTTATGAAATCATATTTATAAAAATACATACTTCTCTTCCTGATGTTCTTTTTCTGCTTCCTCTGTCTCAGCAGGCCTGTTCACAACATGTTACATTAATTTCAAACAGATTTTTCTCAAATTTTTAAAACTGTTTATGGGATATTATTCATTCAATCTAAAATATTTCTGAAAATTGGTCAAATGCTTATTTGCTTTCAGGTTTATTTTCCTTATTTTCATTTGAAAAACTTCTGCAGAAAAAAAATGATATTGGTCCAAATTGTCTTATTGAAGAAAATAAATGTATCAAAGAAAAAGACCTGAGAAAGTAATTCTTGGATTGGGTCTTTCACATTCCATCAAATCATATTTATAAAAATACATACTTCTCTTCCTGATGTTTATTTTCTGCTTCCTCTGTCTCAGCAGGCCTGTTCACAACATGTTACATTAATTTCTAGCAGATTTTTCTAAAACTCTCCAAAATGTTTATCTGATTTTACGGTTTTGAAATTATTCAATCAAAAATATTTCCTAATATCAGTCAAATAATTACCCGCTTTTAGGTGTTTTTTCTCCATTTTTGGTTGAAAGACTTCTACAGAGTAAAAATGATATTGGTTCAAATTGTTTATTATTGTTATAAAGCAGGTAATGAATCAACAGAGGAAACATTTTCAAAATATGAATATTTCTTACTGATCGCTTTGCTGTTTGTTGGTTTCTTCCTTCATGTCAGTTATACTGTTAAAAATATATAAGATTATTAAAAACATGGATTCTTTCCTAATGTCCATATTTGGCTTAAACTTTAATAAACTTTTTCTGTATAAAGTAAATCTAGTCTCAGACAGTTTATATAATTGACCTGCTTTCAGTTTCTTCTTTACTCTTGTCTTCCTGAACATGTCTGTGGATTAAAAATACTTTGTTTAAAACTGAGTCTTATTGAAGAAAATAAATTTATCAAAGAAAATGTCCTGAGAAAGTAATTCTTGGATTGGGTCTTTCACATTCCATCAAATCATATTTATAAAAATACATACATCTCTTCCTGATGTTCATTTTCTGCTTCCTCTGTCTCAGCAGGCCTGTTCACAACATGTTACATTAATTTCTAGCAGATTTTTCTCAAACTCTCCAAACTGTTTATCTGATTTTACACTTTTGAAATTATTCAATCAAAAATATTTCCTAATATCGGTCAAATAATTACCCGCTTTTAGGTTTATTTTCTCCATTTTTGGTTGAAAGACTTCTACAGAGTAAAAATGATATTGGTTCAAATTGTTTATTGTTGTTATAAACAACAAAGAATCAACAGAGGAAACATTGAGACATGTTCCATCAAAATATGAATATTTCTTACTGATCGCTTTGCTGTTTGTTGGTTTCTTCCTTCATGTCTTCAGAACTGTTGAAGATTTTTATTAACTAGTTATTTTTCTAAAATTGATCAACGTCCTCAAAGGTTTTAGTTTTGCTAATAAAATATAATAATTTTCAGCATTTTTCAAAAGATTTTATACCTGCTTTGCTTATCAGTCTTTTGGTCATGATGATTACTGTGGATCAAAAAAATGACATTACGAAATTTCCAAATCATCAACAGAGGAAAACTTTAATTAATCCGTTAGATATTAAAAATGTTGTCATGTCTCATGAAATCATATTTACAAAAATACATACTTCTCTTCCTGATGTTCTTTTTCTGCTTCCTCTGTCTCAGCAGGCCTGTTCACAACATGTTACATTAATTTCAAACAGATTTTTCTCAAATTTTTAAAACTGTTTATGGGATATTATTCATTCAATCTAAAATATTTCTGAAAATTGGTCAAATGCTTATTTGCTTTCAGGTTTAGTTTCTTTATTTTCATTTGAAAAACTTCTGCAGAAAAAAAATGATATTGGTCCAAATTGTCTTATTGAAGAAAATAAATTTATCATAGAAAAAGTCCTCAGAAAGTAATTCTTGGATTGGGTCTTTCACATTCCATCAAATCATATTTATAAAAATACATTCTTCTCTTCCTGCTGTTCATTTTCTGCTTCCTCTGTCTCAGCAGGCCTGTTCACAACATGTTACATTAATTTCAAACAGATTTTTCTAAAACTCTCCAAACTGTTTATCTGATTTTACGCTTTTGAAATTATTCAATCAAAAATATTTCCTAATATCGGTCAAATAATTACCCGCTTTTAGGTTTATTTTCTCCATTTTCATTTGAAAGACTTCTACAGAGTAAAAATGATATTGGTTCAAATTGTTTATTGTTGTTATAAAAAACAATGAATCAACAGAGGAAACATTGAGACATGTTCCATCAAAATATGAATATTTCTTACTGATCGCATTGTTGTTTGTTGGTTTCTTCCTTCATGTCATCAGAACTGTTGAAGATTTTTATTAATTAGTTATTTTTCTAAAATTGATCAACGTCCTCAAAGGTTTTAGTTTTGCTAATGAAATATAATAATTTTCAAAATTTTTAAAAAGATTTTATACCTGCTTTGCTTATCAGTCTTTTGGTCATGATGATTACTGTGGATCAAAAGAAATGATAATAAGAAATTCCCAAATCATCAACAGAACAAAACTTTAATTGAACAATTAGATATTAAAAATTTTGTCATGTCTTATGAAATCATATTTAGAAAAATACATACTTCTCTTCCTGATGTTCATTTTCTGCTTCCTCTGTCTCAGCAGGCCTGTTCACAACATGTTACATTAATTTCAAACAGATTTTTCTCAAATTTTTAAAATTGTTTATGGGATATTATTCATTCAATCTAAAATATTTCTGAAAATTGGTCAAATGCTTATTTGCTTTCAGGTTTATTTTCTTTATTTTCATTTGAAAAACTTCTGCAGAAAAAAAATGATATTGGTCCAAATTGTCTTATTGAAGAAAATAAATTTACCAAAGAAAAAGTCCTGAGAAAGTAATTCTTGGATTGGGTCTTTCACATTCCATCAAATCATATTTATAAAAATACATACTTCTCTTCCTGATGTTCTTTTTCTGCTTCCTCTGTCTCAGCAGGCCTGTTCACAACATGTTACATTAATTTCTAGCCAAATATTCTAAAACTCTCCAAACTGTTTATCTGATTTTACACTTTTGAAATTTTTCAATCAAAAATATTTCCTAATATCGGTCAAATAATTACCCGCTTTTAGGTTTATTTTCTCCATTTTTGGTTGAAAGACTTCTACAGAGTAAAAATGATATTGGTTCAAATTGTGTATTGTTGTATTAAACAACAATGAATCAACAGAGGAAACATTGAGACAAGTTCCATCAAAATATGAATATTTCTTACTGATCGCTTTGCTGTTTGTTGGTTTCTTCCTTCATGTCTTCAACACTGTTGAAGATTTGTATGAATTAGCTTTATTCTTAAAATTTAACAACATCCTAAAAAGTTTTAATCTTATCAAGGAAATATAAACATTTTCCACATTATTTAAAAGATTTCATACCTGCTTTGAATTGGATTATTGTCACTTTTGTGGTCATGATGATTACTGTGGATCAAAAGAAGTGATACTAAGAAATTCCCAAATTATCAACAGAGCAAAACTTTAATTGAACAATTAGATATTAAATATTTTGTCATGTTTTATGAAATCATATTTATAAAAATACATACTTCTCTTCCTGATGTTCTTTTTCTGCTTCCTCTGTCTCAGCAGGCCTGTTCACAACATGTTACATTAATTTCTAGCCAAATATTCTAAAATTCTCCAAACTGTTTATCTGATTTTACATTTTTGAAATAATTCAATCAAACATATTTCCTAATATCTGTCAAATAATTACCAGCTTTTAGGTTTATTTTCTCCTTTTTTGCTTGAAAGACTTCTACAGTGTAAAAATGATATTGGTTCAAATTGTTTATTGTTGTTATAAAAAACAATGAATCAACAGAGGAAACATTGAGACATGTTCCATCAAAATATGAATATTTCTTACTGATCGCTTTGTTGTTTGTTGGTTTCTTCCTTCATGTCTTCAGAACTGTTGAAGATTTTTATTAATTAGTTATTTTTCTAAAATTGATCAACGTCCTCAAAGGTTTTAGTTTTGCTAATGAAATATAATAATTTTCAAAATTTTTAAAAAGATTTTATACCTTCTTTGCTTATCAGTCTTTTGGTCATGATGATTACTGTGGATAAAAAAAATGACATTAAGGAATTCCCAAATCATCAACAGAGGAAAACTTTAATTAGGCCGTTAGATATTAAAAATTTTGTCATGTCTTATGAAATCATATTCATAAAAATACATACTTCTCTTCCTGATGTTCTTTTTCTGCTTCCTCTGTCTCAGCAGGCCTGTTCACAACATGTTACATTAATTTCTAGCCAAATATTCTAAAATTCTCCAAACTGTTTATCTGCTTTTACACTTTTGAAATAATTCAATCAAACATATTTCCTAATATCGGTCAAATAATTACCCGCTTTTAGGTGTTTTTTCTCCATTGTTGGTTGAAAGACTTCTACAGAATAAAAATGATATTGGTTCAAATTGTTTATTGTTGTTATAAAGCAGGTAATGAATCAACAGAGGAAACATTTTCAAAATATGAATATTTCTTACTGATCGCTTTGCTGTTTGTTGGTTTCTTCCTTCATGTCAGTTATACTGTTAAAAATATATAAAATTATTAAAAACATGGATTCTTTCCTAATGTCCATATTTGGCTCAAACTTTAATAAACTTTTTCTGTATAAAGTGAATCTAGTTTCAGACAGTTTATATAATTGACCTGCTTTCAGTTTCTTCTTTACTCTTGTCTTCCTGAACATGTCTGTGGATTAAAAATACTTTGTTTAAAACTGAGTCTTATTGAAGAAAATAAATTTATCAAAGAAAAAGTCCTGAGAAAGTAATTCTTGGATTGGGTCTTTCACATTCCATCAAATCATATTTATAAAAATACATACTTCTCTTCCTGATGTTTATTTTCTGCTTCCTCTGTCTCAGCAGGCCTGTTCACAACATGTTACATTAATTTCTAGCAGATTTTTCTCAAACTCTATAAACTGTTTATCTGATTTTACACTTTTGAAATTATTCAATCAAAAATATTTCCTAATATCGGTCAAATAATTACCCGCTTTCAGGTGTTTTTTCTCCATTTTTGGTTGAAAGACTTCTGCAGAGTAAAAATGATATTGGTTCAAATTGTTTATTGTTGTTATAAACAACAAAAAATCAACAGAGGAAACATTGAGACATGTTCCATCAAAATATGAATATTTCTTACTGATCGCTTTGCTGTTTGTTGGTTTCTTCCTTCATGTCTTCAGAACTGTTAAAGATTTGTATGAATTAGCTTTATTCTTACAATTTATCAACATCCTCAAAAGTTTTAATCTTACCAAGGAAATATAATCATTTTCCACGTTATTTAAAAGATTTCATACCTGCTCTGAATTGGATTATTGTCACTTTTGTGGTCATGATGATTACTGTGGATCAAAAGAAATGATAATAAGAAATTCCCAAATCATCAACAGAACAAAACTTTAATTGAACAACTAGATATTAAATTTTTATCATGTCTTATGAAATCATATTTATAAAAATACATACTTCTCTTCCTGATGTTCATTTTCTGCTTCCTCTGTCTCAGCAGGCCTGTTCACAACATGTTACATTAATTTCTAGCAGATTTTTGTAAAACTCTCCAAACTGTTTATCTGATTTTACGCTTTTGAAATTATTCAATCAAAAATATTTCCTAATATCGGTCAAATAATTACCCGCTTTTAGGTGTATTTTCTCCATTTTTGGTTGAAAGACTTCTACAGAGTAAAAATGATATTGGTTCAAATTGTTTATTGTTGTTATAAAGCAGGTAATGAATCAACAGAGGAAACATTTTCAAAATATGTTCCATATTTGGCTTAAACTTTAATAAACTTTTTCTCTGTATAAAGTAAATCTAGTCTCAGACAGTTTATATAATTGACCTGCTTTCAGTTTCTTCTTTACTCTTGTCTTCCTGAACATGTCTGTGGATTAAAAATACTTTGTTTAAAACTGAGTCTTATTGAAGAAAATAAATTTACCAAAGAAAAAGTCCTGAGAAAGTAATTTTTCTTACTGATCGCTTTGCTGTTTGTTGGTTTCTTCTTCCATGTCCATTTTGCTGTTGGAAAAATCTAAAATTATTATCAAGCATGGATTATTCCCTATTGCAATAAAATGGTTTGAACTTTAATAGATTTTTTTCTGTATGAAGTGAAACTATTTGCCTATCATTCATATAATTTACCAGCTTCCAGAAGATGCACTCCTGCCGCCACCTACAAAATACCTCAGTGGGCAGTTGCTCTTGTTTCCCATTTCAGAACTTGCCACTAATTTTGAGTTTTCTGAAATGATTGAAAACTTCCATCAAATTCTGTTTGGTAATACGCCTGTGTTCACTTTGTTTTGCCTCATTGTTCTTTACTACTTTGAGATTTGTGTAGATTGAAAATGATATTAGCTACAAGCTGCTTCCGATCACAGAATTCGTCCCAAATGTTGAGCAGGGAAAATTTGTTTGAGGGAAAAAGTAACATAGTAAATAAATAGAGGCTAAGACAAATGATTAAAAAGTATCAGCAAAATAAGACATATTTCTATCTTTTGTATTTATTTATATAATATCAATCATATGAAATAATTTCTTTACAGATAATGCAAAACCCCAGTTTGGGTTCTGTATAAAATATGATGTAAGCCCAATATTAACTGTGTTGTTTCATCCCAAACAGTTTTAGAGTTAATTAATTAAACCTCAGAGTCAGCAGCAATGATGAGTTTTATGCTCTGTTATTGCGCAATAACCAGTCCTGCCCTAAACTTCACATCTACCATGGACTGACTACTGACCAGCTCTCCGTCTAATGGGTCCGGAAAACCTCTAAACCCTTGAGTCTGACCTTGAGACAGGTGTAGGGGAGATATTCTGTCTAAGCTGGTGTGGAGAGATTTATCTAGCCTTTAACTACCTACAGTCCAAAAATTATGACTCTTTTCAGTTAAGAAGCAATTCGCTGAGTAGTCCTCACAACTGCATAACTTCTATAATCACTCTTGTTAACGGTAGCTCTCTCTCTATCAATAACATACATTTATTTCAGACTAGATGATTTTTAATGGCTCAACATAAACCCCAAGGTCATTATTTTACCAACACTAAAGGAATTTCTGAAGCCACCACATTTCTAGAAACATGTTCATAAGTTTTACACTAATTAGAGGAACCATAAAATAATAGATGACTCAATTAATTTCACTGTCCACAAATCTTACAGAATACATTCATACAGAAGACATTCACTCAGCAGCCAATTTGTGATGCACAGTTGAGTCTATGTCAAGAAGAGCTACAGCAGTTCTGGAAGATACAGGTCTATCTACAAATATAGAGACATCAGTAGGTCTTTTAATTGTAGAAAATTAACTGGTTCCAGTTCATTGTCATGATGAAATCAGGATTTGTTATAAAAACAAAACATTTCACATGTGGCTTAACATCTGGTCCCAAATGGTTTCTCTTCCTAAAAGTGTGAATCCAGACAAAGGAACTGATATCATCCATTCAACGTAACATGATGCTAGGTCCAATTTCAGGGACAGATTTTATCTCTGCTGCATCCTGACTGATTACAAATGTTAACAAACCCACTATGTGCAATAAGGTACCATCACCACAAGGATCTATGTTTTAACACACTTCCTATCTGTCTCACAGAAGAGGTTTGTGTTGCAATCTAACATCTTTTTATCAGAAAAAGAACTATTGTCTCTTAATAATTTCAAAAAATATGTTTTAAGTAATAATGCAAGAAATCTATAAGATGTATTTCATTGCTGTTTTTTCTTTCCAATTTTCATTCCGTTTAAGGAATGATTAAATTTTCCTACCTTATGATTTTGACTTCTCAGTGTCCACACGCTCCGTTTGGTTTCCCTTGCCTCTTCTCGGTCGCTGTCGGTTTGACTTTGCTCAAGAAGTAACTAAAATGTAAAAGTTGCTGTTGGTTCTCCAACATCTTACAGAACAGGTTTCACAGCTTCAGGAAAAAAACACCTTTGGCTCCAGTCCCAGTTACATTATTCACTGCATAAAATATCTTTCTGGTTAGATGATTATTGATTAAAGAGAAAGAGAGAATGAAACTCATAATCAAGATCTGTAGTCAGATTTTTTCATCTTTTTGCTTTTGAAAAGAAAGTTGGTTAAATCTTTGATTAATAAAATGAACTATTTTTCAGTCCTTAAAGGAAGGCTTCTTCTCACTACTATTCTGATCACTGAAATTTACAAGCAGTCACAATAATGTTCTTTATTATTCAGTTTCATAAAAATATACATTCTAGTTGATAATGTTCACTCATTCTCCACCAGAGCATTTTAACAGCTTATCCTGAATGTGTGAATACAAGGCAACTAGAAAAGAAGTTCAGTTGATTTCTACTCAATCAGGATTAGATGACTAAAAATCTGCATCAGCATTTTGAAATGATTCCCTTTGACTGCATGTTTAACATTAAATTAACATTTGCACAATAATAACACAATAATAATCCATTGCAATGCAAAAGTGTGCCTTCTGTTCAGAGTGATGACAGATACATTCCCTCTAAATGTTTGTGATGTTTTATGCATAAGCATAAGGAAATAGATAAGCACATAAACAGAAGATATGTTGTTGGGTTGGTCTTTTCATCTACAAGAGAAAATTATAATTCCTTCCTCAGAAAATAGTCACTCTCATACTTCCTTAAGCTGTATATAAAAAACAATGCGCATATTTTCCAGGTGGCAAGAAACAAAAATGAAAGATGTTGCTTGGTGTGTCATAGTCAATGTCAATCTTTTTGCAGAATTTAATAAAATCATATTTGTATTTGTGATCTAAAGAATGTTCCTCTTTAGTTAAATGAGAATGAGCTAAATGACTTTGACTCACATAAACGTTTTTGCAAAAGGCTTCTGAATGAGGAACCAACCCAAACCCAGCAGGAATGGACCTGCTGCAGCAAGGAGCTTTGGGTCAGTTTCATTGGAACAAACTGCATTTCATCCTGCAAACCACTGGAAATAAAACAAAACATTAACAACATTGCTTTTTGAAAACATACATGTACATATGTTGTCCGCCAATAAATTGCCTTTACTTTTTTATAGCAAAACTATTTTTAAAATATTAAATTCTGCTTTTTACAGGACAGATTAAGGTACTTTTTTATTTTTTAAATAACTTTTCACAGTTTAATTTAAACAATACACAGTTACATATTAAAAATAAGTAGATGCTGCAAATATTCTAAACATTTCTTCAACAATTTGGAGCTACATGTCTGAAGGAAAAGGCTTCAGACTGAAACAATAAAGATGACAGCTGCTTCCACAAAATGAAAGATCTTCATGTCAATCATGGTGTGAAGGATCATGCCTTCATTGGTTCCTCTTTGAATGAAGTTTCTATTTTGTTTTCTAACCTGTTTTTACTGTTGGAACTAAAGGCCATGTCAGAAAAACATGATTTTAATTAAATTTTTTTATAGCCCTCCCATAAGGCTAGACTACACGCTAACATTGTAAATATTCAGTTGGTCTTAAAAATACAGAGATGGATTTAAGGAAGCAAGATTTTTACGAGTTTCTCATTAAATACAAATGATGTTCATCACTGAATGTTTTAGCCATGAACTTTCCAGAGAAGGCAGGATGATTTTTTTAGCTCTGTAAAATGAAGAAAGTGTGCCATCTTGTGGTCCTTTGGACAGTGGGAATGATCGAATGCACAAATGTTCTCTTTTTCAGATAAAACCAAAACAGATTCTGCATGAGTAAAAAGATTAACCATATGTAGAATAAAGGTTTTATTGGTTGTTTTGTGTAAATTGTTATATGTTTTAGAACCTGTTCCAAAACTGAGGGGGTTTTTTTGTATTTGTTAAAAAATTGGATGTTGTTTTCTTCCACTATCCTAAAACTTTAGCTGTTGAATTCTTTTGTATAACTCAGTAAGCACATCTTCTCGGTGCAGTGCTAAAGTCTGCCGCTATGACTAATGAGTCACACATTCCAGAAACCAGTAAGTCCTGATGTCAAGTAAAAAGTAAAAGAGATAGTAAACCTTCATCAGAATGTATTTGTGTTTTCTCCGTGTCGACGGTACGGACAGACTGATGTAGACGGACAGTTAGGAAGAGAGAAGTCATAATGGGGAACTGGTAAGAGAAATATCTTTACAGTAGTATCTTAGTGATATTAAACCTGTTGATTTAAAATTGTGTTACTAAAAGACTCATATGTAATCAGACAAGAAAAGAGCCAATCCATTCTACCTCAGTGTGAGTATAGGATCATAACATCCAAAAGATAAATTGCATTTAAAAAGTGTTAATTGCAAGTCAACAGAAGATGCCAAATTATTAATTTCATGAATATTTATTGAGATGCGAGATAAATCAAAATTTTATAATGAGAGAAATTTACTCAGTGGTTCATGGCAGATATGCACAACAGCGACCTCTGTTGTTCAGGTGATATATTGCAGATGAATAATAATCAGATTATGTTGGAGACTTTAGTTTTTCCTGCACTACCAGGAAGTGTGACATTATTAGTTGTCATACCTCGTTTCAGCTACAACATTATAGTAGAGGAACCAACAAACTCATACTGAGAAATGAGATTAGGTTATTTTTTTGTTCTACATGATTATCATTTTGAATTGGGACTCTGATTCCAAGGTTCACATTCTCCAAGCACAACTTCTTGGCCACTGGTAGATTAGAGTCTTTAACATAAGAACAAAAAGAGAAACTTCCTCACAACTTAATTAAGGGATGTGAGGACCATGATAGTAATACGCCATTCAATAAGAGTCACCAAAAACAATGCTGTGAAAGAAAAAAACAAATAAAACAAACAAAAAGACAACTTCCTCAATCTTTGCTTTTTGGTCACACTTAATTATTTAAAAAAAGTTATGAGACACAGAAAACCTGAGTAATAACAAAAATACATGTGATAAAATTTATTAATTTTTCTAGGGAAAAAAGTGAATTACATGAATTAGTTGTGATTTACCAGGTTTTTAGAAATCTGAGTTCAGTTTGACCAGCCACACCGAATCAAGAAACCACTTAAAATATAAGTTCTGCCTCAATCTAAAGAAATTATTCACAAATTATAACAGACAAAGTCATTTACATCTGTTACTTACAAAGTGATTTATTTGGCTTTGAGATTTTACTAGAACCACAATATGAATCATTAATCACAAATAAATAAACCATGCAACAAGTTACTGGCAAGCTAAAATTATACCAAGAACATATAGATAATGAATACAGGAGGTTACAAAAAGCACAACTGAAGTGCTGCAGGCCACATTTACCTCTGTAAAGGTCAAAGTTCACGACTGTAATATGCAAAAAAGATGAGACAAAATTACATAAATGGGAGGATTAATAGGGGAAAACAAAAGCTGACTAAAACATTCAACAAAATAATATTTTAAAACAAGTGTCTTAAAATATTATTATAATATGTCAATAATTACATATGTAATCTTTTTGAAAGATGTGTCTCATTGCATCTGGGATAAAACAAGCAAAGCATTTGATTAAAAACAACATCATACCAACAATAAAACATAATGGTGAAGCTGTGAGCAACTGGGACTGCAGTGTTTCTTCACAGCCAGGGTGACCTGCTGATTCCCAGAAAATAGAAAATCACGACTTTTGGAAGTGATGTATGCAGAATCTATAGAAAAGGTTTTTTAAAGCACTAGATTGATAAAATTAACAGCTTGAAAAGAACACAGATTTATACATTTGTTTGTCTGTTTTAGCATTATATTTTATTCTAAATCTATTCATTTTTTCCTCTATAGTCCGTGTAAGAAAAAGACGAAACAGTCGAAAAAGTCAGAAAAGTCGAAAAAGTTGAAAAAGTTGAAAAAACCTCAACAAGTTGAGGAAGAGAGAATAAGGTAAGATGAACCCTCCAGATGTTGTGTGGTAACTTTAAATGTTTAAGTTGTGTAAATAACCTTTTGAAAGTGACACAATATATCATGCAATGAAAAAGTGTTTGCCCACATAGATGTTTCATCATTTTTTTTCTTTTATGTCACACTGAAATGTTTCAGATCATCAAACTATTGTTATTATTATTGAACAAAGACCTGAATAAATATAAAACGCAAATGGCAAATGATTATTTCATTCATTAAACATTAAAGATATTAATTCCAACCTGGTCTTCTGGCTTCCCTCAATAAAACAATAAACTACATGTGATTAAACTATTTTTTTCAGAAAGCTTAGCTCAGTTTCAGAAGTCATACTGAGAACATCTCTAATGACCAAAAGATCTGAAAAAGTTACAAATCATCTAAAAAATATAATCAGTAGAAAACATTTTCAGGAGGCAAACAACTGCGTTTTTTATTGCATTGAATGTTTAAACTCCAGAATGCATTATAAACTTATATTTCTGGTCTAAATCCTGATAAAAGAATGAAAAGAAAAGGCAATTTTGTAAAATGCAGTGAAACAAACAAAAAAAGGAATGGAGGGTTAAGAGCCACAGGGAAAATGTTGTTTTACTATAGACAGAACTACAATTTAGAGCTGTGGAAATGAAGAGAATGTCAGGGATAAAGTGCATGTATGACTGAATGAGGACACAAAATTTGGTATTGTTCATTCATGGTTCATCATCATTGGAGAAATTAAGACTTTACTACATTTTCATACATGTTTCATATTTTCATAACTTTAAATTGGTGGGATTAAAATCTATTGCCTCTGTAATAACACTTTTATAATGGTGTAAATTTTCATGTAACTTTTCATTCTGTGATCTTTTTGACAGTCTTAGGACTTGTGAAGATAAACTTCAGCAGACAAAGTAAGTTTTTCAATCAATCTATAATATCAGAACAATGTGATTGGACATGAATTGACTAGAATATATTTATAAATTTAAGTATTAAGTGCAATACCAGTAATTCCATATATTTGCTAATTGTCTTACAACGTTAGAAATGTTGACACATTTTATTCTTCACTCTTTAGAGATGCCCTCGAACAGAAAGAACAGGAGCTTGAATCAGCTAATGAAAGGTATTGTTCACACAACAAGCTAACAGAACATGTTTCAGTCCCAGATATTAGGAAGCCAAGTGTAACATTTCTTCTAACGTTGCTTATTTAATCATCATGAAAACAATTTAATGCATTACAAGTTATCTGATGTTCCTGTTAATCTGCATTGTGAAGAAGCTGATCTGTTATATATTTAACTCAGACTGACTGAGGAAAGGGATAATCATGAAAAGGAAATCCAGGAGATCAGGTCAGTATTCAGTTTCTTCAATGATCTGCAGAAATTATTACTTAAGACATAAACTTCACTTCCTTGGTGTTAATGTAAATTTTAGCTAAGATGAGATTTAACACAATTATTTCTCAAACAATGTTATAATAGTTCATTTTTACCTCTACAGGTCAACTTTAAGACAAAAAGAAGAAGAAGTGGAATCAGCCAGTAAAATGTAATGCTGGAAAGTTAAAAGAAATATTAGTGAAAATATTTTGTTTTTCTACTAAAGCTGTGAGGTTTTATTCTGATATGTTTACCTCAGGCTGACTGAAACGACAAAATTACAAGAAAAGGAGCTCAATGAAGTGAAGTAAGTGTTTTTAAAGTCAACTTTATCACATGGATATTTATTGAAAATGTGGAAAAGGATTAGAAGCTCCCACATGATCCTAAGGACAAAGTAACAATAAGAGACTTTGACACATTTTATTCTTCATTCTTCAGATCAAACTTTAAACAAAATAAAGAGAAACTGGAATCAGAGATTAAAAGGTATTGTTCACACAAACTAACAGAACATGTTTCAGCTCCAGATATTAAGATATTAAGTGAAAAAGTTCTACTAACTGTTTGATTGTTTAGTGATCATGAAAGAAGTTTAATGCATTGCAAATTCTCTGATGTTCCTGTTTAATCTGTTCATGAAGAAAATGATTGATCATATCTTTAACTCAGACTGACTGAGACAGAGACTTCTCATGAAAAAGATCTCCATAAAGTGAAGTAAGTTTTCTTCTTTTTTTATTGATACTTTCCATAAAATAATGGCCTTTGTCATTTTTTACCAAAAGTGATTTTGGAATAAAGAAATTAGCAAGAACTTAAACCAGTAATGTGCCTTTCACACAACAATCTGAAAGAAAACATCGCAGTTAACATTATTAATCTTCATGTACAAATTCAGTATTACTATTGTTTAATAAAATTAATACATTGACAGTAAGAAGATAATAGAGACAAAGATGATGATGATGTTAATTTAGAAAGAACATTGATAGCAAATATTTGTAATATATCTCTGGAGATAAATCTTCATGATGTGAGATAAAATATATACTTTAATCATTGATTAGATTAAGCAAAACTTTCAGATTTTAAAATTTCATGAAGTGATTAAAACCCTTTCTAGTGCATTAACTGACATGTCTAATGCAAATATTTTCACCATTTATAGATCTGACCTAAGACAGAAAGAAGAAGAACTAAAATCAGTCAATAAAAGGTATTTTTCTCACAAAAACCTAAAATAATACATTACAATATAAAATAAATCTGGTGTTTCAGTTCATTTTACTGCAGGTGTTGGGAAGAATATTTATCTATTTCCTCTTTATCACAGGCTGGAATCACATGACAATGAGCTCCAGATGATGAGGTATTTTTCTGCATTTGAGTTTAGTTGAGACATTAACTAAAATATGATTAATTGATTATAGACTGTAATAACTGTATTGATGTCTACATCACAACAATAAAACTCTTATGTTTTTAGGTAATAAAAACCTAAAATATCTTTCTGCTGTTTCCTCTGAAAACAGGGAAAAGGAAAAAGAATTGAAGTCAGTCAATCAAAGGTATTTTTCCCACAGTTTGACATAAAAACATTACAGTTTAAATATTATAATCTTAGAATCTCAGTTCACTCATCATTTCTAGGATTTTATATCAGAAATGTGAAATTAATGGTTTTGTTCTGGTATCTTTATCACAGTTTGACTGAAACAAAGACGTCACTTGAAAATCAGCTCCAGCAAGTAAAGTAAGAGTTTTTATTTGTAGATTCTCATATAACTCAATCACCTGGGTAAATAATGAAATGTAGAGGAGGCTTTGGAAATCCTACATGATCCTGAGGTCCAAATATCCAGTCTTAGTTTCACAGAACCATCTTGGAGTTGGACTTGTTTTGTGTGTAAATAAATATGTTTGAGTTTGGATCAAAGTAAACATGCAGTGCACCAGAACTCTGTAATTTTGTCAAAAGCCAATATAAATAAATCATCCTTTATGGACTTATTCACTAAATAAAGTGAATAACTATTAGTTACTATTAGTTAAATAACTAATAGTTTTTTACACATTTTATTCTTCACTCTTCAGGTCAAACTTTAAACAAAAAGAAAAAGAACTGGAATCAGAGATTAAAAGGTATTGTTCACACAAACTAACAGAACATGTTTCAGCTCCAGATATTAAGATATTAAGTGAAAAAGTTCTACTAACTGTTTGATTGTTTAGTGATCATGAAAGAAGTTTAATGCATTGCAAATTCTCTGATGTTCCTGTTTAATCTGTTCATGAAGAAAATTATTGATCATATCTTTAACTCAGACTGACTGAGACAGAGACTTCTCATGAAAAAGATCTCCATAAAGTGAAGTAAGTTTTCCTCTTTTTTTATTGATACTTTCCATAAAATAATGGTCTTTTGTCATTTTTTACCAAAAGTGATTTTGGGATAAAGAAATTAGCAAGAACTTAAATCAGTAATGTGCCTTTCACACAACAATCTGAAAGAAAACATCGCAGTTAACATTATTAATCTTCATGTACAAATTCAGTATTACAATATTTTAATAAAATTCATACATTGACAGTAAGAAGATAATAGAGACAAAGATGCTGATGATGTTAATTTAGAAAGAACATTGATAGCAAATATTTGTAATATATCTCTGGAGATAAATCTTCATGATGTGAGATAAAATATATACTTTAATTATTGTTTTGATGAAGCAAAACTTTCAGACTTTTACATTTAATGACGAGATAAAAACATTTCTAGTGCATTAACTGACATGTCTAATGCAAATATTTTCACCATTTATAGATCTGACCTAAAACAGAAAGAACTGAAATCAGTCAGAAAAAGGTATTTTTCTCACAATTTCCTAAAATAATACATTACAATAGAAAATAAATCTGGGTGTTTCAGTTCATTTTACGAGAGAATTGATGTTTGGAAGAATATTTATCTATTGCCTCTTTATCACAGGCTGGAATCACATGACAATGAGCTCCAGATGTTGAGGTATTTTTCTCTATTTGTTTTTACATGTAAAAATAACTAGACTATATGGGGTTTGGTTCCAGCAAACATTGAGGATTTTTAGAAATTGTATTCTTTAATTTTCAGATCTGCACTGAAACAGAAAGAAGAACTAGAATTAGTTAATAAAAGGTTTGTTCACACAATAAGATAACATAATGTTCATGTTAAAACTATGTTGTGAGGAACATGATCTGTTCTGTCTTTAACTCAGACTGGCTGAAACAGAGATTACTCATGAAAAGGAGATCCAGATGATGAGGTATTTTACTGCATTTGCATTTCGATGAGACATTAATTAAATTATGATTACTGATTATAGAGTGTAAAAACTTAGTTTATGTCTGCATCACAACATTAAAACTTTTTTAAGGTCATAAATACCTAAAATATCTTTCTTCTGTTTCCTCTGAAAACAGGGAAAAGGAAGGAGAATTGAAGTCAGCCAATCAAAGGTATTTTTCCCACAATCGGAAAGAACACATTACTTTATAATATTACAGTCTGAGAATCTTAATTCACTCATCAGGTCTGGGATTTTACTTCAATATCTGTGAAATTAATGGTTTTGTTCTGGTATCTTTATCACAGTCTGACTGAAACAAAGACATCACTAGAAAATGAGCTCCATCAAAAGAAGTAAGAGTTTTTAGTTGTAGATTTTTATATAACCCAATTATCTGAGTAAATAATGAAATATAAATGAGGGCTTGGAGTTCCTACAGTACATGATCCTGAGGTCCAAAGATGCAATCTTAGTTTCACAGATCAAAGTTCCAGTCAAAGGAAACATGCAGTATAACATATTACTTTGTATTTTTTTAAATGCCATTATGAATAAAATATCTCATTTACCAGCTGCCACAAATAACAACAAAAGCTTTTCAGACATTTTATTCTTCACTCTTTATAAATGACCTTAAGCAAAAAGATGATGAGCTACAATTGATTAATAACAGGTATTGATCAAACTAAAAGAAAACGTTTCATGTCCAGATATTACAATATTAAGTGAGAAAGTTCAACTAACAGTTTGCTTGTTTAAAATTTTTTATGTGTTGCAGGTTTTCTGTTGAATCTGTGATGTTAGAAAATCAATCTGTTATAAATTTCTCTTTTTAACAGACTACCTGAAATACAAAGTTCTCATGTAGCTGAGTTACAGCAGATTAGGTATGATGTTTTTTCTCTGTATCTATATTAATTTTGGACAAAGACTGAAGAACATTTTTATTCAATGCACATTGATCCAAAGGACACATTTTTATTATTTCCTTTAAAAACATGTTTTTAAAGCATTAGGAAGAATTTAACTCAGTAACTAAAAGGTACATTTCACACAATAATCTGAACGAACACATCGCAGTATAGATTATTAATCTGCATGCCAAATTCAGTATTTTATTATAGTTAATAGTGTTTATTAAAATTAATATGTAGACTGTAAGAATAAATTAGGGATCACTTTTTTTTTTTACTGATTATGTTAATTTGAAAAAAACTTTACTAACAATTTATGGTTTAAACAAAGATACTCTTATTTCCAAACAGCCTCACTGTAGAAAATATTTCTCTGGAAGCAGATCTTTGTGATGTGAGGTAAAAATATACTTTAATTGTCGCTTTGATAACACAAACGTTCAGATTTTTTAAATTTAATTAACAGACTAATAACATTTGTGGAGTATTAACTGACATTTGTCTAATGCAAATATTTTCACCCTTTATAGATCTAATTTAAGACAGAAAGAAGATGAACTGATATCAGTCAATGAAAGGTATTTTCTTCTCACTAAAGGCTGAAATACATTACAACATGAGATATGAATCTGAGTCTTTCAGTTCATTTTACTGCAGATTTGATGTTGGGAAGAATATTTATCTATTTCCTCTTTATCACAGACTGGAGTCACAGGAAAATGAGCTCCAGATTATGAGGTATTTCTCTGCATTTGTGTTTAAATGAGACATTATTTAAATATGATTACTGATTATAGTGTAAAAACACATTTCATGTCTAAATCACATTAAAACTCATAAAACTCTAAAATATCTCTCTGCTGTTTCCTCTGAAAACAGGGAAAAGGAAAAAGAATTGAAGTCAGTCAATCAAAGGTATTTTTCCCGCAGTTTGACATAAAACATTACAGTTTAAATTTAATCTGTAGAGACTCACACAGAGAAAATCGGCAGTTAAAAAGTTTTATTGGCCCGAACGTTTTGGCGCTCGGTCACCGGCAGAAATGCTGAGAATCGCTGAGATGATCGGCTCGGGGCGAAGCTCAGGGTAATCTTCCCCCGGGACAAGACAGGCTTGGTGGAGCAGAGCCTGAAAAGGAAGGAGCCTGGAGCCTGGAAGATGAACGGGAGGATGAGGGGGGAGACGGGGAGGAGGTTAGCTGAGGCGGAGGCGTGGTAATTGATGATGCCAATAGGCTGAAGAGAATCTCACAGCTTGAATTTACGCCTAGGCTTCATAATTGTAACCTGAGAATCTCAGTTCACTCATCAGTTCTGGGATTTTATATCAGAAATGTGAAATTAATGGTTTTATTCTGGTATCTTTACGACAGTCTGACTGAAAATTTGTTGTATTTTAAAATAGACTGGCTGAGGCAAAAACATCCCATGACAATGAGATCCAGAAGATGAGGTATTTTTCTCTATTTGTTTTTACATGTGCCATTAAAGCTGAGGTACATAACTTTTATTAAAAAATGTTTTGTTTTTTTTTGGTTGTTTTACATGTTTGTTAGAACTGTCACCATGTCCTTACAGTATAACATGAGACAGATAATCAGAAAAAAACTTTAGCTTTAGAAATTAGCCACTCCCAGTCAAAAACAACCTAGCAAAGCCAGGAGGAGAATGCTGTCAATCAAGCTCATGTATGCACTACTCACTGAGCTTATGGAGGAGAAATAACTTACTGTTCAAGGGAAACTGTTTATTCGCTTGTCATGGTAGCTAGCCTGAACATTCATGGCAACGTCTGCTGATGGGGAGAAGCTGTAGCATAGCAGAGAGAAAAGGGGAGAGAGTGTGAGCAGCATGTACACAAGGGTGACTGATAGCGCTAGGACCCTCCTCCTGGCTCTGACTGGTTGTTTCTGACTGAACAGGTTCATACTCATTTGGAAACAGCAATACTAATGTTTTAACTCAGGAATCTTCAGATAGTGGAATAACCAGGAGGTTTTCAATGGGGTTCAGTGCTGAGGTCTCTTCATTTTTTCTAGAGCTGTGTATCTAAAGCAAGTAATTTCACCTTTTATAGATCTGCTTTAGTAAAGAAGGAAGAAGAACTGAAATCAGTCAATGAAAGGTATTTTCTTCTCACAAAAGCCTGAAATAACACATAATATATAAGATATAAATCTGGGTGTTTCAGTTCATTTTACTGCAGAATTGATGTAAGGAAAAACTTTTATCTATTTCATTTTTATCACAGCCTGGAATCACATGACAATGAGCTCCAGATGATGAGGTATTTTTCTGCATTTGAGTTTAGTTGAGACATTAACTAAAATATAATCACTGATTATAAACTGTAAAAACTGAATTGATGTCTACATCACAACAATAAAACTTTTTTAAGGTCATAAAAACCTAAAATATCTTTCTGCTGTTTCCTCTGAATCAGAGGAAACAACTTTTTTTTTAGTTACTAGTGTTCATTAAAATTGATACATTGACAGTAAGAAGAAACTAGAGAGCAATTTGCTGATTATGTTAATCTGGGAAGAACTTTAAGAACAAATAATGGTGCTATATCTGGAGATACATTTTCATGATGTGAGGTAAAAATATACTTTAATCATCTTTTATTTTATTTAATGAAGAGACTATTAACATTTCTGGAGTATTAACTGACATATGTGAAATTATACAAATAATTTCACCCTTTATAGATCTAGGATAACACAGAAAGAAGAAGAACTGAAATTTTATTCTTTAATTTTCAGATCTGCACTGAAACAGAAAGAAGATGAACTAGAATCAGTTAATAAAAGGTTTGTTCACACAACAAGATAACAATGTTCATGTTAAAACTATGTTGTGAGGAACATGATCTGTTCTTTCTTTAACTCAGATTGGCTGAAACAGAGATTACTCATGAAAAGGAGATCCAGATGATGAGGTATTTTACTGCGTTAAGTGTTTAGATGAGACATTAAACATTATTATTAATTATAGAGAATAAAAACAGGATTCATGTCTAAATCACAACATTAAAACCCTTTTAAGGTCATAAACATCTAAAATATCGTTCTTCTTTTTCCTCTGAAAACAGGGAAAAAGAAAAAGAACTGGAGTCAGTTATTCAAAGGTATTTTTTCCAAAGTTTGACATAAAACATTAAAGTTTAAATATTGTAATCTGAGAATCTCAGTTCACTCCACAGTTCTGGGATTTTACTTTGAAATATGTGAAATTAATGGTTTTGTTCTGGAATCTTTATGACAGAATGAGTCAAACAAAGACATCACTAGAAAATGAGCTGCATGAAGTGAAGTAAGTAGTGAGGTTTTCCTAGTAGATTTTAACCAAATCACCTGGGTAAATACTGAAATGTGGAGGAAGGTTTGGAGTTTCTACATGATCCTGAGGTCCAAGGATTCAGTCCTAGTTTCACAGAATCGTCTTGGAGTTGGACTTTTGTCTGAGAAAGGTTTTTTTGTAGGGGGTTGTGTTAATATGTAAGTTACTCTGCCTTGTTTCAGTTGAGGTTGGGTGAAAGTAAACATGCAGTTTACCAGAACACTGTAGTTTTGTTAAAAGCCAAAATAAATTAATCATCCTATTGACTCTTTTTCTCTAAATAAGATATTTTCACATATTTTATTCTTCTCTCCTCAGGTCTAACCACAAACAAAAAGAAAATGAACTACAATCAATTATTAAAAGGTATTGTTCACACATCAAGCTAACAGAACATGTTTCATCTTCAGGTATCAGGATGATAAAGTTCTCCTAACAGTTTGCTCTTTTAAAGATCATGGAAGAAGTTTAATGCATTACAAGTTCTCTGGTGTTCTTGTTGAATCTGTTTATGAAGAAAATTATATCTGTTCTATCTTTTACTCAGACTGACTGAGACAGAAACTTCTCATAAAAAAGAGCTCCATAAAGTGAAGTAAGTTTTTCTATCCATCCATCCATTTTCTTCCACTTTATCCAGGGTCGGTTCTTTTCTTATTTTTATCGTTATCTTCATAGATTAATAAGTCATTTTTTACAGAAAGTGTTTTTGGGAAAAAAGAAAACACTTCATGCAAATCTTCTTTTGACCTTTATTATAGGAAGGTGACAATGTTACCCAGTCATATGTTTAATTTCTGAAATGTACAGAAGAGCTTAGAGTTCCTACATGAGGCTGGGGTCCAAGAATTCAGGTTTGGTTCCACAGAACCACAATAGACTTGGAATTTTGTCATAGAGAAGTTAAATATTATTTTTATTGTAATATATTGGTTACTCTGAATTATTTTACTTGGGTTTGGGTTACAAAAAACATGTAGTGTATGAAAGCACTATATAATTATTTAAAATGCTAATAATAAAGAAATCTTCCTACTTACTATTTGTCCAATGATGGACTGGTGATCTGTCCAGGGTGTACCCCGCCTCTCGCCAGTTGACCGTTGGCACCAGCACTATCTGCACTAGAGACAAGAGTTTATAATACTGGATGGATGAATGGATTTACTATTTGTCTCAAAATAAAAAGGCTAGTTTTTCACAGATTTTATTCTTTATTCTTCAGATATGACCTTAAACAAAAAGAAAAAGATCTGGCATCAGTTTCTAACAGGTACTCATCATTGTTCAATGTAACGTATTTTTGATTGCAAGTTCATTTGATGGTGAATTAATTAGATGGACGAGACAAATATAGAAAACATTTTATGTGGGCGTGTTTGTGTGTGGGTGCAATTTTTGTTTTGTTTTTTTACTATAGAAGACATGTTCTGGTATTATTTTATCTGTATTTTAAGCATTAATTGAAACCAATGCTGACTATGACCTGTTGAGACAATTTGATTGGACTTTGTTGACCAATCAGACACACAAAGTTTTCCACTCTGTGCTAAATGAAATTAAAAACAGTATATAGATTGATGCTGAATACTCTATTGTAAAGTATCACTTTATTACTTCTGAAGTCCTGTTTGTTGAGAAGAAAAGAACAACTTGTTTAGAAAAAATGTGGTTTTCTGTTATTCACACAAAACTATTTAAAAAGAAATTGAGAGATTGACAGGTTTTATGGCTGCATGTCCAGGCTTACTGTAAATTTTCTGTTTTTGTTTACATTGTTAAATATTTTGCATTTTTATTGATTTCACTTCAGAATTTGCGTTAAAAAGTAAACATATCTACTTTATTTTAACACAGACTGGCTGAAACACAGACTGCTTATGAAAATGAGCTCCATGAGATGAAGTTTGTATTTTTTAATTCTTCTCTTGAAACAGTGATTGATAATATATTTAACACATGTTGTAGAAACACAATTGCTCATTATTAAAATGTCAAAAAGTCTTATGAGTTTATGTAATGTTTTTTTATATATTTAACCATATTGGACAGTTTTCTCACTTTCAATCTTTCCAATCTACAGATCTGCTTTAAGAGAAAATGAAGAACTAAAATCAGAGATTAAAAGGTATTGTTCACACAACAAGCTAACAGAACATGTTTCAGCTCTGTATCATAATGCTAAGTGGAAAAAGATCATCTAACATTTTGCTTGTTTAGAGATCATCAAAGAAGTTCAATGCATTACAAGTTCTCTGATGTTCCTGCTGAATCTTTTAAGAACATGATCTGTTTTATCTTTATCACAGTCTGACTGAAACAAAGACATCACTAGAAAATCAGCTCCAGCAAGTAAAGTAAGAGTTTTTATTTGTAGATTTTCATATCACCTGGGTAAATAATGAAACATGGAGGAGGGTTTGGAGATCCTATATTATGCAGTCTTAGTTTCACAGCACAATCTTGGAGTTGGACAGAGTGAAGATTTTGTCTTTTTTTTGGTCTACATAAATATGTTACTCTGCCTTGTTTCAGTTGAGTTTGGATCAAAGTAAACATGTAGTGCACCAGAACACTGTAATTTTGTCAAAAGCCAATATAAAATAAATAATATCTAAATAAATCATCCTATTGACTAAATAACAATAAGAGATTTTCAGACATTTTATTCTTCACTCTTCAGGTCGAACCTTAAACAAAAAGAAGAAGAACTGGAATCAGAGAATAAAAGGTATTTTTCACAAGTCAAAGCTAAAAAACAATGATTGATAATATATTTAACACATGTTGTAGAAACACAGTTGCTCATTATTAAAATGTCAAAAAGTCTTATGAGTTTATGTAATGTTTTTTTTATATATTTAACCATATTGGACAGTTTTCTGACTTTCAATCTTTCCAATCTACAGATCTGCTTTAAGAGAAAATGAAGAACTAAAATCAGAGATTAAAAGGTATTGTTCACACAACAAGTTAACAAAACATGTTTCAGCTCCAGATATTAGGATATTATGTGGAAAAGTTCATCTAACAGTTTGTTTATTTAGTGATCATGAAAGAAGTTCAGTGTGTTTCAAGTTCTCTGATGTTTCTGCTGAATCTGTTTATGAATAAAAGTATCTGTTATGTCTTTAACTCAGACTGACTGAGAGAGAAACTTCTCACAAAAAGGAGATCCAGGAGATGAGGTATTTTTCTTTATGTGATTTTACATGAGACGACTAGAATATATTTTCTGATCATAGATTGTAAAACATTAGTTTTGTCTACATCACATTAAAGCTCTTTGGAGGTCATATAAACTTTAAATATATTTTGCATATTTCTGTTAAATACAGGAAAAACGTAGAACTGGAGACAATCGATAAAAGGTATTGTTCCCACAATCTGAAATATCACATTTTAAACATTATATCTCTGAGAAACTCCATTTGCTCATCAATTGTAGAATTTTCCTTCAACATGTTATGATGGATTTTTTTCACATGTGAATCTATCAGAACATGTTCAGCTCCAGGTATCAGGATGCTAAATGTTACAGTTCATCTAACAGTTTGTTTGTTTAGAGATCATGAAATAAATTCAGCGTGTTGCAAGTTCTGTGATGTTCCTGTTGAATCTATTTATGAAGAAAAGTATCTGTTATACCTTTACTCAGACTGACTTCTCATGAAAAAGAGATCAATTCATTGTTTATTTACAGGAGACAATAACCCAATAAATTATTAATCCTGGACAGTTGCAACATATATGACCTAATAAAACAATGAAGACTCAATGTTTTATAAGTTCATTTAAATCTTTATTAAATAACATGTTTCTGTGTTCTTTACAGATCAATTTTAGAACAAAAGGAGGAAGAAGTGAGATCACTAAATCAAAGGTATTGATTCAGGAGACCTTGAACAGCTTATATGATAATACTGAGTTTTCAATATCAATTATCAGTTTCTTTGTAAATTTTAAACAATTGTTACTTTGAGATTTTTTGCAAATGTTATTGTACTGTGTTTTGAGATGGTTGATTTTGGATTGTTCACTTATATTAAATTCAGATCACTATTTATGTTTTACAGTTTGACAGACATGGAGAAAAAACTCATTGTGACAGAGTACGTAATATTTTGTTTACCTTATTAAAGTTTAAAAACTTTAACAGATGTAAAATGCATATCAGGTTAAGAGAGGATGTAGCACCAGGATGCTACATTCAGGATGTTTCTCATCTAATAAGCGTTTTAATATCAGTGGCAACATTAAAACCTCTAATTGATTTTGTTACAATAACATGCAAGCATTTTGTTTAACAGAACCTCTCTGAAACGAAAACAGCAAGAATTCACTTCCTTCAAAGACAGGTACTTTAACATTTAAAATTACTGTATATAAATTGTTTACAATTATAAAATGTATTTTCTGCAATGTATCCTAAGAAATAGGATGTTTGTAGATGAAAAATGTAAAGGTCATACTTCTATTTTCTGTTACAGAATGGCAGGACAGTTATTTGTTTCCAAACCTGCTGCAGAAGCTGAAGACCTTCACAAGCAGAAATTAGAGGAAACAATGTAAGATTTCTTTAGAAATTACACTGATTAAGGGATTTTGAGAAGTTTACGTCTTTTATGTATATTTATCCCTTTGTCTTTCAAGCACTTGTATTTAGTGTAAATGAATATGTTCAGTTTATGGAGAAGGAGCTAAAAATTAGGGTGATGGCAAAGAAAATGTTGCAACTTCAAAGATTTGAATCATCTAAATACCAAAAAAACAAACAAGGAAAGTCTAGTTTAGCAATTATACAGAAGATTTGTTTTATTCCCAGTAGTTAGGTTTTAATTGATAAGGGTATAAATTTTCAGCTCATCATTTTTAAAGGAATTTAAATATTGACCTTGGTTGCCTCATTAGTGATAACAATGGTCTCCTCTGTTGCCTGTCAGTGTGATTGTCTCTGATTACAATTCATGAGCCTGACACCATGGACTGTAAAATTAGTAAAGTTACACTGTTAAAAGTTACCAGCAATAATTTGAATTATTTTGCATGTTGGAAAATGTTTTTCTAAACCATATTTTCACCATGTTTTTCATTCATTCATAACTGTCATAGCTATCACAGCTGTCACTTCACAGTTTTCAGCTAAGTAAATATTTAGCTTATTAATTAGATATCTAGCTTGAAACTGAGAAATTCATAAATGAATGACTGAGATTTTACACAATCTTAATAGTGAAATATCACATTTACATGTAAATAATCATTTCATTATAAAGACAAAAGAAAATGAAATCATTAGGCTAAAAGCACAGGCAGTTAGATGCCTTGAATATTTCAGTATCAGTGTCAATAGAATAAACAATACTGGTTGAGCTCTACTGCTGTTACATTATTTTAACACTTGTTGAGAGAATCATTTAATCTAACTTCTTAGTTCAGTGAATATTTTTTATGTAAATCTGCCAGAAGTATTAATAATTTTGGCAAGTCACATAGACTGACATTTTTGCACACAATTTCCCTTTTTGTAGATCTGCTCTAAGAAACAAAGAAGAAGAATTTAAATCATTGAAGGAAAGGTAAAATTCACACAACAAGCTCAAAGAAAATCATTCATTTAAACACTTCTGTCATTTTATGGCATAAACTGTGTTGTGGAGATTTAATTAGTCAATTCTTTGCCACAGGCTTACCAAAACAAAGGCATCACATGAAAATGATCTTTATCATATGAGGTAATAATTGTTCTGTCTCCCCATCATCACAATATCATCACAATATTAGGGTTCAAGAGCTTTCAGCTTATATATATATATATATATATATATATATATATATATATATATATATATATGGAAAAACTAAGTGCATAGTTTATTAGTTATTTATTTTAAAACTTTGTTTATTTTTCCCCTCATAGATCTGAACTGAAACAAAAAGAGGAAGAAGTGAAATCCCTCAAACAGAGGTATAAGTCACGTAACAAGCTCAGCTATCAAATTTATATTCAGTTCTGTCAAATCTGCATTTTGTTTGCATTATGTCATTTAAATACTGCAGGCTAAACAGTGAGGAATGAGTCATGATTGCTTAAAATAGACTTTTAAAAGTGTTTTTCCCATCCAGCATGTTCTGGAACTATCTTTAAAGCTTCACTTGTGATCTAAAGCACAAACAACTGACTGCAAGAGGAAGCTTTTAGCAGAGAATCAGTTTATTAATTCAAGATAAAAAATCTCTAAGCAGCAATCTGCAACCCAAATTAGTTTGGTTTTGATTACTTCAGCTAAACTCACCTGCAAAGGAATAAGATACAAAGACGTATCTTAAGACATCACTTGTTGTGAATCAGCATAATATAAATTAACTTAATTACCTTCTGCCTTCAGTCCTGCATATTAAAGTAAATAATGACAAATATTTTATTTAATTAAAGACTGCAGGAATCAGCAGATGTGAGATCCAGCCCCCAGCGTTGTAACCCACAAGGATGTGAACACAAAGAAAGGTTTGATTTTTAAATTAATCATAAAATACCATGAATAACCAGAAATCAGAGAACTGATGATTTTAATAACTTGTATCTTTTAACACAGTATGACTCAGATGGAGACGTTTTACAAAGAGAAGCTCACAAAGGCCCAGTAAGAAATTTTCCAATGTCATTTTGTTTAGCAAGTTCCCACCTAATATTTAACCTAATGATTTATATCTGCAGGTCTTCATTCAACTGTTAATATTATATCAATGTTTGATTATAACTGAACTCAAATGATGTGTCTCTCAAAGCTTCACTTTTCCCTCCACAGATCTGAAACAGCCAAAAAACAAAAAGAACTGAAATCAGTCAAAGACAGGTACAGAAAGATGAAACATCATATTTACTGACCTGCTGCATAAATAACCAAACTAACTGTTTGACAGACTGGCAACACAGATGGCCGCTTCACTAAAAACAGGAGACACTGAGAGCATGAACAACCCGGTCAGTAAAACCAGACTGACTGAGATGTACGACAACCTGAAACTGCTGCAGTGGCCAAAAGTCAAAGATCAGCTGAAGTCCAGGAAGATCAACCCAAAGGAGGCCAAAGATCTGATTCAGGTAGATCTGATCTCAGGACATTAAGCTGCTGGGTTTAATGTCACTGTGGATCTCATTTGACTGATATGGAACTGATCTCTGTAGAAAACATTTGGAAATGCATCAGATAAAATGAAGAGAAGGAAGCAGCAGATAGAAGAGATGTTCCAACAGTCTGAGTCCAGCGGTGGACTGACTCCTCAGAAGGTAACTGGACTGTGGAACAGCTTTCTCTACAGAATCATTAAAGCAGCATGAGGAAGTGTGTAAGCAGCATGAAGAGGTGTGTAAGCAGCATGAGGAGATGTGTAAGCAGTATCTTCCTGTGTTCCAGGTTAAAGAGTACAGACAGCTCACAGTTCAGAACCTGCAGATGGTTCTGTTCCACACCAACAAAGAAGAACTTCTGAAGGTATGTTTACAGAAGATCCAGTTTGGAAACCAGGCAGAAAACAGATACATTTATAGCTCTGATGGAGCAATCAATGTGTAACATTGAACATTTCCTTCTCAGACTGGTTTCCCAGAATGTTTAGGTGAATTTCCAGAGGAAGTGAAGGTGGATCTGAGACCTCTGACCTCTGAATGCTACTGGCTGAGCTGCTTGATGGCTCTAAACAATCCTCCTCTTCAGCCGGACTGGAAGAACCATGTTCCTGGATTTGACTCCTGGGATATTTTTCCTCGAGAAATCAAACCACCTGTCATGTAGAAGAAGCAGATGCAGAAATGAGGAAAACAGATTCTGACATCACTTCTTGTTTCTTAATTTTTATATTAAGGGTATTTGTTCATTTGTGGGATTTCCTTTGTATAACAATATGACAAATAGAAAAAAAAAGGGGAATTCTTTCTACTTTTAAGCTGGAGTTCTTACCGGGAAACATAGCTGCTGTATTTTAATACCTGGAGTTTTTTTTCTATATCTTTATTTTTTTCTACACTCTGAAAAAAATCCATTGAAGATTCTTAGAAAACACAAATCATGTTAACGTATATATTAGCCTTCAAATGCATCTTCTGCATAGAGTTTGGTTTTGTAGTGTGAAATGTTTGTGAAAGTGAGTTGAATTATGTCCAAGTCAAGGTACCAATCCACGACCAGAGAGATGCTGGAAATCAACAAACAAAATCCCTCTGGATGGTTATTGTTCCTGCAGTCACAGCAATATTTTTTTAAGATTGTCTGTAGATGTTGACTTCAGAGATCTAATCCAATTCTTCCAAACAAATACCTCTTACATAAATGTCATCATCATCAATTTTATTTTCATTTTAATGAAAAGCAGCTGCATGGAGATGGATTGGTTGCCACTTCTGCCTTGGAGGAAGAAGATCCTGGGTTTCACTCACATGTTATCCCGTTCCTTATTGGAGTTCTGTCCAGGTCCAAAAACATGATTTCTATGGATGAATAAAAAAGAATCAATATCTGGATTTGTAGTTTAGTCTCTTAACAGAAGTCCTACATATAGAACAATATGAAAATGTAGGTTGTCCCTGATTCTGAATGAACAAAACATGTGGATGAGCTTCCATTCAGATATTTCACACTTTTCTATTCCTTTAGTAGGCAAGCAATTCTCAGGAAGCTACAGTCACAGCTTGTTGCCACCAGAGGTCACTGTCAAACCAAAGATTCAGTCATTTCTCAGGTCCGTGACCTTTAGATACTGCGAGTCCGCAGCATCTAAAGGTCAACCAGCGACCTGCTTTAACATCTGAGCAGCAGAAATCTGGTTCAGAGGCTTTAATATCAGGAGACGTGTTTCTGCTGCTGACATGGTCATCACATCATAGGAAGGAAATTATTGATACTTTCAAAATAAAATTCATTACAAAATTACATTCTTACCTTTACCTTACTTTTTATATCTTACTACTTTCTTCTACAGAGGATCATTGCTTTAACTACCTGTGAGTAAATATGAAAATTTTTAAAATACCACAATACATGGAAAGCAGGACATGAAGAAAATAATTGTAACTTGATAACAAAAGCTCTCTTATTTAAAACTGTGAAACAGTTGTTAGCAGAATGGATGATTGTTCAAATTTCACTTTTTAATTTTCTTTTACTTTGTTTCCATTTACGCTTAGCATCTTTTTAATATCTTTCTCTTTCACTGAGTCTACAGCCAACAATAGAGACTGAAATGCTGTTTATGCATTATTTTTCATATCAGGGTTAAAATTTGAAGCAACTCGATACCTGTTACACCAACAAAGTGCCACGATGTGTGTTAGTTGGTGGACCCAAATACAGCAGGTTCAGCCATAAAGTTCATCTTGTAGATTTAATGAAAAAAGAACAAAGCAAGAACAAAAACTTACAAAATCACATGAAACCCACAGAGCCAGACCAAAACAACAACATGAAGAATCAGCAAGGAGTGGGTAAACGCCTGCTGAGCTGGAGAAGGGTTTAGTGTGGGAGTGGCCGCTGGAACAAAAGATCTGGGCTGATTGCTAACAAGGTGCAGGTGTGAGGAGGGAAAGCAGGAGGCAGACTGAGGACGGAAAGAAAGAACGTAAAGGACTAGGAAATGAATCTGACACTAATGAATAACTAGACCCATGAAACATAAACTAGAGTAAAAAGGAATAATTAGAGACAAAAACAGAAACAAGACTGAAGAAAGAAAGAGATTAACAAATACAAAAAAACAAACAAACCTGAAAACATCCCAGGATCCTAATACAAGGAAGCATTTTGTTGTTATTTTAAGCATGTTTTATTCAAGTTATAAGCATATGAACAGTGATCTGAACAAACTGGTGCTATTTAAGATGGGTTTTTTTGTGGGTTAAAAACAGAAAATTTTATTTTTCCATCAACTAAATAATAAAGCAGCACCCTGACGTTGTGCATCACACAGTGGGGTGATTATGCTTAAAATGATTACTAATTAAGAAAAAGGTTGTGACTTTTTTCAATAATATTTGATAGATTTCAGTGAAAGTTTCTTCCAAGATTTCACAAGGTTTTGTTGTTTTACACTAACAAAATCACTGTGCTTCAACACCTTCAAGGTTTTCTTCTTCTAGTTTTATAGTAGAATAAAATTCTGAAAAATATTTATGTATTTTTGTCAAAAAAATAATGGACATATAATAAAATACTATCTTAAAAATTGTTCGAGAAGCGTCTGCTGAATATCTTGAGGTAACTATGATGCTTTTATTTTGATAAAGTCTTCCGGAAGTGATTTCCTCAGCTTGACAGAGTGATTCAGCTGCAGAGAAACGGAGCTCAGCTTCATCCCTGCGCAGTTTCTGGTCCTGTCCCAGAAACCAGCTGCTGGATCCGGATCAACGCCGCAAAGGAGATACCGGACCAGGCCGAACCGAACCCCAGCAAGCTGATCCGAACCGAGCCGAGCTGAGCCAGGCCAGAATAAAGACAGAGACAGACAGGCGGCTTCATCTCCTTCTGCAGACTGAGCGGAGTCTTCCTCACCGGTACGAACCGATTCTGGTGGTCTGACCTATCTGCGCGTGTCTGTGGGTCTGTGTGCGCGTGTGGGCCACTCCCTTTCATCGGCTCTACCTGCAGACTCACTGATCAGGTGATCAGAGCATCCTTCATCTGACCGGAAACACACGTGTGTCCTAAACACACGGGGTGAGGTCATATGTGCGTGTAAATGTATGTGTGTGTGTAATGAAAAAAAAATCTGGAGGATAGATCCGTGAAAATCAGCTATTAATCACAGCCTGTATGAATGATGATCAATAATCAGCCTCATGTGGCAACCTGGGGCCTAAGCAGCCAAATAGAGAGAAAAACTGTATATATTTCCAATAAGCACGGTATGCATTTGTTGTGATTTCATACAGCAGAAGGGCCACTTTCCTAAGCAATCAGTGATAATATCATAGGTAAACAGAAGATTATATTTCTGTTTGTATATTTATCATATTTCTTTTTTGATTTATGGGTTATATAAAGGAAGTGTTTGAAACTAAATGAATAAAATTAGAAATATATTTAAAGAAAAATACATGTGAAGGATTGGCAATAAATGTGTTCAGTTTTGTTTAAAAGCCAGACTTTTTAGTGACTTGAATTGAATAACATTTACTTGAGTAACTTTTTGGAAAGATGTACTTTTAGAATTATTTTTTATTATGTTCTACTTTTTAATTTTACTTGAGTAAAGTTGATATGAAGTATCACTCCTACTTGAGTAATTTCTTGGACGGCTGTTTGCCATTTAAATCTAAATATAAAGTATTTTAATCTGTTTTCTGTTTAACATGATGTGGAGAGAAGAGATTTAAAGGTAGAAATAATGAAATGATCTGTCAGCAGTGTGTTTCCTGTCTGTACATAAAGTAAATGCTTATTTTTCAGTGTCAGCAGAGATGAGAACATCCTGTTGGTTCCCCTTGATTAAACTGATCCAGGATCAGTGATGTGGGCTCAGTTTCTGCAGCGATCCAACATGGCTGCCTCAGCGCTGACAGTGTGTGTGTTTATCCTGCTGCAGGCTGAGATCAGAGGTCAGTAAGAAGCACAACACATCATCATCATCTTCATCATCAGCAGACAGAACAACTGGGAGCTGAACTCACTGCATGCTGCATTTATAAATCTGACGTGACTGTTTAGTCTGTATCAGCTGCTAACAGCTCTATTAACCTCACATCCAGTCTAAGATGTATATTTTTAATTACGAGAATAAAGTCATAACATTATCAGAATAAAGAAGCCATATAATCAGAATCAAAATGGTAAAATTTGGTTTTAATGAGGAAAAAAGCTTTTAATAGGATCTGACGTGGCCAAATCCATGTCGTGTTTTCTTCAAAGTACACACAGTCGTTAACACAACCATTTCAAAGTCCTAGTGCTGATAATAATTTGATGCAGATGTGTTAAAAGATGAACTATTTCTTTATTTGTAAAACCGATACCAACATCACAAGTTGCTCAACATTTCTCATTTTAATTTTTTATTTTTCATGTAGAAATTCTCACAAAATTACTCCTTCATTGACTTTATTCAGTCACAATATTATGACTTTATTCTTCTAATTAAAAAAAAAAGTTTTTTTTCCAGCCTGACCCTAATTCCAGAGAATTAAAGGAATTCCTATAAACTAACTTTTTTAAATTTTCTGATCTCAGTTGTTGTTTGTTCTGGTACTCAGTCTCAGATTAGATAATGACAATATCTGATTTTTTTCTTTCTAAACTGATTTTGTTGTTTCTTGCTGAATAAAAACCTGTAAAAACAGATCAGATGATGAGTTTCCATCATGCCCTGACATGTTTTGACCCTGTGAGATTTTTGCTGTTTTTCCTCACTGACACGTTGATTTAGTACCAAACTTCAACATCAGTCTGTAACAGATCCTGATGTTTGGCATCTGAAGCTGCAGGGACGTTTTTTTTCTTCAGGCCCACATTCCTGAAGTGTTTGTTCAGTTCCTGCAGCTCCTGATGAACATGTTCGCCTCACTTCCTGTCTATTCCTGATTCCTGACGTTCAGAAAGACGTCGGGCGGTCTGGGCCGGTACTGTTGTTGAGCAGATGGAGCTGATAAGAACCCTCCACCCTCGGCTCATTGTGACTTCCAGCAGACTAAACACTGAGACTCTGCTAGCTCTGATGAATTACTGAGAGCTGATACACACACCCTTGATTATGTTCCTCCAGGAACCTTAACAGAACCTTACTTAGTTTGTGGTAGTTTGTAGTTTTAGCAACAGGATGGCAGTAAAACACAACACATTGTTCTCTAAGGTACTTTTCTCATTGAATTATGTCATTTTACTGTAATAAACTCATCTAATAACAATATTTTTTTGCAAATCTGCACTGCTCTCCCATCCTTCTCATTCTGCTGCTCTTGTTAGTTTTGTAAGTTTACTTTTCTGACAGTTGTAAAACTTTATCATGTTTTTGTTGATGGAATAACTTCAGGAACAGAGAAGTAGGTTATGAAGTTGACAGTTTCAGTCTCTGTTAAAGTGGTTCTCTGTAGGAATTGTTGCTCTGTATAAATTGTTGCTCCGTATAAAGTGTTGCGCCGTATAAAGTGTCCGGTGAGACGTGTAGTTGGATCATCAGATTAACAATGTTGATGTAAAACAGCCTCAGGCCTCCGATGTTCCCGCTCGCTCTTCAAACTCTTTCTCCGATGCTGTCAGTGTTTATAGCCGTTGAGGCCTCAGAGTGTTTGACGTTCGTCAAAGTTCCTGTTGGTCCTTAATATTGTAACACTGCTATGTTGGTTAAATACATGTGTTACCACAAAATAGGAGATCGTGAGTGGAGACAGAGCAGCACAATGAAAAAGAAGAGCATGTCTATCCAGACTTTTTACTTAGCCTTCATCCAATAGAACAACGATTTTCAGCCCATACAAAAACCACAGAAGAAGAAACAAAACAACTTCTCTTAGAGGCACAGCATGATTTCTTAACCATAGATCAACATCAGTAAATAACTGACCCTGTATGTAACCACATTAATAAATTTAATTACCTAAATAAATCATCTTACAATAGCAACTTTGTAAGTCTTAAATTTGTTCTTGTGCTTCTAATTTATGTTGGTTGTGGTAAGTAGGATTGATAATCCTGATGAAAGAGCACACTGCCATAGAAAGTACAGTTTTTATGAGAGAGACTACATCTGTTCAGTATGTGGTGCTTCTTAAAGCCACATCTGCATAAACTGGCATAACTCATTGCTTCCAAGTGAAGTGATTCAGCACACCAGCGTTCATTTTATTGTTGGTGTGTTAAGTTGGGAACAATGGTTAGAATGGGTACCCTGACTGGTTTTAAGAGCCATATGCAACAATATGATGCACTGTGTTCTCTAACACCTTTGCATTATCTTCTTTGTCTGGAAACCATGGATCAGCCTAAAGACCAGCAACAACTAGTCTTAGCTGTTTTTAACAGCCATAATGTTATGGCTGACTGGCAGCGTTCTCTGTTTACAGGTTTGCAGTCGGAGGACCAAGAGGAGAGAATCTGTGCGTTTGCCAGCAGCCTGAAGGGGGCGGAGCCTGTCTCCACCAATGAGCTACGAGGAGAGGTTCAGGAGAACGGCACGATACGCTGCAGTCGCGGCTCCCGCTGCTATGGATTGTGGGAAAGACTCGCGGACGGAGAGATGCAGCTGCTGAACCAAGGTCAGGAACGTTCAGGAACGCTTTTCCATTCAGAGTTTGAACCAAAAGGTCTGGTCCAAACTGTTCTGGTTGACCCAGCAGGTTGTTGTCTTTCAGTAACAGAAAACAGAGTTTGGAAAACAAACGAACAATTTACATAACTTTCATTTCCTCTGAATATTAGATTAACAGTCATTTATTGCTGAGTTTTTATGATTTGAAGCATCTTGTTCAGTGTTTCCTGATCGATCTGAGCGTTGTCGACGGGAGAAGGAAGAAAAAACTTATTGTTTTATGATTTGTCTGATTTTAATCTGACAGTTTAGGCATATATATATATATACATCTCCTTTTTCTCAGACTTTAAAAGTTAGAGGTGAATTTTATCAGGAGAAAAAGCCTCTTACTCTTAGTTAAGTAATCTGCTGCTCTGAAGCTGCAGACGATCCAACTGCTGTATGATCCTAATGTGATTAAACTCCTCTATTCATGTCAGGAGTAGAGTTTGTTATTATTATCACAAAAATAAGATATCATGTAAAATATAACTTTATTAGAAGTGGTGGAAATTAACTGGACAGTAAAGAAAAAGCTATCAAACCTCAACGGTCTTTCTAGCTGCTGCTCGGAGTCTTGACCTCAGGTTTACTCACATTAAAAGGAATTATGGGATGGAGTAATCTGATTTCCTCTCATTCAGGAAGCTCCAGTGTTCCTGTGGAGGAAACAAAGGAGATAATGAGAGAACGACTGTAGCTGTTTTCATTTCAGCATGAAATCTCTGCTGGCGTTTAGGAACTTCCAGGTCATTTCACTCAGTTTCTGTTGGCTCACACAGCAAACATTCATATCCCTGAAACCTTCACACATTTTGCTTTGTTACAACCACAAACATCAAAAGTATTTTATTTGGATTGTGCATGACAGAAACACAGAAAGGCCAGGAGTTTAATGTATTAATTTCAATTAATTAATTACATAGATTTTAATGCATCAAAATTTTTTATTTAGTTAATTTCATTTATTTTAACATGCAAAGTTGGCAGCCAGAAGCTTTGTATTTGTTTGATTCTGACGCGCAAACAACATCCGCAAAAAATAGTGATGGACAACAAAGCTGCTTCTATTGAGTATGGGTATAATAGCACTTTGCACCACTCTGATGAGGGAATATCCTTAATACCTGATTAAAAATAATAAATATCTTTATCGTGGAGCTGCTTGTCTACTTATTCAACACTTTAGCAGCAAAAATGGTTTTTGAATAGAAGATGTTGCTAGTAGTTTTTGATTAAAATTATTAAGTAAAGACCCTGAAATTAACTTGATTAAAAATTTTACTTGCGTTCCACCACTTAAACAAAGTATTGCATTACACTGAAGAGAAAGGAACATATATGGGTTTCAATTCAGTTCTGAAAAACATATACCAAGACAATTTCACAGAAATTATTGCAGTAAGCCTCTTGAGGTCGATCCCGACCAGATTGGCACATCTAGAAACAGACATTTGTTAATTTAATTTAGCAAATCAAGCTCAGTCAGACTGGGTGGAGCATCTGTTGGGTTGTTGTTCTGCTAGAAGTAATCCTCTGCCCCAGTCTCTTTTACAGTCTCTTTTACAGCCTCTATCTAAATACAGAACAGAGACAGTGTGTTTAAAGTAATGTGTAGTTATGGCATTTTGCCTGTCAAACAAAAAGTAAAATAGTTGTCCCATCTTACCAGAGGATATTCTTCCACATATTTAATGTTTCTCCTAAATGGCTTGTCAATTTACAAACTGAACTTCTCATAATTTTCTTTCAGTGTTGCCTTTCATCTTGTCGATCTTTGATAAAGGCTAGATTTGGTATGTGCATGACTAATATCTGTCCCGCCAACAAACAGTGGTCTTGCCTGTGGATGTCTGTTGCCATGGTGATCTGTGAAGACAATTTGTTGCACTTAGTTTTATCTAAGATTAATGAGTATGAACGATTATTTCCAAACGTAAATATTTTAAGGTATGCATCATTGTTGTTTTATTTCACAATTCTGTACATCTTTGTGTTGACCTCTATGTCACATAAAATTTCTATCACTTAAAAAGTTTATCATATTGTTTCAGAAACTGCAGTTAATTACTTTTCCATAGCACTGTAGAAGCTGTTGCAGCAGTAATGCAGAGGTAATCCATCATTTAACCAGTTCCTGTTGTCAGAAGTGTTTGACTAAAGACCCACTTCTCCTGCTGGACTTTATCTGGTATAAAACATGAAACTTTAATGTCAGATTTTTATCTTTTTTGGAATTGTTTTGTTACTCTGCATTTGTTTAACGTTTACTCAGCAGCACATCTGCTCACAGCTTCCAGTAAAACTGAGACTCTGCAGCCACTGAAACTCTCAACATTTGACCGAAACAAAGAGAACAGATCAGTCATTTTTAACAGTCCAGCTGAATAAACCGTTGTGTTTCCCTCCAGGTTGTTGGATGTATGTGGGCCACCACCAGGAGTGTTATGGTGACCGCTGCATCCTGGTGACTATGGCTCCATCTCAGATGCAGAAAGCCAGCTACCATTTCTGCTGCTGCAGCCACGACCTCTGCAACAGTAATTATACTGAAGCTCCGCCCACCGCCGACACGCCCACCCTGAGGTCGATGAGGAGGGACGACCTCAACCTCAGTCCCACAGGTGAGCTCCATTCAGACAAGTTACAGTGTTCGTCATTACTGACTGAAACATGTTCTGATCTAAAAAGAAACATTTTACTTCATTTGTTTGAATAAATGTCTGGTGGAACGTTCTTCTGTCAAAGTCCTTTTCTGACCCAGTTCTAACAGGCATCTACTGTAATATTTCAGTGCCAAATTTTCTATTAAAATTCTTGTGGATATAAAGAGGCTGTTTATTTGTTGAAGCATGAAAAACAGTAAATTTATCAAGTTTAAGATAACACTTTCATTTGAAGTAAGAAATCCTAGTAAATTAGAGGGCTCCTTGTGCTTATGTTGTCAAATATTGGAGTGACTTAGTTTCACAGTTGCAAACACAAAGAGCCAATTTTTTATTTATTTGTTTCTTTTGGTAAGTTGGAAACAGATTTAATGAAAAGGGTTTGCTTGTTATTAGCTGTCCAAATCTTTGACCTTGTCTGTGTTTGAATCACATTTGAACCTTTCAATATGAAGTTTCACAATCCCTGAATTAAAAATATATTTTTCTAACCACTGCTCATTCTGGATGGATTTTACCTCCAGCTCTGAAAACACAGACTGATGTTCATATTTATGTTTTCTGGCCACTGGTTTATTCACGGTCTTCTAAAACTAAGATCACAGAAAGTGACAGATGTTAGACAAACATATAAGGCATATAATGTCTTATATGAACTTACATGAACACCTTCCACAGATCGTCAGATGACGGCGAAGGAGACAGCTCTCGTTGCCCTGGCAACTGTGGCTATGGCAGCCCTCCTCATCATGGCGCTGTTCCTGGGATACCGGATGATGAAAAGTAAACACACTGAAACATCTTTTATAATAAACAAAAAGAAGAAAACAACATGTAGAGATTACAGATTACAGATCCTGCAGTGTTTGACAAAAATGCTTTTGTTATGAAAAAAAGCAAAGGTTATTAAGAAGCAGATGCACCAAGGAGAAAAAAACATCTTGAGTATTACTACTTTAAAAAAACATATCAATAATATAAACAGGCAAGAAAAATATTTCAGAGTTCATAATTTCAAGTTCTAAAATGTGTCCCGATGTGATTCCTGTAATAAATCCCCCAAATAGGTCTTAGAAAATTTTAGCATATACATTTAGAAGATACATATGGTGAACAATAATGAATAATTGATCTTCTTCTGTTGTGTGGATCCAGGGAAGCACAAGCATGGTCTGTCTGCTGTGAATGCAATGGAAGCAGCAAACTCTGACTCAGCTGTGGACCTTGATAACTTGAAACTGCTGGAGGTATTTTTCTCAATTATTGTGAGCGGAATAGTTTTTTTTTTAAGAACACAATACATTTTCCATGTATAAAATATTATGTTATGAGCAGATAGTGATCAATTTCCAAACTCTCTGTCAAGATGTTCTTTAAGATTTTTAAAACTACATTAACAACTGAAACATTTCTCCAGTATTTTACTCATGGGATCAATTAAGAACTTTCCAGAATATTCTTTTTGTCCTTTTCCACAAAACAGTAGAAACTGACTCCTTAACAGCCCTGGAGAAAATATATGTATTTTAAATTATCCTCCTCTTCCTCCTCTCTGGCAGCTGATTGGTCGAGGTCGTTATGGAGCGGTGTTTCGTGGCTCTCTGAATGAGCGATGCATTGCTGTTAAAGTTTTCAGCTCTGCTAACCACCCAAACTTCTCCAACGAGCGCTCCATCTACCGACTGCCGCTGCTGCAGCAGCATGACAACATCGCCCGCTACCTGGCCGCCGACGAGAAGACGACAGCCGATGGGCGACCAGAGTTTCTGATCCTCATGGAGTACTACCCACATGTAAGTTAGAGACAAATGAAAGAACAAAAATAATATATCCAGAACATTTGAAAAAGCAAACATAATATGGGGGAACATTAAGCAGAGTTATAGCAGAAAGTTTAAACTTTAGATTTAAATTAAGTTCTCATATTGACATCAATAAAAACTGTTAAATCTCCACAGAATTCAACTGGATTTTATTGTTGAAATAGGAGATTTTCATCCTAAAACACATACAAATCTATAATTAAAACTGGATAAAATGGGGTCTGTTTATTGTTTGTACTTTTAACAAAATCCTGGTCATTTATGGAGTTACAATGAAAAAGAAAAGAGGTAGAAAAAGACATTTAAATTGACTCTATAGATTGGAACCAGAGAAATTTGCTTGTTTTAAGCTGCTTCCAGTCTCTTGCTGGCACATTTTCCTGTTTGAAAATAGTGGAAAGTTTGGTGCCAACCATTACTGCTCTGATCTTATATCTTTTGCATTTTGTATTCCATGAATCCTATTGGCACGCAATAACCACTGCAGCCTCTAGGGGTGCTGTGGTTCAGATATTCTATTCCCACCCATGGCAACATATCTGTGGTCCACCATTCCTCCAGTCTTTGTGCAGGGAGATGGTGCCGTCCTGTCTGTTTCCTGCCTGGAGCCGCCATCCACACACTCACACTCGCACTCACACGCATACGTGTCTTTATGTGATTCTAAGGGCAGTTCTTTAAATATCATATTTTCAGGACTAGGAGCAAAAACCCAACCTAAACCAGCTTGGAAATTGTTTTAAAAACAAATCTGTATAAAGCCAGTTTTATCAGGAGTATCACAAATCACGTTACGTAAGAGTGAATAAAAACAACCTTTATTTTTAAAAAATGGTTTAAATCATCAAACCTGAACAGACTTAACTGTAAAGTAAATTTTATTCATGTTAATCACTTAAAAACAGTTAGAATCAAGTGTTGTTGTTTTGTTTTTTTACTTTAATGGGGCCAAACTTGATTTATGTTATTTATTGAACCATTATATTTGCAAATCATTATTCATGATTTGATCTTTTAGGAAGGTTGAGTCCCCACAACATTAAATCCCTCTCAGACTGTTATCAGTATGTTTGTTCATAAGCACTAACAGAGCATGGAGGTCTGGATATAAACAGGATGGCAGCTCTTTGTGCTGGTTGCACTCTGAGGCGGTGTGACGTGTCTGTGGTGTTTTTCTGCATTCCTTTACAACTGGCAGGCGTTCATTAACAACTCTGTTCACAAACTGTAACCCAGACTGTAAAAAACAAACACAGGAACACTTAAATGTTTTTTGTTTTTTTTTCAAAAATATGAACTCATAACACAAACTCTCAGATGAAATCTGTTGCTTTTGAAGGAAAACAATTCTTCTGGAAATTAAACTATAAACACTTAAAACAGAGGGGATCAGTCTACATGCTGGATTAATAAAAATATTTAGCCCGTAATAGCTTTAGACAATAGCGTAATAGCGTAGACAGTTTCAACCTTCTTCTCTTCCTATAAATGTAACAACAGCTAGTGGTTCATTTTTGGTCTTACACATATCTCTAAGTGGTTCCTGAAGCTGATTTTTCTTTCAACTAGAAAAGGTTCATTATGATTTATCTGTTATTCATCACACACTGCTTAAGGCTGAACTAAAAACAATTATAGTTTTCACAACTGGATAACCGAACTCCTTAAATTGTTTTTTTAAAAATAGTACTGAACCTAGCAAGAGTCAGCTAAGTTCTAACATTTATTTCTCTAAAATAATACTAATAAAAAATAGATACCCTAATTGGTAAAAATATACAAGTCTTTCATGTAGGGAGATCAGAATTACTGTTTTCTGGGAACAAATCCAGTAAAAAAAAAAAATCTTTGCCACAGTTCAGAGACAGTTGGCAGTTTTTCCTTTCCTCACAGCGATCCAATCTGCCCAGTAGCACTGGAGTTCTGCTTGTAGAAAGTTGACCAGTGATCAAGTTCTTATAAATCCTGGACAACTCTAGACTTCAGATTTTAAAACTTTTCTTTGATGCCTTAAAAAGTGCCAAAAAAGTTATGGACTGCATATATATCAGAAGTTACTGTCCATAGACTGTCTGTCTCCAATATTTGACATGAAATCTGTTTTCTAATGAGACATTTTGCTTCAACCTTTTTAAGTTAATATGTTTGGGACAAAGTTTTTGTTTGGAAACAACCTGAGAATTCCTGAATTGACAACATAGGACTGAACTAAAAGAAACACGTTATTTTAAAATATCAGATTGAGAGAGAATCATTTGTATAAATAGAAAAATTGTTTGAAAGGGACTTTTCAGACTGTTTTAGTCAGTTTGCTGCAGAGAAACTGTTTTAATTGAATTTCAGGCTCAAACTAAATGAAAGTCTCCTGCAACGTTTGTAAAGTATGGATCTGTTTCAGGGCTGTCTGTCTCAGTACCTGTCTGTGCATACTGTGGACTGGCTGACCTGCTGCAGGATGGCCCACGGTATCACCAGAGGACTCGCCTTCCTGCACACTGAGCTCTACAGAGGAGGTATGAAGACCTTATCACAGCGAATCATGGAGGAATGTGTCAGTGATGCACTTTAAAGCTTCCACTGAGCTGACAGACGGTTTGGGAACTATTTTCTCTGGCGGATGCATCTCTGTAAGGAGCATCAGGGGTAGCAATATAGTTTGTGTGGGAGTCAGAAGAAAAGCAATCTGTGTTTTCATAATGAAGGGGACAGACATCAGTCAGTGTGAGAGTGTTTCTGACAGTTTGGATGAAACGGAGCTCAGCGTCAGATGGAGAAAAGATTCATTCTCACACACAACATTCAGGAGGGAGATTTCACAGAGTAGCACCATCTCCTCCATCTGCTTTGCTGTCTCTGTTGGTGTATATCTACTCTAGATTCACAAAGCAGATTGCACTAAGCACATGCAGGTGATTAAGTGGTCAAAACATGATATTACATGATATTTGCCACTGGAGTTGCTGTGGTTTCAGCTCTTGTTTAGCTTTTATCATCGTATCAGTTTTTTTTATCTGGTTGTCTGTATGTAAAAGCAAAAACTGTTTTTTGATCAGGATAAGAAAGCATAACCCTTAAATTGCAGCAGGAACTTTTCAAGTTGCCGTATGAAACAAGTTTCTCTAAAACTAACAGAATATTTTGTATATTTTTTGATAAATTAAATAAAATCCCCCATCTGTCATGTGGGATTTTATTAGAAAATTCTTGCTTTAGAAAATAAATCATTTTATCCTCAGACCTGAACTCACTTGTTGTGTCTGTTCCCACTCAGACCAGTACAAGCCCCCCGTGGCCCACAGAGACCTGACCAGCAGGAATGTTTTGGTCCGATCCGATCTGTCCTGTGTCCTCGCCGACTTTGGCTTGTCAATGAAGCTGACTGGAACCAGAACCTGTCGGCCCGGAGAAGATGAAACCATGGCCATATCTGAGGTCTGGACTGTTGGTTTTTCCTGAGAGGTGATTAAGGTGTAGTCAGTTAACTGGGCGGAGCTAATGGGCTGTGTTTGCAGGTGGGGACAGTTCGGTACATGTCCCCGGAGGTTCTGGGAGGAGCGCTGAACCTCAGAGACTGTGAATCGGCTCTGAAGCAGGTGGACGTGTACGCTCTGGGTCTGCTGTACTGGGAGAGCTTCAGGAGGTGCTGCGACCTGTTCCCAGGTAAATCGTGACCCTTCCTGCACTTTCTGACCACCAGGTGTTCAGACTGCCTCACTGTGAGGGATTGGTGTGTGTTTAGGGGAAGCCGTTCCAGAGTACCAGCTGGCGTTCCAGGTTGAAGTCGGGAATCATCCGAGCTTCGAGGACATGCAGATCCTGGTGGTCCGAGAGAAACACAGACCCAGATTCCCAGAAGCCTGGAAGGAGAACAGCCTGGTCAATATTCCAAACGCTGTCTCTCTTACAATACATTTATCAAACTGAAGCCCTGTAGGCCAAAATCCAGCCAACAACATCTGGTCCACAAAAATATGAGTTCAAGATAACCGTGTTGATTTAAGTGATTAAATGCTATTTAATCACTTAAATCAAATCAGTTTTTTGCACATTGTCAAACTGCAATGTGAAAAGATGTTAAATATTTTATTTTATGAAGTGCTCATCAAATGTAGAGGAAGCTATAATACTTTAATACCTTAATAGGTTATTTTATCAGTACATTTTGCTGTTACCTGCCCTTTAAGAACATTCAAGATATTAATGTGGACCAAAATTAAAATCAGTTTGACACCACTGCCTTACAGAATGGATTCAGGATTGAAAGGCTCATCATCATATCCGATTTATTTCTGTTTAAAATGACAAAAACAGATTAGATACCTGAGAAAGTTTTAGAACTGTCTGGTTGTGTATGGCCTGCAGTTGCTGTTTGTCACCGACTCAGTTTTATGTGTTTATAGGCTCTGCGGGCTCTGAAGGAGACCATGGAGGACTGCTGGGACCAGGACGCTGAGGCTCGACTTACAGCTCAGTGTGCTGAGGAACGCCTGGCTGACCTCATCCTCCTGAGCCCTCATACAGCGCTGCACAACCACAGGTAGAAACCAAGATCACACCTGGAACAGAGGAGGTACAGGAACAGGAAGATATTTAGCTCCTCTGTTCCTAGAAATCACAATTCAGTCATTGAGCTATTGAGCTCTGTAGATGCCTTCTTCTTCTGTGGAGTTTTATGACAGTTTACATCCATAAAGATGTATCACCGCCACCTGTAGGTATCAGATCCTATGAGTTTTTGAACCTTCCATTGCCAACAGAAATGACATAAAATATTTGCATCTACATGAACTGGATCCCCAGTCCAATAAGCTCTTCAAACACACATTGCTTGATACTGGAGTTGCTGTTTAGTCCAGCAGATGTTTTCTTTCATCTGAGTATTTACAACAGTCCAAGATAACATGGTTCACAGTTTCTATACTCTGACAGAAGTCAGAATATCAACATATTAAGCTGGCTAATATGGATTTGTCCCTGTTATTAACGTCACAATACCTGGCTCTGCAAATTGTATTATCCAATTCAAAAACTTGTCTTCCCCTGGTTTCTTGTTCCCACTGCTGTTGTCGCTACTGGTGATCCATTCATTTGATTCAGGTGTGTTGGAACAGGGAGGCATTGAAAAGTTGTAGGAAAAAGCTTTTCAGGATTGGGTTCAGGAACCCTTTGTGACTTACACCCACATATTGCTTTTACATTCTGAAACAAAAGTCAAACCTTTCACTTATCATGATTTAGACAACAGTAGCTGGCTAGTTAGTGTTTATATTAATTTCACATCATTACAGAATTTTTCTTCTCTAACAACTGATTTATAGCTCCAATCCCACCACAGCAATAAACTCGTGAAACAATCTTGAGATTCTGCTTTCTATTCCTTAGGAATCTGACTCACAGCCGCTGGACTCCTCAAGTTGGCTCCGCCTCCTGCTACATCGAGGATCTCCAAGTGGGCGTGGTTAAAAATCTCCAGGGAGACGGGCACTCGGCGTCGGTTGTCAGGACGGCCGTGAGTGGTGCAGAAGTCGGAGAGAAGAACAGGAACTGCATCAACCAGCAGCGGCAACAGGTAGAAGCTCAATCAATCAATCAATCAATCAAATTTTATTTGTATAGCACATTTCAGCAGCAAGGCATTTCAAAGTGCTTTACATCATAACAAACACAGAATCACAATGCAATATAGAATCAATCATTAAGTCAAGTTACATCAATAAATTTGTAATTGATTACATTTCAAATACAATTCTAAACAGGTGGGTTTTCAGTTGAGATTTAAAAGAAGTCAGTGTTTCAGCTGTTTTACAGTTTTCTGGAAGTTTGTTCCAAATTCGTGGTGCATAGATGCTGAAAGCTGCTTCTCCTCGTTTGGTTCTGGTTCTGGGGATGCAGAGCAGACCAGAACCGGAAGACCTGAGAGGTCTGGAAGGTTGATACAATAAAAGCAGATCTTTAATGTATTGTGGTGCTAAGCCGTTCAGTGATTTATAAACTAACAACAGTATTTTAAAGTCTATTCTTTGAGCTACAGGGAGCCAGTGGAGGGACTTTAGAACTGGTGTTATGTGCTCTATCTTCCTGGTTTTATTGAGAACGCGAGCAGCAGCATTCTGGATCAGCTGCAGCTGTTTGATTAATTTGTTGGACAGACCTGTGAAGACGCTGTTGCAATAATCAATACGACTGAAGATGAACGCATGGACGAGTTTCTCTAGATCTGGCTGAGACATTAGTCCTTTAATCCTGGAAATGTTCTTCAGGTGATAGAAGGCCGACTTTGTGACTGTCTTTATGTGGCTCTGGAGGTTCAGGTCAGAGTCCATCACTACTCCCAGGTTTCGGGCCTGATCGCTAGTTTTCAGTTGTAATAACTGAAGCTGTGCATTGACTCTAGATCGTTCCTCTTTAGGTCCAAAAATAATAACTTCAGTTTTGTTTCTGTTCAGCTGGAGAAAGTTTTGGCACATCCACACATTTATCTGTTCTAAGCATCTGTTCAGTGATTGGATGGGCTCTGAGTCACCTTGTGACATCGTAATGTAGAGCTGTGTGTCATCTGCATAGTTATGGTAGCTAATATTATTTCCTGTTATAACCTGAGCTAGTGGGAGCATATAAATATTGAATAAAAGGGGTCCTAGGATTGAACCTTGGGGTACCCCACATGTGACCTTTGACCTCTTTGATGAAAAGTTTTCAATTGAAACAAAGAAATCCCTGTTCTTTATGTAGGATTCAAACCAGTTAAGCACTGGACCGGAGAGTCCGACCCAACTCTCCAGTCGATTCAGTAATATGTCATGGTCAACAGTGTCAAAAGCTGCACTGAGATCCAACAGAACCAGCACTGTGGTTCTGCCACAGTCCGTATTTATATGGATGTCATTGAACACTTTTACCAGGGCGGTCTCTGTGCTGTGGTGAGCACGAAAACCAGACTGGAAGGAGTCAAAGAGGTTGGTTATAGTTAGGAAGCTAGTTAATTGTTTACACACAGCTTTTTCAATAACTTTGCTGATGAATGGGAGGTTGGAGATCGGCCTGTAATTCTGCATTAGTGATTTGTCCAGATTGTTCTTTTTTATAAGTGGTTTGATTACTGCTGTTTTCAGAGCCTGGGGGAAAATGCCTGACGAGAGCGATGAGTTTACTATTTGGATCAGATCAGCAGCAATAACAGGCAGGACTTTCTTAAAGAAATGTGTGGGTAAGACATCCAGACAGCAGGAACTGGAGCTTATTTGACTTATAATTTCCTGTAGGGTTTTATAATTAAGTAGTTGAAATTGGGTCATTTTTCCTGTATTTGTTTTGTTTGGGCACAGCATTGGTACTGACTTTATAGTGGATGTACAGATTAATCCTCTGATTTTTTGAATTTTCTCTGAAAAGAAGCTGGAAAACTGGTTGCAGGCAGCAATACATTGGAATTCAGGCGGTAACGTCACAGGAGGGTTTGTGATTCTGTCAACTGTTGCAAATAAAGCCCGAGCGTTGTTAATGTTTTTGTTTATGACATCTGCAAAGAAAGCCTCTCTTGCATGTTTTAGTGTTAAATGATAGTTACGTAGTCTTTCTTTATAGATGTCACAATGAACGTGGAGTTGAGTTTTACGCCATTTTCGTTCTGCCCTACGGCAGAGTTGTCTTGCAGATCTAACTGTTTGTGCATTTCTCCATGGAGATTTCTTTTTACCAGACACAACCTTCATTTTAATTGGGGCAATGGAATCAATAATATCTGAGACTTTAGACTGAAAATCATTTACCAACTTATCTACATCATTACAGCTTAAGGGTGAGGAAGAAGAGTAGATTTGATTAAAAGTTTCTGCTGTGTTTTCAGTGAGAGAACGTTTTGTGATGGTTGCTGTTTGTCCAAGTGGGTTAAAAGATAAAGAACTTTCAAAGATAACAGCGAAGTGATCCGACAGGGCGACATCAGTTACAGAGACATTGGAAATATTCACACCCTTACTGATAACCAGGTCCAGTGTGTGTCCTTGAGTGTGTGTTGCTTGTTTGACATGTTGTGTTAGACCAAAAGTCTCTAAAATATTAGCGAGCTTTTTTGCCCCTCTGTCTTGGGGGTTGTCAACATGAATGTTGAAATCACCAACAATTATTAAACAATCATAATCAATACATATGAGAGATAGAAGTTCATTCAAGTCAGTAAAGAAATTTTCCACAAAAGTTGGAGTTTTGTATAAAGTTACAGTCAAAGTTCGTTTGTGGCCTTTAACCTCAATTCCAAGATACTCAAAAGAGGTGAAGTGACCCAAAGAGATTTTACTACAATTTATGGTATTCTTAAATATTGAAGCCACGCCTCCTCCTTTTTTGTGTTTTCTATTCTCACTGAAGAAATTGTAGTTAGGAGGCGCAGATTCAATTAGTACGATCGATTCATTATTATCATTCAACCATGTTTCTGTCAGAAACATAACATCAATATTATGCTCAGTGATGAAATCATTAATTAATAGAGCTTTAGCACAGAGAGATCTGGTATTTAAAAGAGCTAGTTTAAGTGACTTGGAGGCCAAGAAATCTTCAGTCTGAGGTTCCTTTAGGCAGGGGAACAGTCTGATGTTTGAATTAGGTCCCCTATATTTAATGTTTCTGTTTCTTGTAAATTTTCTTGTAGTGATCCGGACAGGTAATGTCCTGTTCTGCAGTGCCGAGGGGCCAGACACATTCTGGAGCAAGAAGGGCGTAAAGATAAAGTCTGGACCCCGGCCTCAGACCTCAGAAACGCAGAGTGATGGATCCTCTGGGACGTTAGAGTCAGGTGGCTTAAATGAAGTGAGGTCTGCTACGTGAGCGCTAAGAAGAGACGTCCCAAGTACAACCTGTTGATTCATTCCATCTGTAAATTTAAGAAACTCCGGTCCAGAAGACATTTCTCCATGTGTATCTTGTGAATCCTGTGAATGAGTGGGTGAGCAGAGAGGGAGGGGAGAAGGAGGAAGGGAACTAGTCGCTCCGTCTCCAGTCGATGTTATATCAGCTGTTTTTGCCTGATAAGCCGACGGTTCCTTCCTAGTCAGAAATCCTTGAGCCTGTTCTTCTGAAGCGATGATCACGTTGCTGTCCTTGTTGATAAAGTGGAAAAGATTTGCAGTGAGCAACTTTATCCCATGTTTATTAAGATTGCGTCCGCTTCTTCCAAAGAGGTGAAAGCGCTGCCAATAGATCCAGAGGTTATCGATGAAGGTCACTGAGCTGGCAGAGCAGCTTTTAATCAGCCATTTGTTTATCATGTCCAGCCTGGAGTGTTTTTCGTCTCCCCATTGAGGTGATGGAATTGGGCCACTGAGAAATAACTTCATTTTTAACTTTCCCATAGTGTTCAGTAGAATATTAAAGTCCTTTTTCAGAATCTCAGATTTCTGCTTTGCCACATCGTTGGCTCCAACATGCACAACTAAGGACTCAATATCTGGCTGATCAGCGGTCAGCGAAAGAACTTTACGAGTTAAATCAGATACAGTGTCACCAGGAAAAGAAATCACTCTCGTTTTCTTGGGATTGCAAACGTGACTGATTCCATTTACTGCCTCATCTCCAACAATAAGCACTTTTGGCATACCTTTCGTTTTCCTGGTAGCCGCTTTGTCCTTTGGAGCTTTGGGGGGTGGATGTGTTGGTCTTGCCTCATTGTTGATGTTTGAAAGCGAGGTTTCACTCAGAGGCTCAGGCTGGAGTACAGAAAATCTGTTTTTCAGTGGGATTCCCACAGAGTCAGAATGTTTTGAGGCCCAGGCTGGTCGCTCTGTCCTTGGGAGCGGGGTCGGTGGAACCGTTTTGGTTGCAGCTGCTTGTTTGTTTTTCTTTGGTGGAGCAGGTGTTGAGGTTGAAGGTGGGTTTCGGCTCAGAGCCGGCCACGCTGATTCGTCCAGGTGAGGGGTTCTTCCTGTCAGTCGCCTCATCGGATCTGCGGTGTGAGACGTTCGCTTCGGCTTGGCACCCAGAGCGTTCCAGGGTGAGCTGCTTGATGCGAGGTGTACAGCCTCTCCGTTGATTTGAGGAAGAGTTGTCTGATTTCCACAGTTAGCGTTGATTTCAAAGTTGATTTCAAAGCTTACCTGTTAAGCTCAACAGGTAACACATTAAATATGAACCCAAAAATATTCTGACTGATTCACTCTCTCTCTCTCTCTCTCCTTTTACAGATTAAAGCTCGTTCGGCCTCCTCAGACTGCAGCGTGATCACCACCAGCAGCCTGAGGACAGACTCTGTCCTTTGCAGCGTCTCTGAGCTAAACGGTAACTTACTGAACCCTGACACTCAAATTAGAAAACTTTAATCCAGATAAATTTTAACTAGAACTCTTGTCCTGCAGGGGGCGCTGCACCCAGTATTCCTGTCTGTCTACAGCTCACAGAGGAAGACCTAGAGGCCTCCAAACTGGACCCTAAACAGGTTTTATGTTTATTTAGTCTTTAGCTTCTCTTCTTCCTCCTCACAAGGCCAGCATCTGTAAACATCTGTGTTTGCAGGTACAGAAAAACCTGAGAGAAACTTCTCAGGAAAACCTGATGGAGCATTCTCAGAAGCAGTTTGGATCGGCACCACAAACCTCCAACCTGCATCACAGTGTGGAGGTAAAACTTCTCAGTTTCTCTCTACCTGAGGAATTGATACTGAACTCTGTCACACCTGTTCCTGTTCATTCGCAGGTGACCAATCAGGAAGAAGCAGGACCTTCCTTCTCCATCCAGCCCCTCCCCAAGCAGCAGAACGTCCGCCAGAGGCCCACCAGCCTCCACCTGCTCCCCAAACCCAGCGAGTCCCGACTGAAGCTGGGAAGGCTCAGGTCCACTCACCAACAGGTATGACACTCTATGATCTCATTGGTCAGAGAGAATTGATTGGACCAGTCAGGTTCATCAGTATCCAGACAGCAGAGAGAGAGATGATGGGGCTGAGTCTCTGCAGGAATCCTGATGAGAACCTCATCAAATTTGCAAATCTGACGATTAACACCATAAATCAGTAAGATGCTGATCTGCAAAATAAATATTTCCAAATATTTAAGATAATTTTTAGATGCAGCTCTACATCAGGTGAACCTCCTCTCCAGGTTTGTGTGATTCATTCTCCTCCAGTAAGCCTGGATCTCCTTTGTTCCAGGTGGAGACAGGTGTGGCTAAGATGAACCAAGTTATCCCATCTGTGGAGGCACACCTGGTCACCACGGTTACCAACATGAGGAGCAGCGCCACGAACGGGACTGAGGTCCTCTGTGCCTCCAGCAGCTACAGCTCCGGCGTTCCCGTCCTGGTGACCAATAAGACGAGAGGAGGAGGGAGAACCAACCCTGCAGGGCCGCAGGAGGATGAGGGGGATGAAGGACGAAGAGGAGGAGGAGGAGACGGAGACAGCCGACTGAACCTGAATCTGAACTTCAGTCCTGATGAACATGAACCTCTGCTGAAGAGAGAGCAGCTTCCTGCTGAGAGCGACCCTCCTCCTCCTCATCATGATTCATCGAGCAGAGCAGGAGGACGAGGATCCAACTCCAACAACAACAACAACCGCCTCCCGTTGGGCTCAGAGCTCCATGTTCCTGCAGAGGTCTGTGTTCCTAAACCAGAAACCAGGAACAGTGAACCTCCTCCGGCAGGCTCAGTTATTCTTTCTGGATTAGAAATGGTGTCAGTCCATCCTGAGGACAGAAGTGAAGCCGCAGATACTGAAATATGTCAGAAAGAAATTAAAACTCCAACAGACGGAGGCCTACAGGAACAGAACTTGGCTTCAGAAGCATCAATAGCTCCTCTGAAGCCATCATTGGTAGAAATTACAGCTACAGGAGCTCCACCTCTGGACATCTCCAACCTGGAAGCTAAAGATTTGGATCCTGCTCCTGCAGAAAGTCTGGCGTCAGAACCTGTAGAGCTGCAGAATCAACCTTCAGAAGCTCAGACAGCAGGTCTGTTGCTCAGGCAGACTAAAACCAGGAGACCGGAGCGTCCATGTTCCCTAGACCTGTCCTCCTCCTGCATCTCCTCAGGTGGGTCAGCATGCTTTCTGTGCAGAAGATTCTGAGATGAAACAATGCAAAGATCCAACTAAACCCACTTCTCAGAGTTTGTGGTTCTTGTTCCAGATATGCAGGAACAAGTCAAGTTAATTTACAGCACATTTCATCAGGAAGGTAGTTCAAAGTGCTTTACACTAGAAAACATAATACAGTAACCAATTATGAAACCAGCAATAAACATTACATTTTTGCCCATCAAAATCATCAGGCAAATACATCAAATATATTAATGTTTTAGTTATTATGAATCAAAAGCATCTCTAAACAGGTGGATTTTTAGCCTCTATTTAAAGGAACTCAGTGTTTCGGTTGTTTTACAGTTTTCTGGAAGACTTTGGGACTTCGGAGGCCGACTTTGGAAATATCTTTATGTGGCTCCCAAGGTTCTGATCTGAGTCCAGATTTCACTAGTTTCTAGCTGTAATAACTGAAGCTGCGTGCCGACTGTAAATCGTTCCTCTTTTGACCCAAAGATAATAACTTCAGTTATTATGAGCAGTCCATGTTTCTCCTCCTGTTTCCTTATCCCCTGCTCTCTTCTCCTCAGATGATGTTTCTGTGATGGATCAGGGCAGTCTGAGCGCCACAGGTGAGAAAATCAAGCGCCGCGTGAAAACGCCGTACACCCTGAAGAAGTGGCGTCCAGCCTCCTGGGTGGTCTCCTCAGATAAGGATCTGGACCTGGAGTTTGAGTTCAGCAGCGGTCAGGTCCAGGTGTCGTCTGGTCCACTCAGAGCAGGCGGTGCAGGTGTGCCTAGAATCAACCAGTCCAAGTCCAGCATGGCCGTGTTTCTGGTCGGAGGAGGAACCACGGCGACCACAACCTCAGAGCCGGATGGGATGACCCAGTTCTGAGAAGCCTGCTGCTCCCAGTGGAGATCTTTCTTTTTTTTTTTTTTAAGAATTTAACTTTGGTTGTTGGAAACTGCAGTTAGCTACTCTGATTACAAAAAAAAACAAACATCTGAGGTGGAACAAACGTGATGGAACTGATGCTGTACATTTAGAGGGCATTATTTGTGAAACTCTTCAGATGGAAAACAGGAACTAGAATAATCTACTCTGTGTGCTCAGCAGGGGGCGCTGTGCACTACATCCTACAACAAATAGGAAAAAAGACAACCAGATGCAAAAGATACAGAGCGAAATCTGCAGGATTTTCTCCTGTAATTTTTAGGCATTTTTATTCTCTGGAAGCAGAAACAAGTTCTTTAAATGTCTCCCTGGATATCCTATTTAACAAATAGTGTCTGAAAGCATACTAGAATCTTTTTGAAAGGTTACTTTAGAAGAAAAAAAAAATCTAATCCAAAACCCTTGGTGCTGATATGAGACAACATGGTAGAGCCCCTTTTCAATTAGCCTTCCAGCTGGTTGTGACCTGCCTGAGTTAAAGCATTTTCCTTCTGAGGTCTGTCACCATGGCAACACACCGGACACACAGCTGGTCAGACATATTTCATTATAATGATAATTATAATGATAATGAAATATGTCATCATAAAGATGATTTTAAACAGTTGGATAATACAGAGATTCACTTTCTCTGATGTCCAACAGCAGCGTAAAAAAAATATTAGTCACATTCACACTTTCAATGTTTGGTTGCCACTTTGATAAGTGTCTTAATTTGCACATTTTTCCTCATCTTCAGTGTCTTACCAGGCCCAAATCAATAAGCACAATAATAAATCCCTCAAGATTTCTGTACGAAAAGAGGAACTGGTTAATTTGGGTGTGATGTCATTTCCTGATCCAAATTTTGACTTCTGATGTAAATCAGATCCTTGATCACCAGTTTATCTTCCTGGTGTTAGTGAAGATGTTCTAGTGTGCTCAAATACATGCACATAATTTACACTTGTATTTGAGTTTTCTACCCAGAATACACCGAAAGGAGCCTGCAGACAAGTTGACACTCTGGACAGATTTTCAGACATAAAACTGGATCAGATTTAAACAAATTAACCAACAAACACATAAATACCCATTAGATTATCATATAGATGATCATCAGAAATTATCAAAACCTCCCTGTTGATGAAGTTAGTGGGAAGAGAGAGGCTTTCAACCAGTAATGTTTTATTTCTTTAAGCACTTTAAGCACAGAGTTAGAGTAATATATTGTGTATGCGGTTCAGTTTTAGCACAAAGAGCAACTTATTTAAGAAATTCTCACTGAAACAGTAAATGTTGATCTGCAGCTACTTTCTTAACCTGTTTACAGTCTGGATCAGATGGTCAACAGATTCTGGAGAATCTTTTTTATTTACACTTTTAAAAACTGGCTAGAGAGAACCATAGAGAAGCAGGACTGAAGTCTGAAGACAGAGGAAGAAAACAACAGACAGGTTCAGGTTACGGCTCAGATGACAGCGGGACTGAATGAAAATTAAAACATCAGAGTTGTCGGAAGACAGAAGAACAAATGCAATCTTTTTGGTGAACTGGACCTTTAAACAGCTGCTATCTTGCCCCGTCAACATTGTCTTCTCCTTGATGATCAATTCCAAAACCTTTAGAGTTTAGGCCTAATGTGATTTTAAATAGTTTTAGTCTGGCAGGTTAAAATTGTGAATCCTTCAGATCTCATTTTCTATCGTGTTTAAAAAACAAACCGGTTTCCAACAGGAAGTTTTTAATGTCCATTTTTCTAAAGCAGGAGTTAGATCTTTTTTAAAATATATATGTAAAAACAGCAGAACATGAAACAGATTTCAGTCCAGTTTCATGTTTTCTTTGAGCTTTTTATAACAGAAGCTCTGCAGGTGCAGGAGACTTTTTCTGCAGACTGTGGCTGTTTTATATAGAAATGCCTGCTGCGATATTTACATTTACATTTATTTACATTTCATCTATATCAACTTGTTTAAATGTGCACTTGCAGTAAATTAGCAGCATTTAGCATTTAATAATGGTGTCCAACTGTTATTTAAGATCTGAAGATGCCTTCTTAGTTCTGTTTGGTTATTTTTGTATTTTATACACTTTGTACTGTTTTTAGATGCTGGTGTGAGTGAATGTGTGTGTATTCTGAGAAACTGTTCCTGTTTTACTTCATTATGTATGCATCTGTGGGTCTGCTAGTAGACTGAGCTGAACTTCACGGCCAGATTGGTTCTTGGAGAACTGAAGCTGTTCTTTCATCCAGGAGGAACAGGACTTAATGAAAGAAGACTTTTTATGGGAGTGATGGTTAAGGAGCTCTGGCTTTACTGGTTTCAGCTCCAGGATGTGTCCACCAGTTCAGCTGCTGCAGTCGTCAGTCATCATGTCCCTCCCACTAAAAGACTCTGCAGCTAATTTTGTAACCTCCCTCTGTACAGTTCTTTCTGCTGATGGATGACTGCACATTATAAACTGACGTTTCATTTGCTGGATCTTGGAAAGAAAGTTGCATCTTCATCACAGTAAATTAGAATCTCACTGGGAAGTTTGCTTATTCTATAAAAAAGTGAAACCCATATATTTGTTTCATACACAGTTATGTGTGTATAAAGTGTTTGTTTCTGTTCATTTTGATTATTATGACTTACAGCTAATGAAAAGCCAAAATTCTGTTAAACTAAAAATAGCATAAAGGATTTTATACACAGTAATGTTGACTTACTGAAAACTACATAAGTCTATTAGAGATACAGTAAATTATTCAAATTCTTGGTTTGGGCTCTTTTTGCATTAAGTGCTGCCTCAGTGGGGTGTGGCAAGGAGACAACGAGTCTGTGGTTCTGCTGAAGTGTTAATGCCTCTCAAAGGAGGTCGCCAGCTTATCTGCATTGTTGGCTCTGTCTCTTGTCTTCCTCTGCACTCTTCCTCTGAAAACTGGGACCTTGATTTCCAAATTCAATGTAAAATTTTCTTTCATCTAAAAAAAAAGGACTGAGCCAAAGTTCAGTCCTTTTCTCCTGACGTTGGTTCAAGAGTGGTTTAACACAAGGTTTTCACTCATGTCTTAGAAACATCCGTGTGTCAGGACCATGAAAATCACATCTTACGTCTTTAAGAGCTTCGTTTTATATCCTTTCAATGCTGTGGTTATCATTGTTGGCTTTCCACCTCTTAGATTTCTTTCTTCCACTACACTTTGCATTATCGTTCCTGGATACAGCACTCTGAACAGACTGTTTCTTAATCAGTTGTGCTTTTTGGCTAACTCTTGTGCAGTGACTGTCTGCTGGTCAGTTCTGATAGAATAATGCAAATATACTTTTCTGATGCACCAAATTTTAGGTTTTCATTAGCTGTAATAATAATCATAGTGTTCAAAATGAACAAAAATAAATGCTTGAAATATATCCATATGTGTATAGATGAATGTATAGTCTCACTTTTTTACATTTGTGAAATCAAGTAACTTTTCAATGATATTCTACATTTTGAGATGTAACTGTAACTGTCACACTGTGCTGCTAGTTAATTCTGTTAGAGAAAAAAAAACATTTTAAATATATAGCAGCCAAGCAGTGTGTGCATTAAGTTTTATTATTACAAAATGTTTAAAAAAAAAGTAAAAATGAGGTTTTCCAGAAGTTTCTTTATTAGCTGTTATCTACTGAACTGAAATCACAGTTTGCTGCTGAATTTCCCTTTAAAGTCTTTACTGTAGCTCTCATATTTGTATTTAATAATCCTTATCTGCATCTGTAGAAATTCATTCAGAGTTAATATATTCACCAATGTAGCCTCGTGCATGATGCATCAGCTCAGTAAAATGTTTTCTGTTGTTAACGCAGCGGGTTTAATGGGGGCTGATTCTGGTTCAGTTCTGCTCCTGGACTGCATCACCTGCTGGTTCTTCATCAAAACAAACCCTTTCAGTTCCAGCATCTTTAAATAGCCCTCTTCTCGATGCTTGCTGCCATCTGATTGGTCAGCTAGGTAAAACACCGAACAGAAGGGGCCCCTTTAAGCCTGCCTGTGATCATGTCCTGCTTGCTGTATGACTGAACTGATTAAGGACTGTGACCATCAGTGTAATGATGTAGATATAATCTGATATGTACCTACTGTGTGTCCTCTGATGGTTCAGGGATGTTTGAGCTGTTGTTGAACTTGTTGTGCGTTTCTGTGTTTTTCTGTCCGACATGTTTTCTTCAGTGTAAATACTCACTGTAAGCTTCCATAGGGGACCAAGTAGCTCAGCTGTATACGGTTAGTGTTGTATTCTGAGCTGCTCACAGTTATAACATGTTGTATCTCCTTCACTGCATGCTGCCCAGCCCTGCACTCCATTCTTTACCAAGGTTCATCCCAGCATCTCATACCTTCATGTAGAGACTGAAATAAAAATATTGGAGCTTTGAGTTCATCATGAAATTAAAGCAAAAGGTTTCCGAGTGTTTCTTCATGTCGGGTTGTTTTTCCATCACGTGGGGAAAAGATGAGGAATTTAGCTATTCAGAAGAAGTTCAGAGTATTTGAGAGTATCCAGCAAAGTATTATACAATGATTCCCAAACTTTCCATCTTTTGATCCACAAAATAAAAATTTAAGAGTCCTGTGACCTGAACTCTTGGTTTAGCATGCAAGAATCAGTTAAAAAAAATGATAGAATGGCAAAACAATCAACAGCAACTGTTGAGCAACTGTAAATGTATTCACTATCACTAATATGCTGCTTTTATTTATTCAAGTTCTGTTTTTTTATCTTTAAAACATTGATAAAATTCATGTGCTCTCTGCTATTTTTGCTATCTAGGTTATCTTTCTCCAAGAGGATCTCAAGATGCTACACTTGCATGTTTGCTTCCCCAACTTTGGGAGCAACTGCCGTAAACTCCTTTGTAGATTTGTCCAATTGGGAGCAGATTTAGGGGCACAAAAGGGAAGTCTGTTGAAATTCCAACTGGTACAAGGAGAGAGTAGAGAGACAAACAATAGAAGGATGAATGGATCTTATCTAACAATACATTTTTAATACATTTACAAGACTTCATAAGAAAATTGTCAAAGCTAGTATTTCTGAACACACCGCCAGATATTTTTTGGACTTGTTTTGAGTCCAAAGACCAGAGTTAAAACAGTGGCGGACTGTTTTAGCTCTCCACAGCTAGGATATGTCACTCAGCTCTGACAGCTTGTAATTCTGGATACTCCAGATAGGTTGTAGATGTGCAACCTAAACCCTCTGCTGAAGAGCTCCTGGTAGCTTCATACTGAATTCTTACATTTTTGTTTGTTAATTGCATATTTTTTCCCTTCAACATGTTTGTTGGTACTGTTTAGCATTTGCAACAAAAATATTTGATGGTTCTGTGATCACTGCCAAATATCTTGAGAATAGCAAATGTTGCATCCCTTTGGAGAACTTTACAGTTTATGAATGCTTAAAGTCAATTAAACATCTTTCCCCCTCTTTTTGTATGGGAAATAAAAGCTACACAATAACACACACTTTGATAATAGGGTGTTGATCTCTTTAAGTTCCACCCCTTACCCCTTTATTACACTTACACACAAAACCTGATATAATTCAATCCAAAAAGCCTTAAAAATTAAAACATAGATTTGCAATTATTCATCAAATGATCTTCAAAATTATCACATACCTAAAAAATTGAGCACACAATGTACATACTTAGGAGATGTTTGTCATTTTACAATATGGGTTGGTTTACTTCAGGGAGTACAAACTTATATCGATAATAAAACCTTTGCTTTTAAAATGCTTAAATGAAGAAGTCTGCTATAACTACTAACTGAATATTTAAAGTTTGAGACTGTGATTAGTTCATATTTACAAAATTAGATTTTAGACTCAAACTAAAATAAGAGGATATTATTCACTGCTATACATTGTCAGACTGTATTATTTAATTAAATGCAGGTCAAACTGTTTAGTATTGTTTAGTATTTTGGAGGGAAATATATTTCGCTGACTTTAACCCATTTTATTTTGTTTTAGTTTCCTTTTTTCTGTTTTTATTTTATAGCTAGGAAAAAGGATAAAAGAGCTCAAATTAAGCAAAGGGCAAGTCCTGCATGATGTTTATATGTTTTAAATAATATCAGTTAGGGAAATCATAGACTGGTCTGAGTGGCAGTTCTGTTCCAATAGCAATACTGCCATCATGTGGTGAAATATAGACACTGCAGCTGACAAACATGCAGCGAAAACCAAGGGCGTAAGAACAAGTTTATCATTTTATCATCATATCGAAAACCGGACAGATCCGTAAATAGCTTGAGGAGAAATGTCAAACAATGTTGTCATCAACACGTTGCTCTAATCTGACCCTTTGTAATGTGTAATCTAACGCTTTACTATTTACAAGTCAATAATCAGATTAAAGTTAAGTATTCTAGTTACTGTGAGTTACTATATTTGTATTTCTTCTTTTTCCTTGGGGAGTTACGTTTCATGTGTAACACCAGCAACACAAACGTAAATGATGGAGGGAAAAGAGATGCACATTTTCCAGCTGATGGATGAATTTTTCATTGAGTAATCAAGTTACTTTTTCAAAGTAACTAAGCCATCCCTGGTAATAAATTAACTACATTATATATCTTATGTGTGTAGGCCTGTCACAATAACAAATTCTGATGGACGATAAATTGTTCCAGAAGTTATAGAGATAAATGATGATATTGCTGTTTTGAGACCATTTTTAAGTAATGTAATGGTAATGGCAAAATAATAATGCAAGAACACAATCTGAAATATCAGTATCATGAAGTTAACTGATGTATTGATTGTATTGATTATGTATTGACAGGCCTGTATGTGTGTTTATCATCTCAAGTTGACAAACTGCCCCAAAAACAACATATTCCATTTAATTTTGAACAAAATGGCTTCAGTTTTTCATCAAGCAAAATGACTGCCAGGATGAACACTCACTTTATCATTTGCCTCACAACTGGCAAGATAAATACTCTGGCAGTACACACAAGCTAGCTACCAGATTCTGATATATTTTATTGGTCAAAATACATTTGACTGTTGTTCAAAAACGCATTGAGAAAATTTGACTGGCAATTGAACTGGTCCTGCCTCTTTCTAAAGTAAAAAAAAACAGCCAGTAAAATGGGACTCAGCAGTTTTAAACTCAGTAAAGTAGTTTGACCAACAAAAATAAAATCCAAAAAAATGGCTTTGTTTTTCTTGAATAGCTCTCTACATCAGTACAACAGTTTCCTCTACAAATATAATTAAAAGTTAAGCTTTTCACATCTAACAGACACTTTAGCTCCTCACTGATAACTCAGTCTCATTTCCAGCCTTGCATTTAGTAACTTCATTTTTCACTTTCCAGTCAAACATGAACCATGGCTCTCAAAAGGTTGAAAAACACAAACTGTGGCAAAAAAGCCTAAATGTTTTTTTCTCCTGTCATTTCAGCCAGAAATTAAAATTAAAATTAAAATATCTACTGTTATGTGTTTCTGTCTCTCCTTCACTCTGACTCTCTGCAGCCTGATGTTCCTGCATGGATTCATGTATTTACAACAGACACTACAGTAATTTACATTATTAGAATGTGAATTAACTAAATATAAAAAAGTATGTTTTTATCATACAGAATGAGAATTTTAACAACAAATTTTCAGATGCATACATCACAACTGTATTTACTGTGTAACCCATTTCCTACAGCAAAAGTTTTCACTCATTTTAAAACCTCTCCTCAAGCCCTTTTCTTATTGTCTACTAACCATTACTTTTATAAATAGTGTGGAAATAGTGAAAAAAATATTGAAAAGTTTTTAAGAATCAACCTGACATCAGTCTTTACCTGCTCCCTTTTCTGGTTCTATTAAAATTAATAAAATGTTTATATCTTCACATCATGAAACTCCACTTGGCTCTCGTATGTCTTCCTTGACCTGCTCTTCTCATCATAAAATAGTTCAGTTTATTAAAAAATGAAAACCGGTTAATACTCAATTAACTAACTGAAGACCTCACCAGAGCTTGTTCAGTCTCTTCACCTTTCAACAGCATCACTATTCTAGCACTGCAATTCTCCTGAATCTATAATATAATAATATAATATAATATATTATAATATAATATAATATATTAATGATCTTGCTGTGCTGAAGGCGCTGTGGTGCGCCTTCAAAATAAAAGCAAGCGAGCGGAAGATTTCAAAATCAAATATTTTTTGCAACTGCGGTGAAATTATTAGGGGGGACAAATGAACCTGCCTCCAATATTGGGGGGGACATGTCTCCCTTCGCCCCCCCCTGGTTCCTACGCCTATGATGAAAAGCGTTATCTCCATCGGCCAGCTTGTGGAGTTAAAACATTTATTCATTCCCTGGTACATGACTATATTTATTAACAAGTTTACTTTTGGATTGTTAAGATACATTTGAAGGAATATTTTATTAAATGTCAGACATCCTGAAGTGACCGTACCATCTCTGAACCTGCAGTTTCTGTAGCTTCCCACCGTTGTCGATCATAAAATGAATTTCACCAATGCGCTGTTACAGGATGCTACAAATGTTGAATTTAGTTTATCCATGTGCTTTCTTGTCAGAATTGATCTATTAGCAAGAGGCTTTGGTTGAAGTTAGTATGTGATTTGAAACCTGTAATCCAGAAGCTGGACAAAAGACTCATTCAGCTGATCTGAATCCAAGACTTGAATAAGACTCTAACTTGAAACGTTTTTAAGTGACTGGTTGTTAAACTTTATTTTATCTGCAATTATGGTGGCTGCTTAACCTACAAGAGTGCTCAGAGAGAACTCGCACATGCACAGGTAGCACATGCAAACTCCACTCTGAAAAGCTCTAAATGTGATATAAACCTAGGAACCTTTTTGGGGGTGCAGGCTGATGAGATTCCAAATATATATCAAGAAACAGCAAGCGCTGCTAATTGTTATCAACAGAGTTTTACTTCTATTTACGGTCAGCGGAAGTATAAATGGATAATTTCTGATGCTTTTGGTTACATTTCATTTGGGTTTAATGCACCCATGTTTAGACTGAAATAGTTGTATAATCCAACTAAGGCAATATCATATATCTTGATATGTAAAATGTATATCTTGACAACAGAGGCAACTTCAGTGATGCCTCTGTTGTCAATCTGATGATGGGAAAACAAACCAAAGATACAGAAGAGTCAGAGGCACAGAGCTTTAGTAGTGCTGAAATCATGCTTTATTAAATCAGTAAAACTCAAGGAGGATGATATATAAGTTCTACATCAGCAGATCAATAAAGTCAAAGTGCAGGGTAAAACCATAACTGCTTCTCTTCTCACCACAGATGGGCTCAGTGATGTGAATAAAGAAAAAAAAAACCCTGACTACTGACAAGGTGAAACATCTACAAACTACAGACACTCACACTCAAAAACAATAACACATCAGCTACAATCCTCCAAGAGATAGCGCTGCTTCTGCACAGCAGAACTGGTTTTGACTCCCTGTTTTCTTATGGCCAGGAGATGTTGCTTTAGTGAAGCCAATCCAGCCATCCTGTGCCAGAAACAGCGCTCTTTATCAAAATTAATCTAAACCCAAAGAGAGCAGGCCGCTCGCCCTCTTTGCTGGTCATCAAATCGTGGTGGTATGACACAGTCAGTCTGATCACAAGACCGGTTCATGCTGCTTACATGAGGGTAATGCAAACAGCACTCAGGGTCTTGTGCTCATGGTACAACTCATATTAAACTGTCATATCACACGCATAGACGCGTGTCCAAACAAGAACTTTGTCTTTTTGTTTCTGCTTTGTAACATCAACAGGGAGCCTCTCTACCTGTTGAGGCAATCTTGAGACTTCAACTTATCGTTGAGGCACAGAGTTTAGTTTCTTAGTTTAACAGGGTATTCGTTCCAGCGGAAACTTTCTCCTGTCAGCTACTTTTACTTTCTTTTAGTTTCAGTTAATATTATTGTCATAAATAACAATGCATACATTTCCCATAACCGGTAAACTCGGCTATATACATTATGTACATGTCACAGAAAAATTGAGTCATAGTTATCCAATATGGCACATTTTACAACTTTAGACTTTAGTCTAGTTTGGCATAAATTAACGTCAAGTTTGGTACAAAAATAGTTCCTATTTACAAGAATATTCCAGATCTTTATCAAGTAAGATTATTGTAAATAAAAAGTTGAGGACTAAGGGAGTAGGGGATATGATTTTTTTTTCTCATTTTTTACATGGACCGGATGTGCACGTTGACAGTTGCAGAGTCAGAGCCAAGATCGTTGGACAGTCGGAGTGTGTATGCTCCGGCGTCGTCCTCCTTCACCCGAGAGATCATTAGGGTGGAGAGATCTGCCGTGTTATCCACGTGGAACCGCTCATCTCCATTGGGAAGGGTCCGGCCTGAGCGGACCCACTGAACTGAGGGGGCAGGATCTCCAGAGAATATGCCCACCACTGTCAGAAACTTCCCCGGCTCTGCACTAACATCCTGTGGAAGAGCTTCGATCTTTGGTGGAGTGCCTGTGGACGGAGAGAGAAAGTCAGTGAACATGTCTCAGAGTTTCCATATTTTAGATTTCTGGCCCATAAAATCTGAATTTAAAAACAGTTTTAGATTTTATTGCTGTCTTAACAACTGAAATTATAATGCTCTGTGTGCAACTTACAGTTTAGTGCTTAGGTTGAAAATGAAAAAAAAAAGTTAACTAATCTCTTTTCACTGTCGTCTTTTTACTGTTTCAGCGTTCATGCCACATAGAAAAACATGACCAGGAATTTCTTTGATAGCTGATTATTAGACGCCACACCACAAGACACCACATCAAATATATTAACTGTTATTTACTGGTTGCAAAGACAGAGAAAGAACATCACATCACACCAAACATCTTAAATGTTATTTTTAGATTGCAAAGACAGAGAAAAAACAAGTTAGGTGTTTGAATTCACTTCCTGGGTTTACCAGAAACATGCGCAAGTAAAGTCTCACCTGTTTTAGCCCCGATAGAGAGCGCCTTTACATGCGAGCAGGCAGACATACCAATTGTTTTGCTGCTGGAGCTCATGGAAACCACTGACTCAGCCATCATGGCAGACATGCTTGTTGCAGACATGCTGTCAAACGAATATTGGCCAACAGCAGAGTGGGAACTGCTGCTGTAACTGCTGGCCTGCATTGAGGACGCTTCCACATTAACTGACGAGGCTAAGAAACTTTTCTGCATGCTCATAGCAGCCTCAGTAGAAGCTCTTTGCTCCACAATAGCCATTTGTATTGGTTCCTCAACAAGAGCTGTGAAAATGTAAATGACAAGCAGATGGCTAAGATCACAAACAATGAGGTGTTGAGTGCAGAGACTGAATGTAAGCAGAAGATCCTGTCATGCCTTGTATTTCTGAGTGCCAATTCAATTGATTTAAATTCATTTCACTTTTTTTCAATGAAACGAAAGCACAAAGAGTTGCCAACATAATAAAAAACTGAAAAACAAATTCAGAAAGAATACATTGACTAATATCTTAAAGAAGTGATAAAATTGTAACAACATCAATAAATACACACAGAAGGGAAAATATCTAATGCAAACTTTAACATTAAAGCATTTTTAAGCATTCCAGGACTAAACTATTAGAACGTTTTGTATGCAAGCCATTTAAAGCCCTTTGACAAAGTGCATCTAATTGAATTAAGCTGAAACACAGATGTAACTTACTAAGGACGTTGAGTGATGATGTTGCAGAGCACTGTCCAAACTTATTCCTGGCTTTTACTGTATATTTCCCACTATCTGCAATTGTGGCTTCATAAATCTCCAGAGTGTATAAGTTCTTAGAACGGCTCAGTTTGATGTTTGGAGTGACACATATCTGGAAAACATGTTTCCTTTTATTGGAATACTGACTGACAACGTCTTAGCACAAATTGTCAAGGCAAAAAGAAATAAAAACATTTATGTAAACCAAAAACTACTCACAAGCGTGTTGTCTTTCAACCACTCCAGTTCAGGGGAAAGATCTCCACCAATTTCACAGGTAAACATAACATTTTGTCCCTCGTTCACGTTTTGAGACCTTGGTTGCACCAGGAAGTAGGGTGCATCAGAGCTCTTGAGTGTGACATTGATGTTAAACTGACACCGAATCAGGCCTTGCTCTGTTTGAGCTTGACAGGTGATAATCCCTTGCTCTCGCTGACTGACACACTTGATGGTCAGAGTCTGGTCATTTCCAGATACTCCATATTTGTACTGCTCTGAGTTGTCCAGTTCCTGCCCATTCAGAATCCATCTGATGTCAGAAGCCCCATGAATGTTGGCCCTAAGAGTCACAGATTGACCTTCTTTGATGGATTTCTGGATTTCAGAGGACTTCATATCCTTCACGCAAGACAATATTTCCTCATCCAACATTTTCTTTCTTAGGATTTCCTCAGAGATTGGAACAGGGCTCTTTAATTCTGAAATGAAAAATATTCAGGAATTTATTTATAACATCAGAATATTTATAGCAGCTATAGATCCTTTCACCACAGCATATTTTCTTACCTTTCACAGTGACTGTGCAGGTTGTTGATACTGCTCCAGAGGAGTTTATGGCTGTGCACTTGTAGACACCACTATCAGATACCTCTGATTCATAGATCTCTAGATGAGCTGAACATTGGTCATCAAATAATTCATACTTTCCACCTTGAGATAGTGCCTGAAAACCCATAAAACAAGATAGTTACGGTTGTCAAATCCTATGAAATGTTTTGAATAGTTTGAACATTTATATGTTTTACCTTTCCATCCTTTGACCAAGAGACGGTAGGTTTGGGCTCTCCTGTCACCTTCACAGAAAGTTTGACAATAGAGTCACAGGATGCAGTGACATCATTGAGTCCTGTTGAAAAAAAGGGCTTCTTTTCAATAGTTGGTGACATCACCCTCTTCGGTGACTTGATTGGTGGGATCACTTGCTCCCTTTCAGATGGAGTTGGGGATTTGGGAGTTGGGGCCTTCGGAGTAGGAGACTTCGGTGTTGGGGACTTTGGTGTTGGGGATTTTGGGGAAACTGGAGATTTTACTCTTTGGGGAGATTTGACTGGCTCAGGTGACTTGACTCTCTGAGGGGATTTGACCGGTTCAGGGGACTTGGGTAATGGTGATTTAGCCTCTGGAGAAGTAATTCTGGGAGTAGCAACTACTTTCTCCTTTGACTCAGACTTTTTTATTTTTAAAGTGAAATGGGCTTCCTGCTTTCCAGTAGCATTTTCTACTAGCAAGGTGTAACTCCCTTCATCTGACACCTCAACTGCAGAAATCTCAAAGGTGGAATTGTACTGAGTGGATACAATGTGGTGACGGGCAGAAGGAGCAACGGTGGTTCCTTCACGAAGCCAGGACATAGAAGGCGCTGGTTCACCATCCACATCACACTCAAATCGAGCATTGTCTCCTTCCTCCACAGTCAAGGACTGTGGTTTAGTCAGGATTGCGGCAGGGACTCCTGGTTTCTCCCTTGGCTCCTCAACAACAGTAGTTGTCTCTTTTACAATTTCAGTGACCGTTTCCTCTACAGTTGTTTTGGATGAAGAAACATGATACACCTCTGTTCGAGTCATCTCTGGCAGATGAGCTGATGGTGGTTCCTCATCTTTGCGAAGTGATGAAAAAGCAGCATACTCTTCCCCTGCTACATCTAACGTAGCATAATCAGAAGTTTCTCCTTTAGCATTCTTGCAGACTATACGGTATGTACCTGAATCTTCTGTCACACAGTTGTTGATCTGCAGAGTTAAAACTCCACTGATGTTGGTCATGTAGTATTTGCTGCTTTGATGAATCTCCTTCCCATTGTGGAACCATTTGATCTCAGGCTCAGGTTTGGCTTGGATATTCAGGGTAAATTTTGTGTTGGAACCGTAGGGTATACGATGAGATCGCATCCTGATGGTAATACGTGGGGCATGGTCCAGACTGAAGGGAGCCTGTGTTACAACCTCGACTTTCTTCTCTACAGATCTTCTCTCTGATCTGAGTGCCTGTTTTCTCTCCTCATACCTAGACAAAAAGTCCACTTTTGGAAGTGTGACATCTGTCTTTGAAGACTTTCCTGCTTCATATGATTTTTCTACCTGTGGTTCAGGTAATGGAACCTTTTTTATAGGTTTAGGAATATATTCTGTTGCAAAAGTTGTTATATGCTCAGATTCAGTGCTCTCAGAGTAGGTTGAAACTGTAATGGCTTCCTTTCTAGAGGTACGTGTCTTTTCCTCAAATTCCATGTGCTTGAGTTGACTCTTGTAAGAAGAGATTCTCTCAGTGGTTGCATGTGGACGTAGCAGCTCTAAATCTTCTCTTTCTTCATACACCCGTTGTTTCTGTCTTGGAGGCTTGTATGTTGTCTTGTCATGACGTTGGCGAAGATCAACAAAACTTGGGCCAGCCTCATATTTAGAAGGAATTCTGTATGAATCATATCTTTTAATCTCTTCTCCTTCTTCCTCATCACTGTAGACTCTCCTTGGAGATGTTGGGCGCAAAGCAGACAGTTCAAAGCGAACTGGACTTAGACTAGGTGGAGAAGCAGAGTAACCAAGCTCCAACTCTTCCTCCAGACGGAGTCTTTCTTCTTCTGTTCTCTTCATAGAGAGATATTCACCTACAGGTAGCAGTAGCTCCTCATCTGAGAGGTCTCCCAGAGAACGCCTCCTGAGCCTGCGGTAGGCCTCCATTTCAGGAGAAGGAGTGCGATGCCTTGCGGGCCTCACAGTCTCCAAGTCGTCCTGAGTCATAGAAGAGATGCGCCACTTAGGTTTATACTGTTCCTTGATCCTGATGGGCACCTCATAAAACTGTTCCCACCGTGACAGACGGATACGCTTCATTCTCTTTTGCCTGATTTTTTCCATTGGCTCAGGGAATTCATATTGATCCCGCAGCTTCTTGTACCATTTCATGTCAGACAGTGGCTGGAAGTGTTTAATTTCCACATCTTCCTCGAGAACAGCTGGATTAATGACACGAGGTGCAGGAACAACATATGGCATACGAAGCCTTTTCTCATCTGCTCTCTTTTTTCTCTCCTCTTGTTCTTTCTTAATTTCAGCTTCAGTTTTCTCACCTTTCTTAGTTGTAACAGCAGGTTTAAACATAGTGGCTGCCTCCCTGACAGCTTCTACTGCTGCAGGTGGGAGAGGTGTAACAACAGTGCCTGCCAAAATCTGAGCCAGTCTAACCTTTTTATCCAATTCCTCTTGTCCAGCTATCTTTTGCTTCTCCTTTTCACTGGGCTCATATTCCTTCTTTACATGAGTTACTCTCTCCACTTTAAGAGTTGCTTGGCAGCTGGCAGATCCAGCAGAGTTGGTTGCTGTAACCCTGTATACACCAGAGTCCTCAGGGAGAGTGTCTCTTACATGAAGGATGTAGTAGTCCAAGCCTTCATGAACAACTTCTATGGATGGTCCAAAGGCTAAAGGTGTGCCATCTTTCTCCCACTTCAGTGTTGGGTGGCCAGAAACTCTAATCTCAAAACGAACATTCTGACCCTCCTTGCACTCAATGTTTGCAAGCAACCGTTTGAACATGGGCCTCAAAGTGAGATCTGCTGGTTTAGGGCGAGGAACAACAGTGAGGCGGGCCTTGCAGCTGTCATCGCCATACCTGTTACGGGCTACAACACTGTACTCAGCATCATCCTCCTTTTCCAAATTGTGGATTATAAGCTGGTACAAGCCTTTGTCAGTAGTGAAGGTGTATTTCCTGTCATCATGTCCAGGGATAAGCTTTTGTCCAGATTTATGCCAGATAACACGAGGCTCAGGATGAACAGTGATGGTTACTCCAAAGCGCACATCCTCACCAAGATAGGCTGTGCGGTTGACCAGAGGAAGAGTAAATTCTGGTGGCTTCTGAAGCAGTCTAGCAGTGTCAACTCTTCGCTTTGTTCTTCTAACCACACGAGTAGTGAAGAAGTCACGGTAGGATCTAACCCCACTGACAAAAAGCTCTGCATAAGCACTATCTTCACCATACTCATTCACAACCTTGCATCTGTAAGTGCCATCATCTGCTCTAGTGATCTTGTTGATGGTAATTACAGCCAGACCATCTTCATATTCAATTTCATATTTGTCTCCAGCTTCAAGTTGCCTGACACCACAGTACCATGTAACTTCAGTGGTGCTGTCATAATTTTCAATGTTACAGATGAACTTCACATTATCTCCTTCATTGACCACTGCATGGCTAACTTGGCCTGCAAGAGGACCATGTTCAAATGGAGCAATCTTTACTTTAGAGACAAAGACACCACGCTGGGACCTGATTGAACCACCGCTGGCCACACGGGCAGCAGAAATTGCAGTGCTCCATTCTTTCTTGACCATTGTCTGGTAGTATCTCTTGTGTCTGCCTACTGGGATTGCCCTGGCACTTATCTCTTCTACAGGTTTTGTTAGCCAAGGATGCAGCAAAGCCTCAGCTGCAGTCATACGGTGCTTGCGTTCTTTTGTCATTAAACGATCTGTAAAGTCTAAGGCTTCTACACTTACTTGCTTAAATGACTCATCATCATAGCCATAGGCTGCATTTGAAATGTTATCAATCATTTGTTGGTTGGTTTCGGCTGTGAATGGATTAAGACCACTGAGAAGCACGTAGGTAAGGACACCCACAGACCACATGTCAGTAACTGTACTAACCATGTCACACTGGTGGATCTCAGGGGCAGCATACTCTGCAGTAGTGTACTGAATCTTGATTTGTTCTCCAGGTGTCAGATGTCTGGATTGCCCCAGTTCAATAATCTTCACAGTTGAGCTGCTTCTAGTTGTGTATACAATGTTTTCAGGTCTGATATCAAAGTGCCCATATCTCTGAGAATGCAGATATTCCAGAGCTGAACAGATCTGCCTGATATAGTTAACAATCTCCCGTTCATTGAACTCAAACTCTGCTGTATTAAGGCGCTCAAAGATGTCATGGCCAGAAATGAAGTCATAGATCAGGACCAATTCCTCAGGGCTTTCAAAGGACTCATGAAGAAGCAGGAAGTTAGCGTGTTTGGCCAAATTGAGTGTTGCAATTTCCTTTTTAATTATTGCCTGATCAGCACCTCTCACTTTGACAAATTTGGCCATGTAGGTCTTCTCAGAGCTAATATCAACACAGCGGTGAACAATGCCAAATTGGCCTCTGCCCAGTTCTTCTGCAATGGAATATTTGTTGTGCAGATTCTTGGTGTCAGAGTGTTGAGCTTTGCCCTTGGGGACTCGTTCAGTATCACCAACCTCTCTGTCATAAAGCAAAACTCTGGATTTGTCTTCTTTAGTCATGACAGGTCCACTGCTTTCAGATGGGGCACTCTGTCCAAATTTGTTTTCAGCAATAACTCTGAACTGATAGCTTGTACCTCCAAACAAATTAATTACGGTATAGTGGGTGTCACGGGACTGTGCAACACGTTCCCACCTCTCAGCAGTGGTCGGACATTTTTCAATGATGTAGCATATAACCTTGCTGCCACCATCATTGGCTGGAGCCACCCAGTTCAGTGTGACTGAGTCTCTGGACACATCACTGGCTTTGATGCCACGAGGTGGATCAGGCACATCAGCAACATCCAATTCAACGGTTTGTTGATCAATACCAAATCTGTTCTTGGCACAGACAATGTAGAAACCTGCATCCTTCTTTTCCACTCCATTGGCAAACACCAGGGAAGTGAACGATCTAGTGACGATCACCTGGTAGTGACCATTACTGTCAATAAGATCTTGTCCCTTCTGCCATGTAATAACAGGATCTGGTTTACCACTGAAGGGAATCTTGATATTGACCACCTCCCCACGTAAAGCTGGGATGGCTTCCTTGTCTTTCAGGTTCTTTGGTAAATTAATCTTGGCAGGGACTAAAAAGAAAAAAAATAATTACATTTTAGTGAGTTAGATATATTAACAGCACTTTAACGTTAAATATGTAATTAACTTCATTGATGAAATTAAGTGTTTTAAGCTTACTTTCAACATCTAGAGAGACTGTAGCACATATTGAGCCCCCTTGGTTGGTGGCTCTGATCTGATAAACAGTGGAGTCTTCCTCATCAGCCTCAGTGATGACCAGCTGGTGGTATCCTCCCTTAAACTCCTGGATCTTGATCTTCTTTCCATCTGAGTGGATCTCCTTTCCTCGTCTAAACCATTTAATCACAGGCTTAGGCTGTCCTGTAATCTTGCACACAAGGGTAGCATTGCTCTTGTATTTGACACTCATGTTCCTCAGCTCCTCCTTGAAGGCAGGAGCACGGACATCTATGGCAGTTGCAGGTATGATGGCAGGGGTCTCCTCACTGTAATCACTTTCTCCTCCAAGGTTTTCACACTTGACACGGAAGATGTATTCTATGCCCTCAGTTAGGTGCTTGACAGAGAATACAGTTTGCTTGATCTCATCTGTGGTAACTGGAGTCCATTCAGTCCATTCCTTCTTATCTTTTTTATGTTTCTTTTCAAGGCAATAGCTCTTGATCTTAGATCCCCCATCGCTTAGTGGGGGCTTCCAGGAAACCACACAGGAATCCTTAGTGATACCAGAAACAACTGGTGACAAAGGTGGTGATGGTCTCTCTGTGGACATATATTAAGGAAACACTTGTCAACTTTTTTGCAATAAAGTTTAGGTTGTAAAACAATTTCTTTGTTCCTTGTGAAATAAAATGTGACATTGTCTTACCCAGTTGGCTCTTGATCAGGATGGGAGAGATTAGCTCCAGTGGCTCACTGTTGCCATATCTATTCTGGGCATAAACACGGAAAAAGTATCCAGCACTGTCGATGAGGTTGGGCACACGGCAAGATGTGCTGTTAATGGAGGAAGACACAAGTTCCCACTCCATGCCCTCTTTGTCTTCTCTTTTTTCTACAATATAGTTGGTGATCATACAGCCTCCATCATCCTTGGGCGGTTTCCAGCTGATAATGACAGAATTCTTAAGGAGGGCATCCAGGACAATGGGTCCCTGAGGTATATCAGGCTTGTCTGTGGACAAAGGTACAGGATGTTATTGTACAGAAATCTGATCGTATTCCTATTATCACTGCAGGTGTTTGTACAGTACTAAAAACAATTTAATTCACATACCATAAATTTCAACATTGAATGCAGTGTCAGCCCTGCCAAAGTGGTTATGCAGTCTGATCCTATATTTTCCTCCATTCACTCTGCGCTGGGCGTTCTTTACTACTAGGTGTGTGTAGTGCTCAGTGGTCTCAATGCTAATTTCCTCTGTGTTTTCCAGTGTCTTAGCTCCATGCAGCCACATGATCTTTGGCTGAGGACGACCAATATAAACAACATGGATGCGTAGAGTTGTTCCCAGTCCAGCATAATATGTTTCCTTAAGTGGGTAATCGGGGTGGAAGGATGGAGCAGCCTCCAACACTAGAATGCCAGTGGTCTCAACTTCTCCTGCTTCATTCACTGCCTTGCAAGTATATTCTCCTTCATCTTCCTGCTGGTCTGTCATGATAGACAGGGAGTGGTTGCGGCCGTCAGAGCTCATCTCATACTTGCGGGACTCAACAATTTCCTTTCCAGCGTGATACCACTTAATTTCTGGAACAGGTCGGCCAACAATCTGGCATTTCATGACAGCAGGCTGGCCAAGCTTGGCAGTGGCTTCATCCATTTCTTTCCTAAGGCTTGGTTTACTTTCAGCTGTTGGTAAAAACAACTTAATGAAACAATGAAACATCCTGTGTTTAATAATGTTATAAACTGTATTCAGCTGCACTCACCTATTAGTTTCGTCTTGATGCATGTGGCAGTCCTACGGGGTCTACTCATTCCTGTTTCATTCTCAGCAAAGACTCTGAACTCATATTCGGTGGCCTCAGCCAGGCCTACCATGGTGAATTCCTTTTCCTTAACCCTCTGTTTATTGCACTTCTTCCAGGTGCTTTCAATAGATTTTCTGTACTCAACCCAGTAGCCCAGGACTTCCTTTCCGCCATCACACTCAGGAGGTTGCCAGCAAATAGTAATAAAGTTGTTACTTACATTCACTGTGTCAATCTCTCCTGGTTGACTGGGCTTGTCTGTGAAAAAACATTAAGTCAAATTTGTTCTTTACATTGTCTATATTCTTTTGAATTCTCTAACAGAAAAACTAAAGGAGAAACTATGCTAATATCTACCAGTACTAATTACTATATTTATTAACCATTGTTTTTATCTCCTGAAATAAAAACATTGTTTAAAACATTTCTAGTCCTAAACATTATTTGGACTTAACACTAGATTAATTAAGTAATACATTTTTTAATGATGTAATTGCTAAATAGTAATGACTACATAAGTCCTATGTGGAACTTTATCAGCACACAATACTCACCAAATGGATCTTTGCATGTGACAGGATCAGATGCTGGACCAGCCTCACTTTCACCTATATTGTTAACAGCAATAATGCGGAATTGGTAGTCTGTATCAGGAGTAAGTCCATGTATAGTAAACATAGTAGAGGTGATCTTGGTCTCATGGCGGATCCATGTCTCAGTGGAAACCTCCTTGTACTCAACAAAATAACCATTAATGGCAGATCCTCCATCATCCTTTGGTCTGGACCAGGCAAGTGCCACTGAGCTTTTGGTAACATCCATTATCTCAGGGGGGGCAGTTGAAGGCTCAGGAGGACCTAATTGTGAAAGCAGATAAAGTTTTGTAAATAAAATACATAATTTAAAGCTTTTCAAAGACAGTTGGTTTGCAGAAAACGAAACTTACAGAGAGGAGTCTTTGGTACCAGTGGTTGTTCAGATTTTAGAGATGCACTGATGCCAAATGAGTTTTCAGCAGTAACTTTGAAGTGGTATTCTGTTCCTTCTTTTAAGCCCTTAACAACAAGCTGGGTCTCAGTTACTCTAGAGTCCACGGTGTACCAGGCATTTCTGGCTGCTTCACGCCTTTCTACAATGTAGCCAAGAATCTCTGAGCCACCATCATCCTTGGGTGGCTTCCAAGAGACCTTTACAGAGTTGGCTTGGATTTCCTCAAAGACCATTGGTCCCTCTGGAGCACTTGAGCGGCCGATGACTCTGACCTTAATCTGGGCTTTCTTCTTTCCAACCTTATTTTCCAGCAGGAGCTCATACAGACCAGAGTCACTCCTCTCTGCTCCCTTTATCACCAACTCACTGGAGTCCTCGGTGGAGGCAATCATAGCCTTCACAGCGATAGCTCCAGTATCCTTTGACCATTTACAAGTTGGAAGGGGTTTGCCTTTAATGGGTACGGAGAGTCTAACCACTCCTCCATGACGGACAACGTACACATCTTTGTATTTCAACTCCAGTTCATAATCAGGAGATTCTGAAAAACAATAATTTTGCAAAAACTTAGTTTTTCTGAGCACTTGTTTTATCTCATAAACCTGATTGCACAGTTGTAAATGTGGTTTCCTACCAAGCATTTCTGTTACTTTGACCGTTCCTGGTACTTCTGCAGGTTCTCCAGAACCACCAGCATTACAAGCCATTACACGGAATTTGAACTCCTCTCCTTGGGGCATGTTGGTCAGCGTGTACTCGCATATGAGAGATGGCGTGGTGTTGCACTTGATCCAGGCCACAGAGCCCACCTTCTGCATTTCAATCAAATAACCATCTACTCTAGCATCTCCCTCATCATCAGGTGGACTCCAAGCAAGCGACACAGATGACTTGGTAGTTTCTGTGATTCTTGGGTTTTGAGGACAGCCGGGTGGATCTGCACGGGAAAAAAACATATGCCAGATGTTGTGACTTTCTTAAGTTATGCTTAATATTACTTCTCATTTTGACAACACTTTAAATTATGGAATTTTTTTCAACTTTAACCAAGTATATATTAAAGTCTTCTTAATTTTTGCTTACCAATGGGATCTGTTGCTACTGCTGGTTTGGATGGCAAGCTTGGCTTGCTCAGGCCTCTTGCATTAATGGCTGTGATTCTATGTTCATATTCCAGGCCTTCAATCAACCCAGTTGACCTGTACCTGGTCATAGTGACAGGGTTCTTGTTTGCACGCACCCATCGGTCAGCCCTTACTTCTTTGCGCTCAATGATGTATCCAGAAACCTCAAGACCACCGTCTTCATCTGGTGGCTCCCAAGCCACAGTCATTCCATCACGAGACACATCAAAGGTAATTGGACGACCAGGAGGTCCAGGCACATCTGTAGAGGAAGCTAGTGTTACCATTTTGCTGCTGTCATATAATACTGGTCTGCATTATACAGCAAGAGTATAATGTATAGCTAAGGTTAAGAGTCTTACTTTTCAAGCTCCTACAAGTGACAATCTCAGACTGGAGGAACTCTCCGGTGCCATAGCGATTCACAGCAGCTGCACGGAAGACATATTCATCTCCCTCAATGAGGTTCTCAAACCTGAACAACGGTCTGCTCACAGAGTCAGAAACAGTCACCCAGCCAGGTCTGTGAGCATCACGCTGTTCTACTAAATAACCACTAATGGGAGCTCCACCATCTCTGACTGGGGGATCCCAGCTGCAGGTGACTGTAGTGGCATCAATCTCATCAAATCGTATAGGCCCGTTTGGTTCATCTGGTTTAGCTGAAAAAGTGAAGAAAGAGAAATGATGGTCAGTTTACACGTGTCCTGCAGGTTATGATAATATTTTCACGGCACACAAACTTCAAGTGGACTAGAATCGTTAACTAAACATTAAATGTCTGTTATGTGGTTGGTGCTGACTTAGCTATTAATACAGTAATGAATGAATAAATAAATGATAGCTGGAAAAATTTCTTACAGAGAATGATGACCTTGATGACCTCAGTGATGACTCCAACAACATTCTTGACTTCAAGTATGTAGTCACCGCTGTCATTAATGGTTGTGTCAGACACAGTTAGCTTGGAGAACTTGCCAGTGCTTTTGACCTTCACCCGATCTGTTATCTTTATCTTGTTGTCCGCAAAATACCAGGATGAAACAGGAGGAGGCCTGCCAATGATTGGTAGGTCCAGCTCCAATGTCTTACCAGCCAAAACATTAACAACCTTCTGGGGAATGCTGGCCATATCTACCGCAGGCATCACTAAAAGAAAAAAATACGTTTTTTGCCTCAGTGAGAAGTATTAACAGCCAGGATGTTGCACTACATCTTAATTATGAAATGATTTAAATGAAAATAAGGGTAGTAGAGCTTTGCTCTTTTGTTACCTCTCTGTTCCTGGACAGTGACAGCAGCAACAAGTTCTTTTGGCTCACTGGCTCCTCTGCTGTTGACAGCTTTAATTCTGAACAAATATTGTTCTTTCTCATTCAGTTTCTCTATGGTGTGTTCAAAGTCTGTGAGTTTCAGTGTTGCCACCTTCATCCACTTGTCAGTACCAAACTTGCAAGCTTCAATGATGTAACCTGTCAACCTACTGCCACCATCATGCTCTGGCTTTTCCCAAGACAGAGTGACTGTGCTCTTGGTGACATCTGTCACCTCAAACTTATGTGGTGGAAGAGGAACTTCACAAACCAAGATGACATCTGGAGTCTCGCAGGGCTCTCCAATTCCATAAATGTTTTCAGGGAGGACACGGAAGTAATATAGCATTCCCTCCATCAGATTATCAATCTTATAGGAAGTTTTACTGCACTTGGAAGTTACTGTCTTGTAGGCTCTCATTGAGGCCTCTCGTCTTTCAATGATGTAGTTATTGACAGGAGCACCACCATCCACAGCTGGGGCTTCCCAGGAAATGGTGGCAGAGTCCTTAGTGAGCTCTTTCATCTTGATTGGCCCAGTTGGTCCAGGTGTGTCTAAGAATATAAATATGTCTCTAGTCAAAATACAAACTTTCAAAAATTGGGTTAACTTTATAAAAACAATATAAAATATATAATGGAAATCAAACAATTAAATAAAATAATTTATAGATAGTAATATTAACATACCATAAACCTTGACAAGAATACTGACTTCCTGCTTCCCAGCAGTGTTCTCAGCCAACAGCGTGTACTTGCCAGCATCATAGCGATGAACCTTGTCAATTATGAGAGTGGTGGATTTGTTTGTGACCTCAATGAAGCCTCTGTTATGGAGGTCAACACCAGGTTTGCTCCATGTTATGGTAGGGGCAGGACGGCCTGTGACACTGACAAAAAGGCGGAGGGAGCCACCAGCGCGCAAACAGATTGTCTTTTTGAGGTCATCGTGGAGCTCAAAATCGGGAGGTTCTGTAAGAGATAGATGATGAGTTGCAAAATTCAGATCTAAGGAACGTTTTTTGTGTACACAAAATTTTCTTTTGTGGGACAAATGCAAACAAATCAATGAAATCAGCAGATATTTATACTTATTTTCTGAGGCCTGTTAAAATATTTACCAATTCTTTCCACTGGCTCAGTCTCGGCACATGGTTCACTAAAGTCTCCTGTACCATTGACGTTGATACCAGCCACTCTGAAACAATACTTCTTGCCTGCAGAAAGTCCAGTCACCACATACTCTGCAGCACGCAAGGTCTTTTCATGGGCCTTCTTCCACTCCTCTGCCCCAGCTTCCTGCATCTCCAGAATGTAGCCAATCACATCAGCACCTCCATCTTCCACAGGTCGAGACCAAGCAAGGCTAATGCTGTCAGCATGGGTGTCGATGATTCGAGGAATAGAAGGAGGTGCAGGAGTGCCTATGAAAAGGTAGGTCAGTTTATATGAGCTCTTCTAAATTATTTACTAATAACATATGGTTTTACTCTCTACTACCGTCTTTGAAAACTATCATGACACTTATAGATTAAAGTTAATATGAAGGTCATTGACATCTTCAGTGACATGTTATTCAAAGCAATGATGAAACTTACTCGTTGGCACTCTGCAGACGACATAGAGAGAAACCTCACTGGGTTCACTCTCTCCGGCCTTGTTAATGGCTGTCACTCTGAACTGATAGATGTTTCCTTCAGTCAAACCGGCCACCTTTAGAGTGGTATCCAGGTGAGCACCATCCTTGTTCACCTTTACCCAGCGGGCACTCTTTTTCTCATGTCTTTCAACTAGGTAATGAGTTATTGGGCTACCACCATCATTTTCTGGCTTTAGCCACTCTATAGTGGCAAAATCCTTTCCTGAAACTAGAATCTCTGGGGCTCCAGGAGGAGTGGGAACAGCTAAGGAATAGATAACAAAAAGAGACTTTAGTGGTAATGAGCTGATTTGTTTCATGCATTCCTCTTTGGTAAGATTAGTCTTTTTGATTGTAGTTTAAATACCTTGAGACAATAGAATAGACAACAGAATCCTGGTTAAATTAAACTGGCATTTTGATATTTTTAATCCTCACATTTAGGGATTTGTTTTCAATAGTTTCACTTGTACTTACTGAATGTGTTTTTGGCCACCATCGGCTGTGACTGGAGGTAAACGCCGGAACCATACTTGTTGACTCCACGAACTCTGAACAAGTACTCTGTGTTCTTGAACAGACCAGTGATGTTGCATGTCAGCTCCTTGCACTCAGCATTCATGATCACCCAGTTCAGCCTGTTGGTATCACGCCTCTCTACAATGTAGTGTGTAATGTCATCTCCGCCATCCTCAAGAGGAGGCTTCCAGCTTAGAGTGCATGACTCTTCTGTTATTTTGCTGATTTCAATGTTGCCTTCGCACACTCCAGGTGTGTCTAGTCAAAAACAGACATATTTAGAGTAAGTCACTTTGCAAAAATGTGCCAAGAGTTATCAAATTACAAATAATTCAGATGGTAAACAAATAAACAAAAAACTTACCAAGAACTTTGACATTGACCTCTGCAGTCTTGGTTCCACTCACGTTTCTGGCTGTTAGGATGTATTTCCCAGTATCATCTCTGTCACAAAATTTAATAATGGCCATAGCTCTGGTAGGGGTGTACTGCAGGTGATACTTTTCACACATCTCCAATTCCCTGTTGCCCTTGGACCAGAAAGCCTTTGGATCAGGTCTACCTCCCACTGCAGCATCCAGAACCAGGTCTGAACCAGCTCTGACCATTACAGTTTCAGAGAGAAGTTTGCTGTCCAAATTGGCCTTTGGTGGTTCTGTTAAGTGGAAATAAATTTGACAATTATCAACTGTCACTTCAGTTTTACTGTTCTCATATTCAGATGTATCTTGGTCATGGTCTGGCTGTTACTATGTTCAAACTGACATTGCACAAAATAAAACCAATGCAGTTCTATCTAACTATCATGTCTGAAATTATGCTTAACAGAGTATTGAAGATTTCCATGGAATAAACTCTTACCAAAATCAGTCTTGCACTGCACAGACCCTGTGGATTCAGATGGTGTGCTGAAGACTTGGTTGGCATTTTTTGCAATCACCCTAAATTCATAGGCCTCTCCCTCTCCAAGGGCAGTAACGGTGAAGAAATGATCTGTTACATTGGTGTAGTTACACTTGAGCCAGCGGCCCTCGCCTGTCAAAGTGTAGGGCTTTCGTTCGATGATGTAGCCAACAATTGGACTACCGCCATCATTCAATGGAGCTGACCATTTCAAGGAGACAGTGGTTCTTGTAACCTTGGTGACTTCAGGTTTACTTGGTGGATCTAAATGACAGTCAAAAGATTATTGTCAGATAATGTCAGATAATGTCAGATAGGATAGAACAACACATTTCTTAGCAGAAAAACATCATACTATGTGTAACATTATACTACTGGCAAAACGTACCAACTGGATTTTGAGCAACTGCTCCCTTAGAGGCCTCACTGGCTTTGCTGAGTCCTGCACTGTTCATGGCATAGACCCTGAACTGGTATTCCAGGCCTTCAACTAGGCCTTCCACCTTGTAGTAGCATTCAAAGCATGGGATCTTATTTTCCCTAACCCACAATATATTGTTTCTCTCCTTCTTTTCAATCCAGTAGCCTGTCACCTTGCTTCCACCATCATGGTAGGGTTCCTCCCATCTTAGGGTCATTGTGTTTGCTGTGACATTAAATACTGAAGGTTTTGTTGGAGGTCCTGGAGGTGCTGTATTTAAAAAAAAGAGTTTAGTAATTACAATGTAATTCAACAAAGATCACACATTATTTTATTAATTATTTTTATATTTATTAATGTAGTATAAAACCACATATTTTCAAAGAAAGAAAAAAGTTGAGGGCAACACTTACAGAAGGGATGTTCTGCAACGATCGTCTCGGACTCAGTGGGCTTGCTGACCCCAAATCGGTTCTCAGCTGAGATTCTGAATGTGTATTGCATATATTTGGTCAGGTGACTAACATGAAGAGATGTGCGCTTCACACTAGAGTTGATCAACTGCCAAGCTGTGGAGCCAGATTCACGCTTCTCCACAATGTAGTTGGTGATGTCAGTGCCACCATCATCCTCAGGTGGTTGCCAATTAACAACGCAGGACTCAGAGGTGATGGAAGAAATTTCAATTGGTCCAGATGGAGGACTTGGTCTACCTGTAACGTTAACTTCGACCGTAAATGTCTTGGTTCCTGTTACATTTTCCAGCGTAAGATAGTATTTTCCTCCATCTCCTCTCATGGCTTCTTTGACTGAGATACTAGCTCTGTCTTTAGATACTTTGATGGTGACTCTGTCTGAGTTCTTTAGTTTCATTTCTTCCAACTTCCATGAGACCTTAGGAGCAGGTCTACCAATGATAGGAACATCGATGGTGAATGTGCCGCCAGACCTGCATGTGACAAGCTGGTTGGGTATCTCACTAAGGTCAGCAGCAGGCTCAATGTGAGGCTCCTTTACCAGCACGGGCGCCAGAGTTTTCTTTGGTAAACTATAACCAGCTTCATTTTTAGCCTTCACACGGAAGTCATACTCATCACCCTTATTGAGCTTTTCAACAGCAAAGGTAAGATTCTTGGTGTTTCCAACCACTACCCATTTGTCTCCATCCTTTGGTCTAGCCTCAATAACATAACACTGAATGCGGCTGCCACCATCATGTTCTGGCTTCAACCAGCCTAGTAACACAGAATTATCTGTGGTATCGAGGATATCCAGTCTCTTTGGAGATGATGGCTCTGCTGTGGCAATGACTGGTTCAGTTAACTCAAAGGCCTCACCCAGACCATGGTGGTTTTCAGCTGAGACTCTGAAGAAATAAGGAACTCCCTCCAGCAGGTCCTGGATCTTGAGAATACCCTGTGTGCATTTGCCACCAGATTGCTGCCATGTCCGTCGACTAGCCTCACGCCGCTCAACAATATAGTGATGAATACGAGCTCCACCGTCATTGACAGGTGGCTCCCAGACAAGTGTGACTGATCCTCTGGAGACTTCCTTGAAAGCTACGGCCTGTGGCGGTCCAGGTGTATCCATTACTTTTACCACAAAGGCAACAGCCTTACTACCACTGGAATTCTCCAGGTTGACTGTGTATTTGCCTGTGTCATATCTAGAGCAGTTTTCGATGCTTAAAGAGCTGTAACCATCAATAGTTGTGATCTCTGACATTCCGCTTAGTTCTCCTTCCTCCTTCACCCATGTAGCAGAAGGAATGGGCTTTCCTCTGAAGTGAATGCCCAAACATATAGAACCTCCAGCCTTGACTATGTGTGTCTGTTTAAATGTGGCATCAATATCCACCTGTGGTGGTGTTAACCTATCAACAGCCTGAACAGGTTCTGGAATCTCCTTGTCTTCACCTCTGCCTACATGATTAACTGCTGCAACATGGAATTTGTACTCAGCTCCTGTCTGTAAACCTGTCACCACATAATTAGTTTCTGACACAAGTTCCTCATTTACTCTCTTCCATTCAGTGCCTTCTCCCTTCACCATTTCAATGATGTAGCCAATGATCTCCATGCCTCCATCATCAACTGGTTTGGTCCATTCCAAACTAATGGAAGTGTTTGTGGAGTCTGACACACAAACCACAGATGGAGCACATGGAATGTCTTTAGGTTCAGCAGCCTTGATTGGCAAAGAGATGTTGCTAGGAGGCCCAAAGCCAGCGTCGTTGACAGCCATGACTCGGAACTCATATTCCATATCTTCTGATAGGTTAAGCACCTTGTGAGCGCATTCAATGATAGGTTTTTTGGTAATCACCTTGTAAAACCGAACGGTTTTCTTTTCTCTTTTCTCTAAAATATAATGCTGAATAGGGTTGCCTCCATCAGATGTTGGAGAAGTCCAGGACAGTGTTATGCTCTCTCCTGTCACCTCAGTGGCATCAGGAGTTCCTGGGGCATCAGGAGTTGCTGGAAGAAAACATTTTGGAGCTCAATGATTAAATGAAGATGAACAATTTAAGTAGAATCTAGAAAATGTAGAAAATATTCTGTATATTTTCAAAGCTTTGGAAATTTTCCACTTACTGTATTGCAGTTGTGCAATGATAGGACTGGATTCCAGGGGTCTACCAACACCAAACTTGTTAACTGCAGACACCCTGAACTGGTACTCATTGGACTTGATGAGCTTGGTTGCATTAAAAGTACACTCCTTACATTCATCAGACACTAAGGCCCAGGAAATTTTGGCAGTTTCCCGTTTTTCAATGATGTAATGTGTAATCTCAGAGCAGCCATCATTTTCTGGTGGGTTCCAAGACAGAGTGCACTTGCCCTCTGAAATATTTGTGAAGGTGATTGGTCCTACTGGCTCCCCTGGTGTGTCTGTATTACAGAGTCACATGGAGATAATTAAAATAAAACAGAATAGAAGGATAAATAAAAAGCACACTGGCAAAAAAGCATTAAATCACCAGACTAAATAATATTGGTATTACCTTGTACTTGAATTAGAATAGTCTCCTTTTTGGTTCCGGATCCATTGGTAGCTTCTACAGTGTATAGGCCACGATGTGTGCGGTCAGCATCTCGGACAAACAGAGTGCTGGATCCAGGAACAGTAATGATGTCCATCATCTTTTTGGTAATCTCCACATCATCTTTGAACCAGACAACTTTCGGAACTGGGCGTCCAGTGACGGTCACTTTCACCCGGATGTTATCTCCTGCCTTTACTGTCAAACCCTCAAAGTACTCGGGCCCAAACTCAATATTTGGAGGAGCTGATTGAAGAAAATTAATGTTAGTTTTTAATGTGTAGCAGTAAAAAATAGTAAGTTGGTTTTTGAATGTTACATTAATGTAAAAACTGGTGTGCATACATTAGACCTATTAGTTTTAGTGTAATATATTTACATTTTTTGCAACTCACCATTTTCACTTCGTACAGCAATAAAACCAGAGGAGTTGGATGGGGGACTGACAATGCCTATAGCATTTCTAGCAATGACTCTGAACTCGTAGCGCTCATTTGTTGTCAACCCTGTGACAGTGTACTGGCAGTCATGTACTTCAGTCAGATTGGCCTTGAACCAGCGACCGTGTCCTTGACGTTTCTCAATGCTGTAGCTTGTTATCTTGCTACCGCCATCACGTTTAGGGGCATCCCATTTTAGTGTTACTGAGTCACTGGTTACATCGGTGTAATCAGGTTGGCCAGGTGGGTCTAAAAGACATTGCATTTATATTAGATTTAATACACTATCATGCTAAACACATAATTCCAACAAAAGGGATGTATAATTTTGTATTATTTTCACAAAGACTTACCAACAGGACTCACAGCCATTGTTGGCTTGCTTTCATCACTCATTCGGCTAAAGCCAGCATCATTTTGAGCATAGACTCTAAAAGAGTACTCAAGACCTTCTATGAGTTCCAAAATCCTGTAATCCATTTCTTTTATAAGAACAGTGTTCACTTTTTGCCACATGATGCTATTCTTTTCTTTTTTCTGCACATGGTATCCCTGGATGGGAGTTCCACCATCATAGATTGGTTTTTCCCACTGGATTGTCATGCCATCATTAGTAACATTATAAACAACTGGTTTTCCTGGTGGTCCTGGAGGTCTGAATTGGTGCTTAGCAATAACCATTTGTGAGATTAGAGGTTCACTCACACCATATCGGTTTTCAGCACACACTCTGAACTGGTATTGGACACCCTTGATCAAATTGGGGACTCTAAACTGAGTACTCTCAACATGGGAGGAAGCCATCTTCCAGTTAGATTGGGAGGTGTCACGTTTCTCCACTGTGTAACAAGTAATGGCTCCCCCACCATCATCATTAGGCTCATCCCAGGAGATCATGATATTGTCAGCTCTGACTTCATCCAGGCGAATGGGTCCAACTGGCTTTGATGGTGGACCAAGAGTAATGACAAAGATGTGGAAGGATTTCCTGTTGACCTTGTTGTCAAGACTCAGGGTGTATTTGCCTTCATTCTCCTTCTTTACATTCTTAATCATTAGAGTGGCTTTGTTTTCAGTTGTCTTAAATCGAACTTGGTCACTTTCCTTCAGAGGCAGACTGTCCTTTAACCACTGCACAGCAGGTCTAGGCTTGCCTCTGTATGGCAACTCAATATGCACATTATGACCCAAACGGACACTGAGGCTACCTCCTGGGTATTCTCTGAGGTCTGCCTCAGGAGTGATGATGTAGTCAATGACCTTGATAGGGCCATGCTCAACAAAATCACCCTGTCCCTTCTCATTTCTGGCTGCAACTCTGAAGAACACCTCAGAGTGCTCCTTGAGTTTCTTGACCTCAGATTCACATTGTCTGCTGACTCCTCCCATTGACCACTCCTCATCCTTCAGCTTTATCTCAATGACATAGTCAGAGATGATGCTGCCTCCATCATAATCAGGCTTTAGCCACTGTAGTGTCACAGAGGTCTTAGATGAATCTTTCATAGAAATTTCTTTGACTGGTCCTGGAGTTTCTGTAGCCTTGACAGGTTCCTGTGTTTCACATGGATCACCAATGCCATTCTCATTTTCTGCTAAGACGCGGAAGAAGAAAGTTGTCTTTTCTGAGAGATCTTCAATAGTGTATGTAGTATTTGTGCATTTGTTTGTCACTGCAGAGTATGATCTCTTAGAGGAGTCCCTCTTCTCAACAATGTAGTTTGTGATCTCAGCACCACCATCAAGAAGTGGAGGGTCCCAGCAGAGGGTGACTTTTCCACGGGTAACATCCTTCATAACCAAGTTTCTGCACTGAGCTGGGGTATCCTGTACCTTCACAGATAGAGATACTGTTTTTGGTTCTCCGACACCATTCTCTATCTTGACTGTGTACTTTCCAGTGTCAAGTCTGGTCACTTCACGCATGATGAGCACAGTTGTTGTGTCTGAGTGATGGAACTCATATTTGGGATTGCGATCTACGCATTCTTCTCCTTTGCTCCAGGAAGCAGTGGGAGCAGGTCTGCCCTTCAATGGAACAGACAACTCCACATCTTTACCAGCCTTGACAATATAGTGAGTTCTCATGGCAACATCTGAGTCAATCTGTGCTTCCTCTGTGAAGGGCATACAAATTTACAGTGTTACACAGATTGACAAAACACAAACAAGACATGTAAGCAATTTTCAATATTCTTTTTAAATTACCCAGGATATCTTTGGCCTGCACAGGCTCAGTCATCTCTAAAGGTTCTCCACGGCCAGCACAGTTCACAGCAGAGACTCTGAAGAAGTAGTTTGTATCTGGTTTTAGATTGTGAACTGTGTACTCTGTAGTCTTAACCTCACCCTTAGAAGTAACCATGGCCCAGTCTTTCTCTCCTTCAACAAGCTTCTCCACCATATAGCTGGTAACCTCACTACCTCCATCCCATTCAGGCTTAGACCAACCCAGGGTGATGGATGTCTTTGTTGAGTCCACAACCTTTAGCTTGCAAGGCTCATCTGGTGGATCTGTGAAATTAAAATCATTAGATTTTAATGAGTAGCTTAAGTCTGATGATTTGTTTTTAAAGTTATTTTTCACATACCAACTGGGTCAGCAGCCTTATAATAGTCTGACACATCAGAGAATGGTCCCTCCCCAGCTTTGTTAATGGCACAGACACGATATTGATACTCATTTCCTTCTGTCAGGTGGTACACCACCTGTTTGATGTCAGTAATAGGATCTTTATACACTCTGATCCAGCGCAAGCTCTTCTTATCCCGTCTCTCTAGATAATAGCCAATCACAGGGCTACCACCATCCACTCCAGGTTTGTCCCATTCTACTAGCATCGTGGTCTTGGTGGCCGTGTTTACTTCCGGAGTATGAGGCTGGCCAGGAGTTACTTTAGAAAAAGACAAAATTAAATATTAAGGCAAATGAAATGAAAATGACAGCCAATAATGAAATAAATGTGAGAATATACAGAAGAAAAAATAGGATACTTAGTAGTGACTGATGAGGAAAGGATTAACTTTATTGTAATAGAACAAAAAACTCACCAAAGGCATTCTTAGCGATGACCGGTTCAGACTCGAGTGGCTCTCCAACTCCAAATTTGTTAACTCCCATCACTCTGAAAACATACTCATTTCCACGCACCAATTTTCCGACTGTGATGTGTGTATTCTCATATCTATCTGAAACAGTTGACCAGACCACTCTGCTGGTTTCACGCTTCTCAACAACATAGTGGGTAACTTTGGAACCTCCCTGGTCAGACTCTGGAACTGGTTCCCAGCTGAAGATTATCCGGTCTGCTGTTATGGAGTTGAAATTGATAAGGCCAGAGGGGGGTCCAGGTTTGTCTAAAAAGAGAGTCAAAAGACACATGATCATCAACTGTATATCTCTGTATCAACCTCTGACAAACTGGATGATTCATAAAATAAGGAGATCTCAGCAGAAATTTAAGTGTTTAACGTACCAAGGATTTCAATCCTGATTGTAGCAGAAGCTGATCCCAAAACATTTTTGATCTTAATCTCATATGAGCCTGTGTCAAAGCGAGTTGCATCCTTAATCAGAACAGCGGAGGAGTCTGTTGTGCTTTCAACAGACACAGTAGAAGAGGTTATCAGCTCCTTTCCATCCTTGAGCCACACAATAGTTGGCAGAGGCTTGGCAATAATTCCTACTCTCAGTTTTACTGAAGCCCCAGCTTTATACTGGACCACATCCAGATACTCAGGAGGAAGATCAATAGCTGGGGCACCTATAAAAAATATTTGTAAATATCAATCACAGTTATCAACAAAACATAAATATGCAAAATTGAATCCATAACCTACCACATGCATCAACACAGGTGACGGGGCCAGCAATAAGAGAAGGGTTGCTGACAGATCCAACAGCATTCTTAGCATAAACTCTGAACTCATAAGATTCATCTTGAGTGAGTCCATATGCAGTGAAGCCCAATTCAATGATGTTTGTAAAGTTGGCTTTCACCCATCTGCCATTAGGAGCTTCCCTTCTCTCCACACTGTAGCCAGTTATCTTACTGCCTCCATCAAATGGTGGTTTCTGCCAAGTCAGGCTGACAGAGTTCTTTGTGACTTCTGTGACACGAACATTTGCTGGGGGCTCTACAACATCAATGTGGAAAACATCCAAGTCAAAGGAAGAAAAGGGATACATTAAAAGTAGCTTTGGATACTATGTGTATTAGAAATCTGCCAACCTAAGATATAAAATTATGTATACACTGAACATGTCTGATAAGGATAAAATTAAACTATGAAATTAAAGACTTACCACAGGCATCAATCGCAAGCACCTCTTCAGATGTCTTGCTCATCTTTCCGATACCAGCAGCATTTTCAGCTGCTACCTTGAATTCATAGATGAGGCCTGGACAGATATTTGTAACTCGCCACTGGTTTCCTGGTATTGCTGTTTTATTAACCTTCTGCCAGATGCTGCTGCTTCTCTCTTTCATTTGAAGGTGATATCCAATTACAGGGCTTCCGCCATCAGTGACTGGCTCATTCCAGCACACTGTCAAACTCTCTCTGGAAACAAAGCTAACCCATGGGGTGGATGGAGGACCCGGGATTACTGAAAGACACCAACATTTTGTTAAAGCAGTTAAGAAAGAATAATGAGTCATAAAATCAGATGAAAAATCTTTATTAAATTGACTCAATGACTTACTGTAAGGTAGTTGGATCATGACTGGTTTACTGTCAATGTGGTTGCTTAGACCATAGCGATTCTCGGCCTTGATTCTGAACTGATACTCCTCCCCCTTGGTTAGCTTATTCACCTTGATAGCACTCCTGGCGATGTTAGTTGACACCTCTACCCAAGCGGGAGTACTTGTTTCACGTTTCAGAACAACATAGTTGGTAACAGGACTTCCACCATCATATGCTGGAGGATCCCATTTTAGACATACTGTGGTCTCTCCAACCTCTCCAATCTGAACTGGACCAACGGGAGGTCCAGGTTTATCCAGCACAATGAAAATAAGAGAGATCTTGGTTGTTCCCCCTGCATTTGAGGCAGTGACTTCATATTTTCCAGCATCACTTGAAACGCTTTCACTTAGAGTTATAAGTAGGCTATCAGGAGTCACTTCTGTCAGAAGTCTCTTGGACCCTTTGATGACAACATTGTTTTTGGATATTGTCACCTTTGGCATGGGTTTTCCAGTAAGAGGAATCTCAAAAGTCAGGTCAGATCCTGCTTTTACATATACTGTATTCTTGGGGTAGTTCTTTAAGTCAAACTCTGGAGCCTCTGTTAAAAAAAACAATACAAGACTATCAAGATTGATAAAATATATCTTAAAATTAATACACACTTATCTGACTAAGCACCAAACTTTTAATATGTCTAAAATAGTGAAATTTACTAAAACAAAAAACAAATTACGTTTTTTTTTATTTTAAAATAAAGAAAGAAAATTTACCATGTATCTCCTTGACAATAACTGGAACAATCATCTCCTTAGGTTCACTGAGTCCAGCATGGTTTTCAGCACGAACTCTGAAGAAGTATTCAGCCCCTTCTCTGAGGCTCTTAATGATATGAGTCAAGGTCCTCACAGTTGCACATTTCACCCACTTGGTCTGACCCTTCTCTACAGCATCAATGAGGTAACCAGTGACCCTGCTTCCACCATCATATTCTGGTCTTGTCCAGGCAAGTGTAACACTGTCTTTAGTGACATTTGCAACTCCAAGTTTCAGTGGTGGACTTGGTACCTCTGCAAAAAACAATAAGACATTTGTGTTTAACTATGTTAGGATCTGTATCAAAGAATTATACAACTATCATTGATTATTCAGTCCTAGTATACCTGTAATCTTTGTTCCTCCCTTCGCCTCTTGAGGTGTACCCACTCCATTCTCATTTTCTGCTATAATTCTGAAGTAATAGACAGCACCCTCCTGCAAGTCTTCCACTTTATAGGTCAAAGAATGACAATTGCTCGTCACAGACACCCAGGCCTTCTTACTTGCCTCACGTTTCTCAACATGGTAGGCTTTTACTGCATCTCCACCATCATTTTCTGGAGCCTCCCACATCAGTGTTGCAGAATCTCTAGTCACAGATGAAACTTTGACATTGATTGGAGGTCCAGGAGAGTCAAGCACTTTCACTACCATGGGCAAAGTTGCTTTACCCAATGGTGATTCAATTGTGACACAGTACTCTCCAGAGTCATTCCTAGTTGACTTCTCAATAGTCAGCGACGTGCTGGATTCTGTTGCTTCAATGGTTCCTCTTACTGTTAGATCAACACCTTCTTTGCTCCATTGAACTGTTGGTGCTGGTTTTCCTTTGAATGGTGCACTAAGAGTGAATGACGTACCATGTTTTACAATGAGAACCTTGCGCATCTCAATATCAACATCAAATGATGGCTCTGCTGTTCTGTCTGCTGCTGCACCTGGATCTGAGTATGGGCTACGCACACTGCTGCCCACTTTATTTATTGCCTTTACACAGAATTCATACTCTACGTCTGTCTTTAATCCAGTGACTGTGAACTCCAAGCTTTTGGTAAGAGGTATTGCTTCAACCCATCTGGCTAGTTCTTCAGGTGACTCAGGTACTTCTTCCTCCTCATATTCCTCTTCATCCTCAATGTCTGGCTCTGGTTTGCGAATAAATTCTCTGTATTCTACACTATATCCTAAGATGGGAGCACCACCATCATTTGTTGGTGGCCTCCAGAGGATAGACACAGTGTCTTTGGTGGAATTTATAATTTTTGGCTTGGTTGGACGACAAGGAACAATCAGGGGATCTAGTGCTCTGAATGTTGCAGATGGTTCACTGGCAGGACTCAGGCCACCTGCATTTTCAGCATAGACTCTGAAGTCATACTCACAACCCCTGCGAAGTTTTGTCACCACCATGGTAACCTCTTTAACTAGATCTCTGTTCACACGGACCCAGCGCATGCCTGTCTTCTCACGACGTTCAATTACATATCCAGCAATGGGACTACCTCCATCATTGGCTGGCTTACACCATGTAAGGGTCATTGAATCTCCAGTTATGTCAGTGACATCAACACCTGCGGGAGCAGTTGGAATTGTGTATGGATCTGTAATTTTTATAACTTCACTCTCCAGAGCCTCCCCAATGCCATGCTTGTTAACAGCTAGAACTCTAAAGATATATTCATTACCCTTAAGCAGACCTGTCACTTTAAAGTAGGTCTTTGTGACATCGCCCTTTACCAATGTCCATGCCAAACGACTGGTCTCACGCTTCTCAACAACATAATGTGTGATTTTAGCACCACCAGTTTCCTGAGAAGGACCCCATGACAGAGTGCAGTCTTCAGCTGTAAGACCAGTGATCTGGAGAGGGCCTGCCGGGGGCCCTGGTTTATCGATTATCACACAATTAATTGGCATAGTAACTGTTCCCCCAATATTCTGGAGAGTTAGGACATACTGTCCAGAATCTCTTTTGACACAGTCCTTTATAACAACACAGGTGCTTGTATCTGTTGAAATAATCTGAATTCTGGCTCTCAGCTCAATCTCGTTGCCATCCTTTGTCCAGCAGATGACAGGGGCAGGACGTCCAGCAAGGTCAGCATTAATCTTCAGTGTTTCTCCTGCTTTCACAAACACAGTCTCTCTAAACTTGACATCCATCATGATGCGTGGTGGATCTACATCATCCTTGACAGTAATTGGGCCTGTATTGAATGATGAGATACTGAACTGTCCAGCAGCATTCTTTGCAATGACACGGAAATCATACTGGCTGTTCTCTGTAAGGCCTGTAGCATCATAGTAAGTCTCTGGCACATTGGTGAAGTTGCACCTGGTCCATCTACCCTCAGGAAGGTCTCTCCTCTCAATAATGTAGCCAGAAACCTTGGATCCGCCATCATACTCTGGTTTATCCCAAGATAATGAGACAGATGTTCTTGTAATAGCAGTAACCACAGGTGTGCCTGGAGGATCACATGGATCTCTTGCTGCAACAGGTTCACATGCCTTGCTGCATTTACCAATGCCAGCAATATTTTCTGCATAGGCACGATATTCATAGAGCATTCCCTCTTCAACGCCAGTGACTTTGTATTCTGTGTCTTTGATCATTCCTCTGTTCATCTTTGTCCAAAGAATGCTAGAACGCTCCTTCCTTTCTAAATGATAGCCCAGAACAGGACTACCACCATCACTGACTGGCTCATTCCAGGTCACCAACATATATGACTTAGTAGCCAGTTTGACAATAGGCGTTGATGGAGGTCCAGGTTGTTTGAAGTTATATTGAGCAGTAATTCCTGGAGAATCAAGGGAACTACTCTTTCCGTAACGGTTAACTGCATATATGCGGAACTGGTACTCTGCTCCATGTGTAAGGCGGCCAGCTTTGAAAGATGTTCTGGCAACATTACTTGCCACTATTTGCCACTCCTGTGTGTTTGTATCTCTCTTCTCCACAATATAGTTGCTGATGGAGCAGCCACCGTCATATTCTGGTGGGGACCAAGACAGTGTAATGCTGTCTGAAGTCACAGCATCCACCTTAATTCCTTTAGGTGGACCGGGTTTGTCCAGGACAACAACTCCAATACTAGCTGTTACTGTTCCAGCAGTGTTAGCCAAGGTGATCTCATACTTGCCAACATGTTCTCTGTTAGCTCCTTTAATAATAATTTTAGATGACGTTGCTGTATTTATGATTGTTATTGATGATGTTTGTTTCAAAGGAAGGCTATCCTTTTTCCATGATACAACAGGTTTTGGTCTGCCTCTCACAGGCACTTCAAGAGTTAGATCATCCCCAACCTTGACGCTATATGTTGTAAACAGTAAATTTATGGATGGTTCTATTGCAACATCTTTTGCCACCACTGGCAATCCAAGATCTTTTGGCTCACTCTTTCCCTTCTCATTTACTGCAACAACTCTGAAGAGATATGCTTCATTGGGATTCAGATTAGGAACAGTTGCTTCTGGTACTTTGACTGTACATGCTGTGCCCCACTTGTCACCACTCTTAGGTTTGAATTCTACATTGTAGCACATTACTTTGCTGCCACCATCATGAGCAGGCTTCTCCCAGGCCAGTGATGCACTGGTTTTTGTTACATCCACAAGAGTTACCTTGTTTGGTGGTTGAGGCACTTCAGACACTTTGGTTTCTTTAGTTTCAACTGCCTGTCCCTGACCATATGCATTGACAGCACATACTCTAAAATAGAATATTCCACCTTCAGGGAGGTCTTCAATTTTAAATGAGTTGGCAGTACAATTGCTTGTGATAGTAGTATAGGCCTTTCTCACAGATTCCCTTTTCTCTACAATATAGTTTGTAATTTTTGCACCACCATCATTGAGTGGTGTGTCCCAGGCAAGAGTTACTGAATCTTTCTTGAGCTCCTTAACAGTGAAGTTTTGTGGTGCACTTGGTGTATCCAAAATTCTTACTGAAATAACTGCAGATTTTGTACCACTGCTGTTCTCCAGTGTTAAAGAATATTTCCCACTGTCAAAGCGGTTAACATTGTCAATGACAAGCATGGTGTATGAAGTAGTAGTGTCAATTGCAGCATGCTCTGTTAAAGTGCTCTCAAGTTTCTCCCATTTCACAGAAGGTTCAGGTCTCCCTCTAATAGGGACAAACAAGCGCAGAGTTCCACCAGCCCGTACAGACACCACCTTTCTGAGGTCTGCATCCAACTCCATCTCTGGTGGATCTGCTCTGTCAGAAGTTAATACTGTGCCATGGAAATTGGCTGCTTCCCCAACTCCTTCTGAGTTAATGGCACAAACACGGAACTGATACTCTCCACCATCCTTCAGGTCTGTGATAGTGAGTTTAGTGACCTGAATACCTGTTGGTGGAGTACACATGGTCCATTCTTTTTCAACTGGTGCTTGTACTGCTGGTGCTACTTCTGCTTCTTCAGTTAATTCTGGTTGTGGTGTATACTCCCTCATTTCAACAATGTATCCCTTGATGTAGGCTCCACCATCAAAGTCAGGTTTACCCCATGAGAGGGACACAGAAGACTTTGTGTAATCTGTCACCTTAGCGTGGCGTGGAGGTCCAGGTGGTGTTGTAGCATCACATGCTCTATAGAAAAGGGATAATTCACTGAGGTCTCCTATTCCAGTCTCATTTTCAGCAGCAACACGGAACTCATAAAAGTGGTCTGGCATAAGACCTGTGACCTTGAAGTTTGTTTCTGTCAACTTTTGCCTGTTGCATTTTGTCCACCTCACACTATCTTTGTCACGCTTTTCAAGATGGTAAGCTTGGATGTCAACTCCACCTGTGTTTTCTGGAGCTGTCCAAGACAGAACCATGGAGTCCCTCGTGATTTGACTTGCTTCAGGAGTTCCAGGAGCACTTGGTGGCTTGTAAGGATTGCGTGCAATAATAGGTTCACTCTGAAGGCAATCACCAGCCCCATATTTGTTCACTGCCCTGACTCTGAAAATGTACTCATTTCCTGAAAGCAAATTTTTTACTTTATGGTACAGGCTTTTTACATCTGGTGCAACTACAGTCCAAGACAACCTGCTGGTTTCTCTCTTCTCTAAAACATAGTGACTGATGCTAGCTCCACCATCCAGAGCTGGTTCAGACCAGGCAAGGATGCACCTATCAGCCATGATTTCAGACACTTTAATGGGACCAATTGGTGGACCTGGTTTGTCGAGAACTTTAACAGTGATGGGGAAGGTTTTTGTACCACCAATGTTTTTGAGAACAAGGTCATAGTGGCCACTATCTAGTTTGGTAACATCCTTTATGGTCATAGCTGCACATTTGTGTGTAGTTTTAACTTCAATGCGCAAGGCTTTCTCCATTTCTTTGCCCTCTTTAAGCCACACAACCTCAGGTTGTGGAGTTCCATAAATGTCTGCATCGAAAAGCAAACTCTCCCCAGCACAAACAACAATTATATCCTTGTATTTGGGGTCCATTGAGGCCCTTGGTGCTTCAATGTCATCTGTGGCAGTGATAGGTCCAGAGCTATCTGATGGCCCACTGAAGACTCCAGCAGCATTTCTTGCAATAACTCTAAATTCATATTGCTCACTCTCTGTCAGACCAGTCACTGTGTACTCTGTCTCAATTATATTAGTAAAGTTGGATCTTACCCAGCGACCATCAGGGGAGGAGAGGTCTTTTCTTTCTACAATGTATCCATTTATTTTACTACCACCATCATACTGAGGTTTGGTCCACTGAATTTTAATTTGACTTTTAGTAATATATACAGCTTCTGGAGCACCAGGAGGATCACATGGGTCACGAGCAACAAAGGACTCAGATACTTTACTGCATCGTCCAATGCCAACAATATTTTCAGCATAAACTCTGAATTCATAACCAATGCCTTCTTCAAGATTGCAGATCTTGAATTGAGTATCTGTAATTCGAGTTTTGTTTAGTTTGTTCCAGAGGATGCTGCTTCTCTCTTTACTTTCAAGATGGTAACCAATCACTGCACTCCCACCATCAGTAACTGGCTCATTCCATTCAATGATCATCATTTCCTTAGTTGCATATTTAACATATGGTGTACCAGGAGGCCCAGGTGGTTTGTAAGGATACTGCACTACAATGGTCTTGGAGTCTAGAGATGCACTCTTTCCATATCTGTTTTCTGCTATAATTCTAAACTGATATTCTGCTCCAGTTTTCAGCTTTGTCACCTTAAAAGCTGTTCTAGCCAGCTGTGTAACAACTGGCTGCCATGTTGTGGTTGTGGTATCTCTCTTTTCTACTATGTAGTTCTTAACTTGACAACCACCAGTGTACGCTGGGGGCTCCCAAGATAGATGGACAAAAGTGTTGCTTACTTCCACCACTTTAACTGGACCTTTCGGTGGGCCAGGCTTGTCGAGGATAATAATAGTCACATCTTCTGTGATGGTGCTGACAGTGCTTGTTGCAGTAATAGAATATTTGCCAAAGTCTTCCTTACATGCCTCCGTAATCTGAATTCCAGTTGTTAATGGAGTGTTAAAAACATTAACTCTAGAGGTCACCTTTAAAGCCTGACCATCCTTTGCCCAGCTGATTTTAGGTTTGGGCCTTCCAAGTACAGGGAATTCCAGTTTAAGATCTTTTCCAGCTAACACATTGTAGGTATTAAATTGCATCTTGATGCTTGGTTCTATGGTCATGTCATTTGCAATCACTGGTGCAGCAAGTGCCTTTGGCTCACTCTTTCCTTTCTCATTGTAAGCAATGATCCGGAATAAGTATTCTATGCCTGCCGTCAGACCTGTAACAGTTCCTTCACAAGTCTTTGGGTTTCCTGCAACTCCCCACTTATCTGTGCCCTTAGGCTGCATCTCAATCAGGTAACCACCAATCCTACTGCCACCGTCATGTTCAGGTTTCTCCCAGGCCAGTGTAGCACTGGTTTTTGTGACATCTGTAAGAAACACTTTTCCAACAGGCAGTGGCACTTCAGAGGCTTTTGAAGCAGTTTTTGTCTCTACACACAGACCAATTCCATAATCATTCTCAGCCATGACTCTGAAGTAGTACATAGCTCCTTCAATTAAATTGTCAACTTTAAATGTGGTCTTGGTGCATTTTGTGGACACATTTGCGTAAGCCTTCCTTGTTGATTCTCGCTTATCAATGACATAGTTCTTGATTTTCGAACCTCCATCAATTGCTGGTGCATCCCATACAAGTGTAACAGAATCCTTTTTGATGTCTTTAACCACAAGGTTCTGTGGAGCCCCAGGCGTGTCAAGGACTTTTACTGAAACAAACTCAGAGACTGAGCCACTACTATTTGTCAGGCTTAGGGTGTATTTTCCTGAGTCATGTCTGTCAGAACTGTCAATAGAGAGCTGTGTGAAGTTCACAGCTTTCTCAACCACAGCTTTTTCAGAAAGGTCTCCATCATCCTTTGTCCATTTAATCTCAGGTGTTGGCCTGCCCTTGAAAGGAATATAGATTCTAACAGATCCACCAGCTTTTACAGTGATGCCTTTTCTCAGCTCGGAGTCAAGATAAATTTGTGGTGGATCCATCCTTTCCTCTGGCTTTGCCGTTCCAGAAAGAACAACTGGTTCACCAACTCCCATTTTGTTCAAAGCACACACTTGAATTTTGTATTCCTGGCCCTCAGTAAGTTTAGGAATTTCATATTTGTTGACACGGAGACCAGTAGGGGGTGTAACCATCTTCCATTCTTCCTCTTCAGCTTTGCATACTTCAACAATGTATCCTTGGATGGTACTACCACCATCAGACAGAGGTTTTCCCCAAGAAACTGTGATGGAGGTTTTTGTAGAGTCAATTACATTGACATATGCTGGGGCACCAGGTTTGTACTTGGGGTCAGATGCTTTGTAGTATGAACTAGGAAGGCTTGGTTCTCCTGGACCAACAATATTCTCAGCAGATACTCTGAACTCATACTCATGACCTGTGGTTAGGCCTGTAACTCTATATGACAAATCAATTATTTTTTGTCTGTTACATCTGGTCCACTTGATTCCAGCCCTGTCCTTCTTTTCAATTATATAACCTATAATCTCGGTGCCACCATCAGTCTCAGGGGCAGACCAAGTTATTGTTATGCCATCATGGGTAATGTTGAATATGTCTTCAATGTGAGGTGAACCAGGTGGAACAAAAGGATTCTTCATAGTAACTGCAGCAGATTCCAGTGCCTCACTGATTCCATGGCTGTTAACTGCCATTACACGGAACATATATTCATTGCCCTCTAGTAATTTAGTAACTTTGTAGCATGTGGTGTTACAGGTAGTAGAAACAACAGTCCAAGCTAGGCGACTTGTCTCTCTCCTCTCAATGATGTAATGGGTAATAGGATTACCTCCATCATGTAGTGGTGCCCGCCATGCCAGTGTGCATCTATCCTCAGCTACTCCAGTGACATGGAGAGGCCCTTCACATGTACTAGGTCTATCCATTACCAAAACCTTAAATGGAACAGTTTCACTGCCAGCCTCATTTGTCAGCAGAAGTGTGTAAATTCCACCATCAACTCTAACACAGTCCTTAACAATGATCATTCCATGATTTTCTGTGTTTTTGATCTCTAGTCTGATTGTATTCTCAACTGGCTTTTCATCCTTGAACCACTGGACCGAAGGAAGTGGCTTGCCACGGACATCTGCATCCAACCGGAATGTCTCTCCAGCATTTACGATAACAGTCTTGGTAAAAGCAGGGTCAATTGAGTATTTAGGAGACTCGACCTTGTCACTTGCTGTTATAGGTCCACTGTTGTATGATGGCTTGCTGACTGTTCCAACTGAATTTTTAGCAAAGACTCTAAAGTCATACTGTGCATTTTCTGTGAGACCAGAAACAGTAAACTGAGTCTCAATCACATTCGTGAAGTTTGCCCTTACCCACCTGCCTTCTGGCAGATCACGTTTTTCTATAATGTAGCCAGTAATATTACTGCCTCCATCATATTCTGGTTTAGTCCACTGAATGACAATTGTATCCTTGGTCACATGGACAGCTTCTGGTGTGCCAGGGGGATCACATGGGTCCCGAGCAACACAACCCTCTGAAATCTTACTGCTTCTTCCAATGCCAACAATATTTTCAGCATAGACCCTGTATTCATATTCTATACCCTCCTCCAATGGATGACTCTTGAAACTAGTCTCATGAATAAGTGTCTTATTGATCTTGACCCAGAGAATACTATTCCTCTCCTTTCTTTCAAGATGGTATCCAAGAACAGAACTTCCTCCATCTATTATAGGTTCATGCCACTCAACAATTTGGTGGTCTCTGGAGAGAGAAGTAATAAAGGGAGTTCCTGGTGGGCCTGGCTCTCTGTAAGGATATTGAGCCACTACAGCTGATGAATCTAGACCTTGACTTTTTCCATAGCGATTCTGGGCAATGATCCTAAACTGGTACTCAGCTCCCGTCTTTAGTCTAGTAACCTTGATGGTTGTTCTAGCACAGTTGGTGGTCACATTCTCCCATGTTGTTGTGGTAGTATCTCTTTTTTGTACAATGTAGTTTGAGATTTGGCACCCACCAATATGTTTTGGTGGGTTCCATGAAATTGTGACACTCTGTGTTGTGATTTCATCAAACCTCACTGGACCAGATGGAGGTCCAGGTTTGTCCAGAACAATTATTTCGATTGCACTTTCCTTCTTTCCTGCTGAGTTAGTGGCAGTTATAGTATACATACCAATATCGTCACTTGTCGCCTCCTTAATGCTTAGAGTTGTATGTGTAGTTGTATTGTGAATATTTACTCTGGTGGTAAACTTCAATGGGGCTCCATCCTTCGTCCATGCAATTGTTGGCTTAGGGCGACCAAAGATGGGAATATCAACATTCATGTCTTTGCCAACATGAACACTGTAGCTGCTGAATGCAGGCCGGATATCCGGCTCAAATACCAGATCCTTGGTCATCACTGGACCAGCAAGGGCTTTTGGGTCACTCTTTCCTTTGTCATTGATTGCAGTAACTCTAAACAGATATTCCTGTCCTGGATTCAGATTGGACACTGTAGTCTCCATAGTCTTAAATGTATTTACACCAGACCATTTGTCCTGGCCCTTCAACTGTACCTCAAGCAGATATTGTTGAACTCTGCTTCCACCATCATATTCTGGCCTATCCCATGCCAGAGAGATGCTTGTTTTTGTCTGATCTGTAACAGTCAAACTTTTTGGAGACTGAGGCACTTCTGAAACCTTAAGAGGGTCTACTGTTGCTGCAGGCAAGCCAACACCAAAAGTATTTTCAGCTAGGACTCTGAAATAGTAACTACAGCCTTCTTGAAGGGGTTCAATCTTACATGAAAGAGCATGACAATTTGTCACAACAGCAGCATAGGTTTTACGTGTGCTTTCTCTCTTTTCAATAATGTAGTTCTTAATCTTGGATCCACCATCTAAAAGAGGTGGCTCCCATGCCAGTGTCACTGACTGATTTGTAATTTCTTTCACTTTAAGAGCAACCGGGGCGCTGGGTGTATCTAGAACACGGACGACAACAAATGCAGACTTGGTACCACTGGAGTTCTGAGCAGTAACTGTATATTTTCCACTGTCATTTCTGCTCATTTTATCAATTACAAGGGATGTATAACTGCTGGTTATTTCAACCTGAGCAGTTTCTTTGAGAGCCTCTTCATCTTTGTCCCATTTAATGGTAGGAATGGGTCTTCCTTTAATGGGGATAAACAATCTAAGGGAAGCACCAGCTTTGATGGACACAATCTTTCTAAGTTCTGGGTCAATGTCAAGGTCTGGCTCTTCTGTCCTGTCCTGCACAACCACAGCTCCAGAGAGATCAGCATGCTCACCAACTCCTACCTTGTTGATAGCACACACTCTAAACTTGTACGTTTGGTTTTCCTTCAGATTTCCAACTTCAAATTTAGTTGTCTTCACACCTGTCGGGGGTGTGCATATTATCCAATTCTCAGCAGGTACATCTGTGGCAGAGGCTGATGCATCTGGTGCTTCAGGTTGCACCACTGGTTCTGTGGCAATGCAACACTCAACAATATACGCCTGAATCTCACAGCCTCCATCACATACAGGCTTTCCCCAGGACAAAAGTACTGATGATTTTGTTGTGTCAGTGACCTTGGGATTTTGTGGTGGGCCTGGTCGGAATATGGGATCAAGAGCTTTGTAGAAAACAGTTGAGGTGCTTGGCTCACCAACACCCACAGCATTTTCAGCAGCAACTCTAAATTCATAAATATGGCTTTCCAGTAAGCCAGTTACTTTAAAGGTCAGATCTGTAACTGTTTGCCTATTGCATCTTGTCCATCTCACTCCCTCTTTGTCATGTTTCTCAATTATGTATCCAGTAATGGGACTACCACCATCTTCAGAAGGAACCTCCCAGCTGAGCACCATCGAATCCTTTTTGACATTGGAAACGTCTACATTCTTTGGTGTTCCAGGTAGGACAAATGGATCTTTAATTAGAACAGGAGCAGACTCAAGTGGTGCACCCACTCCAAACTGGTTGACTGCATGAACTCTGAAGATATATTCATCTCCTTCAAGAAGTTTATTTACTTTGAGACAAACATTCTTTACTTTTGGATCAACAACAGTCCAGACAAGCCGACTTGTCTCTCTTCTCTCAACAATATAGTGAGATATTTTGCTGCCACCATCCTGAAGTGGTGGTTTCCAAGCAAGAGAGCAATGATCTTTGGCGATGCCTGTAACAATAAGAGGTCCTTGTGGTTCCCCAGGTTTATCAAGGACAACAACGTTGACTTGGGTAGCCTTTTCTCCTCCAGGATTTTTCAGCAACAGTGTGTATTGTCCTCCATCTGAAAGTTTAGATTCCTTTACAGATATGTAAGCTTTAGTGGGTGTGTTCTTAATTTCTCTATGAATTGTATTGCCAAGCTCCTGTTCTCCCTTCAGCCAGTGAATGGAGGGCAATGGTTTGCCATGAACATCAGCATCAATTTTGAAGTTGTCTCCAGAATTAACCACAAGAGTCTGTGTATATTCCGGGTCAATGCTGATGCGTGGTGGTTCAATCTCATCCCTGGCGGTTATAGGGCCAGTGCTGTATGAGGGTAAACTGAAAACACCAGCAGCATTTCTAGCAATAACCCGAAACTCATATTGGTTATCTTGCACAAGTCCAGTTGCAACATATTCTGTCTCAATCACATTTGTGAAATTGGCCTTCAACCAACGACCCTCAGGAAGTTCCTTCTTTTCAACAATATAACCAGTTACCTTTGCACCACCATCATATTCAGGCTTGGTCCAAACAATTGTTATGGAGTCTTTTGTGATCTTTGTTGCTTCTGGAGTGCCAGGAGGATCACAAGGATCTCTTGCAATATGCCCTTCAGACACTTTGCTTGCTTTGCCTATTCCTACAATGTTTTCTGCATAAACTCTGTATTCATACTCCATTCCTGGTTCTAGACCTGTCGTTTTAAATGTTTGGTCAGTAATGAGAGACTTGTTTAGTTTGACCCATAAGATGCTATTTCTCTCTTTACGTTCAAGATGATAGCCTAAGATAGTAGTTCCACCATCATTCACAGGCTCATTCCAGGCTACAACCATGCTGTCCTTAGAACAGGCTGCAATGTTTGGTGTTCCCGGTGGTCCTGGGAGCTTGTATGGGTACTGAGCAACAATACATTCTGAAGAAAGAGCTGGGCCTTTTCCATATCTGTTTTCAGCCACAATCCTAAACTGATATTCAGAGCCAGTCTTAAGTCTGCCTGCCTTAATTTTTGTTCTTGCTAGATTGTGAGTTACAACCATCCAGTTCGTTGTGGATGTGTCCCTTTTCTCCACGACATAGTTTTTAATGGTGCATCCACCATCATATTCAGGTGGATTCCAGGAGATTGTTATACTATCAGAAGTAACTTCCTCTACCTTAACTGGCCCTCTGGGCTGGCCAGGTTTGTCTAGAACAACAATACCAATATTTACTTTTGTTTCTCCAGCAGTATTGCCAAGAGTAATAGTGTATTGGCCAACATCATCTTTAGCTGCCTCTTTAATGTTGAGGTCCAGCATTGTGTCTGATGCACCAAAGTTGACCCTGGTAGTTCTTTTCAGAGGCTGACCATCTTTTACCCAGGTAACAGCTGCTTTGGGTCGTGCCACATATGGAACCTCCACTGTCAAGTCTTCTCCTGCCAACACACTAAATGTATTGAACAACATTTTAGCAACTGGAGCAATGATGAGATCTTTGACTATCACAGGGACGCCAATTTGACGAGGATCACTAGTTCCTTTCTCATTCTTTGCTGCTACACGGAACATATACTCTTCCCCTGCATTTAGTCCACTTATAGTAGCTTCTGTGTCTTTCACAATCATAGCCTGGGTCCACTTATCCACACCCTTAGGCTGAATCTCAACAACATAACAGCCTATTCTGCTGCCACCATCATGTTCTGGTTTTTCCCATGATAGAGTTACACTGTTTTTAGTGACATCTTTAAGAGTGATTTTACCAGGTGGCTGTGGCTTCTCAGACACTTTAACTGATTCAGGCATTTCGATGGGCAAGCCAATGCCATATTCATTTTCAGCTAAAACTCTAAAATAATAATTGCAGCCTTCCAGAAGTTGGTCAACTGTAAAGGAAGTACTATGGCAAGTGGCTTTAACTGTGGCATATGCTTTCCGTGTTGACTCACGCTTTTCAACTATATAATTCTTAATTTTGACTCCTCCGTCGTTCATTGGTGGATCCCATGTTAATGTGACAGCTTCGTTTGTGACAGAGGTAATTTTTAGATTTTGTGGCGCACTTGGTGTATCAAGAACCCTTACCTGAACTGTCACAGTTTTGGAACCAGAGCTGTTTTCAATTGTGAGGTTATATTTTCCACTGTCAAATCTGTTTACATTTTCAATTACAAGTGATGTGTATGATGACGTGCTGTCAATGGTTGCTCTCTCTAAAGGCTCACCATCACCTTTAGACCACTTAGCTTGAGGAGCTGGTCTGCCTCTTATTGGAACAAACAGTCTAAGTGTGCAGCAAGCTCGTAGACTGACTACTTTGCGGAGCTCAGCATCCAGGTCCATCTCAGCAGGAAGGAGTCTATCCTCAGCTTTTGGATTTTCAGGAATAAATGCTGCTTCTCCAACTCCTTCGCTATTCATGGCGGAAATACTAATCTTATACTCCTGGTTTTCTTTAAGATTAGTGAGGGTAAATGAAGTTGCGAGAAGACCTTCCTTAGGAGTAACAATGGTCCATTCCTCCTCTTCTTCTTTTTCACATGGGATGCATCTCTCAACAATGTAACCAGTGATTTCAGAGCCACCACTATATACAGGTTTGTTCCAGGCAACAGTAATTGAGGATTTGGTCGTGTCCAGGATTCTGGGGTTACATGGAGCTCCTGGCTTGTACAGCCCATCAGTGGCTCTATAAAATAGACTGGGCACACTTGGTATACTCACTCCAGCAGCATTCTCAGCAAATATTCTAAATTCATATTCATGTCCTGTAGTAAGCCCAGTTGCCTTGAACTGTAGGTCCTTAACTTTTCTTATATTGCATTTAACCCATCGAAGGCCAGCTCTGTCTTTCCTTTCAATACTGTAGTTGGTGATGGGAGTTCCACCATCATTCTTAGGTGCTTGCCACATGACAACCATCGAATCTTTAGTAATAGCTGTCACCTCAGGGTTTTCTGGGGGGTCAGGTTTCACATATGGGTTGTCTGCAATAGTGGGTTCTGATTCAAGAGATTCTCCAAAACCATATTTGTTCACAGCCATTACTCTGAATATATATTCATTTCCTTTGAGTAGCTTAGTTACTTTGTGCTGGGTAACTTGCAAACCTGAAATTACATTGGTCCAAACCAGTCGACTTGATTCGCGTTTCTCAACTACATATCCTTCGATTTTGGCACCACCATCATCCGCTGGTGGAGCCCACGTAAGTACACAGTTGTCAGCAGTTACATCAGACACTTTCAGAGGGCCAATTGGTGGTCCAGGTCTGTCAAGCACTTTTACGTTAAAGACATGTTTTGCAAATCCACCAACATTTGTAGCAGTCAACACAAATTCACCTCCATCTGATCTAACAGAGTCCTTGTTAGTCAGAATAGTTGTCAGTTCAGTAAACCTAACCTCCAGTTTCATTGTGTTCTCAACTTCCTTTCCATCTTTTGTCCAAGCCATAGATGGGATTGGCTGACCAGCAATATCAGCTTCAAGCTTAAAAGACTCTCCTGCTTTCAAAAGAACTGTGTCCTTAAAGATGGCATCGACCATAATACGTGGCTCAATTATGTTATCTTTACATGTAATTGGGTCAGATGGTTCGGATGGTATGCTCACAGCTCCTGCTGAGTTTCTGGCTATGACACGGAACTCATATGAGATGTCCTGAGTGAGTCCACTGACAGTGAATGCCGTTTCAATAATGTTGGTAAAGTTAGCTCTGGTCCAACGACCAGCAGGCAATTCTCTTTTTTCTACTGTATAACCAGTGATCTTAAAGCCGCCATCATAGGCAGGCTTTGTCCACTGAACTGTGATGGCGTTCTTGTTAACAAAAATTGGCACAGGCTGACCTGGTGGATCCACAGGGTCCAAGGCTAGTATTGGCTCTGAAGCTTTACTGGGTTTACCAATTCCAGCCATGTTTTCAGCCATGACACGGAATTCATAGGCAACTCCGTCTTCAAGCCCTGTTGACTTAAAAACATTGCCTTTCACAAGACTATTGCTGATCCTATGCCATATAATGCCACTTCTTTCCTTCCTCTCAACATGATAACCAATAACTTCATTTCCACCATCAGAGACAGGTTCATTCCAGCCAATTGTTATTGAGTCTTTGGTGAACGCAACTACACTGGGAGTTCCTGGTGGCCCAGGTACTTTGAATGGATAGGCAGCAACCACTGCCTCTGAGGTGATGGGAGGTCCAACACCATATCTATTTTTAGCTTTTATTCTAAACTGGTACTCTGATCCAGTGGTTAGTCGAATAGCTTTAAATACTGTGCGAATAACAGTAGATGAAAGTTCAGTCCATGTTTGGGAAGTGGTGTCTCTAATTTCAACCACATAGTTATTAATTGGAATTCCTCCATCATTCTCAGGAGCATCCCAAGAAAAGATACAATAGGTGCGTGATATTTCCACAATCTTCACTGGTCCTTTTGGTGGCCCAGGTATATCATGCACTTTGATGATTATGTTCTCTGTCACAGATCCAACAATGTTCTTGGCTGTCATGGTGTAAACACCACTGTCAGCTCTAGTGCATTCACTGATGCTGATAATAACAGTAGCTGCAGTAGTTTCTACATTGATTCTTTGGGTGAGTTTTAGGGCTGCTCCATCTTTCTGCCAAGAAATTGTTGGTCTAGGACGCCCCATAACTGGAATTTCAACCTTAATGTCATCCCCTGCTTTGGCAATAACAGTCTTCTGACATACACCACGTAAGTCAAACTCAGGAAGTGATGTAGAATCTTTGACAATAATGGGCTTGCTCTCACGTGGAGCACTTCTGCCAGATTGATTGACAGCCATGACATGGAAAATATATTCCTCATTTTCATTAAGGTTCTTCACTGTGAAGTCCATGGTCTTCACTGTTGTAACATGCGCCCACTGGTCTGTTCCCTTCTTCTTGGCTTCTAGAACATATCCTGAAATTCTGCTTCCACCATCATGTTTGGGTTTGGTCCATGCCAGGCTCACAGAGTTCTTTGTTATGTCAGTGGGAATAATGCTTTCTGGAGGCGTAGGTGTTTGAGATGCACGAATTGGATCAGTAGTTTCAACTGCCTCTCCAATGCCAAACTCATTCTCAGCAGACACTCTGAAGTAGTACTCACAGCCTTCCCCTAAGTCACCAATTCTGACTGATGTTGTGGGGCACTTTGTAATTGCAGTAGCAAAAGCCTTGCGTGTTGATTCTCTTTTCTCAATTATGTAATTTGTGATTTTGGCTCCTCCGTCAATTAAAGGAATATCCCACTGAAGTGTAATACTTTCTTTGTCTATCTTTACTGGTTTGAGGTTAAGAGGAGGTCCAGGTGAATCCAAAACTCTCACATGAATGTCAGCACTTTTCTTTCCAGCAGAGTTTTCAAGGGTAATCTCATATTTGCCAGCATCAACCCTTGAACTCTCAGGAATAAGTAGCATCGTGAAAGATTCAGTGCTATCAATGACTGCACGTGGAACAGGGCCACCCTCTTTACTCCAAGTGACTTTGGGAGCAGGTCTACCTTTGATTGGCACAAAGAGACGGACGGAGCAACCAGCTCTAACAACAAGGGTTCTCCTCAGCTCAATATCCAACTCTAAATCAGGCTCGGCAGCATGTTCTACAATTTGAACCAATTCCTGGGTTTCACCAGGTTCACCAGCTCCTTTGGCATTTACAGCACTAATCCTGAAATGGTACTTGGCACCAGTTTCCAAGCCAGGGACAACAAACTCTGTGATTCTGAGTGGTGACGAAGGGGTATCCTTAATCCATTCTTCTGTTCCCTCTTTTCTGTGCTCAATTACATATCCAATGACTTCAAGCCCACCATTATCCAGAGGTTTCCCCCAGTTCAGTGTAGCAGTAGTTTTGGTTGTGTCTGTTACTCTTGGATTGACAGGAGGTCCTGGAACATCTGGCAGAAAGACAGAGGTTACAATTTGTTAACAAAAAAATCAGCAAGAACTACAAATATATATAAACATTTTTTTTCTAGTCATGAAAATACTCTAAGTTGTTTTTACTTACAGGCAGCAACTATTGTTTTGACAGGCATAGATGGCTCACTTGGCTCTCCAAAACCAGCTCTGTTCTCAGCAAGAACACGGAACTCATATTCAACATCCTCAGTGAGTCCAGTGACTTCAAAACTGAGCTCAGCAATGGTTTTCTTGGATGCCCTAACCCAGCGCATCGCTTTCTTTTCTTTTTTCTCAATACTATAGCCAATAATGTCACTTCCTCCATCTTCAGCAGGTCTTCTCCAAGTCAAAGTTACTGAATGTCCATCAACTTTCTCAACTTCAGGTTTAGATGGCGGACCAGGGGGACCTAAAAAGAAGAGAATAAAAAACAAAGCAATAATGCAATGTTATTTAATTTGAAATGCAATAATATATATAGACAGTTATACATATAGATGAACAGCAGATAAAAGATTACAACCTGAATAAAGAAACTAATTGTACATACCAAATCTGTCAACCATCTTGACAGCTTCAGAATGAGATGGCTCACTAGCTCCATACTGGTTCACAGCAGAGACTCTGAAGAAATATTCATTGCCCTGAATGAGTTTGTTGGCCACATAGTGACAGTCAATGACGTTCTCTTCCAGGACTGTCCAGAGCAGACGGCTAGTTTCCCTCTTTTCCAGGGTGTAATATTTGATAGGAGAGCCTCCATCCGCTGTAGGGGCTGTCCAAGTAAGAATCACCTTTTCAGAGGATACACCACTACATTCAATGGGTCCAGGAGCACTAGGAACATCCAGAACTTTGACCTTGACAGTTTCCTCGTTTACACCAAAGGGATTGGTGGCTGTGATGATATATTCTCCAGAGTCCTTTCTGCTAGCATATTTTACAGATAAAGTGGATGATGTTGGAGTGGTTTCAATTTGAACTAGGTCAGAGGGTTTGAAGTATTTTCCTCCCTTTGACCAGAATGAGGTTGGTGCAGGTTTTCCTAAAATGCTTGTTGCAGTCACAACAATCGTATCACCTGCCCTGACAGTCAGACCTTCCTTTACTTGAGCATCAATGATAATGGTTGGTGCAGCTGTTGGAAAAAATGAGATACATTTAACCTATCATGCCCTAATCTGCATCTTATTGTCATACTGACTTACAAAAGTGTTCAGAGTAGTTATTAATTTTTGTCTCACCATATTCATCTGTACACATAATGGTATCTGTCTGCTCAGAGGGTGGGCTGAGGGCACCTGCAGCATTCTTTGCCCTGATCCTGAACTCATATTTGCAGCCCTCTTGTAGATCAGCAACAGTAAATGCAGGTTCCACAACATTCACATTGTTGGCTTTCACCCAGATCTTGGAAGGCAAATCACGCTTCTCTACAATGTATCCTGTCAATCTGTGGCCGCCATCAAATTGAGGTTCAGTCCACTGGAGGGTCACACTGGTTCTAGTAATGCTGATTACATCCGGTTTACCAGGTGCATCTGTTGACATGGGGTAAAGCAACAATCCATGATTGGGTATAAATATGCTCAGGGTTTATAATGTTGGTGCTACTTCATCTCTTGTAAACTTACCGATGGGATCTAGGGCTACCTGTGGATCAGTTGGAGCACTCGGTCTGCCAATTCCAGCCAAGTTAATGGCCATTACTCTGAACTCATACTCCAAGCCTTCAGTTAGTCCAGTGACTTTGTGTTCCTTCATCTTTAAGGCAGACGGACTGGCCCTTTTCCACAACATACTGTTCCTCTCCTTAAATTCAACATGGTATCCTGAACATTTCATCAAAGGTTGGGAACAAAATTCAGTGTAAGATCACCTTACATTAATAAAAATACTTAATTTTCAGATAACGTATTGATAAAATAATCAAACTGTTAAAAATGGCGCTGATTAAATCTTAAGCAGACTGCACCTGTAATAGGAGACCCTCCCGTCTTTCTGGGGTCAGACCAGGCAAGATATGCAGAATCATGCCGCATACTCATGATTTGAGGAGGAGGAGGTGCATCAGGTACATCTGTGAAACAAAACAGTACAGGACAGTGTTATACAGTTAGCTTAAGTAAAATATTGGATTCAATAATTATTTTTTATAGAGAAAAAGGACTTACTAAATGGATGTTTTGCAACAACAGGATCAGACTTCAGTCCCTCCCCAACACCATATTTGTTCTCTGCACTGACTCTGAAGATATATTCTGTGCCCTCATGGAGACCTGTCACCCTCATTGTATTTGTCTCCACAGAGGATGAAATATTCACCCACATGTTGGTGATGGAGTCCCTTTTTTCCAGGATGTAGTTTGTGATTTCAGAGCCACCATCATCCTTAGGAACACCCCACTTTAGTGTAGCACCATCAGCAGTAACATCCTTGAATTTTATTGGTCCACCAGGGATGCCGGGTTTGCCTACCACCCTAAAACAGCAAAGACAAAAACATTTTAACCTTTATTTATGTATTGCCAATGATTTATTATTACTTAAATCTCTAAACAGTGTTGTGACTTACCTGATGAAGATGGTGGATTCTTTGGTGCCAGCACTGTTTCTTAAGGTGATGGTGTACTTGGAAGCATCAGTTCTCTGACAGTCCCTGATTAGGAGGGTGGTGTTGACTGGAGATGACTCAGCACAAACCCTGCCAGTATCTGTCAAATCTTCATCATCTCCCTTTTTCCAGGTGACCTTGGGTGTAGGTTTCCCAACAATTGGAATCTTTAAACGAACGGTGCTGCCCTCTTTGGCAATGTAGCACATGTTGGGCAACTCTCTTAAGTCACAGCTTGGAAGAACTTCAGATAAAAAAAAACAAGAATTTTAAAATCTCTTTTTGAACACTCAAGTTCCAAAATTCCTTTACAGGAAAGTTTTATAAATGTGTGCACTTACTAATTTGGTCCTTAGCAATCACAGTCAGCTCCTTAGCAGAGCTTTCTCCTGAATCATTTACAGCTTTGACCTGATACTTGTACTCTCTACCCTCCACAAGGTCCTTGGCACTATACTGCATGTTCTTGGACCTCATAAGTTCCTTGTATTTGTCTTCACCATTGAGAACCTCTAGCACGTAGCAGATAATGCGACTGCCTCCATCAGTGAGGGGTTTCTTCCAGCTTAGAGTGCACGAGTCTTTGGTCACCAGCAAGGTTTTGAAGTCCATGACAGGCCCAGGCTCCTCTGAAAGTGAATAAATGAAACAGTGAACATTTTCTTTTAATAAAACTAAAAAATACATCAATTAATGTTTAACCCACCTGTTGCTCTGACAGAATCGGCTGTTTCACAAGATTCTCCAGTACCAAGCTTGTTGACTGCTGACACTCTAAAGAAGTAGGACCGCCCAGCGTCTAGGTCTGGAACCTCAAAAGAAGTCTTGGTGCAGTTGTTTGAGACAACAGACCAGGCCTTTCTTTCAGTGTCACGTTTTTCTACTATGTAGTGGGTGACTTCAAAACCCCCATCAATCAGAGGAGCATCCCAGAGGATGTCTGCACTGTCTTTGGATGTCGCTTTCACCATCAGGTTTACTGGTGGACCAGGTGTATCTGGAAGGTGAACAATACTTTTAAAATAAGACCTTAAATTTGAAATGATCAAGCACATTATATTTATGGTGTTTATAGAGTATATGTATGGATATATGTACAGTACAGACCAAAAGTTTGGACACACCTTTTAATTCAATGAGTTTCCTTTATTTTCATGACTATTGACATTGTAGCTTCACACTGAAGGCATCAAAACTATGAATAACACATGTGGAAATATGCACTAAACAAAAAAGTGTAAAACAACTGAAAATACCCCTTATATTCTAGTTTCTTTAAAGTAGCAACCTTTTGCTGTGATTACTGCTTTGCACACACTCTGCATTTTCTTGATGAGCTTCAAGAGGTCGTCACCTGAAATGGTTTTCACTTCATAGGTGAGCCCTGTCAGGTTAATAAGTGGGATTTCTTGCCTTATAAATAGTCATGAAAAGAAAGAAAATCCATTGAATTAGAAGGTGTGTCCAAACTTTTGGTCTGTACTGTATGTATGGATTGATGGGTGGGTGCCAGGATGGATTGATTGGTGTGTGGATGTAAGCAGATTGACAAATAAATGGATGGATGTTCAGTATGACAGTAATTCCAGTACTAACCAAGAACTTTGACAACAATGGTATACATCTTCATGCCAGCCAAGCTGTCCAGAGACAGAATGTATTTGCCAGCATCATATCTGTTGACTTTCTCCACCATGACCATGGTGTCAAAGTTGGTAGATTTGATGACAATGCCCTGACGGCCCTTAATGTTGGTGTTCATCTTTGCCCATGTGACCTTGGGAGTGGGACGACCCTTGATGGTTGCATACAACTTCATATTGCTGCCAGCATTAAGTTCAAGGAGCTCTTTCAGGTCAGCACTTAGCTCTGCCTCAGGAGCAACTAAATGAAAATACAAAAGGTGTATTTGTCATTGACAGTATTGGAAATCAGATTTCAACATTTTATTTTATTTTCAAGACAAAACATAATAGTTTATTTGCTTACTAGTTTCTATTTGGTTTGATTAAAATTCTATTAGCTTAAAATGGTAGATATTTACAAGGGCTTGGTGAACTGGTATACAAATTACTTCATATCTGGTCTAACGTACATGTAATATTCTAATTCTAAATGTCATGTTTTCATTTCCTGTACATGGAAAATCATCATAATTAATAGAAATACAGGCTTTCAAACATCAATCTGTGTTTAATTAATAATGTGTGTTACTTAATGATAAAGTTTATGAAATGATTGGGCTTTTCAGTAGTATCCTAATTTATTGAATGGATGTGAATTTTTTGTACAGAAAAATAATGCAAAGCATACCTATGATATCCTTGGCAACATGTTTGCCTGGGATTTCAGCTGGCTCACTGAAGCCTACTTTATTGACAGCAGTGATGCGACACTGGTACTCTGCTTTGTCAATTAAGTTCTGAATGACATAGTTAGTGTCCTGTAGGTTCCTGGGGACATTGCAGCGGATCCAGTCTGTTGTGTTGGTTCTCTTGCATTCCACTAAGTAACCAATAATGGGGCTTCCACCATTGTTAGCTGGTACAGTCCAAGTGAGACTGATTGTGCTGTTGGTGGTATCTGTCACAGTTGGGTTTATAACAGGTCCAGGAGGAGCTGGAGATAACCACAGTGATTAACTTCAGACAGCATGCAGAAATTTGATTTTTGGGATAACAAAAAATAGTCAGTTTTATTATGTGTATAGGTGTTTGAAACTTACTAATAGGATCCTGTGCAGTGGTGCCTTCAGAGGGTTCACTGGGTTTTCCCAGCCCAGCCATGTTGACAGCAATGACTCGGAACTCATACTCAATTCCCTCTGTTAAACCTGTTACTTCAAGAGACCTTTCTGTTAGGGGTTTTTTATTAATCTTGGTCCACTTCATCTCCTTGGTCTCTTTCTTTTCCACTATGTAGCCCAGAATGGTAGACTTTCCATCATCGACAGGCTCCTTCCAGCTCACAGTCATTTTGTCTTTGGTCACATTGGTGATTACAGGGGCTTCACAAGGACCGGGGACAGCTGAAAGTGGTGCGCAAGTAAACATCTTTCATTAGAAACTACAATCATGTCTCAATTTTTTTTAATTGTTGCTAAATCTGAACCCAGCTCGTGAGGTAACACATAACACACAGTTGCATGTTGGATTTAAACAGCAGCGCTAATGACAAGTTTAAAGTACAGTATGAATTTGAACAGAAGCATATGATGACTTACTGAAAGGGTTTTTAGCGATGATTGGGTTTGTGATAAATGGGTCTCCAACTCCCCATGCGTTTTCAGCACGAATTCGGAACTGGTATTCATGACCTTCAATTAGTTTTTCCACATTAAATTCTAATATGTCACCCTTTATTTTTGTTGACACCTGTGCCCAGTTAGTTCTGCTGGTTTCACGCTTGTCCAAAATGTAGTTATTGACAGAGCCACCACCATCTTTCAAAGGAGGCTGCCATGTCAACTTGATACTGGAGGCTAACACCTCTGTATATGTGGCACTTGCAGGGGGCCCAGGCACATCTGATAAAAAACAGAAAAGCAGTATGTAGAATAAATGTGAATTCAGGTTTGGATGAGTTTCAATTCTTACATTTAAAAATGTAAATCCTTACCTAGTACATTGACCTGGATTTCTGCAGTCTTTGAGCCACTTGCATTCTCAGCCAACACAGTGTAGGTTCCTGTGTGTTCTTTGGTGGCAGCCGGTATTTCTAATTGGAAATGTTGTCTTTGCTGTGTAATGACCTGGCCTTCACCTGACTTCAGAGTATCATCACCTCTCTTCCAAGTGACTCTGGGCACAGGCTTACCAAACACATCTGCTTCCAGCAAGATTGTGGCTCCAGCTTTAACTGTTAAAACTTTTTGCATCTTGGCATTAAGTTCAATCCTTGGAGGAACTGTGTATTGAATAAAACATCAATAATCAAACATTTTAACTGGCCAAAGACTTTCAGTAAAAATCAAATACAATAGTTTTTTCACCACTATTTTTTAACGTCTTTGTGACTGTGTTGAGGAATTATGTCTTACCATTCTCAGCACAGACCAGGATTGGATCTGTTGGTTCTGAAGGCTTGCTCATGTTCACTGCAGTTTTAGCAATAACTCTGAACTGGTACTGAAGGTCTCTTTCAAGTCCTGTCACTGTATACTCCTCCCTGGGAACATTCTGACTGCTGGTGTTGCAACGTATCCAAGTGTCTCCTGGAACCCGCATAGCCTCAACATAATAACCTATGATCTTGCTTCCTCCATCATTTTTAGGACGGGCCCAAACCAAAGTGACAGAGTTTTTGGTTACATCCAAAACTTCAGGTTTACCAGGAGTGTCTATAAGACAAGCATAGAAATGGGTGATAGCAGAAATCTAGCTGGAAAAAAAAAAACCCTTTTGGATATAGGCATTGGCTTTCAACTTACCAACAGGTGTTCTTGCTGTTACAAAGTCGGTTTTCTTGCTTGGTTTGCCCTGACCAGCACGGTTAATGGCTGATACTCTGAAAGTATACTCCAAGCCTTCAATAAGACCGGCACAGGGGTATTCAGTTGTGCGGACCACAGTGTCATTGGCTTTCACCCACAGAAGACTGTTTCTCTCCTTGCGCTCAATGTAATACCCTGTGATGGGACTGCCCCCATCACTCTCCGGTTTATCCCAGCTAATGAACATACAATCCTTGTTGGTCTTGTTGACATGACAATTTAGGGGCTCACTTGGAACATCTAGTGAAAAAGAAAATTTCATAATTTGAAATAAATACACTTTGTTTGCTATTGAATTTCTATTAATTAGCATCCAAGGCCAACCAGGCTTCAGTCTTGGACATATTTTACCCACACTTACCAAAAGGGAACTTTGCAACCATTCTTTCTGATTGAAGGGAGTCTGACACACCATAACGGTTTTCAGCGCGGATGCGGAATGCATATTCTTTTCCAGGAATAAGTTTTCCCAATCTACAACTGGTTTTTGCGCAGGAGGAAAGGGCTGTCACCCAATCGCCTCTGGCCACATCACATTTTTCAATAACATAGTTTGTGATATTACTGCCGCCATCCTCCAGAGGTTTGTTCCAAGACAGGGAACAAGCATCAGAATCAATGTCACTGATCTCCACAGGGCCTTCGGGAGGACCAGGGATGTCTGAAATATACAGTTGCTTTTGGTCAGATGAAAGATGTGTAACAATTTTTCTTCAGAAATTAAAACAGTATTACGCACCTCTAATGATGATCTTTATTGCCTGGGAAATTTGTCCCGTGCTGTTCTCAGCAACAAGACTATAATCTCCACTGTCACTCCTTGTCACATCTTTGATGATTAGGACACACAAGTTGCCCGACTGATGCACAGCCAAGCGACTGGATGGGACCACTGCTTTCTCACCACGTATCCACTTGCATGTCGGAACAGGTTTTCCTGAAACAAGTGCCTCCACTCTAAGCTTGGCTCCAGCTCTAGCACTTGCAGTCTCTGGCATAACAATCTTTGGCTCAACTGTGGTTCAAAAAACAAAACTGCCTGATTATTATTTTAAAACATAGTCAATTTAGACACAGACATTTCTAAATATCAAACTATGGTCATGTTGAATCTCTGAACTGAGTTCCTTTGCTGTTTTGATGACAGCCAATTTGAAAATAATAAGTCTGTGAAACACATGGTGTTATTAAAAGAATAAACTGCAGAAAGATAATCCTAAATACAATTGCCATGCATCTAAACATACTCATCTGTTCCTTGATCTCGGTCGGCTCTCTAGTCTCAGTGAAAGAACTCATCCCCATGATGTTCTTGGCAGCCACTCTGAACTTGTACCTTTTCCCCTCCTTGAGGCCACTGACACTGATTGATAAACCTTTAACTGTTGTGTAGGCATTCCACACTTCTTTTTCTGGTTCAGCTTCTTCTTCCTCCTCTACTATTGGTGGAGGTGGAGGTGGTGGAGGAACTCCCTCTCCTTCAACCAGCTGTAGTTGAGTAGTACAGAAAGAAAAATAAGCACATATTAATTTGTAAATTTCTTAATATGTACATATAGTCTGAATTAAAAAATCATATATCTGTAAAGATAACAGTATAATTGGTTATATCCAGTGTAATTGTTGAAACTTATATTTCAACATTCTGACTTATCTAACTGATAAAAGCAGCAAAACAACAGTTTAGCTTACAAACCTCAACAGGGGCTGGTGGCTCCGGTGGAGGTTTGACTTCAATGTATTCGATGACATAGCCATCAATTTTGGCACCACCATCTCTTTCAGGCTTCACCCAGCCAATCATTGCACTGTTCTTGGTTATCTCCAGAATTTCAATCTTCTGGCAAGGGTCTGGTTTGCCTAAAAAAAGGAGTTCAATGTGTGAATACGTTCTAATTTCTAATAAAAAGATATCTAAAGATAGAGCTAATCTTTGATCCTAAATGAAATGTCATTTGTCTTGACGTCCTGATTATTGAATGATACTTACTGACAGGATCGGAAGCCAGGTAGGAAGTAGGTGTCACTTTGGGAACTCCAGAACCATACTCATTGACAGCGAGGACTCTAAAGTAGTATTCAGTGCCAGGTATCAGACCACTGATTTTGAGAGGAATCTTATCTGCCTGAACTTCAGTCTTGACAGTTGCCCATGTCTTGCGGTCAATCGCTCGCTTTTCAACTATGTAGTGTGTCACCTCACTGCCACCAGTGATCTCTGGAGGATTCCAAGACAACATGACTGAGGTCTGCTTAATGTCTGTACCTTCGAGATTTAGTACTGGTCCAGGAGTATCTATGTGGAAAAATGACATTGCAGTTATTATTATTTTTGTTAACCTTCAGTTGGATCTTTGTCTTTTCTGGATGCTTGGAAAAACATATTTATAGTTTTCAGGCAGCAAAAACTACTACTAAAAAAATCATTGACCTACCAAGAACTTTAACATTGACAAACACGGCTTTTTCTCCTGCAGGACTGTGTAAAGTCAGGCAATATTTCCCAGAGTCATCACGGGTGCTGTCAGGAATGACCAGGAAGGTCATTGTGTCGATGATGTCGACTTTACCCTTCCTAACAACGTTGTCAATACCCATTCTTCTCCAAGTGACTGTTGGATGTGGTCGCCCTCTGATGGTGGCGCAAAGTCTAATGGGACAACCAGCACGAACTGTGAGGCCCTGCTTCAGGTTGGCATCCAAGTCAATCTCTGGTGCCTCTGTTGGATAAACAATTATTTTTGTTAAATATAAACCTGAAATCCAGCTTTGGTGTTTTGTGTAAACCTTGTCACACATTTTATACAGTGTTCATTACCTAAAATTTCCCTTGGAATCACAGCACCCTCCAGGTTACATGGCAGGCTCATGCCCACTTGGTTTTGAGCAGACACCCTGAATTCATAAACTAGCTTCTCATCTAGACTTGTGACTGTAAACTCGCACACAATAAGTTGTGCTGCCACATTGCATCTCTTCCAGCCATCATCTCCTTTCTTTGCACTCCCCTGTGCCCTCATTTCCACAACATAGCCAATGAGAGGGGCTCCCCCATCAGACACAGACTTTGTCCAGCTCAGGGTCACTGTGGATTTTGTGCTGTCCACAACCTTTAAGTTGGTAGGTGGTGCAGGAGGCTCTGTAAGTGCATATAATGAAACATGAGGCAGTGGGCTTGGTTATGGAAGAAAACATTACATATATAAGACATTATTTTGAGGCACTTACCAACTGCATCCTTTGCAGTGATTGCACGAGAAGCCTTACTTGGAGTACCAACACCAATTTCATTCACAGCTTTGACTCTATACTGGTAATCATGGAGAGGTAATAGTCCAGTGACTGTGAAACGAGTTGCAGGGACTGGATCCTTGTTGACAGGGGACCACCTGACTGCATGCTCCTCTCTCTTCTCCAAAAGATAGCCTATGATTGGTTTTCCTCCATCTCTGTCAGGCTCTGACCATTGTACAGTCATCTCCTCTTTTCCGATCTTGGTGACCTCTGGTGCTTCGGGGGCATCAGGTACACTGAACTGCGTGCCAGCAACAATAGTCTCACTCTGAACTGCAGGTCCAGGGCCCATTTTATTCTCAGCTCGAACTCTGAAGATGTACTCATTACCCTCAATAAGTCGTGTTACTTTTGCTTTATTGGTGATGACAGCATTAGAATGTACAGACCAAACCCCTCTCTTTGTCTCACATTTCTCGATAATGTAATTGTAAATATCACAGCCACCATCATCTTCAGGAACTTCCCAGGCCAGGTTGCACCTGTCAATGGTGATACCAGACACCTTGAGGTCCCTGATGGGACCAGGTCTGTCTAATACATTAATTGTACATTTAGCAGAGCTGGTTCCTGCACTGTTGGAGGCTGTGACAAGATATTTGCCACTGTCTGTGCGTCTTGCACCAGTAATCAACAGTTTGGAAAAGTCTGCACCAGTTTCAAGTTGCAGCCTGGGGCCTTTCTTAATCTCCTCTGTGGTCTCATCCTTTGTCCATTTGACATCAGGCTGAGGTTTGCCCTTGACTATTGCTTCTACTGCAATAGAATCTCCTGCTCTAACAACAAGGGTTCCATCCAGTTTAATCTTAACCTCAGGCAATACCAGTTGTTCCTTAACTAGTACTTCTCCTGTTGTCACCCAATTACTTTCGCCTCCCTCATTTTTAGTCTGAACTCTAAACTGATAGATTTGATTTTCAATACACCTGTCTGCCATGAAGTAGGTCTCCTTGATAGCACCCTTGTGAAGTCTCTCCCACTCTTCAGCTTCTTTTGGTTTCTTTTCAATATGATAAGCTATGTTTCTACTACCACCATCATTATCAGGTTTCTTCCACTTCAAGAAGCAGAAGGTCTTCCCGACTTCAGATATATGGAAATCTATGGGTTCCCCAGGTTTCTCAATAGGATCAACTGCCAAGACAGGTGACTTTGTCTCTGTGGATGGACCAACTCCTATCTTATTTTCAGCACTCACACGGAAGAAATATTCACAGCCCTCAGTAAGAGGAGCCTTTATCAAGCGCTTGGTCCAGTCATTGGAGACCACTGTCCACCCTCTTTGACTTGGCTGACGGCATTCAATTATATACTGAGTAATCTCAGTTCCTCCATTGTCCTCAGGGTTTTCCCAGGAGACCATGCAAGATTTCTTTGTCACATAAGCCACTTTCAAATTTTGACAAGCTCCTGGTGTGTCCAAGACATTGACCAAAATGGTAGCCTGAGCCTGTCCACTGCTGTTCTTTGCAACAATACCATACTTTCCATAATCTGACCTGATAGCATCACTGATAATTAGTTCACAAACAGGGTAGTTGTTATTCATTTCAAGGCGCTTTTCTCGAGACAAGGCTCTGGCATCCTTGGTCCATGTGATCTCTGGATCTGGTCTGCCTTTTACTCTAGTAATCAAACTGATTATCTGACCTGCTCTGACTGTCACAGAGTCACGACAGGAGACATCAACCACAACTTCAGGAGGCACCAGGATGTCTTTTGCCAAAATAGTCTCAGGTACCTCCCTGGGCTCACTGTCTCCAACCTTGTTTGTAGCTCTGATACGTATTCTGTACTCCATTCCTTCAATCAGCCCAGGCACTCTGTAAGCACAGATCTTGATTAGATCCTTGTTGATTCTGTCCCACTGGGCAGATCCTGACTTCTGAACCTCAATGAAATAGCCCAGAATTGGACTCCCTCCATCTCTTGTGGGTTTGGTCCAGCAGATGTCTGCATAAGATTTACTCCAATCCTTAAGCTTGGGGTTACCAGGAGGTCCAGGTTTTGTGATGGCACGGGTGGCTTTGATTGGGTCAGATGTGAGTGAAGGCTCACTGATACCAGCAATATTCTCAGCAAACACTCGGAATTCATAGCTATTGCCTTCAAACAGACCAGAAACTCTGTATCTTAGGTCTAGCACAGGAGTTTTATTGACACGAATCCACTTTCCTGTCATCTCTCTGCGTTCAATAACATAGCCACTAATGGGGCTGCCTCCATCATGGTCAGGTAGGGCCCATTCTACTGTTACAGCATTTTCTGTGACATCAGAACACTCAGGAAAGCCTGGAGGTCCAGGAGGGTTGAACATATGCTTGGCAATAGTAGGAGGACTTTCAAGGCTAGCACCAATCCCAATCTTGTTCTCTGCTCGAACCCTGACAATGTACTCACGGCCTTTCTCCAACCTTGTCACCTTGGCCTTTGTACTGGTGCCACTAGAGCTAACCACTGACCAGGGCTCCCATGGCTTCTTGACATCCTTCTTTTCTACCACATAGTTAGTGATAGGTGTGCCACCATCATCTTTAGGTGCCCTCCACTGTATCATCATGTGATCTGGGGTGACCTCCAAAATATTGATGGGTCCGATTGGTGGTCCTGGTAGATCCAATACAGTGACATGTAGGGCAGCAGTCTTACTACCTGCAGGATTTGACACAGTGACTATGTACTCTCCAGTATCTCCTCTCTGGCATTCTGTGATACTTAAGGTGGTTGAAGGTCCAGCAGACTCAATTTTAAGTCGGCCCTCGGGAGTGATCTCCTTTCCATCACTGATCCATTTGGCAGTGGGAAGAGGGATTCCTGTCATCTTAGCTGGTAGAGTAATAGTACTGCCAGCTTTGACTACAAGACCCTCAATAAGCTTCACATCAACTTCAATAGTAGGTGGTACTAAAAGAGAAGAAAACAGCAACAATGTATTAGGTTTTTAAGATCTACCTAAGCACATGAAAGAATTTGTTGTGAGAAATACTCAATGTGTCTTACATGTCTTCTCCTGACAAGTAACAGGGACACTGGTGTCAGGGCTGCTAACACCTATAGCATTCTGAGCTTTGACCCTGAAGCGGTACGTTTTGCCTTCAACCAGACCTGTTACATGACTGTGGTTGTTGCTCACAGTTTTGAAGGTAACCCAGTCAGTTTGGCCCTCTTCTTGGTGTTCTACAATGAACCCAGTAATTTCACTTCCACCAGTGCGATCGGGCCACTCCCAGGCCAACCACACCTCTGTCTTGTCTGCATCAGTATGGTGGAGGTTTTTGGGTGGGCCAGGTGGATCTTAAAGATGTTAACAAAAGTAAAATTAATTTCGGATCATTTATGTATTTAAAAAAAATCATACCAAATGTTTAAATAGCCAACCATTTTCTGGAAATACCATGTTATTATAATGATTTATATCTTACTGAATATATAATTAGACAGCAATAATGTTACATAACCTTTACTCACATAGAGGATCAACAGCCTTGATAGGTGTCTTGGTCACGACAAAGTCACTCCTGCCAAACTGGTTTTCAGCAGCTACCCTAAATAAGTACTGGATTCCCTCCATCAGGTACATTGCCATAAGACTAAGCTTCTTATTGGCTGGAGCAACTGGTACCCATTGATCTGCAGCCACATCCTTCTTTTGCACGACATAATGGGAGATGACTGCACCGCCATTGTCCTCTGGCACCTTCCATGTCAAATAAGCAGACTCACTGGTCACCTCAGACACCACAAGATCTCTTGGAGGAGAAGGCTTATCTGATGGAAACAATGTGTTAATAATTCACATAATTCAGATTTCAGAAGTTAAAATAATTTGTTTTAGTTTACATTTCACTTACTCAGCACAAGCACGGCAACGGTTGCAGATTTCTTTCCAGCAGCATTCTCAACTGTAATAGTGTAGTTGCCAGAATCTGCACGGACACACTTGGGAATGAAGACTTTGCTACCAGTGGCCGTAACTGCAACAGTGACGTGAGAAGGAACATCTCCATCATTTTTCTTCCAGGCGACTGTCGGTGTCGGCACACCCTTAATTGTGGCACTAAGTGTGATATCAGTGCCCAGCATGGCTAAGTGGTCACGAGCCATGTTGGCATCCAAGAGTAACTCTGGCTCCTCTGTGGAAACATAAATGGAAAAGCAAACTGATTGTTATGAATATTACAACAAAAAAGCCAATAACAGAAAAATGTCAAGTTGTTCAATATGAGGCAAAAAATAATAATAAATGAATTATTCTGTGTAATGAATGCTATGCATTATTCATACAATAGATACAATAAGCTTTTTGTTCTTAAATGATCTCCTTACCTAGCCTGTCATGGACTTTGATGGTCTGTTTGACAAAGGCAGGGTCGGATTTGCCTGCTGCATTTACTGTAAAGATTCTGAAGGAGTACTCCTGTCCTTCAGTCAGACCTGTCACCACATAATGGAGGTCAGGACACTGCTCTGGAGTCGTGTTGGCCTGAATCCACTCTACGGCACCAGGCTTCTGATACTCCACAAGGTAGCCAAAGATTCGCCCTTTTCCATCGTGGCGCGGCATCTGCCACTTCAGACTGACTGAGTCTTTGGTTTTGTCATAAGCTTCAGGGGTAACTGGAGGACTTGGACGCACTGTGAGGGGATAGTGCTCAGATTAGAGGAAACAAGCATAACACTGAAAATCCATAACATAAAAATGTTACTTAAAAACATAATACATATAAACATTTTGACCTTTTTCTAAAATACAAAAACACAATGCTGAAATTCAAATTTGATGCAGCAAAAGAAGTTAAAAAGCATTTCACTGACCAATGGGATCCTTGGCAAGGATTGGTTTGGATGGGGGACTAGGATCTCCAGTTCCCAACTCATTCTCAGCCATCACCCTGAATTCATACTCGCAGCCCTCTACCAAGTCCTGGACACGGTACTGAGTGGCTGGGTAAAGTGGGTCTCTGGTGACTCTTGACCACCTCTTGGCTCCTGGCTCCTTCTTTTCCAGGATGTAGTTGGTGATGGGCTTACCTCCATCACGAGGCCGGTTCCACAGAACCAAAGCATTGGTAGCATATACCTCTCTGACTGTTGGCATCTCAGGGGCTTCAGGGACTCCTTTATTTTGGAAATATCATGACATATATACAGTTATTTGGACATATAATTTCTTGGAGCTTTAACATGATAGGGAAAACGTACTGAACAGATCTTTAGCTTTCATCTCCTCAGACTCCAGAGCATCGCTGATACCGTACATATTCTCTGCAGATATTCTCATGATGTACTCCTTGCCTTCGGTTAGCTTTGGAATCTGAGAACATAAATAATATTTAAATCATCGCTAAACTTTGCCAATCTCCTTCCAGTGGAGTTTTGAAGATCTTGAGACAACATGAAAGAAGTGAACCAATACTACCTTGCATGTGGTCTTAGTTGTGGCAGATGTTACTGTGGTCCAGGTCTCTCTGTTGACATCTCTCTTCTCAATTATGTAATTTGAGACCTCAACACCTCCATTGTCCAGAGGAGGCTTCCAGGAGATAACCATGTATTCCCTGTGAACCTCCTCAAACACCACAGGGCCAACAGGAGGAGTTGGACGATCTGATTGGATAAAGAAACAGCAAAATAATTATTACTCATGATTGTCTCTGCTTGTCTTGGCACAAGTTTTTTCAACATTCTACATACCTACGACTATGACGTTGGAGACACCCTTCCTGGATCCGGTGCTGTTTTCCACAACTACCACATATTTGCCACTGTGCTGTCGCTCTGCCTTCACCAGGCCAAGCGACATCATGGTTGGAGTGTTCTTGAATATTATGTGTTTGTCAGCCTTCAGCTCCTCGTCATCTCTGTACCAAACAATGGATGGAGCTGGTTTGCCTGTGTAGCGACCCTGAAGTAGGCAGCTCTCTCCCACACGTATAATGATCTTATCACGGAAGTCCAACTCAATGGTTGGTGGCTCTGCAAATACACAAAAAAATAATTTCCTGGTTAAATTAGTTAAATTAGGAATGGTTAAATTAGGACCCTGAAATGTTAAGCTTTAAATGTGAATCTACTCTGATTTCCTTTGATATTGATTAGCAGCTGAGTTAAAGTTTGGAAAATTACTCACCAAGTGCATCCTTGCAAGTGATTGGTTTAGTGCAGAATGATGGTTTACTCTGTCCAACTTCATTTACAGCAATTACCCTGAACTCATAAGTGTCTCCCTCTCTGAGACCGTCATATGTGAACTTCCTGTCCATTAACGTCTCTTTGGTAAGTCTGGTGAACTTGTCTTTGCCAATCATACGCGCTTCAAGAATGTACATGGTAATATCGGAGCCTCCGTCAAATTTGGGCGCTTTCCAAGCAACACTGATCAAATTTTTGGTAACCTTGGTGACTTCCAGTTCTTCAGGACGGTCCGGTACACCTTAAAAAAAAGATGAAAACATGTCTTAACATGGAAAGTAGGGTTTTTACAGCAACTAGTCACATTACTACATTTCGTGTCATCTACCAAACCCCTTTATTTAAAGCGAATGTAAAAAGTTTTATTTACTCACTCATTGGCTCCTTGATTACAATCTCAGCTGCAGTCTCAACAAAAGGTCCAATGCCAATGGCATTCTCGGCGGCCACTCTGAAAAAGAAGGCCTTTCCGAGGGTGAGATCGCGAGCAATGGCATTCTGCCTGCTGGCACTATAGGACAGTGATGTCCAGGCTTTACGCTCTCCTTCACGTTTTTCAATGATGTAATTGCTGATGGGTGAACCTCCATCATTGTCAGGGAAGAACCAGCTGAGCTTGCAGGAGTCGATGCTCAGGTTTTCAGCCAGGAATGGAATGCCAACAGGTCCAGGAACATCTAAGTTAAAACAGAATGGAATTTGTGAAAAAAAGAAAATCAAACATGCCTAACAGGTGTTTTAGATATACAATTTTTTTTAATCATTTATCATGAAACTATCACTCACCTAGGACTTCTACTGTGACATTCTTTGTTTTCTCCCCACTGGCATTCTTGGCGGTCAGGGTATAAACACCAAGGTGTTTCCTTGTACAGGGCTTGATGACCAGTGAAGAGCTGATGGCGGTGGTCTCCACTTTAGCTTCTGGTGGCAGTCCAGCACCATCTCTGGTCCAGGTGATGTCAGGTGTTGGCTGCCCTGACACATAGGCAATCAAACGGATAACACCGCCTGCATGGACCACCATCCTCTCCTTAATCGAGGCATCCAGATCCACCTCAGGAGCAACTGGAAGGAAGAAGTTTCTCATTACTGCCTGCCTGCTACACTCAGTTTCAGTCTTTATAGTCCCTATTTATGAATAATGTTTAACTTACTGGCTCTGTCGTTGACCTCAAGCACCTCTGGGACTTCACCTGGCTCACTGTTACCAGCAGCATTGAAGGCAGTCACCCTGAACCTGTACTGACCACCTGTCTTTAGACCACTGATCACAAAACGTGTCCCTCGGATTTCAGTTTCCTTAGCCTGGAAAACATAATGCAATTTCATATGCATTATACTGTAATCATAATCATCACATTTAGATTAAGTAACTGTTTTTCGCTCACCTTAACCCAGGCCTCAGTGCCTTCCTCCTTGTACTCCACCCAGTAGCCGATTATCTTGGATCCACCATCTTTTAAAGGTGGAATCCACTCGAGATCTACTGTGGATTTCGTCCAATCAGAAACCTTTGGGGTCGGAGGAGACGGGGGACCTTCACAGGGCAACGGGTAGCTGGTTACTATCCTGGTCTGTGTGCTTTTAATGTTTCATAAACACGCATTATACTCACAGATAGGGTCTCTGGCAAAGACAGGGTCTGTTGGAGGACTAGCAAGACCAGGGCCTGCGGCGTTGATGGCAGAAACTCTGAATAAATACTGAGACCCCTCAACAAGACCACTCACTACGAAGGACTCGCCAAGGCCCATGGGACGGATAGGGTCCCTGGTAACACGAGCCCAACGTTTGCCTGTGGTCTCTTTACGCTCCAGCCAGTAGCCAGTGATCGGGGTGCCGCCATCATCCTCAGGCTCCTCCCAGTTGACTGTCATTGAATCCATGGTGATGTTGGTTACTGTTGGTTTCTCACACTGACCAGGAACAGCTGAACATGAACAGAAATATCTATATTTAGTCCTGGAGCATAACATCATTATTTTTCTAACTCACTCCAGAAATAAGAATTGTTAAAAAAAAGAAATTGCAGAATTTTGTAGAACTACTTTACCCCTAGTTTATGTCACTGTATTTTAACCACAATTCAAAATATGAAAGAGAATAGAATAGAATAGAACAGAATTCAACTTTATTGTCATTGCACTGTCACAAGTACAAGCAACGAGATGTAGTGAGGCAGTTAATGTAGATATATCAACTTACCTTTTTCACATTGTGAAGCTGGAGTTGTAACAAATTATTGAATGAAATCATTACTAGAAGTTGAAACTTACTGCAACGGTTTCGGGCAACCTCAGGGTCACTGTCCAGCGGCTCACCAACTCCATACTTATTTTGTGCCATGATGCGGAACACATATTCGTGCCCCTCCATGAGGTTCTCCACTGTCCAGATTCGGTCTTTGGGCTCGTTCGTCACAGGCACCCAGGTCTTCCTATTGGCCACACGCCTCCAGATGACATAGTTTGTGATTTTAGAACCACCATCATCCTTTGGTGGTAGCCAGGAGAGTGTAATCTTCTCTGCGCTAATTTCTTCAAACTTAATAGGAGCTGAGGGAGGACCAGGTCGACCTGCAAGCACAAAAACAAACTAATAAAAAAACACTCTGAATATCCAACACTATGCTCTAGGACTAACTTACTGCTCTTTTCATTTTTAGAGTTATAAAATAGGTTTTAATTGGGACAATATTATTTATTTATAGCAATAACTGATTGTTTAAGGTAGATACACACACAACCACTGGCACACACATAATACAAAGGACCCCGGATAAGAGGGAGAAGATTTGTTTACATTTTTATGTGGGACAATATTATTTATTTATAGCAATAACTGATTGTTTAAGGTAGATACACACACAACCACTGGCACACACATAATACAAAGGACCCTGGATAAGCGGGAGAAGATTTATTTACATTTTTATTCAAACCTCTACAATATTAAATCAGTGAAAGGGCCTGTCGCTACCATCTAAAAGCCCAGAATCTCTACTTATTTACCCCTATTCTCACGCCATCTGTCACCCGAAATGGGAGAGGTTTCCCAATGAAGAAAATATGTCTACAACGTAGTTGCTCAAGGTATATGTCTCAAAATGTTAGAGCTATTGAGGGTGAAGAAACTCACTTACATTTTTATGTAAGTGAAAATGTAAGGTTTAAGTGCAACCTAAAGGAAATGGATTTACAGAACATAGTTGACAAAGAGAGGGGAAAAAAAGCTCTAGAGCTGTCTGGTGCAATTTTCCAGCTAGGAAGTAAAGATTATTTGGGTGAATTCAATCAGGCATGTACTATTGATAAAATTTACAACACAATCAAAGCATTGACGACTGGTTTATGTCTTTGCATAAAGCTTGCTACAGTGTTTACTGTATGATAATCTGTCAATAATTATAAATTTGACTGTACTGTTTTAGCATCCTTGGCCTGTGTAAATATTACATCATTAAAGTAATAGATTGACATTCGGTGTTTACATATATATCTTTTTGCATGCATATGATATATTATCTTTGACATAATTTAGCTTGTTCTAAGAATACAATTGCATTTTATTTTGTATATTTATTTTATAATAATTTGGAAATTGTTCAGAAATACTACTCCTTTTGCAATGGTAACACTTGGAATTTGAACTTGTTTTTACTTAAATAAATGTCTAAAAGGTCCCAACAACATTTCATTTTTTTAGTCTTTGTTGTTGTTGGCCTTGCCTAAAACTAACCAATTGGTGCACAAAATTGATAATCTGCTAAATACTTTGATATACAATCATGTATCAGTTAGAAGTGCTTTACAGGGGCAGAAGAATGAATGGATATATAAGAAAACACTCTGAGGGACTTTAAGAAGGATCTGAATGAAGCATAAAACTTAAATAATAACGAAGATAAATGAAAACAAAAATAATTCAATAAAAAACACTTTTAAGATGAGTACAACATTAGGTTTGTTAAATCCCAATTATTTATGCAGTTCAATTTGTTAGTTAGATGTGTCCTTACCGAGCACGTTGAGCCTCATTTCCTTGGATGCTTTGCCAAGACTGTTGGAGGCCACCAGAGTGTACAGGCCAGTGTCATGGCGTTTGCCCTGCTGGATGAGCAGCGTGCAGCTGTCATCTGATACAATCTTGTTGATGTGCTCGTCATACTGGACCTCGACCTTGTCGTCAGGCTTGTGGGGAGGTGCCTTGTACCAGGTGAGTGTTGGGAAAGGACAGCCACGAAGCTTGGCCACAATGCTGATGTCAGAGCCCTGCTCCACTTCCATAAACTCCTCCAGCTCAATGGATGGAGCACCTGAAAATAAAATTGTTTGTGACTTATTCTTGAAGAAGTTAGTTTGTTTTTACTTTTAAGGTTCTGTGTCAATACAGACCCTGAAAATAAAAAGCAAAAGTATACTTAACCATGACATTGTGTATCTATAATTTATTTACATAGCGCAAAATATAATTTTCGTTTAGAACCTAGATCCCACATTTCTTTAACTGAACTTCTCAAAGTGTTGGGCTTACAGGTCTGGTCCTGGATGATGACGGGTCCAGCAGTAGTTGATGGCCGGCTTGGTCCAGCCTCATTGTAAGCTATCACTCTGAACTCATACTCATCTCCCTCTGTCAGGTCCTCCACCTTAAAGTTTGTGGTGTCGACATCTCTCCTGTTGCACCTATGAGATACAACACTAACGTTTAACAATAGCCGACAACAAATCATCAATCAAATTCAAACAAACAAAAAAAACACTATACTGTAATATATAGAAGTTATCTAGCTCAATTAAAGTTCAGTGATTTTTTAAAATGCTGTTGTCCTGAAAGTTTTGTATTTTAGTTCTTCATCAAAGCATCAAAGCAACTGAAAGCCTCAAAAGTCAAATGTTTGATGTGATCCAGAATAGTAAGTTTAGAATTTGAATCCGACAGGATTTGATTCATATGGTTAGCCTGCATAAACAGAAAAGTAAAGCTTTACCTCCTCCAAGACTCCTTTTGGGTACCGCTGGAATCCCAGCACAGAAGATCAACACTGTAGTGCGTGACTGGCGAACCTCCGTCGTTCTTCGGAGCCTTCCAGGTCAAAGTGAGAGTGCCCTTTCTTATATTGTGGATCTTGAGCCTTGTTGGAGGATCCGGAGGATCTGCATATACAAATGATTTTAAAATGAGCTCAGAGTAAGGGTGTTTGCCTGGAATCTTACTAAGAATTTTAAAAAGTTTAAAAGGCTAAATGAAGAAAATTTTGACGTACGGATGGGATCTTTAGCTTTGGCTCCTTCAGTAGTCTCAACAAATGGGCCAAAGCCAAAGCGGTTTTCAGCTTTGACACGGAAAAGGTACTCCTCACCATTAATGAGGTCTGGAACCACCAGAGACTGGGTAGCACAGTTTGGGTTTACCTAAAAGAACAAAGTCAGGGTGAAATTTTGTCCATGTTGTTTGTGATGAATGAGCAGTTGGAGGCCAAATTGTTTACCTTGGTCCAGGCTTTGCCTTCCACAGTCTTCTTCTCAATAAAGTAGCTCTTCACCCTCTCTCCTCCATCGCTTTCTGGAGGCTTCCAGGTGAGTCTGCAGGTTCCTCTGGTCACATCACTCACCTTCAGATTTCTAACAGGTCCAGGGAGGTCTGCAGATCAACAAAAGGGTTGGTAACAGTATATTATCCACCTTAATATATCATTGTTATATATATGTTTTTTTTTATGAACATTCCTTTAAAAAATCTTGAGAAATAATACCCTGCCTCTACATACCGAGCACATTGACTCTGACTTTGACTACTTTGTGCCCAGCCGGGCTCTCTGCATTGAGGATGAATCGACCAGTGTGGCTCAGCTTGCTTTCTGGGATCACCACCAATGACGTTGTGTCAGTGGAATGGATCTAAAATAAAACAGCAATATGGAGAAAAATATAACTGACTGACTCATAAAAGGCATGTTTCAAATCTTAAACTTATCCCAAAATAGTTGTATCAGAATCACTATTAACAATTCATATGTTTGATTGTTTGTTTTATTTGTGTTACTTGGTAAAATATTTTGAGAACCACTTTTCATTTACAAACAATAAGTCAGCTGTGCAATAAATGCTAGTCTGTTGATATTTCTTAAATATGACCCCAACCTCTGAGTCAATGGGCAGTGTGTGAAGGTCGTTCTTCTTTTCAGTCTCGGCAGTTCCATCAACGAATGTCCAGGTGACTTTGGGAATGGGTCGTCCTTTTATGGTCGCAGGAATTCTGATGGTGGTTCCTGCTCTGCAGTTCAGCAGGTCGTGAGCACTCACATCCAGTGTCACTGTGGGTTCAACTGTAGAACATGACATTAAATATAGTCAATGGAATGGAGGAAGTTCAGGTTTGGTATCATGTTCCAACATAATTTGCTTTTTAGCTGCAATAGTTCAGAGAAGCAATGATAAAAATAACTGCAGGTAGTTACATACACAACATACATGTGCAATTTGAAAGTTTGACTAATGTGATCTGTTCTTACTCAGGATGTCCTGAACCAGGATTTCGCCTGTCCTAGCAGGCTCTGAGTTTCCTGCGGCGTTCACTGCATAAATCTTGAACTTGCACTTCTTGCCCTCTTTCAGATCAGGGACGGTAATTTCAGTGGATGGGTGGAGCTTGTCGGCTGGGTTGACCCTTCTCCAATCTGCAGAGCCCTCCTCGTGAACCTCAACAATGTAACCCTTGATTGGGCTTCCACCATCTCTTTCTGGAGGAGTCCAGGTGAGTGTGATGCTGCTCTTGGTCTTATCTTTAACCTCTGGGCTGCCAGGTGGGCTTGGAGGATCTAAGAAACAGCAGAAGGAAGGGCTATATGTCTTTCTGCTTTACAGAAAAACTAATAATATTCTGAGCTTACTCGGTTTACTTAAAAATTAAAGAATTAAGCTAGTATCTCCTGAGTGTTGATGCTTAAGCAATAATGGTCACATAGTTTGTGGAGTTAAAAAGTTCATAAAACAGTAAAGAACCATTCTGGAAGACAGAATCACTCACTGCATGGATCGGTGGCGAAGCGGCACTCAGTGGGTTCACTGTGTGGTCCGATTCCTGCTGCGTTGCAGGCCGCAATCCTGAACTGGTACTCTGTTCCTTCTATGAGCTTCAACACTGTGTACTGCAGGCCCTTAACCGCTGGTTTGGTGACCGGAGCTCGGTTAACACGACCCCAGTATACGGCACCACGCTCCCTCTTCTCCAACCAATAGCCCTGGATGGTGGAGCCGCCATTGTCCAGAGGGGGATCCCAGGTGACGGTCATAGTGGTTGCTGTTGCAGCTATGATTTTAGGGTTACGTGGAGGTCCAGGAAGGCCAAACGGATCCCTAAGCTGGACTTTTTCTGAATCACAACCATCACTGACACCATACTTGTTTTCAGCTTTGATCCTGAATTGGTAGACTCCATTCAAGTCCAATTTGTAGACCTGAAGGACAAAAACACAAAAATTTAAACACTTGTTTGATTACGTGTGGGGATTCTCTATTGTCTGACCAATGTGGCTTCATTATACTATTACATGATAACTAACATATTATGGAAAATGAAGTACAGTTGAATTTCAGGTTATTTTCAGAATATTTATATTAAAACCAATACAATCTCTAATTTACAATCTCAATTTCAGGAGATTGTAATTCTAACAACATGTTTTAATCTTCAATTATGTTCCTACATAATAAACTTTAAAAGTTAGCAGCATCAACAAACCCCATATCTTCTGTCGATCAGATTGATGGTCAGGACGTCAAAGTCTGATTTCTTCTTGCTGGCATCTCTCCGCTCCACAATGTAGTTGGTTATCTCACTGCCTCCATTGTCCTCCGGAGAATCCCAAGTCAGGTAGCAAGAGTCTGCTTTGATGTCCGACACAACAACATTCCTTGGTGGAAGGGGGCGGTCTGAAAATGCATGGTTGGATTACTTAGTGTGGAAAACAAAATGGAAGTTTCATCAAACTTGACACTGTGAAATAGATTAATGAAAAGCTGTTGTGGAAGGATCTGGTTCTCACCGAGGATTTCAACTCTGATCACATGCTGAGCTGTACCATGACAGTTTTCAGCTACCAGCTTGTAGTTTCCTTTGTCTTGTCGGACGGTCACTGGGATAGCTATCTTCGTCTTTATTGTTGTCCTGTTCACCTGGAAAAAAAAGAACCAACAGTCTGACTTTAGAGATCATGTGGGTGACCTCATCATCTCACTACTGAATGCTTCTTTAGATTCATCTTGATGCATCACTCTTTACTGAAACCTGCAATTGCTCCAATTGCAAGGCAAAGGAAAACAGTCAAGATAAATTTAGATTTAAGTGCTTTCAAAATGTGGGGTGAAGGTAAAACCAAGAAGTTATAAATGACATAGAAAAGTTGTTTATTCCAGGGTGGATTAGATACCAACAAGAAAAACTTCCGCTTTGTTACTTTTAAGCTTAAGAATGTTGTGTGAGAACTAAAATTTGATTTTTTGGAGTCAATCAAAGAGGGATGTTAGTGGGAGAAAGTAAGTGGGTTTTGTTAACTGGTGACGGTCATAGTGGTTGACCGTCATGCTTAACAATTTAAATCAGTGCCCTATTTACACAAAATATTGCCATGAGGGAGGAGGTAGCTAGTTAACAGAAGAGGTCCAAGTACATATCAATGAGGTACACCACAAGATATAAGTCAGATTCTCTGTTTCCTAAAATTTCAGATTTACTATTGATATATGACGGTGAAGATATACCTGTAGGTAAAGTACTGCATAGACTTTTTTTTTTTGTTTTTTTCTCAAACTTTCACTTAAATTTGTCATCAATCCAAACTTGAATTTATCACTTATTGGTTACAGATCACCGAATCAAAACCCTACTTCACAAGTTGCTTCTCACCTCCTCTGTCTCCATGGTCATCTTCTCCTGGTCAGGATTCTCAATCACCACATCATCCTTCATCCACTGGAATGTTGGCAAAGGCAGTCCAATCACCTCTGCTGGGATGTCTATAGCTGCTCCTTTCCTCACATTGATGGCATTGCTCTTGAAAAACTTCAGAATTGAAATAACTGGAGCAACTGTGGCCAAAAACAAACAAAAAAATCAGCAAAGCTGGTCTCAAAGTTTTTAATCAACCTTTTGTAACTCTTGTACATACTTTCATCGTCCTGGATCTTGGCAGATATTGGTTTGGAAGGATCACCTTCTCCAACTTCATTTACAGCTTTAACACGGAAGTGGTACTCCTGGTTCTCAGAGAGGTTCTCAATAGTTCCACAGCACTCTGTAAAGATCTTACGATTGGCCACCTCGTACTCTGTGCTATCTGATCTCATCTTCTCAACGTAGTATCCGCTAATGGGGCTGCCGCCATCAGTGCGAGGGGGCTGCCAAGCCAGAGTAATAGTTGATTTGCTTCGGTCAGTGTAGTGCAGTTTCTCAGGAGCAGATGGAGTTCCTGGAAGATTTTATGGAGTATTAACAGGTAACTCTTTGAGTTTCAATTAAGATTTGTCCCAGGACATGCATTAATGTCTCACCTTTAGGATCCTCAGCCAGGATGGGTCCCAAATCTGCTGGTGCGCCATCACCGTACTTGTTTCTGGCAATGACTCTGAAGTCATATTCCTCACCAGCCAGCAAGCCCTGAACATCACACTTACAGGACGCCATCTCAATGGGCTGACGGAACAGTTTCATCTTGGTGTCTTTCCTCAGCACTTCATAGCCAATGATGTCACTGCCTCCATTGTCCAGAGGGTCTGACCAGGTGAGAACAATGTTCTTCTTCGTCACCAGGACAGTCTTCAAGTCAACCACAGGTCCAGGGACATCTTCAGAAACAAAGGAGGAGATAAGTTTCAGCTTTAACTGTCCTTCCAATATGGCAATAGGATTAACATGTTTCATGATATACTTTTGAATTACTGACCCATAACGTCCACTCTGGTTTCTGCGGTCTTGGTGCCACTGCTGTTGGTGCCGGTGATCTGGTATTTTCCATGATCTGCCCTCACAGCCTTCTTGATGAAGAGATTGCTCTTCTTGCCCTCTGTCTCCACAATCATTCTCTCTTTGTCAATTTCTGCCTCGTCTTTGGCCCATTTTACCTCTGGCTGAGGTCGGCCCATCACCACTGCAGGAAGCCTCAGTGAGTCACCGGCCTTGATCATGACGCCGTTCTTCACAGAGTCATCAAATTCCACAACAGGAGTTTCTGTAGGATACGTTCAGTAAAGAAGAAATGACAGCAATATTTATAAAAGCTCCAACATGTTACCTCCACTGTAAAACTCTGAATTGAAATAATTTCAAGAAAGTTTAAATAGTTTTTAACTATTTCAGTCAAGGAAGTATTAAAGCAACACCTTAAATGCTCTCTATAACACACCCAAATAAATTATCTTTTCAGCCATTAATTTACAGTGGTGATATGAGAACAAATCATACCTTGGGGCTCTTTGACAGTTACAGGTTCAGTGAGACCAGGAGCTCCAGGGCCAGCATCATTGATAGCAAGGACCCGGAAGTAATAGTCTGCTCCTTCAGTGAGGCCTGTCACTGTGTATGTTAATTCTTTACACCTGAATTCTGTGCAGCGACTCCATTCTTTCTCTCCAACCAAAACCTGTACAACCAGAGTTCAGCATATAAGACCTTAGTATTACATTAAAGGCTGCAAATGTAGGAAGTCAGGTATTGTTCAGGACCTTCTCAATGTGGTATCCCAGGATCTCGCCTCCACCATTGTACAATGGTGGCTTCCAGGCCAAGATGACAGAATCATTGCCAGTGTCCACAACCCATGGAGTGGGGGGCCCAGGAGGAACTGTGGTAACACAGACAAGATTCTTGCTTAACAAACAAAAAACATGATATAGTCTGACATCTGCTAAAGTCAATATCTCAAGCTGAAAAAAGTCTAACAAACTTTCAAACTATCACCAAACCCTTTTCCTACATTTTCACTTGATTGTTTTGACAGGAACTTACGAATGGCATCCATGGCCACAATGCGCTCAGTGGGCTCACTGAAAGGCCCAGGGCCAGCCAGGTTTTCTGCGCATACTCTGAAGATATAGGTGAGTCCCTCCATCAGTCCAGTGATCTTCACATCTAGAGAATTGAGGAGGGCCCGGTTAACTCTGGTCCAGTGTTTGCTGTTCACCTCCTTCCTCTCAATCCAGTAGCCAAGGATCGGGCTGCCGTTGTCCTTTGGTTCATGCCAGGAGATGTGAGCAGAGTTTGCTGTAACCTCATGCACTCTGGGAGTGTTGGGAGCATCAGGAGGATCTGATTGGGAAGGATAAGTTTAGTAATACAATAGATGTCACTGAAATATTACTGTCTAATGTCTGCAGCAAATATATATATTTTTGTGCCTTTACTCACTGAATTGGTTCTTGGCGACAAGTGGATCAGAGATGCATGGCAAACCACAGCCATATTTGTTCTCAGCTGTTACTCTGAAGATGTATTCCTTCCCTTCGATGAGTTTGGTGACAGGGAAACTGGTGCCCTTCAGGGTGGAGGTGATAGTGATCCAGCCAATCTCATCATTCTTGTTGTCCTTCTTCTCAAGGATGTAGTTCAGAATCTCGCTGCCTCCATCATCCACAGGAGGCTCCCAGTTACAGATGACAGAGGTGTTCCTGATCTCATCAAAGGTGAAGTTTATTGGAGGACCAGGCTTGTCTGTTGAATAAGTGAGCGAAATTAGTCTTCAAGTTCAAGAGCAAAACAGAAACATCTGTAAGCTGTAAGTTTCTACTCAGGAAACCAGAGACAAGAAGGATCAGGCTAAATAGCTATGCAGATGTCCTTACCCAGGACATTGACGTAGCAGGTGGCAGAAGCAACACCATGCGTGTTTTCCACCTTGATTGTGTAGTTGCCGTGGTCAACCCTGAGAGAGTCACGGATCATCAGAGCAGATTGGCCTTTTGTGGTTTTATCCAGACCAAGACGTTCACGCAGAGGAGTCACAAATTCCTCCTCTGGTTCTGGAACCTGCACAAAGTAAAGTGAAGAGTAAATAAACAATTTCAAATATAGAAGAAAACCATTGAAGTTTTTTTTAAAGGAAACAAACATTGGCTTTGGTCTTCTTCTTTTTTAACACAGGAACAATCTTTTTGGGAGGCTCCTTGGTCACATCCTCCTCATTTCTCAGCCAGGTGACTTTGGGATATGGAGAGCCGGAGATGTAAGCATCAATGCGGATTTCCTCACCCTTCTTAATGCAGAGGCCGGACTGCACACGTGCATGCAGTGTGACTGTTGGTTTATCTGAAATTAAAAATAAAGTGATGTAGCATATAACAGAAAAAGTTTTCCTTCAGTGAAAACAGATCCAAATAGCTTTACGTACCAACAGGGTCTGCAGCCTTTATAAGTGATGTGCTGCGGGAAGGCTCACTGGCTCCAGCGGCATTTTCTGCTCGGACTCTGAACTGATACTCCATGTCTTCTTTCAGGCCAGTCACTACATAGGAGAAACCAGGAACCAGACTTGGGGTGACCCTCTCGTAGCGGTCACCATCTTTCTCTATCTTCTCTACTATGTAACCCTGTATTGGGCAGCCGCCATCGTAGTCTGGAGCCTTCCAGGTGACTGTGATGGACTTGGATGTGGGGTCATGACCCTCAACTTGGATGGGAGGGTCTGGTTTCTCTGTGTGTTAAATGACATATGTTTACAATGTTTGATGATTGTCAGACATAAGGACCATGATGTGTAAACTGAAGAAGCAAATAGTTGATCTTGTATCTGATCTACTTCCACCAGGCTTAGTTGAACACAGTTTATTAATAGGTCACCATAAACACAGGTATGAATATAAAATCCCAAACTGTCATCCAAATTTTTCAAAATCTGTTCACATTCATTGAAAACCAGAACTTACGTTTGATTTCCTCTGTGAGAACCGGATTGCGTAGCTCCAAATATTCTCCTGCTCCGACCTTGTTGACAGCCTTCACTCTGAAGTAGTACTCACAGTTGATATAAAGGTCTTTAGTGTTGTAGGTGAGGACATTTTCCCCTGACATAATGGGCATGTAGGTTTTCTTGGATGCTTCTCGGCGCTCCAGAGTGTAGCTGACAATAGGTGTGCCTCCATCGTCTTCGGGAGCTTCCCAGCTGATCTTGCAGGAATTCTTAGTGACATCGCTGGAGGTGATGTCTTTACACTGACCAGGGAGCCCTGTAAGGTTCAGGAGGCCAGAAAAAATTATTGAGACAATGGACCTGACTGGCTTTCTAAATGTATTTGAAGCTGGGTTTAGCTTGTAAGTTGTTTTGAATAAAAATAATTGTTTTGCTAATATTAATGGATATGTTGATAATGATTGGACTGGTGTATACCGTGAGGTGAAGTATCATACCGATAACTTTGACATTGATGGTTCCAGTAGCAGTTCCCAGACTGTTCTCCAGAGTGATGGTGTAGGTACCAGCATCAGCATGCTGGCACTTCAGCATCTCCAGGTGAGCGCTGTTCATCTCAACGGTCATGGAGAGTCGGTCGTCGGCTTTACACTCTACTGTGTCTTTCTGCCAAACCATCTTGGGAGTTGGGATTGCTTTGTAGGGGATATTCAGATGCAGCTTCTCACCTTCAACCACAATCACATCCTGTGCATCCAGATCCATGGTTGGAGCACCTGCAGGCCAGAAGACATGTTAATTATTGAGGATTCATTCTGACTTCTGTAACGCTTTAAAACGAAAAGTCTGTCAATACTTACAGTCAGGATCTTTGGTAGCAACTTTGTCGGAGATTTCAGAGGGATCGCTTACACCAATAGAGTTGATGGCACGAACTCTAATCACATACTTTTTCTCTGGTTTGATTCCATCATCAATCCTAAACTTCAGCTCTTTAATGGGCCGGGCATTTACCCTTAGCCACTTGAGTTCTGGACGAGCCTCTGCCACCTCAACATGGTATCCAGTTATTGGACAGCCGCCATCTTTGGCTGGTGGTTTCCAGGTGACATTGATGTGTTCCCTGCTGGCATCAACAATGGCCACATCCAGAGGAGGAGATGGAGGACCTGGGCAGAGATTATGCAATGTTTAAAACAGAATTAAAATGTATTCCTTTAGGTTCATTGATAATTAGTTGGAGGAATTTTAATTCAGTCTTAAATTGAAAATATTCCATGAAGAATATCTCTCTCTCCTGTTCCTTGAACAAATCCTGTATAGTTAGGCGTATGAAAATTTTGGCCCTGACAAATTAGAACTTACAAGTATTTCTATTCAACAAAGATGTTTGTTTTTGATAGGAAACAACATAAGGATTTTTCTAAAGCAATTTAAAATAGTATTTTTAAGTTTTAGAAAAAACAACATTCTGAAAATGATTCAGCTGTAATAGTGAGCTTGACTGTATTGTTTGTTGTAAATAGAACCTGAAGGTTTCTTACTTGTTGGATCCTCGATGGTGAGGATGACAGTGGGCTCACTTGGATCTCCCACTCCGGCTTCATTCTCAGCTCTGACCTGGAACTGCACCTCTGATCCTTCATCAACATCTGTCACCTTGAACTGCGTCTGTTTATCTGGAGTCTTGCAGCACTTCAGCCATCGAGTTCCAACCTTTTCTTTCTTTTCAATCACATACCTGTGAAGAAAAAAAAATCTTGCTTAGCCTATAATACACTTGCCATCCTTTTTTAAATAGAAAGTTATCCTTAAGTCTTTTAACTAAATGCTATATTTGATAGTCATTTTACTTGGTGATAGGTCTTCCACCATTGCTTTTTGGAGGTTCCCACTTGAGCTCCACATGTCTCTTAGTGACTTCCATCACTGTTAGGGCGTATGGAGGTCCAGGAGTTGCTGTAAAAGGGCAATGGAGTTTTAAATTCTCCAAAAAAAAGTTGTTTTTCCTGAACTGGCTTTGTTTTAATATCTTCTAAGGAACATCAGTATATTAGTGTGATATTTTGCAAATAAAAAACACATAATGAGTTATCACTAGAAAAAAAGCAAAGAACAGGCAACTGAGGGTAACTAATATTCATGAATCTTACTGAATGTATCCTTGGCGAGAACTGCATCCTCCAGCTCGCAGAACTCTCCCATTCCAACGGCATTCTCAGCAGCAACTCTGAACACGTAGAGCGATCCTTCATTGAGGGGAGTCACTGAGTATTTGAGCTCCTTGATGGTAGTGTCAACAGTCTGCCAGGCCTTCCGCCTCACATCTCTCTTTTCCACCACATAGTTTGTGATGGGTGAACCTCCATCACTGCTTGGAGCCTGCCATTTTAGATCAGCGCTGATCTTGGTGACGTTGGTGACCTCCAGCCACTGAGGAGCAGATGGAGGGTCTGCATATGGAAAACACAGAATATTAGTCCAGTATTCCTTTCCATAGAGAATCCTCTGCTGCCAGTTTCTGTGCAGGACTTACAGAGTCTCTCCTTGCAGACCACAGGGTCACTGGGGTCGCTGGGTTCACTCTCACCGGCTTTATTGACAGCTTTAACTCTGAATGAGTACTCCTGCTTCTCCATCAGACCCTGCAGCTGGTGCTCTGTCTGAGGAACATCCTCTGCAATACGGATCCATTCCTCGCTTCCAGTCTTCTGGAACTCAATGATGTAACCTTCAATCTTTGCCCCACCATCGTGCTCCGGTCGTGTCCATGCTAACAAGGCAGTGGTCTTGCCAACTTCCCTGACAACAGGTTTTCCGGGTGCCCATGGAGGATCTAACAAAGAGTTCAGTGTTTTATGATTTTCACATTACTCTGACAATTTAAGGTGAATTCAATTCGTTTGGAAATTGGAAACGAATTGGGTATGAATTACCACCTTATCTGAGCACCTCTAGTTGCAAGTCCATAAACTAGCATCATTTGCTAACTGTTATGTTGCTGTCTGTTAGTAGCAATTGAACCCTAACCCTGACTTCTCATTTTAGAAGGTTTTCTTGTATCTCTTATGAATCTTAGAAAAAACAGTTTCCAAGTGCAAAGAAAATGCACTGTAATACAATTGCTGTCATATGATTTAGTGGTTTAAATCCTCAAAAGTAGCAGATTTATGATGTTGATAGACTTGTGACATACCAATGGGATCTTTGATAAGCACAGGATCTGTCTCTGCACTTGGTTTTCCAGGTCCAGCTAGATTCTCTGCCAAAACACGGAAGCTGTACTTCTTCTTGGTGGGAAGACTTTTTACCCTGGAACCAAAGAGATTAGTAGTATTAACAATTCTTCTGATTAATGTTTCTCACTGCTTTGGAAACCTAAATACCTGAAAGTTGTGTCCTTTATGGGCAGTTTGTTGCATCGTATCCACTTGTCGCTCTCTTGATCAAACTTCTCGATCCAGTATCCTGTGATGGGGCTGCCACCATCCTCATCTGGCTCAAACCAGGTCAGTGTCACTGCATCCTTGGCAATGTCAGAAGGAGTGACTCTGGTTGGAGGACCAGGGGGATCTAAAATAGTTGTACAGAAAAATTATTTATACAAAAATTCAGGCGTCACATAGTTTGCTGAGTGATGGGTTGAGGTATAAGACAACTTACCAAAAGAGTACTTTGCAATGATTGGTGTGTGCTCTGTAGGTATGCCAATGCCATACTGGTTCTCAGCACTGATTCTGAAGACATACTCCTTCATAGCAATAAGCTTGCAGGCCTTGAAGGTGGTATCCTTCACAGTGGCTGACAATTTGACCCACTCCTCTTTGTCTATCTGACGAGCTTCAGTAATGTAGTTGGTGATGGGTGAGCCACCGTCATCTCTGGGAGGGTTCCACGCCAAAACGCAGGACTCGTTGGTGATCTCTGAGATATCAAAGGCAGCTGGCGGGCCCGGTTTATCTGAGGTGAAAAACAAATGGTAAATGGCATGTACTTGTATAGCGCTTATCAAGCCCAGAAGACCCCAAAGCGATTCGGACTACATTCAGTCATTGACCCATTGAGTGGTGGCATGCTAATGGATTATAGCCACAGGTGCCTAGAGGCAAGGCTGCCATCAACTATTTGATCAGAAATGAGAAATAATTTTCTCAGTTTTTCTATAGAGGAGTAACCCTCACAGAAAGAACTCAGAAAAATTATGTTGGTTAAATTTTGAAGACTGTACCTAGGATGTTGACATCAATGGTGGCAGTGGCGCGTCCACAGATGTTGACTGCCTCTATGATGTAAGTGGCCGTGTCTTCTCTGGTGGTGTTGCCTATGGAAACTTTGGAGTGTCCCGGCTGGGTCTCAATGGTTATACGGTCATCAGCCCGTAGGACTAAGTCAGCCTTGGTCCATTTTACACGAGGATCAGGCTGTCCTTTGACGTCTGCAGGAAGCTCAATCTTGGTGCCTGCTCTGGCAGTAAGGCCTGCCAGAAGCTTCACATCCAGCTGGATCTCTGGAGGTTCTGTATAAGATTTTTTAAAAAGAATATAGTCAAGTCAGTTGTGTTTTTTATAATATAGTCTGTGCTTTGAAAAACTATTTAATTTTTTTTAACTGTAGGCTAATTTTCTGTCTCCTGATTGTGTTTAATTATCCTGTTTAGCAGAATCAGCATGATGAACAAACCACCGCACCTCGAGCATCTACAGCTTGAATCTCATCAGTGGCCCTGCAGGGTCTGCTGGCCCCCAACTTGTTCACTGCTCTGATTCTATAGGCGTACCACTGGCCCTCGATCAGTCCTGTCACCTGGAACCTGTGGTCACAAAAACATCTCAAATTATATCCGGTTACCCAGATCAGATTGTTGATATTTTAATTAAAATGTTTAATTTTACTTGAGTTCAGGCATGGGGTCACCACAGGGTTCCCACTTGTCTGTCCCACGCTGACATTTATCAACCACGTAACCTTTAATCGGAGCACCACCATCATACTTTGGAGGTTCCCAGGAAAGGAAGATGCTCTTGCCACTCTTATCACGCCATTTTAGGTTCTCAGGAGGATCAGGAATAGCTAGAAGAAAAACAGATTTTGATCAAATAGAAGAATATGTGAGTGACATGCATTTGCAAGAATTAGACCTGAAGAATTAGACCTAATTTTCTAAAGTTGTTTCTTTGCGCAAAGAGAGATCATACTTACTAGCAGGTGACGAGACGTTTACGGGCTCATCTATGTATGCTGGTTCTCCAGGACCACACTTGTTGCAGGCAATAACGCTAAACAGATATTCTTTTCCCTCAATCACATCTGTTACTGTGTGCTCCAGATCCATGACACCAGTAGCAACCTGGAGAAAATGTTATATTGTGCATTAATCCAACAATTAATCCATCGATTTTAACTCTCATAATGAAATCAGATATTCTTCTCAGGTGTACCTTGGCCCAGGTCTTGCGGGAAACCTCTCTCTTTTCTATTTGATAGTGGGTAACTGGACTTCCTCCATCATGTTCTGGTGGCTCCCACATCAGGTGGACATGGTGCCGAGTTACCTCAGCTACTTTAAAGTCTTTGGGTGCACTTGGACATGCTGCAAAAGTAAAAAGTAACAGGATTTGAGGAAAACATTTTAGTACTTCTTCAAAAACACAGTTTACCTAAATCAATATGAACCCATTAGAGCTAAACTTACCGATGACATTGACCTCAATCTCTCCGGAGACAGATGTGACATCATTCTCCAGGTGCAGGGTGTATGTGCCTTTATCAGGACGGACACTTGGAGAGATTGTCAGCTCTGTAAACGTTGGCTTTGTTACCATGGAGACACGCTCCTCTGCTGTGGTCAGCTCCTTTTCTCCAAAGTTCCACTTAGCTGTGGGAGTGGGGTATCCGGTAATGGGGACCCTGATGGCGAGAGGCTGAGGGACAATAACTTCCAGGCCATTCCTAAAGCCGCTTAGATCAAAGGTTGGACCAACTGTGGAAAGAAAAATGTTTTCTTCATTGACACTTGGAAGAGTTTGACTCAAAATATCAATAGCAATAATTACTATAGCAGTTTGTTGTTCAGTGCATAATTTGACATTAAAAATTTTCAAGAAAAACTTGGCAAATGAGTCTCACCATGTGGGTCGTCGGCAAGCAGTGGTCCAAGCTGTTCTGCTGGATCTGAGACACCAGCAGCATTCTCAGCACACACTCTGTACAGGTACTTCTGACCAGGCTTTAGTCCAGAAACCTTGAGTTTAGCAGACAACACAGAGCGTGAATTTTCACAGCTAAATATAAGATCACTGGGGAGATAAACAGGATTATTTGGTAAAGTTTGACTGAGTTTTTGGGAAGCTCTGTACCCGGTAGGAGAGGTCAGGACATAGTCTGGCGTTGCAGCGTAACCACTTGTCTGAGCCCTCATCACATTTCTCGATAATGTACCCGGTGATCATGCTTCCACCGTTGCTTAATGGGGTTTCCCAGGTCAGAGTGACAGCGGTGTTGATTTGGTCATTGTAGTTCAGGTTCAGAGGTGGACTTGGCCTCTCTGCAGGACATAGAGTATTTCTCAGTATAAACATAACCCTAGCCCTGCCCTACAGGATGTTGAATTCTTCACAACTGATGACTGATTTGAAGAAAATAATGCAGTTCATTGATTTTCTTAAGCTAACATCGTATTTTCAGGCACTGTTGAATTATTCTTTTGTGCCAAACTCTGTTATGACTAAAATACTTTTTTTAATTCCTGTACATAAATGAACCAAACATTTGAACAACTTCCACTCACCAATGGGGTCCATGATCTTCACTGGGTTGGTTGCAGCACTAGGCCTTCCAATTCCGGCCTTGTTTTCAGCTCGAACTCTGAAGATGTACTCCTTGTGCTCCACTACGTCATTCAGTGTAGCCGATCGATCACTGGCTCCACACACCAGGGCCGCCTCCCATTTCACAGAGGTTCTGTCACGGAGCTCAATCACGTATGCAGTGATTTCTGAGCCCCCATCAAACTTAGGAGGCTCCCAGTTGACAGTGGCTCCAAACCTGTTCACCACACCAAGGCCAACATTTTCTGGAGCGTCTGGAACATCTGGAGATTGGAAACAAATAGAAGAAAAGTTTTATTACAAAGTGTGGAGATTGTAAAAACAGTTGAGGAACTATTAGTGTTTGCTTACCAAACTTGTTCTTGGCCTGAACGGCATCGTCAGTGGCAACTATAGGACCAGGACCAACTCTGTTACGAGCACAGACTCTGAACAGGTACAGGGAGTCCTGCTGGAGACCACTGACACAGTATTCTGGAGTATCAGCCCGGTCTGTAGCAAGGGTCCAGGTCTTCCTCTTTACATCGCGTCGTTCTACCACATAAGCGATAATCTTGCTGCCACCATCATTCTCAGGCTCCTCCCAGGCTAAGCTGACCTCACCATCAGCAGTGTCAACCACCCTTAGGTTCTTAATAGGTCCAGGGACATCTGAAAATAACAAAAAATAATTAGAAATCCTATAGTCCCAGTCTGCAGATTATCTTGTGTCCTATGACCCACAGACTTACCAATCACATCCAGGTTGATGAAAGCCTCACCCTCACCATGTTTGTTTTTGATTACCACTCTGTACCGGCCCTGGTCCTCCTTGGTAGGGCTCTTAAGACGGTACTCGGTTTTGTCAAGTGAAGTATCAATGTTTTGAACAGGTAAGCTTTTGCCATCAAAGAACCAGTCTGCATCAGCACGAGGGTAGGCATCATACGGAACCGTCATGATGAAGGGTTTTCCAGCATCCGTCACCAGATTCTGGTCAGTGGTCTTGATCTTTGGAATAGCTGCAGAGGTAATAAAATAGTTTAGAACAGATTTTATTTTCCAACTACTTTTGAGGAGTGCAAAGCTTTGAGTAATTCCAGTTTAAAATATTTTGAAGTCGTTGGATTCAGGAATGTTGAACCAGAAAAAAATCTAAACATGCAAGACATTTGCCCTTGGGAAGTGATATTAATACCTCTGCCTTAAGGAATATATTGTTTCAAGTTGGTACAATTTAAAATGGATTCATGTCATATTTTTCCAGCAATGTCTTACAGTTTTGTCAGGCTGGACTTACCTGCCAGCTCCAGTTTGGCCCGGGCATCCTTGTCTTTGGCCACAATGCGGTACTCTCCTTGGTCTCTGGGTCTGATCTCACAGACTTGTAACCTGTGGATCTTCCCCTCACTGATCATCTGGTACTTGTCACCCTGCACAATGATCATGTTGTTTCTCATCCACTTAACCTCCACTCTGTCCTTGTTGAGCTCAACCTCAAACACGACATCTGAGCCTGGAGGTTCAAACATGTCCTGTGGTGGCCTGATGATCTCCACTGGGGTCTCTTCAGGAAATAAAGACAGATCCATTGTGAATATTACGCAGTTTGTCTGAGTTTCTATGACTAGATGTAGAATCGGGAAGCTGACCTTCAACAAAAAGCCTGGCTCTGGTCCTTCTCTCATCTACACCACAGGCATATTCACACTCGTCATCTGGTCTGCACACCTTGATGATCAATCTGCATGTTTTGCCTTCTTTTTCCATATGATATCTGCAAAAATAATATGGAAAGGTTTGCATAAAAATAATTTAATACCTGATTTGTAATGATGCAGCTCAGTTTGCCTCTGATCTGCTGAGTTTGACTGCTGTTCTGTTTACATATCATGGCTTGCAAAGTAGGAAAGATACCTCGGTCCTTCTCGGATCTCTCGTCCATTCTTGTACCACTTGACAGCAGCCTTCTCCTTGCTCAGCTTGCAAGTGAACTCTGCATCCTCAAATTCAGTAATAGTCTGATCTCTGAGCTGCCCTGTGAAGTCAGTTGGCGCCTCGCTAATAATCAGCTCAGCAGCACACTTGTCATCTCCAACCATGGCAGTGTACTCGCCCTCATCTTCCATGGCACAATCTTTGATAGTCAGGGTGTGTTTGAGTCCATCAGCTCTGTAGACAATGCGTTTGCTGAGTGTCACCTCCTGGCCGGCCTTCATCCATCTTACGGTCACCTCAGACCGGTTCACTTTACAAACAAAGCTGATAGTCTTCTTCTCCTGAGTCTCAATGTCTTCAATGGGCTCCAGGAATTTGAGTTTTTCCTCTGTGAAGATCAATGGAAGATTACAGAATCAACCTTTCATGAAGAAGACCAACACAGATGATACATAATTTAATTTTTTTTACCTGCAACTTTAGCGCTGGCAGAGCACTTGGCCTGTTCTCCTCTGTTGTTAGTCAGAGAGACAGTATAGGTGGCCTCATCTGCCTTCTGGGCATCTTTGATCCTCAGAGAGAAGACGTTGTCTCTCTGAACCATCATGTACTTGCTGCTTTCAAAAATGGTCTCCTCATTCTTTAGCCACTTGGCCTTGCCTCCCTCAGTATTGGTCTCACAGTTGAACACAATCTCGCTTCCTTCCTTCACCTCAGTGTCTTTAATTGGTGTAACGATCCTCAGTTTTTCTGCAGAAGAACAGGAACCAGTTAATGCCAGCTAGAAGGTCATGAAAACCAGATGCTAAGAAGACAAAGAAAATCTTACCTATCACACAGAGATCAGCAGGAGCTTTAACGCTGCCGATGTGAGCAACATAACCACCCTCATCCTTCAGGTCACATTTTTTCACAATCAGAGCCCTTCTCTTTCCTTCACTGATGATTGTGTATTTGTCTCCAGCTTGGATCTCTCGTTCACCTCTGAACCACTTCACCTCATAGGTGTCTTTGGACACTGTGCAGGAGAACTCAGCCTGCTCACCCTCTACCACTTCCTGGTTCTGAGGACGAGAGATGAACTCCGCTGCCAGTTCTTCAGAGCAAAAGAAGAAATTAAGACAGAAAGGACAGGATAAGGGTAAAAGCTTAAGTTAAAAGCCACTAAATGTTAAATGATCTAATCTCCTTTTTTACCATTGAGTTTTAGGGTAGCAGATGTTCTGACAGTCGGACTCAGTCTGCAGTTGTACTCTCCAGCATCTTCCATCCTCAGGTCCTGGATGATCAAGATCCTCCTGCGACCGTCCATGATCTGATCGTAGCGTCCGCCCTCTGGCAGTTCTTCATCTCCTCTGTACCAGGTAACCTCAGCACTGGCCTTGGAAACTTCACAGATCATCTTTACGCTGTCTGTCTCAGTTCCCTCCACATTGGACAGGTTCTTGGTGAATGTGGCTGCTTCCTCTGAGCAAACACGGAGCAACAGAGTTATGAATTTGTGTTTTTACCCTGCCACTCTGGCTCTGTTTCAACACATACAGTAAACTCATACATTTGGAGCTTCTAGTTTATGTCAAATTAAGACAACAAAGTTGACAAAATATGAAGCCAGAACAGTTTTAAATGTCCCAATGGTCCTTACCAATGACAGTGAGCATGCCAGACGTCTTGAAGGTTCTGGCATCACATTCGTACTCTGCCTCATCGTCAAACACTGACTTGTGGATGATGAGGATTCTCTGCACTCCTTTAGCAATGATTTCATACTTCTTTCCCTTCCTGATCTCGCTGCCGTCCTTAAACCAGCGAACCTTAAACCAAAACAAGGATGTGAACATCACTTCAAATGTGACCAAAGTGCAATTTTTTTAAGAATAAATTCTTTTTAACAGGCCTTGAATAGATTGAGCACCTTACCTTGGCAGACTCGCGGGAGACTTCACATTCAAACCTGGCTGATTCTTTCTCTCTGACTTCCACATCCTGTAGTGGTTTTGTAAACTCCACATAAGGAGCTGTTGATACAAAGACAAACATTCATTCATTCCAACATTTTACTTCTTCTTCTGCTAACAAATCTCATTCAACCATCTTTATTCCTTATTCTGAACCTTAGAACAATTTGTGACTGAAAAGATTGAAATTAAAGCTTCTCCTTACGTGTAACCTCCAGGAAGCATGAAGTTTTGAACTCCTTAGCATCACATGTGTACATTTTGGCATCATCTGGAGAGCAGTCATGGATGATAAGTGCTCTCTTGCGTCCATCAGCAATGGTGTCATACTTCTTGGTCTTTCTGATTTCTTGACCCTCCCTCAACCAGCGCACTTCGGCGTTCTCTCTTGAGACTTCACACTCCAGCGTGGCGGTGGCCTCTTCCTCCACTGTCTGGTCTTCCAGAGGCTTTGTGAACTCTACTGGTGGCTCTAAATCCAAACCATTTGATCAGGTGATGACTGAACATGTTTAATGTGTTCACTGTCTCCTGTATGTTTGAGTGTTTTACCTCCAACAAAGAGCTGAGCTTGAGTCAGGAAATCTTTGGCAGTCACTTTGACCTCCCCAGCCTCTGACAGTTTCACATCTCGGACAGTCAGAGTGTGAACTCTTCCTGCCACCCGAGTCTTTACCTGCAGACCCAGAAAATTCTGATTTATTGATAGCTCATTTTGTTGCGGCTCACAGGATGAGTAGAGTTCACAATCCTGTGTAGTGCTGAGTAAATAAAAGATGCAGGTTCAACATGAACACTGTGATTCATTTTCCTTCAATTTTCAACTGATTGACTATGCTTTCCTTACAGATTAAAAATGAATGCAGCTCAATCCCATAGCAATAAATAAAGGAGGTTAAAAGAACTTAATGTTTCTAATACGTGATAACGAAATTTCTTTCATTTGTTACAGTTCTTTAGTAAACACTTAAAATATCTTTTTTTGTCTTATTCAAAATTACTTTAGAACTTCTGACAAAAAGGCAACATATACTTTCTACTTTCTTAATTTAATTTATGCATATTTTCTGTTTTTGTTTTCAGTTGCTGTTTATACTCTGGATAAAGGAAACGATTTGGTTTTAGGTACTTCATGAATTACTCCAGTGATGTTATCTGTGTGCTGCGATTAAACTGAGTCCCTGTGCAGATAAAGTTGTTGGGACCGCTGGAGGGCTGAAGATAAGAGTAGCTGGTCTCGTATCTTATTTTATTTTTAACTCAGCTCTAAACGGTCAGCTTTGTGACACATTTAACTACACACAGCTGAAGGGAATATGTGGTTTAAACTAGCTGGACAAATAAAATAAGCTATTTTTCTTATTATAATCAACAAAAAACTACTTTTAAAAGACAATAAATTGTTCTTTTTGAAAGCTACTTGCCATCGCCCTCAAACAAAATTGGTAATTTTTAAAATAAAGTAAATATGGCTATGACTCTGTTATTATTGTTTCTTATATTTTTCATTTTAAAATGTACTTTTCTTCTGAAGAAAGCAAAAAAAAAGATTCTCTTAAAATATTCTGTGAAAATTTTACAGTACAACTAAATAAGGTGATATACTGAAAACATGCCAATTTTGAAAATCTTTAGAAACTTTTCACTTTTGTTTTGTAAAATTAAAAACTAAACTTTGCAAAAATCTTTTCTAATGTACTTATAACACTTAGGTAAGCTTTTATTCTCCTAGTTCTTTGTGTAGAAATGCTGGTCTAATCTCTGGAACATATGATTCAGTAAATTGTTTTAATAAATGGATGTTTTGAGAGAAGGGGTAGATTTTTCTTCTCTTTACTCTTTTAAATTTAATACTTTTGCTCATATCAACATGTGACTTTTTTCAACTGTATGAAATGAAATGAATGAAATAAACTACTCTGGTTTACTCTTGTTCTGTTCTTGTCCGTAATGAGTAATAAGAAACTGTAACTGACCCGGTCGCTGGCTTCCATCTTCTGTCCTCCAACGAACCACTCCACTTCGATGCCTTCATATGAGAGCTCACACTCGAAGGTAGCTGTCTCTCCGGCTGTCACTGTCACATCCTTCAGTGGACGTATCTGCGTGATGGAGCGAGCTGAAGAAGAGGAGAAGCAGGACAACAGGACAAAGTAGAAGCCAGTTAGAGAGCATGAAAGTTAGTTTCAGAGAGGCTTCACAGAGCAGATAAACTCTGAGGCTGAAAATAACCCCAAGCTCTGATTGGCTGAGGACTGAAACAATGAGGTATGTTGCAGACAGCATGAATCACTTCATATATTTTATTTAAACTTGCAGGAGGTGAAGATCAGTAAAGGACTGTGATCACTAAAATTAATGAAGGAGCTGCTGTTATCAAGAAGCTGTAAAACATGGAAAAACAATGCCTGACCTTTGACCCTGAGCTGAGCGTTGGATTTGGCATTGGCTGCAGAGAAGTCAACAGCTCCGGCCATGTCCATGCGGACATTATAAAGGATCAGCATGTGTTTGGTTCCTTCCTCTTTAATCTCCACGTCCTGAAGCAAAAGGAGAAACAGACAACAGAGTCAGAGACTTTATCTGCAAAAATCCAGGGCTTAGTCCCTGGAAGCCTTACCGCAGACTGGTGCAGAGCTTCTCCCTTCAGTTTCCAGTTTCCGTGGACATCCTCCTCAGAAATCTCAGTTTCAAACCTGGCTGTCTCTGTCTCAGTGACCTCCACGCTGTACAGGGGACGGACAACCTTGATATCACGCTCTGTGGAGAGAGCACCAAACCGTTAGAGGGAAGCCAATAGCATCTTTTTTAACTTTTACACAGTAAACAGTTTTTATAAGTTTCAAAATCTATATACCTCTGTAGTTTTGTCCCAACGTTTTTTTTTCTAAAATGTGTTGTGTTTATAACTAAGATTAAATCCCAGAAGTGTGTATCCCTCAAGTTTTTTACTCAAACACCTGGTTTCTACATGACTGTCAATGTTTCTTCTGTTTTATTTTTTAAGACCCCTAGTTTTGTTGACCCCTGCAGATGTGAACCTCCCACAGAGCTGCACCCATGGTGAGACTCTCATCCAACCATTTCTGTCTCTTAGAATCCCAGTAAGGACATTTTCTCCTTTAAGCAACTTAAGCAGAAAGTTCTCCAGTAGGCTAATATACCTCAACTACTATGAGGTGGAAACCTAATAATGACTAATTAAACATTATTAGAATCTACAAAATGGCGGCGCGCGTAGACTCAGCGGCTTTGTGCTCTCCGACTCAAAGTTTGTCTTTTCCACTTTGCGCGGTTAAAAACACCTACAACCGACAAAATTTACTGGCCATTGGTCAAGCAAAAGGAGGAAGTCTGTCACAGGAGCTTTTCCGTGTCCACAACAACATTCCGGTCGATATTGCACGGACACCGGGCTCTCCCTGGATTACAATCCCAGTATCTACGACAGGGCGACGGCGCAGAGATCGTAAACAAAAGAGGGGGTGTCGCAGCGGCGTGTTAGCGAGGCTCAGGAAACAGCCACACAAACCACCGCTACCAAGCATTTTTCTCTCCAACGTGAGGTCTCTCGCTAACAAACTGGACGAATGGAAGCTGTGGATTGCAACTGACAACCTCATCCGGGAATGCTGCATCCTGTTGATCACGGAGACGTGGTTAAATCCAACCATACCGGACCCGGAGATCGAGCTAGCAGGCTACACAGCACACCGACAGGACCGATCAGCGAGCTCCGGTAAGAAAAGAGGAGGTGGACTATGCGTTTATGTAAATAACAGCTGGTGTACGAACTCCACAGTAGTTGTTAGCCACTGTTCTCCAGGCGTGGAGTTCATCACAATTAAATGCAGACCCTGATACCCCCATTCTACTCACTGCGGTTCACATAGCACCGGATGCTAACTCTAGCTCGGCCGTGGGACTCCTGCATGAGACTATCAGCAACAACCAGAACAAGTTCCCCGAGGCAGGCCTTCTATCACTGCTCCATAGAGAGTGTGCTCATGTACAGTCTGTGTGTCTGGTACAGTAGCACATCCGCGGACAAGAAGGCGCTCCAGAGGGTTGTTAGGGCAGCAGAGAGAACCATAGGCTGCCCCTTCCCCACTATGGAACAGATTTACACTTCCAGGCTCCACAAGAAGGTTTTGGACATTTTAAATGACTCTTCACACCCTGGCCATGGTCTCTTCCAGCTGCTGCCATCAGGCAAGAGATACAGAGCAATAAAAACCAGGACAAATCACCTAAAAAACAGTTTTTATCCGATGGCAATCATGGCACTAAATTCAAAGGCATAAGAACTTCTGCTCTTGACACCACTTTGTTAAAAAATGTAAATTCTGTTGCGACACCTCCAGGCGCTGCAGCCATCTTCTGATGTCTATTTATTTCTCATTTTGTACTATTTATTTCTTTATCTTTTTTATGTATGTATATGTATATTGTATATTATGTATATACACATAACCTGCATTTTAACTCGAGTCGAGCAAATCTCAATCTCGTTGTAATCTGTTGATGACAATGACAAATAAATCTTATCTTATCTTATCTAGGATCATCTTTGAAAGATGCAGGGATTTTTTGAAATATTATCAATAAGCCTACACTTACTCCATTTGTATTTTTCTTAGCAAAATATTGTATTTTTCAGACACAATTTTGTTAGATAGTTTTCGTTTAAAGTTGATAAGTTATAGACTTTGAGTGCTACCTTCAATGTTGAGGTTTGCTGTGGTTTTGTCTGAGCCACAGTCGCAGGTATACTCTCCAATGTTGGCCTTCTCTGCCTTCCGGACCATCAGGATTCTCTTCTTTCCATCGGTGCTGATGGCGATGTTCTTGGATGGAGTGATCTCCTTCCCGTCCTTAAACCATTTCACATCAGCAACGGCTTTGCTAAGTTCACAGACCAGCTTCACCTCGTCCTTCTCCACAGCAGTGTAGTTCTGCAGCTTGGTGGTGAAGTACAAGTCACCCTCTGCACACACAGCACATTTACACAAAACAGGTCAGCAACCTCATTTTATGTGAAATTACTTATTTAAATTAGTCATTTCCATTGAATCAAAGATGGGAAAATGTTTTTTTCTGACACTGACCGATGACAGTGAGCATGGCTGTCATGCTCTTGTCCATGCCCTCCACCTTGATCATAGAGGTGTCGTCGATCGTCACCTCCTTGAAGGCCAGAGTGTGGACTTTCCCCTGATCCGACATATGGACCACCTTACTGGGAAGCAGCCGGACGTCGTTTTTGTACCAAACCACTGAGATGTTTTCATGAGACAGTTCAACGCTGAACTCTGCTGTTTCTCTCTCTTTCACTGTTACGTCCTTAATGGGTTTGGCAAACTCCAAGCGAATACCTGAAAAAAAACAACAACTGTTTATTATTGGGATGTTCATAATTTTTGTTTTAAAAAGCCAAAAAAAGCAAATAAAAATTACAACAAAGTTGAACGCTAAAGAGATTTAGCAGGTAACTTTCATGATTTTTATCTTAAAAATAATATTTGTGTCACTTTGACTTCAGTGATATGTAATCAAAACCACACAATCTATTCCCCCAAAATTATATTCAAATACTTTTATCCTAACTTTTTATGGCAGTAATCGCTACAAAATAATTATTAAGACTAATTAAGCTTCATTTATTTAAATGGTTCAACATGTCATGATTACCCTGAATAACAAGTTTGCCAGTGGTCCTCTTGTCCTCTGCCTCAAACATGTACTTGGCCTCATCGTCAAAGGCCGCTGATCGGATCACCAGAACGTACATATTGCCCTCCTGTATCATCTCGTACTTGTCGTCGCCCGTCAGCTCCTGGGAGCCTTTGAGCCAGCGGAAGCTCTTTGGAGGTCTCGACACCTCCACCTCGAACCGGGCCTCATCCTTCTCATACACCTGAACGTCGCTCAGCGGTGTAAGGAAGTTCAGAGGAAGTTCTGCAGGTAAACAAAGAGAATTAATGTTTGAGTAAAGGTTTTGATTTTAGGTCATGGAAAATGGAACAAATAAGGTAGATGAGAAAAACATGTGAGTTTATTTCACCTTTGACCTTCAGGTTGGCAGAGCATTTGGCATTGGCTGCAGAGTAAGACACCTCTCCGGTCATGGACACCTTACAGTTGTACAGGATCAGAGTGTGTTTGCCTCCTTCCTCTATGATGTCCACATCCTGTCAAATGAGAAGGTTTTAACTCGGGTCAAGACGGGCTGTGGGCGATTTTAAAACATCTGAGGTGATGAAGCAGCAGTGATGCTCACAGAGGAAGGGTTGAGCGCTTCTCCGTTCAGCTTCCACTGCCCGTGCACGTCGTCCTCAGAGATCTCAACCTCGAAACGAGCTGTCTCACCATCAAACAGCTCCACGCCGTAAATCGGCCGCACAACCTTAACGTCACGTGCTGGTGGGGAGGAAAGTTACAGGAAAAACTAAATAAAACAACAAGTGTTATTGAAAAGGAGAGGTTGTTAATTTAGTTTGTTTATTTTTTCTACAATTTTATTTTTAAAAAAGTGATCTGCTTGTTGCCTCTTTAATTTAGAAGTCAGTCTTTTCACACCATATTTATTAATGGTTTATATAATTCTTTATTTAATCAGGTAAACCCCGTTGAGATCTAGATCTCATTTTCAAGAGGGACCTGAAATAAGTAGCTATAAGAAATTTAACCTGTGTTTGTTGGATAATAAATATGTAACAATTACCTGATATTACGTATTTACAAATGTAACACTCGTTACATTTAACCAGCAGTACTAGCTGGTTAATTGCCAGCTAGTACTGCAAATCATCTGGATAAGAGCCAAAAACCAGCGACAGTAAAAAAGGAGCAAACATTAAAAGTAGTGAGTGACAACACAGTAAAAACTTTGTTATAAACTAAACAAGAACTAATAATATTGGTGCAAACGTTTAAAAAAGAAAGAAATAAAAAACGAATCCTGAAATTAGATATGTTTTATCATTTTCTCAATAATTAGAATTATTTGGGGGTTTTTCTGGATACCCCCAAATCCAGAAAAACTTTGGGTTATGCATGTTAATATGACTCATTTCCAATTATTTTTTGTGGTGTTTTCACAGATTTTAGAACATGTGTCTAAAATACAACAGAAAAGATTAATTGTAATGGTTTGTTTTGTAAAGATATTCTTAATAATTAAAACCTCAAAAACCAGATCATGCTCTTTCTCTTTAAGAAATCAGAGCAGAAAGCAGCTCCTTCTTTACCTTCAATCATTATGTTGGCCGATGTTTTGTCTGTTCCACAGTCACATACGTATTTCCCTTGATCATTTTGCGCCACTTTCTTCAGGACCAGAGATCTGCGGGTGCCTTCTGACTTCATGACCAACAACTTGGAGGCAACGACTTCCTTCTCATTGTGATACCAGACCACAGGAACGTCTTTGCTGAGCTCGCAGTCCAGCGACACCTCGTCTTTCTCGGTGGCAGTGTAATCCCGCAGCTTCACCAGGAAGACGGCATCTCCCTCTGACGAGCATAACAAACAGTTTGTTAACAGCTTTTTCCTGTTTTATTGTGTTAGTTAACTGAACACTTATTCCATAATATTTGAAAGATTTTGGATTTTCTCATTATTACAAATTGTGTTCCCTGTAAGAAAATGTCATATTTACATATCAATCACTCAAAACAAACTTTTATGTCTCACATCTGATAAACAGTAAAATAAAAGGCAGTGAGAGAAAACCCAGTAAAGGAGAGCATGCTGTTACCTATGACTGTCAGTTTGGCTGAGGAGTAAATTCCCTTGGCTTCTGCCTTTATCTGGCAGGTATCATCTAGACTCAAACTCCTCATTTCTAGAGTGTGTCTCCTTCCTTCCACGTGCATGAGCACCGTTCGACTCACGTGGAGTTTGACTTCGTTTCGGTACCAAACCACCGGCACGTTCTCGTGAGTCAACTCGATATCAAAGCGCACCGAGTTACCTTCTTTGATTGTTTGGTCCTTAAGTTGCTGCACAAATTTGAGCCTCATGCCTGGAATACAGCAGGTCAGTGCACACAGACAGGAGCGTTTGACGCCATCCAACACTTTGAAGCCACAAACATAGAATGAGCACATAGAGGAGACAGGAAGCATAGCCGTTCTTACCTTCCACCGTCAGCTGAGCTGTTGACCTTTTGTCCAATACCTCTATCGAATACTGAGACTCATCATCAAACTCACAGCTGTTTACAATCAGCATGTGTTTCTTTCCATCATCAATTACTTCATATTTGGGGCTGGGGGTGATGATTTCAACCCCCTTAAACCACATGACCTTTGGTATATCCTTAGTGATGGTGCATTCAAACTTAGCCTGTTTCTTTTCGGGCACAGACACATCCTTCAGCGTTTCAACAAAGCCCATTTCGATCTCTGGGAGATGCGAATAATTTAGCCATTATTGACAAAAGCAAAACACAGACGGTTTTTCAGCAGTGCCTCCATTCCACAAGACAAATAGATGCAGGGACTTAAAACAAACAGAGAAACCAAGTCAGTGTGTTTGACACAGGTTTGTACCTTTAACAGTGAGCATGGCACTGGTGACAGCATTCAGAGCCTGGTACGACACTTCTCCAGCCTGATCCAGCTGCACATTCTTCAGTGTAAGGAAGCGCTTTCCGGCCTCTGCTTTAATGTCACATGTCTGAGAAAAAAAGTAGGTACATCAAAAATCCTGGAGAGCTTTTTATTGAAAGCAACAATATAACTTTTTCCAAATAACGTACCGGAGACCTGGTCAACACCTGGCCTCTGAGTTTCCATTCACCAGGAATATCCTGCTCAGATATTTCAGTATCGAAGTGAGCTTCCTCCTTCTCAACCACCTCAGCACTGGCAAGAGGTTTCAGGATGTCAGCTTCACGCTCTGAAAATGTAGAGGTTTTTAAATGTTCAACAAAACCGTTCATTCACAACTTTCAAACTGTTCGAATGTTGATTCCATGAACAAACCTCCCAGTGTGAGTTTGGCTGTGTATCTTCGATTTTCAACTTCGATGGTGTAATCTGACACATCGTCAGGTTGGCAGTTGTTGATGGTGAGAGTCATGTTCTTTCCATCTTTGTTGATCTCAACTTTGTCAGAAGGAGGGAGTTCGTTCTCGCCTTTGTACCATTTCCAATTGGGAGTGTCTTTGAACAGCTCGCATTTGAATGTGGCCTTGGACTTTGGTTTCACATGCTGGTCCCTCAGAGGCTTTACCAGCCAGTCTTTGATGACTTCTGCAAAGGGAAGGGTCACATTATAGGAAGATAGGTCACACCTAAAAACTCCTACATTTAAAAAGATTTATATGACATTTTTAACATGTATTGCAGAGACTTGAACATATTGGGTTCAGACAATCATGTTGGATAATTTGTTTTTGTCTTGTATGTCCAATTTTTAAAATCATCTGGAATAATTACTGCCATTCCTCGGTATGCTGACGACGTCCAGGTTTGTTGTGTGAAATCTGAAAAAACACTAATTATTCACAGAAGTTAAAGCTCTGTCTCGGAAAGTTTAACAACCTGTTCAACCTGTTATTTCAAATACTGAATTCAGGAAACACAGAGGACAATTTTGTCTCTAAAACTACAAAGAATGGTTAAATACATTGTTTTACATTTTAGTGCTTCTAGGATTAATTTTTAATCAAGATATATCTTTGATTCACAGACAAGCTACAAAAACTACTTTTCCTTCATTTGGATATCAAATGGTTCTTGCATTTCACCTACATACAATTTGTATAGAGAGAAACAATGATCTGGTAATGTATGCAGCAAACTTTCCAGTAATACTTTGAGTACTAAGAACTGGAGGTTTGTGATTCGTTGATTAGATTTTTTACTTTTTCTGGTTTTGGTCACCTTACAATCTGTTTTCATAAAGACAGAAATCTCTTTGATTTTGCATGCTTGTTTGTATGTAGTTTTTTTTGTCCAATACTTTAACCACCATCCTTCTACGGTAAATGATATAGTTCTCCTACAACTGTCATGCTAGTGTATGGAAGATTACCTGCAAACACAAATCGTCTGATTAGTTCGGCAACAAAATTGTCTGCAATTGATGTGTTCATGTCTGAAGATTCCTTCATGCTGCTGATGGCTCACCAATCACTTTGACGGTGGTTGAAGTTTTGACGTCTGCCTGACCATCTACTTCACAGGTGTAGAGGCCTGCATCCTCATCAGTGGCGTTCTGGATGGTCACAGCGTGCTGCATACCAATCACATTAATGGCTACTTTTCCAGCCTTTTTCTTCAGAAGCTCTCCGTTAAGCTTCCACACCACGTCTCTTTCTTTGTTCAGCTCACAGATCAGGTACATTGGTTGACCTTTCATGCATGAGGTCTCAGGTTCCAACTCCTTCAGCCATTTTACAGGGAGCTCTGTGCAGAGAGAAGAGTGTTTCCAATACAATGAGGGAAAGTTCTTCAAGCCACCCGAGTCTGAACAGGTTTTAGCTTACCCTCAACTATGAGCTTAGCAGTGCAGGTAATCTCCTTTCCAGCATTTTTGGCCACACAGGTGTATTCTCCAGTGTCGGACAGCTGGACATCAATGATGTGCAGCTTCCGATCTTTGCCATCAGAGGTGAACTTATGCTTGGGACTCTCACGCAGGTTGCTGTCATCCTTCATCCAGGATGTGACAGCCGTAGAGGGTGTAACCTCACACTCAAACACGGCCGATGAGCCGATGGACTCGGCCTCCTGCAGCACAATGTCTTGAATCTTCTTCACAAACTTCAAAGCCACAGGTTTGAGCTTGAAGCCTGCAAATGGTTCCTCTGGTGGTGATGGACCTTTTCCACCGGGTTTCATGCCCCGACCCTTTCCACCATCACCAGGAGAGGGAGTTTGTCTTGCTGCAGAATCAGAAATAAAAACTTACTCAATGAGTTTCAGGTATTGGAGTGGATGAAGAACAAAACAAAGCATTTCACCCAAAGTCATGTTTCAGACAAAATGTGTTGTAGGTTTAAAGTTCTACTGTTAGAAGAGCACAAAAAGTTTTGTTAAGACTTAAGACGAAGCAGAACTAATTAGATTCAGGTATACAAATGGATGAAGAACAAGACAAAACATTTGACACAAAGTCATTTTTCAGACATAAAATAAGTAGTAGGTTTAAAGTCCTACTATTAGAAGAACATAGAAAGTTCTTGTTAAGACTTAAGATGAAGCAGGATCAATTACGACAAACAGAATTCAGAGAAGAGTCCAAACACAGAATGACAGTCACAGAACAGATATAACCAAGTTAATTCACAGACAAAGATAGCAAAAAATATTAAAGGAGGTTCAAATAACAGCTGATTTCCATGCATTGTCTTCCTTAAATGAAAGGCAAAGCCACTAGGTGAAGAAAATCTTAAAATGTCCACCTGAACTTGAACAAATATGCACTCATTTACTTACCTTTAGCTAGAGTACTTTTGACTGATTGCAGTTTTTTCATTTTAAATTATTTAAACACCAGCAGTTGCTCATCAGAATGTCAATTATATGAATAAAATCTTTCAATACCCTAACAAGTATGTGCTGCAAATTTTTTCCTGTCTGACCGATTAGAATATGAAGACAAGCAAGTTTAATTTCCAGCCATATTTCTTGTCATCAGAAAGCGATAATGATTAGACATAATGACTGAAACAAAACACCAAACAGGTTGACAACAACGGAACAACGGAACAAAGACAATTTGCTCCAGACATTAGCTCATGCAGTTTTTTGCACCTATGGGGTTTTTTATCAGTAAAATCCTCACCCCCAAATCCTCTGCCTCTTCCTTTCGAAGGTTCGTCACTTGGTTTTCCATCTGAACATGAAACAACAAGACATGTTTTAAGACCACCTCTTAGATCTCCTATTGGAAAGTACAGTTCCAGCAGACGCCAAGAAAAAATACGTAAACATCTCTAAGAATAGACATGGGAATATGAGACGTCACATGTGAACAGAGACTTGAAAGACCTGGAAGATGAAATGGAAACATAATGGGAAAAGATGCTTGAAAGGACATTTGCTTAGACAGCAAAGACAAATGAAATCCACAGCAGCGAAGACAAACAGACAAACATCTGTTCTGCAATTGGGAATCAATGAAAAGATGAAAACAATACAGCAGATGGGATGATGGATGGACACAACTGACATACACACAGATTAATTCATCAGCATGAGATGAAAAAATGGATAAAGTGGTCAAAGAAGATGTGATGAAGATTAGATGAGAGATCTGGGATGGGATGAAGGGGCTCCAGAATCAGCTGGAAGAGTTCGCTCATCTCACCTCGTCTGGCACCAGGCATACCCGGAGTCTCAAGGGCCCCATCCACCTCTTCACCTTCCCAGTCCTCTGAAGGAACAAGATCCCAGCCCCAGGATTCCTCCTCAACCTCGCCTTCTTCAGGCTCATTTTTAAAGACCTCCTCCTCAGGCTGAGTTGTCACCCTCTTCATTTGCACAGCTCCCGGAGAAATCTCCTTCGAAAGGGGAATCCGACCTTTATCAGGCTTTTCTGATTCTGAGACCTCTCCCACTGATGGCTTCTTGGGAACTTTTTTGAGTGTTATGGCTTCAACTGAGTCTTTGGGGGAAACAGCTTTTGGGATCTCTTTGACTTTTTCAGAACTTGGCTTTCTCTCAGCTGGAACTTTCTCCAAGTCTTTCTGCTTCTCCACCTTAGACGGTGGAGTCTTTTTTAGCTCAATCTTCTTCGGCTCCTCAACAGGCTTTGTGGGCTTTTTGTCTTCTGCTTTCTCTGTACTGACCATGGGAGAAGGAGTCTTTTTGAGTTCAACATCTTTCTTTAGCACATCAGATGGTTTTGCTGGGAACTTCTCTGCTTCAGTAGGTGAGATCGTCTCTTTAAGACCTGTAGGACTTGGTTTCTTGGCTGGAACAGACGGTTCCTCCTTCACAGGTTTCTGTTTCTCTGTATCTTTCATGTCTTTGGTTGTCTTGTCTGGCACCTTTGTGTCTACAGGCTTCTTTATCTGTTCATCAGGGACTTTTTCTGGCTTAGTGACTTTGGTGAAAGGCTTCAACACAACCTGCTCTTCCTTTTCCTGTGGTTTAGGAATGACTTTAGGTTTAACTTTAAGTTTATCAGTTGCTGTAGTTTCTTCATCCTTAGGTACTTGATCATCCTTTTTCTTTTGTGGTAGTTCTGGTTGGGATTTGGTAATATCCGGACTTGTGTCAGAACTTGTCAAAGAAACATCTTTGTCTTCTTTGTTTTTTAGAGCTGATGTAGGTTGATCTTTGAGCAACATCTCACCCAATTTAAAAGGAGAGCGCTCAGTATCTGTCTTTGCCCGACCTTCATCTTCAGTCTTTGCTTGTTTGGATGCTTCTTGTTTTGTGGGTTTTTCAAAAGGCTTCAATGTCACAACTTCTGGTTCTTCATCTTTCTTTGGTAATTTCTTGATTTTCTTCTTTGATAAATCTGGCTCAGCGTCTCCTTCCTTTGGTGCCTTTGTGGTTCTGGTCCACTTAGATTTCTCTTCTTCCTCTGGCTGTTCAGGTTTTTCTGTTTGACCAGCTTTAGATGGCTCCTCAGCAGGAACGGAGACTCTTTCAGGTTTTCCAAGTGGGATCATCTCTCGATCTTCTCTCTCTTGAGTCTTCTGGGCTCTCGGTTCTGCGTCATGTTGTTTTGTCATTTTAGTCTTATCCTTTGAAATTTCCTTTTCAAGTTCTTTGGGCTTACTTGGAACCTGTTTCAGTTTGATCTGCTCTTGCTCTTGTTCTAACTTTCCAGGCTTTTCAAATGGTTTTAGTTTCACAGATTCTTGTTGCTCCTCTGTCTTTGGTAGTTTCTTTATTTTCTTCTTCTCTATACTGGGAACCTCGGGTTCCTCTTCTGTCTTGGGTTTTGTGGTTCTTGTCCAACCTTCTTTCTCTGTTGTTTGGACAATTTTAATTGTTTCAGTCTCCTCAATTTGACTCAGTTGAATTGTTCCCTGTTCTGCTGTAAAGACTCGTTCAGTTCTTCCAAGGGTTATGATCTCCCGCTCTTCTCTATCATGAAGTTCCCTCACTGATAGTTCTGGATCATGATGTCTTATCACTTCTGCTTTATGAGTTACAACCTGTTTCTCGGGCTCTGGAGGTTTTACCGGAACCTTCTTCAACTGAATGGTCTCCATTTCTGGCTCTTTCTCTTTGGGTTTTATGGTCATTTTACTCTTTAGTTTAGGAACCTCAGTAGTTTTCTCCTCTTTAATGGGAATTTTACCCTTTTGCTTAAGAGTTGGCACTGTGGTTGAGGGAGTAAAAATATATTTTATGACACTCACATTTAAACATGTAAAAACATCCTTTGGATGACATATTTGTTTTTTACAACACAAAGATCACACATCACAACAACACTGAAAAGATTATTTTTAAAGGTTTATGAATAAAACCTTTAAAATAACAAGTTGAGTGGTTTTACTGTTAAGGGAAATTCACTTTTTTATACCTTTAGTTGGTCCAGGAGCTGAAACTGGTTCCTTGTCTGCAAAAATTTAAATAAGACCAATTATAAGCAAACACTGTACAAACAAAAGCCACATTTAAAGCCAAAGACAGAGGAAGACAAAAACAATCTCGGATTTGGTCCATTGAACTTCCTTTTTTGCTGTAATATAAATGCACTTTGGAACTTTTTATTATATACAATGGTCTCATAAGACAGATATTTATGATGTGAAAGACTGTAAAAAAAGTTGTGCAGACAACATCACACAGTAAAGACATTAAGTTAAACAAATCAAACAATAACATTTTCAGAATCAAAAGAGGAAAAAGTCAAACACAGATAAAGGAAGACAAAGAAAAGAAATTTTACCTTCAGGTGGAGAAATTCTTTCAGAAACGGTGGTAGGTTCAGCCTTTACACTGGGCTCAGAAGGTTTCTTCTCCACTGGTGCAACTGGAGCTACAAGAACGCCAACTGGATTAAATCACTGACAATGATCCACTCTACAAACAACAACTGAATAAAACAGACAATCTTAAAGATCTCACTGCTGCTATGACCAACAGATTTGACTTAGGACAAACAGAGATGGAAATAAGAATGACAAACAGAAGAAACTACCTTCTGGAGAAACTACTTTTTCTGCTGGTTGTTCTCTTGATAGTGCAGAGGGTTTCTTTTCCTCTGGAGGAGACACTTGAGAGTACACCACAAAAAAAAACGTAAAGACCAACATATCAAAAGATGCAAAGGTGACAACACATTACAAAAACTGACATATCAAGAGTTAAGAAAAGAATTCAGAGACCCAAGACTGAATAAGCTACCTGCAGGAGGAGCAACTTTGGGTGAAGGAGCTGCTGGTACAGATACGGATGGTTTCTTCTCCTCTGGAGGAAACAATAAATAAGATGCAAGATCACGACCAGGACAATAGCAAGGCCACAAGGACACTGACAAAAGCAGTGAAAAGTTGCATAAGATAAGACAACAAATACAATGAAACCAAAGAAAACAGGAGTCTTGTTTATCCTCCAACCAAGAAACGAATCAGACACAGACAAAAGCTGACAACATAAAATATTAAGAGAGAAAAAAACTACCTGCAGGAGGAGAAACTTTTTGAGGAGGAACTGAGGGCTTTGGCTCTGGTGATGGTTTCTTCCCCTCTGGGGGAGATAATTTGGGATTACATCCAGCTCATAATACAAATACCATTAAGATTGTAAAGAAAATACTGGAACCACTAAAAACATGGAAAAAATACTTGACAAGTTAAGAGACAGCGTCAACACCAATTTATATAAAGACAAACCTGACGACCTTTAAAGTCAGCAAAGAAGATGAACACATAAACCAATCAGACTACCTGCAGGAGTAACTTTCTGAGGAGGAGGTGGAGGAGGAGCAGGTGGTGAAGGCTTTGGTTCTGGTGCTGCTTTCTTCTCTGAAGGAGATAATTTGGCAATACACCCAAGTCATGATCAAGAAAAAACTAAGCTTGAAAAGCACATAGTGGCACAACTTAAAAGACAATCTGCGGACATGTTAAGAAATGATATCAACATAAACATACATAAAGACAAACATGGCTGACTCATGATGTCAGCAAGAAGAAACACATGAACAAATCAGACTACCTGCAGAAGGAGTAACTTTCTGAGGTGGAGCAGGAGGTGAAGGCTTTGCTTCTGGTGCAGAAGGTTTCTTCTCCTCTGAAGGAGATAGTTTGGGAATACACCCGAGCCATCATTAAGAAAACGTTTGGAAAGCACAAACTGGCACAACTTAGACTCGACAATTGGAGCACATATTAGGAGATGGTATCAACATAAATGGACATAAAGACAAACATGGCTGACTCATGAATGCCAGCAAGAAATATAAACACATGAAGAAATTAGACTACCTGTAGAAGGAGTAACTTTCTGAGGCGTAGGAAGTGAAGGCTTTGCTTCTGGTGCAGAAGGTTTCTTCTCTTCTGGAGTAGATAATTCGGGAAAACACCCATTATGATCAAGCAAAACACTAAGCTTGTAAAGCACGTTCCTGCACAACTCAAAACATGATAATTCATGGGGATATTGAGACATGGTTTCAACATAAAGGGACATGAAAACAAACATGGCTGACTCATGAATGCCAGCAAGAAAAAGAAACACATGGACCAAGAACTACCTGTAGGAAGAGTAACTTTAGGAGGAGGAGGTGAAGGCTTTGGTTCTGGTGCAGAAGGTTTCTTCTCCTCTGGAGGAAATAATTTGGGAATAAACCCATTATGATCTAGAAAACACTAATCTTGGACATCATGTGCTGGCACAACTTAAAACATGATCATCCATGGACATATTAAGAGATGGCATCAGAGGAACATAAAAAAAACATGGCTGACTCATGAATGCCAGCACGAAACACATTAATCAACCAACCTATAGGAGGAGTAACTTTGGGAGGAGGAGGTGAAGGCTTTGGTTCTGGTGCAGAAAGTTTCCTCTCCTCTGGAGGAGATAATTTGGGAATGTCATGATCATCACGATCAAGAAAACATTAACCTTGGCCATCATCAAACAGGTTAAGAGATGGCATCAACACAATTGGACATACAGACAAACATGGCTGACTAATGGATGCCATCAAGAAACACATAAATCAAGCACTACCTGCTGGAGCAGTAACTTTAGGAGGAGGAGGATGTGTAGGCTTTGGTTCTGGCTCAGAAGGTTTCTTCTCCTCTGAAGGTGATAATTTTGGAATATGCCCAAGTCATGTTCAAGAAAACATTAAGCTTATACAAGCACATACAAGACAAACATGGCTGACTCATAAATGCCAGCAAGAAAATGAAACATGTGAACCAATTGAACTACCTGCAGGAGGAGTAACTTTTGGAGGGTATGAAGGCTTTGGTGCTGGTGCAGAAGGTTTCTTCACTTCAGGAGGAGACACTTTGAAATAAAAGATACCAAGATCACAACTAAGGCATCGTTATGTTCAAAAAGGACTAAGACAAGAAGCTGGTGCAGATATTAGATAGTCCAATCTGCACCAACAAGAATGTGTAAAATAAAAAAAAGAAAAACTAAACATTTAAACAAGAGTTTTTCCTAAGACATACATTCTCAACAATACAAAAACAAGACACACACAAAAAACATGACACACAAATTAATCTAATCTTTTCAAGGTTAGATTAGTGTTCCCTATTCCAACATTATGCTGGAATATGCTAAATATAACAAATGTATTTCAAGAGTTTGATCTTCAGCGATCAAATTTACAAGAATACCTTTCTCAAGAGGTTGCAGAGTCTTCAATGTAAGGTTTTCCTCTTTCATATCTTCTCTTCTTTGAGCTTTTCTTTCAGTGGTTGTAGTTCCTTCTGAATAATCAGTCTCAAAAAAGATTTCTTTTGATTTTGGATGTGATGGCTTTGTCGATGAAAGACTTTGATGCTCAGGGACTCGAGATGTCTTCAACGGTCCAGCTTGAGATTTCTCAGGTTGGATCTCGGTTTCTGTTGGTGCTTTCTCTTTAGAGTCAGCAGCAATTTCGGAAAGAGATTCATCATGCTTCTTTGTAATTTCTTCCTTGGTTTCTAGATGCTTTGCTGAAACAAAAGTGTCTTTTCTATGCTCTGTAGCTGAATAAAAACTAGACTTCTGTTCTTTTTTGTCTTGGGTTTTAATGAAAGAGTCTTTCTTAAATGAAACGTCATCTTTAACTAGAGAAACGTCTATGTTTGTTGGAGTAACTGCAGGTTGCGTTCTGGGCTCTTTTGATGAAAGCTCAGTTTCAGTTAGAGGTGGGGAAACTGAGATCACAGATTCAATTTTCATTTCCCTCAAAACTTTAATGTCTTCCAGTTTTTCATACTCATATTCTTCAGTATACCTCAAATATTTAGACTCTGTCACTTCATGATCTTCTCTGAACCTTGTAGGAACTTCTGTTTTCTCCATTTGTTCTTCCCTCTGGTATAAAGTTCTGTCCTCTCTTACAACTGACTCCTCGTGTTTTAATCTTCTTTCAGATCTTTGAGCTTCTTGCTTGAGTTCAACAGTTGTTGGAGTGAAACTTTCTTCAGGAACAAATCTCTTAATGTCTTCAACCACAACTGTTTGTTGTTTTAGGTCATTCTTCAGATGAACTGAGACATTTTTGGAGACATCACCCAAGATTGAAGAAATGCACCATGAAGCGGTGGCCAAGAACCAAACATATAAAAAAGATCAAGACAGAAACACATAGATATTAGTATATTAATGTCTATGCATTTACACTTAAGCCTAACAGGTAATCTGTTGAGATTCTAAAGCATTTTTATCATCTTTGGCTACTGTTCACACCTTATGCTTTGGTGTGGTTAGTTTTTTTGATAACTTCCATGAGCTTTACAAATGTGACAGCTAAAAGATGTGTCAAAAATGTAACAAATTTAACAAACCTCTGACAAGAAATCTTAAGATAACACATTCGAAGATCAAGATGAGTAAAGATTAGTTGATAAGATCTTTGAAACCTTCAAGTAGACATATCTACCTTGTTGCTGAGTTTTTTCAGCCTTGTCTTGTTGCTGTGGGGCTCTATAACCTGGAGGTGTCTTCACTATTTCAACCTGTGGAGCTTCTGTTTTACTCTTTAGGTCTGATGGTGGCTCCTTAACCTTCATTTCCTCTATAACCTTCTTTGGTGTTTCAGGAACTTTTTTGGAAACAATCAAAATCTTCTCTGGTTCCTGTAAAACTTTCTTTTCTTTTGGTTTTTCTGGAATCATCTTTTGTGTTTCTGGAATCCTTTTGGGAAGCTCTTGACCCCATCTTATCTCCTCTTCTGACTTTTCTGCGACCTTGGAAGGTGCTTCCGAAACCACCTTTGGTGATTCAGTAATCATCTTTGTTTTTTCTGGAACCTTTGTCTGTGTTTCTGGTACCTTTTTGGGAACCTCTTGACCTCTCTTTATTTCCCCTTCTGACTTTTCTGGAATCTTGGCTGGTGCTTCAGAAACCACCTTTGGTGTTTCAATAATCATCTTTGTTTTTTCTGGAACCTTTGTCTGTGTTTCTGGTACCTTTTTGGGAACCTCTTGACCTCTTTTTATTTCCCCTTCTGACTTTTCTGGAATCTTGGCTGGTGCTTCAGAAACCACCTTTGGTGTTTCAATAATCATCTTTGTTTTTTCTGGAATCTTTGTCTGCGTTTCTGGAACCATTTTTGTTGCATCAGGGAACCTCTCAATTTCTGTTGGCATTTTGGCTTCATCAAACGTTTTAGGAAACTTGATAACCTTCTCCACTTCTTCAAAAACCTTAGTTTTTTCTCCAAACTTTGGTTCTTCTTGTGTTTGAGGAGTGAACTTGAGTACCTCTGGCTCACTCCTGGCAACCAATGGCGATGGTTTTCCAGTAACGTCAAGCTCCTTCCTTTCTGAGGCAACTTAGAAGAACAGTAATTACAAGGTAAATGTTTTAAAGAGTTTAAGTCACACTCTTACGAGTGCTAAGCATTTTGAAAGATTATGTGTTCCAGAGAAACTACCATAAAAGAGAGTAAAAGACAAAACCAGCAGATCATTTAACAAGCAGTTTGTTATATGACCTCTGCAGTACCTTTAACTGGAGCAGCTTCAGTCCAGAGTGGAAGGATTTTAGATTCAGGTGTTTGGACGACTGCTTTCTCTGGTCTGGTTACATCTTTTACTTAAAGAACATTTGTCTTGGTTAGTACAAAGGCAACAATCAAGGCTATCAAAGATTACACTCTAAGCGAGTGAATTCAAAGACCTAAATACAAGAGGAGATAACAGCAGAAGAAAAGGTCAGAGATGAGTACCTTCAGCTGGTCGGCGTTCTGGTGCTGATGGTGTAACCACAGCTGCTGATGGATGGACTAAAGGTTCTTCTGCTTTTGGTAGCACTGGTGCTTTAAAGAACATTTAAACAACAGCTTTAAAGACTGTAGTACACTCTGTTGAGTGCATTAAGCAGAGACACAAACAGGACAGCCAGTTTCACAAAACAAGATTCCCATCTCAACACATTTATAAGAAATTCAAACTGGACAAACATTGTGGTTCCAGTACCTCTTGGTAAGATCTCCTCAGGCTTTGGAGGAGCAATCCTCTCAGCGACTGGATGGACTTTGGCCTCCACTGGTTTGGTTACAGCTGGGACTTTGGAGAACATTAAAAATATTCCCATCTTTACACAGAGTTAATTATAAAAGTTTTGTTTAAACCAAGAAGAGAGCATTTTAAAGAGAGGAAAAAGATTTGTTTTTGTTGAAATCTGAAAACTTATGTGAGGACAACACTGGACAAGTTGTTAAAGATCTAATCAAGAGGTTAGCAGCAAATAATATCCAACACAAAATCATGTTAAGAGCAATATGAAAATAAAACAAGACATGGGTTACGTGGTTTTTCTGCTCGAACATTCACTCCTTTACCTCTCGGTTCAGAAACTGCAGGAGTTTTCTTGGCAGGTTTTACTTCTGGTGCTTCGGTCACTTTTGGTTCAGGTACCTCTGGCTTCTGAAGCTGTCGTTTTGGTTCTTGAGGAACCTTTTCTGGTTCTTTTGGCTTGGGTTCAGCCTTTGGTTCGGTGAATACTTCAGATTTAACAAAGAAACACTTGAGTCACGAAAAATACCCAAGAGTTTAAAGAGTGAAGGAAGTAAAAGACAATTGATCAAGCACATGAAATACAGACAAATAATTGACTGGTGGGCATGTATCAAGAACACAATGCACAATCACTGGAAGAACAATGAATAAATGTATTCAAAGAGCCAACAAGAAAATCATCCAAAAGTATGGCTTGTTCAATTAAAGAAATTAAATATATCAGTAATTCCAAAAGTGCTGGAAGGCATTTACTGAAGAAATTTCCTGTTTAATTATCATGTCTATAATTATTGTGGTGTGTTAAAGGCTCCTGGTAGTACTTTTGGTACTTTTATAGAATTAAGGAGTATTCTGAGCCATTTTGATCCCAAAAATGAAGAATTAGAGCCAATAAAGACTCACTCAGACATGAAACAAGAAACTTTATAAGAAAACACGGTCATAAACATTACCTTGTGGTACTGTCGGTTCTTCTCGCTGAGGAGTTGTGAAAGTATCAGGCCGTGGCTTCTTTACCTCAGGTTCTTTAAAACATTATTATGAAGTTCAGTTTTCTGACCACAACAAACACCAACAAGAAGATTTTTTCATGTACACACAAACAATTAAAGAAGTCTAATAAACCAACATAAGAACACAGAACAGAAATGAGATACAACAATGATGAATAAAGAGTTTGGCATTTACAAATACCTGTGACAGCAGGTGGGTGCGGAGCTTCGCGCTCAGAGGGTTTCTCTTCTGGTTTCCTGTAAATCTCGTGAACTTTAAAAGATCAAGAAAGTTTGGTTTAAAAGCCAGACAGTTAGGCTGAGCAGTTTCTGCTATCTACAGAGCGGAACGCTTCAGTCTGAGTTAATAAGAGCATAAGAGGAGAAGCGTGTCAAGAAGAACAAAACATTAATAAGAGGAGACAAAAACAGACTAAAGATCTACCACAAACCACATGTTAAAACTACAGTTAAGATCTACAAAAGAAGAAAAGCCTCTACAAGCAGCAGCTGGGATTAATAAGGTGAAGAGGCAAACATTGAGGTTAGCGGACTTTGATCAGTTTTTTTGGTTCAGCCAGAGCTCTAGAATTGCAGAATAGCTTTAAAGCTGTTATACCTGAAGTGATTTCCTCTCTGACTTCAGTACGGCCAACATATTCTTCCACAGCTTTTTTCTCTTCTGGCAGAGGAGAAAAGGGAACTTAGACAGAAAACAAGACCTGACTATAGCACTGCTTTAATAACAAGGTAACATTAATGATCAAGAAATCAACAGAGTAACAAAATGGCATAACACATGAAGACCAAAACCAGTTTAAAACAGACAATATGTGAGAAGACGACTGATGTATAAAGGAGTGAACAACGCTGATACCTGAGACGGAGGAGTACCGAACCGAAACCGTTTCTTCTTCAACCGTGAGACTCTTAAACTCTACAGGAAACCATTAAATGATAATCAGCTGTTACAGATCACAGGTTCATTCACTGAGACGTTGTTTCTGTGCAGTTGAGGACCATGACAACATTTTTCTGAACTAATTTAAATGTTTTTTGCATTTCTGGGATTTATGATTCAAATTTTAGTTTTGGATAGTTTTGAATAGGTCCTATAATTGTATAAAAAATCACAACAGAATTTATTTTTAATGTTTAACCTCAAATTACTAAATTTATGAATGCAAATGTATCTGATAACAGTTAATATTTGATACTTTCTTTTTACTGATTTGTCCTTCATTATCTTTTAACTGACTTGTATTAATGAAACTGAATTGAATTTAAATTCAGTTCAGTTCAATTGAACTGAACTGAATTGAATTGAATATTTGTTGCAATTATTTGTATATTGCAACAAATAATTTTTGCTGCAATATCGAGATTAATCTGCAGATTTTTTCAACTCAGCCATGATCCTAATCTGCAAAACAGATCGTTCTCAGTTAAATTTGAGATATACTCTCTTATTTATTTATTTGCGAGTTAAAATTTATTCCACGGCACTTCAGATATGAGGATGTAGTGAAATAGTTAATGTTCTGGGAGTTTATCAGGATCACACTGTTATTTGGGATGAAAGTTAAAGGATGGAGATGAAGGAGAGGACGATGATTTTGATGATTAAATGTAACGATGAAATGTTTTGATGGACCTGATGAAGGTTCATACATTCAAACAACACTAGTGCTCTTTTAAAGCTCCATATTTGTTGTACCTTTGACTTCAGATCGTTCCTCGTGGTGATAAAATTCGGAGGATTCTTTTGACAGAAAAAAAAAAGGTGAACGAAGGAGGCGAAACAGACACTAAGTGAAAAATGTTCCTATTTGTCCCAGACTCACCATGGGAAATGATCATGGAACCCATGTCTGGGAGCTGAACTGACGAATCTGGGAAGTCTGAAGGTGCATTAATGAAAGCGTGATTAAATTCCAAATTAACTTAGATTTCATTTTTTAAATGTGGGAGGACAAATTTTTCCATACCACTATGTAACCAGAATGAAGTGGTTGTACATTATTAGCTTTTGCCAAGATATAAGCTGTGAAAATAAAGTTTATTTTGAAACTACTCACCCTGAGGAACCTTTCCTAACACAACGTCTGTGAAAAAATAGATAGACGGATGTAATTAGATCTGTGAATGGGTGTAAATGTCTCTGACAGCTGCTGTCGGCTAAAACAACAGACCTTTGCCTGAGAGGTAAAGCTCGGCGGTGCTTCGAGCTTCTCCCATTGGCTCCAGGCGAGCGATCACGGAGTAAACGCCTGGCAGGTGAAGACATTATTGTTCTGTTTTACTCCATATTTAAGGCTCAACAACTGATTCAAACAATTTTGGTTTAATGCTGCATAGAGGTTGCGTACTTTCTACAGTTTTCTGTAACTTGATTTAATAAGAACTCTTGGCTCTGATTGAGTAGGTATGAACAGAAGAAACTTCTGTATTTCTGTTTGTCAGAAATGTTCCTCCAGAGGAAAAAGAAGGTAAATCTTTTTGACAAACCTTCGTCCTCTGCTGTCACGTTGCGGATCGTCATAAAGTGCCGTTGGCCTTCTGTCCTGAAGTTATATTTGGGGCTTTCTTTGAGCTCCCACGAGTCTTTGTACCACGTAACGGTTGCGTTGTCAAAGGACAACTCACACTCGAAGGTGGCGGAGTGACGTTCGCTGACTTCGATGTTTCGGATGCGTTTAGTAAACTGAATTTGGTCGGCTAAAATCAGACAATTAAAGATGACATTTAATTTTAAAGAGTTGTGTTTTATCTGAAGTTATTATCAAAGTGTCACATTTGATCTTTTCTTCTTTCAAGGAAAATATGCTACGAACAGACAACACAGAAAGAAAAACTGCAGGACATCCGGCAGATTTTAAGAGGTTAGTCTAGTTGTGTTTGACTCACCTGGTTTGTAATCAGCTCCTGATTAGGAAATAAAGTATCGACGCATGAGGACACACTACAAACACATAGAATGGGCTCCAGCAAGGAGAGGACATGGAAAACACTCTTACCTGTTACGGTGAGTTTGGCGTTGGAGATGTGAGGACCACACACCACACGGAAGTTTCCCTCATCTTTGACCTGGCAGTTCCTAATCTTCAGATAGTGGCGGTCGCCCACACTGCTGATCTCATATTTATCACTGTTCTCCAGTTTCTGCGTTCCCTTGTACCAGGTCAGAGAGATCTCTGGGTAGTTGATCTGGATCTCGCACTCAAATGTTGCTGTTTGGTTCTCTGTGGTTGTCTGGTCAGATATGTCTTCCATCACAGACACAGGCTAAGGACAAAAACATCAATTATGATCATTTCTATTTATTATTGGTTTTTCCTCTACATGGGACCTTGGTCATGTAGTGGAGTGAAACAGCTGTGTTACTACAAGCAGCTATTTGTTCTCAAATAAGTTTTGGCCTTTACCTCTGTGTCGACACGTCCCTCCAGCTGCTGGATTAGTCTGGCCATGTCCTCCTCTTCAACCCGACCACCATGTTCCACCCCCTGCCACAGGATATAAGGCTATTAATGCAAAACCTTCACAATCTTTCAGTAATCAATATCAAAGGTATGCAACAATAGCAACAACAATTTCATCAGCTGAAACCACTTCTGACGGACACTATTGTGAAATGTAGATACCCTGAGTGGTACAGACACTGTAGGTCCCACAGCCTGACTGGTAATACACGAAACAGGTAACACATTGTACATTGACAATGTATAACACATTGTCATAATATTTTACCTGACAGGTGCAAAATCCTTTCAGTTTTCTAAGCTGAACCTTAAGAAATAATAAATATCTTTTAGAATTGTTGTTGTTGAAAGGTTGTTTTCTGAATTAAGGAAAACTGATAATACAAGTAAAATATGGAGCAGATTTGTCCCTCAAATCTGAACTATTACAAACCAATCCAGCTCCACTATTACAATCAGTTTTCCCCAGTACCGCTTTTCCAGTTTCCATCTCCTTCTCCCTCTTCAGGAACTCCACAGCCTGCAGGATGGCCCTGTAGTCATGGATTCCATGTTCCCGGAGGATCCTCTCATAGTCCTTAGGGTCATGACCTCGTAGCAAGTCAACAATACTGATGTTTTCAAGTTTCTTTGGGCTCTTTTGCTTGGAGGGAGTTCTGAAAATATCATACATGAAGTCATTGAGCAGATAGAGACATTTGTTCCATTAACACAATTCAAAGTCAGTGGTGCAATATAGAAATGAACTTGTATTACTTCTTAAGTTTTGTTCTGATATCTCCAATTCCTTCCCCTTCTTCCTTTTTGGTGACTTCCATGTCAGCGCTGGACTCGATCTCTCCATGTTTGTTAGTGGCGACACACCTGTAGAGACCAGAGTCGGACTTGGTCACCTCTCTGATCTCCAGTTTGGCATCCTGGCCCTTGTGCTCGATGGAGATACGACCACCAGGGGTGATCTGTCTCCATTTGCCCTTCATCCACTTTACGCTGGGGATTGGATCACCTCCAATCTTGGCGATGAAGGTTGCAGTGCCCTCTGTGGAGAAGCAGATGTAAAGAAATAAGTAAAGCCTTACCGTCAAATGGGAATGTTTTGAGGAAGAAGAGGAATGTTGTCCCTACTCTCTGTGACTGAAATGTTTTTCGGTTCCTCAATGAAGAAAAGGTTGTCAAGCTTTTTGACTGGGGCAGCTGCAGCAGGGGTTGGTGCCTCGGTGGGTGAAGGCTTGGCTCCTTTGTCTGAAGATACATGGAAATCAAACTGAGACGGTGAGTGAAAAGTTACTTTAACAGTTTGAGTCTCTGGTTTTTATTAGGGTGGACACCTATGTGACGGTCTTTCAAAATAACACCATTAATAGGAGATTAAAATATGCTGGTTAGCTTTTCATCAAACCTTGGACTTGTTTACACTTTACAGCAAGTTCAACTGCTTACCCTTCACAGTGACCTTGGACTTGCAGAAGTCACTACCGACTGCATTGCTGGCTTTGCACAGATAATCCCCTGCGTCTGCCTTTGATGCAGAGCTGACCTCCAGGGAGGCCGTCCCACCAACAAATGTGATTTTGGTTTTATCACTGGACTTCAGCTCCCTCCTGTCCTTCATCCACTGGATGGTCAGAGGAGAGGAGCCTCTAACATGGCATTTGAGGCTCAGCTTCTCCCCCTCGTTCACTGTGACCGGTTCCAGAGGGACGTCAAATTTAGGAGGCTGACCAGTTTCTGAAGGTGAAAAAGAGGCTGAATAAATGAAAATACTTGCCTTTAACATAATAACATAATGAAGAATACTTTTTACATCTTTTACAGTATTTGTTAAAATTTAAATAGAAGACAAAAGAGGTGGTGTTCAGAAAGCCTGTGTCGTTCTGACTGTGGCCATCATCAGATTGTTAGGTCTGCTATCTCTCATCTTTCTTGTGACAGTAGTACATAGATCCTCTATGGACCAAAGCAGCACAGTCGTAGCTCATGAAGCTCATGTCCTTGGTATTTCTGTTTGCGCTGCTCTTGAAGGTCTTACTCCAGCTTTAGGTCACGCCTTGTGAATAACTCTCAAACTCTTGAAAGGACTGTCCATCACAATCCTGTACAGGCTGCAGATATTTACGTATTTTGTGTACCTGTTTTCTATCATTTTTTCCTTCCACTAAACTTTCCATTTATATGCTTAGGTATAGCCCTCTTTGAATAGACAATGTCTTTAGCAATTACTGTTTGTGACTTACCTCTTTGTGGAGAGAATTAATAAAAATACTTTTTTTCATTTTCTGAGAAACTGGTCTTGTTTTTTATTAGCTGCAAGTCATAACCATCAAAACAAAACGAAATAAATGCTTAAAATAAATGAGTTTGCCCTTTTGAGTTGAAAAAAAAAATCTTTTTGAGGACACTCTAAGATGAATTTGTATGATAGGGTATATTCCTATCATTTTACGAGACAAAGGAAATCTCATACAAAACAATTTAGATTTGCTAGACTAGTGGATTTATCTAAACCAAAGAATAGTTAATCGTCAGTTCACATCAGAATCCTCTGCACAACATTCAGCCGATCTGGTATAGGTTATTTTAGGGTTGCACTCCTTACCTGAAACCGTGAGGGACACCTGACATGACACTTTCCCTGCTTCGTTGGAAGCCTCACAGGTGTAGACACTGCTGTCAGAAACCGCAGAGTCTCTGATACACATCACAGCCATGTTGTTCTTGAAGCTGATGTCATATTTTCCAGAGGCATAGATCTCTTGGTTGTCCTTGTACCAGGTGATGGTCAGTGGCTGGGAACCGGACACCCGAGCCTCCATCTTTACTACCTTACCAGCTGAATCCACGATGGACTCAGACGGCCTCTTAGTGAAGTTTGGAGGTACTTTACGTTCTGTGGGGGATAAAGTTCAGAAAATCAGGTCATGTTGGGAGAGTAAGCAAGTCATTTATCATTTATTCTTCTTCAGGCCACTGGGCCTTTACCACAGCACCGGGAAATAAAATCTACCATCGATGACAAGACAACAGGAGCACAAATTGTGACACAAATGCAACAGAAATGAACAATATCCACCCTGTGAACAAACAGTCCAACTAACCATAACTTATCCACAAAAGTAGACATGTCTCTGACAGTGACTCTGTGACACCATGTCTGATTCCAAGCCTGCCTTACACAAAACCAACCAGCCAAAAATCTGACAATAACAACATTCAGCGTCTCTGACGATACAAAGTGCACGAAGTGTTACCCATAAATCCACAGGAATCAACTGGACTGCATGTTAGTAGCAGTAACAGCAAACAAAGAGATGGGATGAAATGTGTTGGTTAGTGGGTTACCTATTTTAACATGAGTGACATGTGTCAGTTCCTTCTGCATTGGAAATTTCACAAGTGTATTTCCCTGCAGCAGCGAGTCTGTGGTTGTTAAGGACTTCCAGAGCACAGGACGAATCTGTAGTTTTCACATTGTATAGGTAAGAGGCCCAAATCAGCTTGTCATCCTTCTTCCATGTGACGTGAAGCCTTTGGCTTCCGGTGAAGGTGCAATCCAGTCTCAAGGGGTTGCCCAACTGATGAGTGACGTCCTCTAGTTTCTTTGTAAACCATACGGGTTCTGAGAGAAGCAATGTTGGAATCAATCTTAGACACCTCAAAGACTATAGTATGTGCCTGTGCACATCTGTGGATCTTTGGATTTGTGAAAACTGTTGACGTATTTGAGGAAGCTTTGGCTAATGGGCTCGACGCACGGGGAGCGACAAATGAGTTTTTGGCCATTGGGGATAAACCCAACACACAGGACACAAAAGCAAAGGGATACAATAGCAACTGAACGCAATAACAACGGGACATAATAGCAATGGGACGCAATAGCAATGGCAATGACAAAAGTTGCAAAAATTTAACATTCTTCAATTTTCTTGTGTCACATTGCTTTTCCGCGTATGCACAACTATGTGTACAAACTTGGAATTTCATATGCGCAAAGTCTGCCGGTTGCTTGCCTGGCGGAGGCAAAGTTCCATAGGAAATGAATGGAGAGGGAGTGACGTCGCTCCCTGGGTGTCGAGCCCTTAAGCTTGGACTTCTCGATTTTTAGGGTAGTATTAGTGGTTAACAAGAGGAGCTATTTAGTTAATGCATAGAATAATGTGAAATGTGAGTGATGTATTGTTACCTAGTTTGACATAAGCATGGCAGATATCTGAGCCTTCACTGTTGGAAATTTCATACGTGTATCTCCCACGAGCCTCTTCTCTATCGTTGTTGAGAACTTCCAGCACACAGCTGCAGTCTGTGGTCTTGACATTGTACTGATAAGAAGCCCAGATCAGTCGCCCATCTTTCCTCCAGGTCACGCTTACCCTCGGACTACCAACAAAGGCAACTCTAAGTGCCAACGGTTGTCAAAATAATGTCCTTTTGACTGCTTTTGGGCCTGGAACAATGTCCTCTGCTGTTATAGCTAAAGATTTGATGTTGCAAAGAAGACTAGAAAACAGGAAAACTCCAAATTTTAATGAATATTTAGCCAAATATTTAAGTGACTAGTTTTTGTGTGCCATCAAGAATGTTTTAGTTTCCCAAAACTAAAAATTGGAAGCCTTTTATTTTATTTTATTTTTTAGACGGGATCAGTACCAAATATCACTGAGCTGGTACTGCTGAGCTTCTGTTGTTTAAATTCTCAAACTAAGGTTTCTCTCTTTCTAGTTAAGATACTGAAAACAATGACCCATTCCTGCTATGCTTTGTGATTAGTATTTTACCTAGTGTGACCTGGGCAGAGCAGATAGCACTATTCTCAGAGTTAGAGATTTCACAAGAGTATCTTCCTGCTGCTTCTAGCCGGTCACTGTTGAGAATCGCCAAGACGGAGGAATTATCTGTAGTGTTTACGTTGTACATATAAGAAGCCCAGATGGGTCTCCCATCTTTCTTCCAGCTCACGTAGACCCTGGGGCTGCCATTGAAACCACAGTACAGCGACAGCAGCTCTCCGAGCCTGAACGTCGTGTCTTCCAGCTCCAGAATACTGTCCTTCAGCTTCCCGTCTGTCACTGTTTAGAACTTCCAGGATGCTGGAGAAGTCGGTCGTTTTAACGTTGTATTTATATGAAGCCCAGATAGGTTTGCCGTCCTTCATCCAGCTGACATAAATCCTCTGACTGCCCGTGAATGTACACTCCAGTGTCAAAGAGTGGCCAATTTTATAGAAGGTGTTTCTCAGCTTTTTCACAAACCGAACAGGTTCTAAGAAATCAGTAAGCAATGGAAGTGTTAGATGATGACGATAATTAGTCTTTGAAGCAAGCTGGTTACAGACAACAAAGACGATACAATTTGATTTGTTATTCCTGCAAAGAAATATGCATGTGAGTGAATTAAGAGTTTACCTAATTTCACATTAGCATGGCAGACATCGCTTCCTGCTGCATTAGAAATTTCACATGTGTATCTTCCCACAGCTTCTATTCGATCACTGTTGAGGACTTCCAAGATACATGTATCACAAGAAGTCTTGACGTTGTACTTGTATGAGGCCCAGATTAACTTGTCATCTTTTTTCCAGGTCACATGTATCCTCTGACTCCCAATGTATGTGCACTTCAGGGTCAAAGGCTCCCGGAGTCTGAAATATGTGTCTTCCAGCTTGTTCACAAAGCGAGGGGGTTCTGAGAGGGGTAATGTCTGGGTTAGTTGTGTGGAGTATGCAAGCAGACAGGTTGAAAGAAGTAGTTTGAATCAGCTATGATTATTGCATTACTCTTTGAAGAGCACAAAAAACCCCTTGAGCTACTGTAGCTGGGGGAGTTAGTTAAATTAAGTGAAACCAGAAGTGTTAACAGTTTTTGACTTTACCTAGGCTGACATGCGCATGGCAAACGTCACTTCCAGCTCCATTAGAAATCTCACAAGTGTATGTTCCTGCTGCTTCAGGCCTGTCACTGTTCAGAACCTCCAGAATGCAGGTAGAGTCGGTGGTTTTAATGTTGTACTGATAAGAGGCCCAGATCAGTTTGTTGTCCTTTTTCCACGTCACATACACCCTCTGGCTCCCAGTGTATGTGCAGACTAGTTTCAGCGGCTGCCCAACCACGAAAGTTGTGTCTTCCAGCTTCTTGATAAAGCACACGGGCTCTAAGAAAGGCAATGATGATTTAAGAAATTTGTTCAAAATACCATATATTTTGTCTCTTTATCAGAGTATTTATCCCAAGAAAGGTGTTTTATCTTCAAAAAGTCACCTTTACTATGTTCACATTGAACATTAGAAAGATTTTTTTTAACGCAAAACTTTTTTAATCTGGAAAATGGAGTATAAAATGCAAGCATCACCTTTCACTGTCACTCTGCAAGTGGCAGAGGCTGAATCGACCCGGTTCTCAGCCTTGCAGGTGTATTCACCATCATCAGACTTAGTTGTCTTGACCAGATTCAAAGTGGCAATACCATTTAAGAAATCCATGGAGCAAATGGGGGATTTTCTCAGCTTTCCACCAGCCTTAAACCAAGCTACTGAGATATCAGGACTTCCTGCAATGCGATATTTCAGGGTAACTGCATCACCCATTGTTACCTCCACCGGCTCCATCCGATCGACAAAGTATGGTCGCTCTAAATGAAAGATGAGGATGATGGTTTTAGTACAAATGTTAAGGTTCAAATGAATATCTTAAAGAATGAGATAATTAGAGATGGATAGTAAATAGGTATTAGAGTGGAAGCTAAAGAACTAAACTCATAACATGCAAGAGTTCCTTTGTTTTTACCTAGAATTGAAATGTGTGCTTCACATTTGTCACTTCCTACTCCGTTGTCTACTTCGCAAGAGTATGTGCCAGCTGCTTCCATTCTGTCAGAGTTAAGAACCTCTAGTATGCAGGAGGTGTCTGTGGTGATCACCGTGTACTCATATGAGGCCCAGATGAGTTTCCCATCCTTCTTCCAGGTCACATTTACCCTGGGTGTTCCTGAGAAAGTGACCTCAAGCCTCAGGGGCTTACCCTTCTCGGAAGAGATATCTCTCAGCTTCTTCACAAAGTGGACTGGCACTAAGGGACGTAATTCCAATAATCAGTTACACCAAAGTCACCTTTAAATGCAGATGCTTAGAAGAGTTTCATGCTGACAAACCTTTCACAAAAAGATGGAGAGGGCAGCTTTCCTTTCCTGCGTTGTTTATGACCTGGCATGTGTATTCTCCTGCATGGGATTTATCAACTCTATGAAGCACCAAAGTGGCCACATCAGCCTTCAATGAGATCTCACAGCCTCTTCCATGTTGCATTTCTTTGGCTCCCCTGAACCACTTGACTTGCAGTGGGGCACTGCCTTTTACTTTAGCTAAGAAAGTTACACTTTTGCCAGGCAAGATTTCTTTGGGTTCAGGAGTTTCCAAAAACGAAGGAGGTTCTGGTTTAAGGTAAAAAAAAAAGATTGGTTGTGGGATAAGTAATAGGTTTCCATAACAATCTGATTCCATTGTTAAAGACTGCAAGTCTGTACTAACCTGTCACATTAAATGAGGCACTGGTCTCACTGGCTCCTGCAGCATTCACTGCTTTGCAGGTGTATTTGCCAGAATCGGACATACTGACAGTTGAAATTTGCAGTCTGTGGTTATTATCTGTGGAGCTGATGTTACAGGAGGGACTACTCTTGATCTCCCTGCCATTATGGAACCAGGAAATTGTTAAAGGAGAAGATCCAGTAGCTTTGCACTCCATCTCACCAGGCCTTCCCACAACAAAGTGGGTATCATTAAGCTTCTTTATGAAACTTGGAGGAATCAACTTATCTGTAGTCAAAGAACATGTCATGAGCCACTTTTTTGAACTACATGTTGGATAAATTTTCTCATAAGATAAAGAGAGCATCTGCATAAAGTTCACCAACCTGAGACTGAGAGCTTGATTTTGCAAGAAGCTGTACCAACGTGATTTGCAACCTCTAGTTTATATTCTCCAGCATCCGCTTTGTCAGCAGAACGAATCTTCAGAACAGCAATTTTCTTTGTGAAAGATGTCTGATATTTGGCACCAGAACTGAGGGCTTTGTTGTCCTTGAACCATTTTGTTTTCAGTTCTGGTGAACCAGACACTGTAACTTCAATAGAAGCATTTTCTCCTGATGTGATACTCATGGATTCTGGACTATCCACAATAGCAGCAGGTTCTAAAGTTGTGGAAAGAAAACTTTAGAGCTAATGGTATAGTAGCATTGTAGTAAACTTGCGTGTGAAGTTCTACAAACCTAAAACAGTAACTTGGGAGACTGACTCCACCAGTCCCGAGTCGTTACTCAGCTGGCAGGTGTATTTACCAGCTGTGGTTGAGTCAGCCTCTGGAACTACAAGAGTGGCTATGTTGTTCTCAAAGGTTATCTTCCTGTTATCACTGTCTCTAAGGACATGGTCCTTGTCCTGGACCCAGGACACAGTCAAAGGCTCAGAGCCTTTCACTGTGGCTGTCAGTGTCAGTTGCTGGCCAATTCTTACAGACTGGTCGATGAGCTTTGTGACAAACGCTGGTCGTTCTGAATGTTTGAAGAAAGATCACAGGTGAGGAGATATGATCCTATATAAATTGAGTTTGTGAAATTGTCCACTGATTTGGTACAAACCTTTTAGTTTGATAGTAGTGCGACAAAACTCACTTCCTACATTGTTTGACACCTTGCACTCATACAGGCCAACATCATTCTGCTCAAGTTTCATGACATGAAGAGTAGCAGAGTTGCCCACACTAACAATCTTATGTTTCCAACTCTCTTTTAAGGGCCTTTTGTCTTTGTACCAGTTAACCTGGAAAGGTGGAGTGCCATACATCTCACAGTAAAGACTGGCATCTTTCCCTTGAATTCCCTCCACTGGGTTGGGAGTTTTAGTAAAGGATGGCGACTCTGGAAAATATGTTTCATACATTGAGATAATTTATCTTCATGAACAGGCAAACCATTATGACAAGCAGTTTATCCAAGCACTTGGTTCAATTTCGTGATCAGGCTTATGGCAAAGTTCAGTCCATGCTTGAGGGATCCTTCCTGGTCTTTACAAAAGCAATCCTCTATGGTAAGGCAACACTTAAATAATGTTCATGCTACTGTATGATCACACCGTAGCTTCCCCTTTAGATAAAAAGAGAATTTAATGTAATTAAAAAGGGATGTACCCAAGATCATTCCACCAAAACTGAGTGACATGAACTCCATGTTCATGTCACTGAACATGGAGACCTCTCAGACTCATGCTATATGACACACTGAAGTTTTGACGGATTCCATGCTGGCATTTTCATACGGGGTTCTAAAGACATTCATGACACAATCAAACAAAATTTGCATCACAGGACATCCATTCCTTCTCTTTCATGCTACTGAACTTCAGAGGGGACAAATCCACAGTGTAACATATCACCAAGAAATCCGTTCGATAGCTGACCTTGAACTGTGAGAGTGGTGCTGCAGCTTGCACTGCCAGCATCATTATGAACCTCACATGTGTAGACTCCATTATCCTCGAGCATTGCAGACCGTAGCTGGAGGTATGCAGTCGAATCAACAAACATCCCTTTATAATTGCCTCCGTCGCTTATCTTTTGGTCATTTTTGTACCAGCACATTTTCAAGGAGCGTGCGCTGTTGGTCTTGCATTCTAAACGGAGTCCCTCACACTGCTTCACAAAGGTTGTGGGAGGCAGTTTCACGATAAACCGAGGAGGCTCTGTGAAGTCAAGAAAAGATTAGGTTACTTTTGCCAACATAAAGCAACACTCGAACACCTTTGGGATGGATGCAGGATGCAGGCAGGTGACTGATTGCTGCGATGGGAGGAACGCAATCTCAAAGACAACACAAATATAGCTGGGAGATGATGAATTGCTCAGAATGAAGACAGAAGAGCGGTAAAAATGATGAAAAAAGATGGGTTAAATGAAAGATGGTGCTGGACAAAAAAAGAATAGTCCAACCTTTCACCAACAATTCTGCTGCATTTGTCACTGTGCCGGCTTCATTGCTAACTTGGCAAGAATAAACTCCAGTTTGCATGGCCTCGACTGAGTTGAGCTCCAATGAAGAAGAGTATTTCTCTAAACTGATTGTACAAGAGGATCCAGCAATGAGTTTGATGCCATCCTTAAACCATTCCACTGTAAATGGGGGAGTCCCTTCAAAGACTCCTCTGAAGGTCACCGTTGACTGTGGAATAACTGTTTGAGGCTTGATGTCCACCAGAAATCTCGGTGGCACTAAAACCCATACAGAGAAGTTATTATGACACCTAGAGTGAAGACTACTTTTTAAAGAATAATATTAAATCTGAAAGCTAACCTTTAGCTGTAAGAATTCCGCTGCATACACAGCTTCCAGCTTCATTTGTGACTTTACAGGAATACTCTCCTGTGTCACGACCTTCAGTCAGTTTTAACTCCAGGGAAACAGTGCTTCCAATGTGCACAAGTTTGAACTTAGAACTCTTGGTGATCCTTTGTTTTCCTTTGTGCCATTCGACAACAAATGGAAGAGAGCCTGACAGTTTGCACTCCATTGTGACCACTGAACCCATCACTGCTTGGATGTTTGATAATCTCTTAACAAATGTGGGAGGAGTCACAGCATCTGTTTCAAACACATTGGTCTACAATTAGTTGTGTATCTATGAAGATTTATCCAAGACCATCGTCAACTTTGCAGCATTACATTAACTTAGCAGACCCGCATGGCTCTCTTCCAGCTGAAAGGACTGAATTTTACATGGACTGAGGTAGTTCTCATAGACAACCAGATGATTTCTGATTGAAGATTTCTACAATCTTTGAGCAATTTGACACTTATCTGTGAAGCTCAATCAAACTGGATGTAATATTAACCCCTTAAGCTGTCTTTAGTACCTCTGCCTCTGTATGTCTTTACAGGGGATTTATAACCCAGGAGCAGTGAGATGAGTGTACGTTAAAGCTTAAGCAAAAAAAACCTTGTGCATAATTAGTGGGACAGCATTTATTCTACTTGGCCTTATTTACATAATGACATATATATCACTTCACAAGTCAAAACAGCAGCAAAAAACTTTAAGAGCTTCTTCTCTTTTACATGCTTAGTCTTGAAATTCCTTTTGCAAGCAAATGAATAACCAATAAAAGAACTAACAGATATTCCTCCACAGAAAACCAAGATAGAAGGTTCTCCCAAAGCAGGGACCGAAAAGAGAGAGAAATTATATTTGTAATGTAAAATAACCCATGATGCAGTATTTTACTGTCAAAAATAACCTGAACATACTTATGCTACTGAACCAAAACGGCTTCCACACACAAAAAGTAGGAATTACGTACAACACTAGCTTACAGAATTAGATCAGACCCTTCAACCGTACCTTCAGCCACTATTAGATGCACTAACAGAGCTATTTTGTGGGATAACATACCATCAAGACAACATATTATATTTGACATGCAAAATTGAGCTTCAGCTAAAAGATAAACCACATATACTTCTGCATAACCACAAACCTTTGCGTCTATGAGTTCAACAAAAACTGAGTCTTTAGTTTAAATAAAAATCATAGGACTTGACAACAGAAAAAATAAAAGCAGAATAATCACCAGAGCATAAAGAAAAAACCCAGTGGAAAAATGTGATAATTCTGTTTTGCTCCTAAATTCAAGGTGTTGCATTTAAACAAATAACAGTCAGCATCATAGAACATGTTCAGCTGTAATCCATTGGATGATCAGTGTTGGCATGCATGAAGTCATAGCATAAAACAGCAAAGCATTGAAAATAATGTCAGTGTTGATAAATTCTGTTGTTAAAACCAAAAGTTTCAGCTTTCATATAATGTACTGTAACTTCACCTAAACAAAGCGTTGCGACTGAAAACAAAATCTTAATCCGGAAGTACAGAACAAGTCCACAATTAACTGGTCTATATATGATAGATCCAAAGCAGATTGGATTTCTGAATTTCTGATCTGATATCAAACTAAATAGTATTCCCAAAAAGCCTCAGAGCAGTTCATCCAAGCCTACTGGGTAACCAACATTTACACGCACAGACTTTAGCTCTGCAACACCAACACAGGACACAGCTGAACCCACTGTGTTAATGAAGCTTAAAGCTGAACATTTAAGAAAAGAGTTAAGATGAGATTTTCAAACAAATGTGACAAACCTGTCACCGTGACCATGGCGGTACATCTCTGAGTTCCAACTTTGTTCTCAGCCTCACACACATATTTCCCACTGTGGGATAACTGGGCATTTTTCAAATTCAACTCAGCACTGTTGGTTTCATAGGACATCTTAACATGCTCGTCTTCAGTGAGCTCGTGATCATCCTTGTTCCATCGGAATGTCATGGGAAGTGCTCCAGAACACATGCATTTCATAGAGATTTCAGAGTCCACCATGCAGGACATGTCCTGTGGTCTTTCGATAAATGATGGTGGTTCTAGTGAAAGAAGACCACAAGTGAAACTCAAGGATCTAGGCTGAAGCTAAACCTTGTTAATTCTCTGATCTAAACAATGCAAAAAGAAAACAGTTTTCTGGAAACCTGGAAAATCAGCAAATAAATCACCTGACATTTCATCATACACAAAACTTTCCATGAAACTGAGAAGCATGCAGCAGACAACTTAGGGTAACAGCACAAGACATTCATTTGACTAACCTTTCAAAGAAACCTGGCAAGAACAAGTAGTCTCCCCAGCATCATTTGCAACCGTGCAGCGGTACGTCCCATCATCCCTGCTGTCACAGTCAGATATCTGAAGAGTGACTGTGCCTTTTTGAACATGGATCTGATGTTTTTTGTTGCTTCTGATCAGCTTATCATTAAGGAAGCAACTTATTTCAAATGGTGGGGAACCTGAAACGGTTCCTGTCAGGACAATGTCAGATCCTTTCACAAACTCAGCTGATTCAAAAGGCTTTACAAACACTGGAGGCTCTATGAGAAAGATAATAAAAGTAACATTCAACAATAATATCTGAAAGGAAAGCTTCATCTGATGAGGCAAATCTGGTCCACAAAATCCATCAAGGGACTCTTTGCTAAAAACACCTTCCAGCACTATTCAGCAAACTTACCTTCCTTTATATAATACTTTACTTTGGCTTTTAGCTTTCTATTAACTCTACAGAGCCATTTTCTGTCATGTTTTCATGTCTACACTTGTAGTTTTACTCATAGGTAGTTACATATATTAATGTTCACACTGGAGTTAATTCATTCATCCAACAAAAGATAACTAAGAATTGAAAGATGGAACAATGTGGACCAGACAGTAGGATCAGTTTGTAGAGGACAGCTTCTTAGGACAGCACTAACCTTTGACGGTTACTGAGCAGCTGCATTGATCTCTCCCAGCCTCACTAGAAGCCAAACACATATACTCCCCACTATCTTCTATACAGCAGTTCTCCACCTCCAGAGAGGCTACTGAGCTCTCAAAGGACATCAAGTGTCTGTGGTCAGAAATGATTTCAGAGCCATTTTTCATCCATTTGACGGAAATTACAGGAGTCCCCTGTACTTTACAGGACAGCTTCAGAGGCTGTCCAGCTTTTAGGAGCCGTGAAGGCTCAAGCTTCATTGTGAACGTGGGAGCTTCTGTAAATTACACAAGAGCAATTACAGTAAACTTTGTAAAATGGTTAGTGGTAGGAAGGAAACAAGATGGCAGATGAAAGAGGGAAGCAGAACCTTTCACGAAGAGGATGGCAGTGCAATCCACTTTCCCGGCATCATTTGACACTTGGCAGGTATATTTAGCAGAGTCACTGGGTTTTACAGAATAAAGCTCTAAAGAGCTTGAGGAGACATCCTTTTTTATGACACACTTTCCTGCAGAGAAAATCTCTTTCTCCTCTCTGAACCATTTAACCAGTAGTGGAGCAGACCCAGTGAAGGCTGCTTTTATCACAACGTTGGTTCCTGGTGGAACATCCTGCGACTCAGGTTTTACTGTGAAAGCTGGAGGTTCTGTAAAACAACATTCATGTTTTAAGCCTATCAATAACCTTTGCTCAGTTGTATCTGTTGTTAAATTCCTAGTAGACCTAAGACATTGAAACTTCTCTAACCTTTGACTGTCAGTGTTCCACTGGTCTCATTTTCTCCGGCCTTGTTTGAAGCCCGGCACGTATAAACTCCTCCATCGCTTTGATCAAGATGTGTAATTGTCAAAGAGGCTGCACTTTCACTGAAATCAAGCTTGTATTTATTATCACTGCGAATTTCTTTGTCGTCTTTGAACCAAGAAACAACCATTGGCTGCGATCCAGCAACTCTGCACTCCAAGGTAGCATTACTACCAATACTTCCATCCATCTTTTTTAGAGTTTTAGTGAAGGATGGTGGAACAGCACGATCTGTGTGGAAGTAGAAGCCAAACACGGAAGTGTGACAAAAGATCTGTTTTTGAGTTGAAATAATTATGTGTTTCTGACTGAAACTAACCTATTACTGTGACCGAGCATGTGCACTCGTCTTTTCCGACTTTATTGGACACCTCCATCTTGTACTCTGAAGTGTCTCCTTTATCTGCTGAAAGTATCTTCAGAACAGCAGTGTTCTCCTTCAGAGTCATCTTATATTTACGACCGCTAATCATTTCTTTGCCATCTTTGAACCATCTGACTTTGAGCTCAGGGCTTCCAGAGATGGTGCATTCAAGCATAGCCATTTCACCAACTGTAACACTGATGGACGCTGCTTTCTCTATGATCTTAGCTGGTTCTAAAACACAACACAAGCTTTAGGCTTTATAAACCAACACAGATTAACTGGGAGAATAGCTAGTAAATACAAGTGAGTTCTAACCTTGAATGGTGAGAACAGCCTCACATTTCTGCTGCCCTGCCTCGTTTTCAGCAATGCAAGTATACTTGCCACCATGCTTTATCCCAACAGAGGTGAAGGAAATGCAAGGAATGTTGTTCTCAAATGTTGTTGTGACACTGGAATCATCATCTATTAGCAGCTTAGAGTCTTTCAGCCATTTTATAGAAATTGGAGCTGAGCCTTTCACTACTCCTTGTAGTTTCACTGCATTTCCCAACAACACTGTAGAACTCTCAATCCTCTTTGAGAAGATAGGCGGCTCTGAAATGGTATCAATTATAGTAAACTTTAATAGCTACTGAGGAACCTAGAGTCAAAATCATCCTGATGATTTTTTTAAACTAACCTTTCTGTTTGACCGCCGAGTTAGAGGTCACTGAGCCAACCTCATTTGAAACAACACATTCATATTCACCGGCATCAGTGCTCTCAAATGTGTGGATCTCCAGAGAGGTCAGTGATCCTTGTGACACTACTCTGTACTTTTTATCTGAGGACAAGCGTTTCTTGTTCTTTTTCCAAGTTACTTCGAATGGTGCAGAACCTGCAATCTCGCAATCCAACACAGCTATTGATCCTCTCACTGCTTCTATGGAGGGTGCATCCTTAATGAACGATGGAGGTTCTAATGGGGAATGAACAGCTTGGTAAAGACAAATGTATATGCCATATTGTATTTTTAAATGAAAAATTATTTCAAATGCTGCACACCTTTAACTGTCACTTTGGTGCTGCAACTCTCACAACCTGACTCGTTCAGAACCTCACAGCTGTAGCTCCCACTGTCACTCAACATGACATTGTTTATCTCAAGAGTGGCGACACCGTCCTTAAAGCTGGCAGCGTATCTGCCACCACTGGACAGCTCACTGTTATTGAAGAACCAGGTGGTGTGAAGCTCGGGGGATCCTTTGACGGTGCACTGCAGCCGAGCTGTGCTACCTCGCTTCCAAACTGTTGTACCCTCCAGTCTCTTTACAAAGACTGGTGGCTCTGCAGGGGTATGGTTAGTAAGAACCATTACATGGAGTTGAAGATGTAATTTAAAAACAAGAAACCAGCATTGAAAACAAAGCTCATTAAGATAAGAAGAACAATCTATTTCACATGACACACCAAGAACATAAAAAACTAAGCTTTTCTTGGTTTTCTGAAGGTTTCAAGCACTAAAAAACTGGAATATAAATAACTTACCTTGTACTTTGACGGAAGTGGAGCAAGAAGCACTTCCAGCATCATTTGCCACCATACACACATAATTCCCACAATCTTTTAGTGTGGTTTTTAGTATATCAAGATTTACTGTCTTATTCTCAAAAGACAGTTTACAGTCTGGAGATTGGTGGACTTTCCTACCATCTCTGGTCCAGGTAACAGTTACTCCTGTGTCCTCATCCACCTGACTTTCCAGGTGAAGAGGAGCTCCCACCACGGCAGCAACCGAGCCCAGGGGCTTTACAAAGTTGGGCTTATCAACAACACGCAGCTCCATGCTGCACTCAGCCATCCCAACATTATTAGATGCCCTGCACACATACAGCCCACGGTCCGCTGCCTGAAGCGTTTTGATCTCAAGAGTGTGCTTATTCTTTTCACAAAAGGTTTGGTAGTGTTCTGACATAGAGGGCACAAGCTGGTGGTCTTTTAGCCACACAACATTTAGAGGAGCAGATCCTGCTATTACACACTGTATGAGTGCCCTCTTTCCAACATACACAGTCTGGTTGTCAGGTTTAGTTTGAAAAACTGGAGGAAGTTTCTCTACAAAGATTAAGAATGAAAAGATGTTAGTGGTAAAATGTCATACTGTGTAGTAGAACCACGAAAACCAAGAGGGAGAAAAAGTATAAAAGTACAAAAACAAATATGTTTAGCTCAAAATATGGATAAACTCCTGGAAAGGCCAGAGTCAACCATCGAAAAAGGAGGAAACATGCATTGTTCTTACCCGTCACACTGAGAGAAGCAGAGCATTCATCACTGCCATGTTGATTGGATGCCTTACAGGTGTACTCTCCACTGTCATCCTTTGATGGGCTCAGAATTTCCAGAGAGGAAGCAGTGAAGCGACTGATAATCCTGTACTTATCACCCTCTTTGATGAGGTGACCATCTTTGAACCACTTGAAGTTCACATTTGGAGCATCCTCTGTACCACATTCAAATCTGGCAGAAATGCCGACGTTGATCTCCAGAGGAACAATTCTGTGTTTGAACACAGGTTTCACTGTGTTTTGAGGAGAGAAATGAAAAAGAAATGACAAAGTGAGTAAAGCAGTCTGAATGGAAACAAAGCTGACTATTTTTCTGAAGACTGAAGTAGCCCTGGAATGAAGAGTGACTCAAAGAAATTAATCCAGTGATGACTGTGGAGGAGGAAAGTTGTCTCAGGGTTAGGTTGAGAAAAAAAGGTATGCATGCAAGGAATGGATCAAGGATGAGGAATGGCAGGTGCTGAACAACATGGAAGGTAATTCCTAGAAGGAAAGAGGGATGGATGTGAGGATGGCATGTTTATGGAGAAGTGCAGATGGGAGAGAGGAAATGTGAGGATGGTTCTGGTCTCTGATTAAAACCTCAAACTTCCAAATTTAAATGTAATTTTTATTCTTTTGGAGGTCTAGAGACAGCAGAACATGATATAAGCTAATGTGTGAAGTTAGTTGATGATGATATCAAAGAACTGTCCATCATCAAACCTTTTGAGACCACAGTGAGCCTTGAAGATGTTGTAGTCCTGCCGACTTCATTTTCAGCCTCACAGACATATTCTCCTTGATGCCTCTCCTTGACAACTTTGTTGACAATTAGTGTGTATGTGTCACGGTCTTCAGAACACTTGAACTCTTTACCAGATTTCACTAGCTGGCCATTGAAAAACCAGTTAACCTTGGTGGCATACTTGATAGTAGTGGTAAAAACAACTGTATCACTTATTTCAGCACAAACATCCTCCAGAGACTCAATAATAACTGGATAATCAATAAGGCTGCCAGAGGACTCGCTGATTAGGATGGCCTCTGAAAGATACTCCTCTCTGGTTTCTCTGTGAACAAAAGTGTCCACCTGTACCACAGGAACCTGCTCTACAGCTGACAAGGTGGTTACTTCAGTAATGTCCCTCTCTGATGTAAATTCTGTCCGACTCACTTTCCTGGATTCCTCAGCGTGGCTTTGGATTGTTGCACTTTGGAAAGAACCCATCAATTCAGTTCTGACTTCTGCAGAATGAGATGCATCTGGAGGAAACCCAACAACACTCTCTGCCACTACCACTGAGTCCATCATGGTTGACAACATCTCTTTAGAGGGTATTGAGCTGATCTGAGCCTTCTGAGGTATGTTAATTGGCAATATGCCTTGCTGTTCTGACAAAAGACTTTGCTGCTCCTGGAAAACCATAGCCCGTAGAGCTACATGCAGCTCAGACTTAAGATCAGCTTTCTGAGGATATTCTCCTTGGAAGGACAGTGTGATCTCCAGTGGGACACCAGGCGATGTGATCAGATATGTGAATGTGGTCCGTTTGGGCTCTCGTTGAACTTTGACCTCCTGTATCTCCACTGTTTCTAACTTTCCCACCACTTCTGCTAGTAAGACTGGTTGATCACTGGCCACAGCAGACTGAAGAGCTTCTCTAAGCTGATGCCGAATAGTCATACTTGATGGTTTTGGGATATTAAGAACAAAGTTGAGTTCTTTAGGTAGAGCATGAGCACCCTGAGACTCATGAATAAAAACAACATCTTTAGGTTGTGTCTTAACACTGACAGTGGAAGCTTCTGGTTTATGTATCCCGCTTGATTGTTCGACCAGGAGGACCCGCTTTTCTTCTAGCAGCACTGACTGCCGGACTGATTGTCCCTCCTGGATCTGCACCGCAAAATCCTGCTCAGCAGCCTCTAAGATGGTGCATCTTTCAGTTGCAACTGCCTTTTCTTCTATGAATACAGGTCTCTTTGGGATCTTGGGTTCAACTTTTGATTCAGGCTTGAATTTCTCATCAGCGTGAAGACTGGCAGTGTGACCCTCCTCTAAAACCTGGGTGTCTGTGACGTTCAAGGATTGCATAATATTCCACTGATCCTCTCTCTGAACTAATGCTCGCTGCTCTTTGAAGCTTTCAGTGAAAGGGGTCTCCTTTGGAAGGTGCAGGGGCTGGGAGGACACACCAAGAATGTTTGGAGGTCTAGATTCAGTCTGATATTGTGCCTTAATCCCATCCACAGATACACTGAGGTCTTTATGATACTCTGCTATGATCTCTCTTTGTGTCTCCGAGGATGCAGCATGGCTTTGAGCCAGCTCCTGTTTTGGTAATGCCACCTGCTGATCAGGTTTAGTAAAGGCAATGATGCCTTCCTTTGGTAAAACTGATACAGAATGGCTTGACTGAAGGTATCTTGGCTGTGATTGCTCTTTCTTTGGCTGAACAGATGCATATTCGGGTTCTGCTGTGAACTCTGAAGTTGCCTCACATACCACGGTCCTCTGTTCTTCTTGAGTCACTGAGTACAGCAAAGTTGGATTCTTAGCCATGTCTGCCAGCTCCATTGGGGGCTTTTCACTGCTGAGTCTTCCCTCAGACTCTAAAACACCCTGATCAGTGAAAACTTGCAAATTCAAAACTTGTTTATCCTCGCAACTAGTCTGCAGATATGTAGGAGTCTCTAGAGGTGCCACTTGTACTGTCTGTTCACCCTGAACCTGATATTTCTCCTCAGTTACTATGGAAGATTTACATATCTTATCTTTACTTGGCTGGATGCTTTCTTGCTCCGGTATCTGTGTTTCATATTTCTGCTCTTTAGATAGAGCCACCCTAGTTTCACTCACTGGTGCTAGCACTGGTTTAGATTGTTCCTTTTCAATTTGTGGTTTAACGGCAGGGTCTAAAGCTAGCAGAGTCTCAGAGTGTGTTTCTGTAAACAACAACTGCTCAGCAGATTGAGCAGAGTATAAAATCTTAACCCCCTCTTGAACTCTAAAACCTCTGTCCTCCTCTGGTCTTTCCACAGCATCTGACACATCAGCAAGAATGGGTAAAGCAGATTCCACTTGGTAGCTGCTGACAAGCTGCTTGGGCTCAGTTGTGGTCTGCATGTGCTCTGGAGTCCGGTCCGTCAAAGGCTCAGCTCTCACAGTGTTCAGGGAAAGGACCTCCTCAGATGTAGCTGACATGATTTTAGATTGTTGTTCTTTTGAGAACTCCAGTTCAACAACCTCAGGACTCAGAATTCTCTCTGAGTGCTGCTCTGTTATCTTTTGTCTCTCCTGGACTGAAGATAAGAAAGAGGCCTTGGGAAGTTGCTTTGTAGGAACAGCCAAGACCTCCGGGGGATGGGCTGGGGTCAAGGAAACACTCTCATGAATTTCATGAGACTGCAGAAGGGCAGCTTGGTGGGTCAGTTGCTCTTTTTGAAGAGTAGCAGCAGAGATATTCAGCTCTTGGAGGGTTTCCACCTCCTCACTAGGAATAATCTGCCGGGCTTCAGTACTAATGGTATAAATCATCTGATCAGACCGGCTTCTTTCATGGTACACCTGAGACTCTGTGCTTTGCTCGGTTAGTGATATCTTCAAGCCTTTAGTTTTTTGAATGAACTTGTGCTCTTCTTGAGATTTTTCATTGAATACCAACAGCTCAGCACTACAAGAGTCTTCCCCATATGGGTTGAAAGCCTTACATGTGTAGATACCACTATGTTCTTGTTTAACACTCATAATACTGAAAAAGCCTGATCCATCTGGGTTGTTCACCATCATGTTAAAGCCAGCAGGCTCAATCTGGATGCTTCCTTTTAACCACTGAACATCAGGCAGTGGTTCTCCAGTCAGCATATACCTGAAAAAACACTGCCCACCCTCTGATAACTGAACTGACTCTATAGCTTTCATGAACTTTGGAGGTTGACCAGTTGCTGCAGGTGCTTTGTCATCAACCTTTTTCTCTCGCTCTGGCTCCTTTAACTGAACATGAAGATGAGAAGAGCAAGTTGACTGGCCAAACCTGTTGCTGACTGTGCAGGAGTACTCTCCCTCAAATTCTCTTTGAACTTTGTTAATAACTAAACTGTACTCATCTTGTTCATGAATAAATGTATAAACTGATGAACTGGTTATTATCTGCCCATTGTGGAACCATTGAACAGAGGGCTTTGGGAATCCGGACACTTTGACAGTAAAGGCAAAAGTTTCTCCAACAACTGCGGCTGCTGAAGAAAGTTTGCTAAGGAAAACAGGTTTTTCTTTTTTCCTCTCCAAAGAGCTGGAGAAACGCTTAGTTTCTGGTTTGAGTTCAAGTGTTCTGGTTTTGTCGGGTAATTTTAAGCCAGTGTAGTATGACTCCTGGGTTTCCTCTTCCACTGTGATCGTTGAGCTAGAAAAGGCTGAGTGGAGTAATGACAGTTGAAAGTAAATCACACATCCCAGCATCAATCAGCTCAAGTGAAATCACAGTGTTTTTTTTCCATTTACAGACAAGTTGTATTGGACTGCAGGATGAGATGCTGATGTACTAAAAATGTAACATTTAAACAAGCTAACACTAAACACTATTTTTGTTCAAAAATGTTTTCTGGTAAAGTCATTGTGTGTTCTGTCAAAAATATCACAAGATTTTAAAAATACATTCACATTGGTGGAAACAATTTGCATTAAATTTAAATTAAAATAGAACAAAACTACCATATCAAAACAGACTAATTTCTAGCATAGACAGCACATAGTGAAATACATAATAGTTAAGATATAATAAAGATAATTCAACACTACTCTATATAAACATATAGTACTGTTGAAGCAGTATTTACCTTTAACGTCCTCCTTTACCACTGGTTCCTTCTCCACTTCGGTTACTGTAAAGACACAGATTATTTACAGTTAAAAACATTTTTATAGCTGAATTCATAGTGCAAGGCGGTTAGAATCTGTGAAGAGTCGTGCAGCCATATGATCCATTTGGGTTGTTTCTTTGACCTGTTCTTCTTTCATGCCTCCATTTGTTCTTTTTAGTGCGTGGCACATCTGTCTTCTTGGTAAAGTTTTGTGATTGTCCCTCTTCATATCTCTACTAAGGTTTTAGTCAAAATGCAAGACACAGAGTCAGAGACCTTGCCTAAACATTGTTAAAGACGTAGAAGAAGAATTGCCCTGTGAAGAAGTGTGTTCATGATGGCTGTGCAGGTGAAAAACAATGTGCATGGGTGCAGGCCACAGAAAGTCAGACTGAGCAGAAGGACCAAAAGCATGCAAATGCCAACCTTTCATCACTGTGCTGCACTCAGCATCCCCAGCTGAGGTTAGATTTTTGAAATAGTGAGAGCCCCCTGGTCTGGCTCCCACATTATTAGCATTTACACAGCAAAAAGAGCTGTCTTGTTTCAGAGAGTACCAAACAGAATCCTTGACATTCAGACGGTTGTAAAGCCAAATGACAAGTGAAGTGGGAAGGCCTTTCATAATGCAGTACAGGGAGTTACTGTCTTTGTTTTGGATCAGCAACTCAGGGGGGAGTTTGATCAGAAACTCTGGGCTGTTGGAGAGGCGTCGACTCCGCTCATCTTGAGGCATGACATCTGGGAAATACAACTGGCTGATGAGGTGGTACGGTCTCTGGGAGGATTTAGGCAAAGACTGGAGCTTCGTCTTGGACTCCTGCTTCTCTTGCTCAGAAAGATCTCTAGAGCTTTCCCTTTCTGGTTGAGACACTTTACGAACAGAATCGGTGGGGATGGGGGTGTCTGCTTTGAGGTTTGCTTCTTTAGCTGAGTGAGAATAAAGTTAGGGAGAGTAATTAGGGGTCAGAGAGTAAACGGCTATGGCTATAATCAATAAAAGGTTAGTAGGATGGAGAATGAGATTAGTGAGGTGAAGGCGATATGGTGGGAGGGAGCAAAACTACACTACGGAGGTTGTTATTACATTATTCTAACAGATTATAAACTAGGAGGCAATATTACGTTATGAAAAGGGGGTCCAAAGCAGGGAGAGCAGATGGAGAAGTGAAATGGACCAGTTGGAAATCACAATAAAGAAAGATTAACCACCTTCAACTGTGAGTCTGGCAGAAGAACTGTTTTGACCATGTTGGTTGGTAGCTGTGCAGCAGTATATTCCCTGATCGGCCATGTCGACACTGTGGATGACCAGAGACAACAGGCCCCCACTCTGAGAGCTCCTTACCCGGTCCGTGTCCACCAAGTTCTGACCGTTATGATCCCATACCACTCCAGTGAAGGGCTGCCCATCGAACGAGCAGCTGAACTCAGCCATCTCACCACTTTTCACTCTGATGTCGCTCATTTCCATCAGCAGCTGGGGGCTGGCTGAGAGTTTCAAATCAAAGAGGCTTCGAGAGCTCATCTCCACTGAGGTTACACTCTCCATCTGAATCTCAAACGTCCTCAAAGACATGGAGGAAGCTTCAGAGACAACCTCGGAAAACTCAAAACTGTGGGTTGTTTGACCCATCGACAGAGAGCTGAAACCCTCTGTCTGAGCCTCCAGTGTCTGAGTTATTTTAGTCTCAGAACTCGACACGCTATCTAAGGCTTTTTCATCTGGGCAGTAAGAAAGAATAGAAGAATTAAGTCAACACAGCACAATTCCGGTGATTTTTCCTGGTTATTTGTTTTCCAAAGTGCAGTTGGGTTGGAGTGTTGAGGATCAGTCAGGCTCAGTGAAGACTGGACAGTGGCTGTTTTCCACAGTCAATCATGCAAACTTGACAGGAGCCAAAATGTATGAAACAGATGTGGATTATGTCCGTGAGTGTAAGGAATCCGAAAAGCTGAACTTCCACAGTCCAGCTGTTTCAACCATGCTGATTTACTCTGAAACAAAGATTTGTGTCTCAAAAAACACTGTTAGGAGCTGCAAAAGTAGGAAGAGATGATATCATGCAGCACAGCAGAAACTCCTGTAGGATAAGGCTTATAGCAAGAAATAGGTCAAACTAAAGCTACTAAGTTCTCTACATGCACAAAGAATAAGGCACTTCCTCCCTAATGTCATCAAGATACCACTACAATTATGTCTAAATACAGGTTCTGGTAGCACAAATATCCAAGAAGATGATTATTTTATTTGCTATTGAAGCTAAAAATCAGAGCAGCTCTGTGAGGACATGGCAGGTAGATATCATGCTTTCTGAGATTAGCGTCTGAAGGCCATGCAGTAAGTGGTGGCCTCACTCACGCCGTTTTATTTTAAAAACACTGCATGCCAGTTGGTATTATTTCAAACTCACCATCAAGGTTCAAAGTGGCAGAACATGTGACCATTCCTGCTATGTTTGTGGCAATGCACGAATACTCTCCCTCATGTGAAGGGAGGACTTTGGAAATCTCCAGCAGGCAGGTTTCATCCAAATGAGACATCCTGAAGATGTCAGACTGCCGGATCTCTTTGTCATTACAGAACCAAGAAATCTGCAGATCTGGGGACACAGCGTTCACGAAAGTCAGCATCACATGACGTGTTTAGAAACAGCCCTGATAATCACAGAGGTTAGCAGATCCAAAACTCATTTGATTTATCAACCAGGGGGAATTGATGAGAGGTGAATACCTTCCCCAGAGACAAGGCACTTCAGCTGGGCAGGATGTCCTTCTGAGACCAGAATGTCCCTCATAGGAGTGATCAGAACCGGAGGAGAAATCCGAACGGTTTCAATCACCTCAGGAACTGAAAGATAACGTGTTCAGTTTACTGACATGGTAATGATTACTTCTTTCTGCTCATTCACAGTGATTATATAAATTTTTTCTATGAACTTAATAATTCTATTTTTTTTCCCTTAACATGACTTGGGAGAAAAAAATCTCTCAAGACAACATTGGATGGTGTAATATCCTAGCAAATAAACTTAATTGTACTAATTATAAAACATTTAAAACAAAGTCATAAAATGAACCTAACTTTATTTAACCTGATGCTTTCTTCTACTTAAAAATTTAATGCTGATATTTTATTTAGTTACATAAATGTTCAGTTATTAAATCCCTCAATTAATTAAAATAATTGCTTCAAATAATAAGAGAATTATTCTAAGCACTTATTTTGCCCAGAATATTTTTCTTCTTCTTTTTGAATTAGAAAAATATAAAACTAAAAGCTTTGATGCTTCAAAAATAAACTATGTCTGACCTTCCACAGTGAGAGGGGCGGAGCTTGTTGCCTCTCCGTAGTCGTTCTTGGCCTCACAGCTGTAGACGGCGGCGTCCTCGGGGAAGACCTCCAGCAGAAGTAGTGTGTGCTCATCTCCGTCGTGGAGGAACTTGCATTTGTAGCTTGTGGACAGAAGCTGGGAGTCTTTGTACCAGGTCACCTGAGGCTGAGGAAGGCCGCTCACCTGCGCCGAGAAGCGCACAGACCGACCAGACACCACCGTCTGGGCCTGCATGTGGCGTACGATCTGAGGCGGCTCTGGCACTGAACATAGAAAACCAAACATTCAGGTAAAAAGCAGAGCAGAATTTGTGAAAATACCTTTTACATTCAACAAAATAACATTTTTCCTTTGAACATCACTCAGCAAAAAACTACTGATGAGGAACATTCTCTCTAGCACAGATGTGAAATACTTCTTAAATGTTTTTGCAGTAAATAAGGAATATATTTGTTCCGGAAAAATGTGTCAACTGCTGACTGAAGGACCTCTTACATCTCACGTGAAGGTTCATGGTGCTGCGGTTTTTGCCAGCGATGAAGGTGTACTCTCCAGCATCACTCCTGAATGTCTCAGAGATAGTGAGGCGATGCAGTTTCCTGATGATGGCGTAGTTGAACCTCTCTTCCTCTGCAAAGTGAATCTCTGCTCCATTCCTCAGCCAGTGACCCTCCACTTCATCCTCATTTACCTCAAACTCAAAGGTTGCTCTTTGTTTCTCCACCACCTGGACAAAAAGATGATCATCTCAGCTTCATACATGAAATTAAGAAACTATTCAAGGAGCAGAATCAAAACTCAGATTGGGTTGAAGCTCCACATAACAGGTAAACTCACTGTAATGTCTCTGCTTTCAGGTTCAGAGATTTTAACATCTCGTCCCTCGACTCCCAGGTGTCCAACCGACATGCTCGCCCCGGCTACGGCTGTGTACTCGCCGGCATCAGACATACGGACAGACGGCAGAACCAGACGATGCGCAAACTTGTCTGAGGTCATTTTGTACCTGCAGGAAAATAAATTTTAAAAAGCCAGAAGTTGTTGATAATGTTGGAAAAATGTCTAAAAAGTTCCTTCACTTGAATGAGAACTTCTTTTTACCTGTCAGACATCTCCAGCTCCTGGCCGTCCTTCATCCACATCACCTGGACATTCGGCTCAGAAACTTCACACTCAAAGGTTGCCCTTTTCTTCTCTGTGATCTTCAGGTCCTTCAGGTGTTTAGTGAATTCAATCACACGAGCTGCAGGATATAAATATTACACTTTAAGCAAAAGTAACAATTGTTACCAAGTTATTAGGGTCTTTATGTTATTTTTTGGTATTTCTGAGAGTTGGACAGTTAAAAAGTATTTAATAACCACAATTGTAGACATTTCCACATCTTACCCTCCACATAGAGTTTAGCTTTAGTAGCTGCGGACCCGGCTGTGAAGGTGTACTCAGCGCTGTCTCCAAAGTGGACGTTCCTGAGGCTCAGAGTGTGATTGAATTGTTTGCAGCGAGCCTGGCATCTGTCTGTGGATTTGATCTCCACACCGTTCTTGAGCCATTTGTAAGTGATTCCCTCGTAGTTGACGTTCACCTCAAACGTGACGGTGTCTTTCTCCTGAGCATTCAGGTCCTCCAGCATTGTTGTGATCAGAATAGCTGAAAAGAAAGAGTCCTGAGGTTAAGTTCATGAAATCCTTCACCCTTAGAGAAAAAACTGAAGAAAAGATTTTACACTCCAATCACTTAGATGAGGATTTTTATAGGGAAAGAGGCAGCAGTTTTTAAGAAGAACTCTTTTACAAAATTGTTTCTCTGGATCTTACGGTTGACAGTGAGCGTTGCTGACACTCGGTCATTCCCACAGACGAAGGTGTACTCTGCAGAGTCATCCCTGCTGGTGTTCATGATCTTCAGCTGGTGAAGTTTCCCCTGAACCACAATCCTGAACTTCTCACTCATCTCAATCTCGACACCGTTCTTTAGCCAGGTGGACGGCACGTTGAAGTGAGAAACTTCGCACTCGAAGGTGGCCACATGGGTTTCAGGGACCTCTACGTTCTTAAGGGGTTTGGTTACCCGCAGAGCTGCAGAAACAACACAGGCTCAAATAGTTTGCTTCCTGTAATCCATTAATACTAGAAAATAATATTTTTTTAAGACTTACACTCAACAGTGAGATGAGCACTGCAGTGCAGGTGACCAATCACCGCAGTGTATTCTCCCTCTTTGCTGCTGTCCACATCCTGGATGACTAATTTGTGAGTCCTTTTCTCAGAAAGTATGGTGTAGTGCTCGTTTGGCTTCAGCTCAGTGTTCTTGAACATCCATTTAACTGGGATGTTGTCTTCAGAGATGCCCACTTCAAACATAGCTGTTGCACCCAGCAGTGATGTCACATCCTTTGGCTTCTTCAGGATCTTAAGAGCTGGGAGAGAGTTCACATTCATAAAAACACTTTAAAAAATCTGTTTTGTGAATCCCAGCTTAGTGCTATACTTACTTTCAACATTGAGTCTGGCGTTTGCAGACAGCTTTCCAAGTTTGAAGGAGTAAACTGATTCGTCTTGTGTGGAGCAGTTGTTGATCTTCAGTATGTGAACTGTGCCCTCCATACTGATCTCAAATTTATCACTGGGCCGGATCTCAACACCATTCTTGATCCACTGTGCTCCCCTGACGTTCTCATGGGTCAGTTCAAGACTGAATACACCCTCCTGAGTCTCGACCACATTCAGGTTCTTCAGGGTCTTCTTGATTTTTACAGCTGCAGAGGAAAATGTAATTATCGTTTTAACAGCATTGAATCATGATGTTAATGAGATTCAGAAGTGTCTCATTCTAAAGTTATAGTTCATTATTTTAGAAGATATCCTGCTTGGATCGATCAGCAGTAAGTATATGTTTCTATTAATCAGTTAACCAATATACAGAATTAATTTTATTTTTCAGCTCAGTTTGTAAATGATTTTTGAAATTTTAATTCATATTACAGCTTATTTTCTGAGTACATTTTTAAAAAAACAGTCCTACCTTCAACTTTCAGACTGGCGGTGGTCTTGGAGGTGGCCACTTGATACGTGTACTCTCCGATATCCGTGGCTTTTGTGATAACAATGACAAGTCGTCTCACGGCACCGTCCACCTCACTCAGCACATTCTCACTGAAATCGACGGGCTGTCCATCCTTCAGCCACTTTCCTTCAGCAGATGGGTTTGCGACTTGACACTCCAGCACAGCAGTCTGGGAGTCAGCTACAACCAGATCTCGCAAAGGTTTCTTGATGGCACCACCTGGTGACACAGGATGGTTACATCATCATTAAAGAGACTGTCACAGAGGGCATTCAGCTTGTTAAAGTCATATCCAGCATACCTGTCACAGTAAGTGAAGCTCTGCACGTCTTCTCACCAGCAGCGAACATGTACTCGCCCTCTTCATCCTTCATTGCGTTGATGACTGTCAGGGTGTGGTGCTTATTTTTGGTTTCCATCTTGTGGCTGCCGCTGGCTTTGAGTGGCTGGTTCTTGAAGGTCCAATAGGGGTCGATACCTGGGTGGGAAACCTCAACTTCGAAGGAGACGTTCTCAGATTCAGAGCACTCCATGTCCTTCATTGGCTTCAGGATCTGCACAGCTGTTCAAGTAAAACACAAGTTATGCAATTCTCAAAATATCCTATAGATGGAGCAATGACAGGTATACTACCCTTTATTGAATTCAACTTAGCTTGATGTTCAGATCAAATCAAGTCTGTGGAGACTTATCTTCTGATCCTAACAATTTCTTTAGACTTAATGAAGAATGCTATGCCACATGTATATGCAATAAGATCCTGGGAATATTACACACATTTATTGTAAAGTCTAATGTAAGTTTAACATAAAAAATAAATAAATGCATATATATATATATATATATATATATATATATATATATATATATAACAACAGCATGTTAAACATTTTCAATTAAAATGTTGATCATTTATTTTGATGAAATGATGAAGAGGTCATTGTGCATTGTTTACCACTTAAACAATGCACAATGGTAGCAAGCAAGCAAGTTTTTCTAACCACCATACAAACTATGTTTCTTTTGTTAAAATTATGAAAAAGTAAGGTTTTGAGCAGTATGACATTTTGCCATTTGTTTATTAATAAGCACATGCTAGGAGAGTCACCGTGGGTAACTTACACTCAACAGAGAGTTTGCAGCTGGTGTCCACTCGGCCAACAACTAGTTTGTAGCGACCCTCATCAGAAGCGTAGGTCCTGGTGAAAACCAAACGCTGCTTGGTTCCCTTTGCCACCATACAGACCCGGTCACTGGGCACCAACAAATTGTCATTGTGGTACCACTTGACAGAGCTAACATCCTGAGCAGAGATCTTGGCCTCCAGGACAGCTTTGGTGCCTTCAATGGTAGATGCATCCTTTAATGACACAAGGATGCCAATACCTGCAACAAAGAGGCATTCCATTTCAAAAATGTTTATTTGGAGGTAAATGTTTATTTACTTGTTTTATTTAAGTATATGAGTTTGAGAGACCTACTCTGAATCAACAGCTTTGCAGTGGTTGTGATATCATGATCAGGAGCTACAAATGAATATGATCCAAAGTCATCCTTGATAGCATCTTCAATCAGGAGTTTGTGGACTTGTTTATCAATAACGATGTGCACACGGTCAGAAGATGTAATTGGTTGTCCATTCTTCTTCCAGCTGCCTTCAACATTTTCTTGTGAGAACTTGACCTCAAGCTGGGCAATATCACCCTCGCAAACAGTTAGGTCCGTCAAAGGCTGAACCAGGGTGACGGGACGCACTAAGACATGAAGACAAAAGTATTCAGAAAGGGAAGCCAAAAAAAACTCAAAAAGTTAAAAGTTACCTCCTAAAGTTAAAGACCAACTAAGTAGAAAAAAGTGATCAAAATATATGTCTCTAATTTGCAATACGAATAATGACTTACATTTCATCTTTAGTGAGGCAGTTGTTGTGAATTCACCCACTTTGAAAGTATATTTGCCCTGATCTTCCTTCCTGACATCTTTCACAGACAGACTGTGTCTTCCACGGCGGGAGATCATGACGTATTTACCACTGGGAGAGAGCAGCTTGTCCTCAAAGTACCAGGTGCCTTCAGCATCTTCACGAGTTACAACACATTCAAATTCTCCAGAGTATGTCTCAGGCACCTCGGTGTTCTCCAGCTGCTTCACCATCTCCAGAGGAGCTCCTGTTGATAGTATGATCAAATAAAGCTCTTAAGAAACTAATGTTTTGTTGAATATTCACCAAGTGCTATTTATTGTCAAATAGAAGCTAGTATATACAACAAGTCTTCAAATGAAATCTTTATTTCAATGAAATCATTAAAGTTTTTTAAGCTTTGACCATGATTTCATCATTATCAACAAACCTTCAACATTGAGCTTGGCGCTGGTTCTGATGTTCTCATCATCTACAACCACGCATGAATATTCTGCGTTATCCCTCATTTCAAGAATCAGCACAGACAGGAAGTGGACCTTTCTGTCAGAGTGCATCCTGTATTTATCTCCTGAGAAGATCTGCATGTTATTCTTGAGCCATTTAACCTTAACAAAAGGCTCATTAGTTTCACACTCAAATGTAGCCATGGTATCCTTCTCTTTGGCATTGAGCTCCTCAAGCTTCTGTGTAAAAGTGATGACTTGTTTTGCTGCAAAAACATCACATCATGTTTGATTAGAAAACATGTTATTCAAGAGAAAACAAGTTATAGTTTGAAGTATTCACTGTTGTGGTACCTTGCACCAGCAGGAAAGCGTGGCTGGATGTCTCTCCAGCCTTGTTGGTTGCCTTAACCATGATGCTAGCTGAATCCTCGACTGACACGTTTCTGATCACAAGTTCACACACATGGTCTTCAGGCCAGAACCAGTTAATGCGGTCTGATTTTTCCAACTGAACACCATTCTTGAACCACTGGCACTCAGGATCTGGTCTACCAACAACTCTGACTCTGAATTTGACTTCATCTCCCAGTGCAACTGTCTGGCTGGTGATGCGCTCCAGGATCTTAGGAGCTTCCATGCTGGGTGAAAGCTTGATCCTTTCTGGTTGCAGAGGTTTTGCAGTGAGTTTGAGGCGCTCTTCCTCCTTCTTCTTCTCAGCCTCCTCCTTTTCCTTTGCATGGTGAAGAAGCTCCTCCTTTGTCTTTCGTAGCAGATCTTCATAAGAATCATCTCTCCTACGTGACTTGAGCTCAACAGCAGTGATGGACTCATAATAGCCTTCCTCTGTCCTGCGCTTAAATTTGCTCCTCAGTTCCTCAGACTCTTCAACGGCTTTTTCATGGACAATTCTCTGGGCTTTCTTAAGCTTGACCACCTCCTTCAGCTGAGTGTCCTCAGTGGGTTGCTCAGCCTTCACCACCTCAAATGGTACTCTTCCTGACTCAGCAGGAGCTTCACTTGCTTTACCCTCAGCAGCACGGCGCAGATGAGTTCTGAAGTCTTCCTTCTGTTGAATTTCCAACTTCACAACATATTCAGCTGAACCCAGGTTGTTATCTGCTATAACTTTTACCTCTCCTGAGTCATAGGATTTGATATCTGTAATCTCCAGGTAGTAAATGCCATCGTAGCGAAGTCTGTATCTCTTGCTTTTGCGGATGAGTTGTCCGTTAAGGTACCAGTTAACCTTGGGAGCCGGGTAGCCGGTCACTCTGCAGCGGAATCTGGCTGTGTCACCTTCCATAACCCTGACAGGCTCAGGGAGAAGGACAATCTCAGGTTTCATTTTCTCTGTTTCTTCTTCAGCAGTTACTCCATAAGGTCCACCTTCATGAGCCTGTCGTTCCATTTCATCAATTCGTTGAACTCCCTTCCTGCCTTCAGGAAGCTGAGATTCCTCAACAAGGCCCTTCTCATCCTTGACAATCAGGGTAGCTGAGGTCTGGTCGACTCCAAACTTGTTGGTTGCTCTGCAGGTGATCACACCACTGTCTCTTGCATAAGCAACCTCATAGTCCAGGCTGCAGTAGCCAAACTCATTGACCATACGCAGCCTGTTGGCAGCAGCCAGAGGCTTGCCATCATGCAGCCACTCCACCACCATGGTGGGGTCTCCAATCGGAGTCAGCCTGCACTCAAAGTGGGCTGGACCAAAACGCTTCATTCGGACAGATGTGAGCTTCTTCTTAAACAATGGTTTCTGTTGCTTCTCATTGTCATAAAGGTCGCCTTCCTCCCACTGCTCTTGACCATAACGCATGTGGAGAGGCTCCAGCTCTGGGGGGGTGATCTCTTTGGCTTTGTAGGTTCCTTTGGGAATAATGAGCTTCCTCTCTGGTTCAGGCTCAACATATTCAACCTCAACATTGACTCTGCAGCGGGTGGTGTCTCTGCCAGCCTTGTTGATGGCTGTGGCAGTGTACCATGCACTGTCTGGTCCGCCTGCTGAGGGGATTTGGAATTTGGCCTCTCCTTTGGTTCCTTCAATCCTAAAACAGCAAAGTTTCATATTAACAACTTCAGACACTTTGGATATTAACTACTAGACTTAGTCTCTTAAAGAGGAGAAATCCTGCATTACAAGCAGATTAAACAGCTCTCTTAAATAGGATTAGCTTATTTTGATACAATGCTCTAAATACAAGAACATTCTAATACTACTGTGGATTTCCTGGAAACTCAGAGGAGATATTAGAGTTTATTTTAATATGAGACATACTTAATGTGTGGGTGCTTGTGTGGGGTGATGATGTCGCTGTTTTTCAGCCAGACGATGTCAGGCAGTGGGTTTCCAATGGCTTTAACAGCCAGTTCAACCAGAGTGCCCTCTTTCACACTGATGTTCCTCAGTTTCTCAGTAAACTGGGGACGGACCAAGGTTTCCTTAGCTAAAAAAGATAGAAACATTATGTCAACATATGTCCCAAAGGATTGTCTTGCAGTAAACCTTAAGCAGCAGTCATGGAAACTGTACAGTGAAGTCTTACCATCAACTGTGAGAGTGACAGAGATGGATGAGCGCCCGGCTCTGTTCTGAGCCACCACTGTCCATTCTCCAGAGTCATGGGGCATGGCTGGAACAATGATCAGGGACTGAGTCCCATCCTCTTTAACCACAATCTTATGGGTGTGGTCACTAACAATTTGTTGTCCTGAAAAGGCCACATAATTGAAGCTGGATTGAGTAATTCTACATTTATCAACACCTTCAATGAAGATTCCTTTTATGTGTGTCTCACCATTGTGGAACCAATAGGTGTCAGGCATTGGTCGGCCAACAACCTTCAGGTCAAATCTGGCAGTTTGTCCCTCAGAGCATTTACATGCAGTAGGTTTCATGACAAATACGGGTTTGTAAAGTCTTTCCAGCTGTTGTTCGTCAGTCTCATCAAGCCGACGAGCGGGAGATCGTCCGGGTGAACGGCTAGGTGAGCGGCCAGGAGAGCGGCTCAGAGAACGAGGTGATGTGGATCTGAGGAACATTCAAAATGTAATGAGCATTTAAATCATACACTTTGAAGAATTTGCTTTGACTCATATTTTACCTGATCCTCTGCACTGCAGGTTGTGGTGTGTATCTCTGAGGAGCGGCTGCAGATGACTCCACATATAGCTTCCCTGAGCAGACAGCATTTCCTTTCATGTTGGTGGCGAAGGCAGTGTACACGCCTTCATCTTCTGGTCGCACCATAGATAGGCGGAGGCTGGCTCGTCCATCCTGGAGAACCTCCATCTGGTAGTGGTCACCGGGCCTGATGCGCTGGCCGTTTTTGAACCAAGCAATCTGCCACAAAGTCAAGGCGTCAGTGAATCCTGTTTGACTGTCTCCGTCATGTCTGTTGCAGGTGATTTGTTTAATAGAAGTAACCAAAGAATAACCTTTTATTTAAAGATTTCTCACCTTGGGGAGCGGCATTCCAGACATCTTGCAGTGGAAGGTGACGCTCATTCCCTCCATGATTCTGTAGTTTTTGACCGGAGTGTCGAAGGCTGGCTGCACCGCCTCAGTGGCAGTGGCGGTCACCATCAACTCTCCGTCCTCAGTTACAATCTCTCTGTAGGTGATCTTCATGATGGTGAGCTCGATCTCCTGAATGATTCTCAGCTCCATGGCAGACAAATGGAATTCCTGCAGGTTTCATGAAAAATATTAGATCTTTATAAGTTAAGTGAAAAAATTATCAGTGGCTTAATTTTTCTGCTTTGATAAATGGATAAAGAGTTACAAAGGTTGCTTAAAAACACAGATTTCTACTGAATTAGAGAAAGAACCTTATAATGTATGTAAAGTTTCTAACAAAGATGAATTGCCAAACTGCCAAAAGCTGCTATGATAAATGTTTCTTGTACCTGTCCGGAGATAACGGTGGTCATTGTATCCACTGTGATAGGGGGAATGTCTCCAGGTTTGGGCTCCTGCACTGGAGCTGTCACTTCCTGTTTCTTCATGTACACTTCATATTCCTCTGTAAACAAAACATTTGTTCTGTCTGTGATATAGTCAGTGTGATCCGCAATTCATATTTAAACCCAGTTTCCTTTTCATTTGTCTCTTGTTCTTACTGTTTAGGTGCTGTTTGTGGACATACCTTCCTCCAGAAGACTGATGGACGCTGAGACTTCGCCAAGTTGATTCTTGGCAAAGACAGAATATTCTCCTGCATCGTCTGCAAAGGTCATCGAGATCTCCAATCTACACTCTCCGGTCTCTTTCTTGTAGGCAACTTTATACCTGATGAACACAGACAGTGAGCTATATAATATTCCTCATACTAAGGCTGATTATTCTAGTATTCGAGTTATTTGAAGACTATTAGAAGACATGGGAATGCAAATATAAAATAAAACTAAATAATAACTGAGTTACTAAAGTAGTGAAAGATTGCCCAGATTGATATGATGATGCCAAAATTAGATAAATGATTCATCAGCTGATGAAAGGACCTTTGATGACTTTTCTTAATCACTAAATTGTTGCATGGCTCCTTCTTAGTGGGGCATGTTATCAGAGAGAGAATGTGTTTAACCGTTTTTATTTTAGATTTGAGGTAACTCATATTTAACTTTATAAATGAGAATAAAATTTCAGTGGCTACAACAGAACATACAAATTTTGTCATTTTATTTTATGTTTTAGTGTATTTTGAAAGTGAGGTATTGCAATAGTTATAAATTAATAATTTTAAAGCTGCAGTTAAAGACTTCAAAACACATTACTGTAATTTGGTGTTTTTTAAGAGTTATTACTGTTTTTCACTATTTGAGAAAGCTGGGCCAGGTCTTTTATTTTTGGTACAGGTTAGATCAATAATTTAAAAGACGTGGCAGTGGTTGAATTACATCTTTAAAAAGTGGAAACAATATCAGTTCGTACCTTTTCCTTTTATATAAACTGAAGCATTAGATTATGACCTTAGTCATTTTTTTCCTGTAAACTAAAAGGATGTTTTCATGTTTTGCTTTGAAACAGAAAAATACAGAAATTTTCAGAAATATGCTGGTGGATCAGTTTGAGCTTGGCATTAAAGAGCTTGGTCGTTAGCCTCATGGTAGTTAGCATGTTAGCAGTTTAGTCAAGTTATGCACAAAGGATTGACAAGTTTTATAGATAAACATTGTTGGCACCTATGAAATTATGTTTGCTTTTAGCCAAACACATTAAGTCTCTTCCTGCATTACAAGAGGATCTGGACATCCTGAGCATTTAGTGTGAACATGACAAAACGAGTGTAGCGAACAGGGTGTTACTGTTTAAATGGGTTTAAGCTTGATGCAGAATAAAAGTAGTAGCAGCAGATATATATGATCATATGACACTGTTAAACAGTATTAGATTGTACAAAGTTATTGTGAATGTATAATTTAATTTTAAAATCCAAAGTATACTTTGGGTGATCAGATGCAGCTTGGTGGTTTTGGGAAATCAACTGGATTTAAGCAGGCCTGACACATAACATTTGCTTAAGAAGAGAAAGGATTTCCTCCCTGAGGTTTCAGTACCTGTATCCGGTGGTGAGCGGCACGCCACTCTTCTTCCAGACAATGTGAGGCTTGGGGTTTCCGCCCACCTGACACTGAAACACAACGCTTCCTCCTTCCACCAGCTTCTGAACAACGGGTGTCTTAATGAAGAAGGGAGCAGCAGCAGGGGAATCCGGCTCAACCGCACTCACTTCGGTCTCGTCTTTAGCTTCTACTGTAACTCTGATTTAAAACAAGGAACAACTTTAATAGAAAAAAAATAAATACTGGTTTATTTTTCAAACTTTATCAAATAGTCTTGACTTACTGAGTAACTTCGGTGGAAACTACCTCCTGCTTGCCCTCGATGTCCTCAGACACTGTGGGAAAAATAAAGTTCTTTCAACCAAGAAATTTGTTTCTGATAGGATATGAGACAAGCGTCTCTCAAACAGCTTATTAATTTAGAAAATAACTTTTTGTTTTAATTTACATTTTTCTTAAGAATTGGTAAGCTTAAACATATTTATAGTGTTTTCAATAACCAATAAACAATATGTCACTACAGCACTCAAACCATTCAGCTTCTTGCAGGTTTCTACTGGTATTCTGACAAGCTTGGAGGGTCTGCTTGAATCACCCCAATCTTTAGCTGCCCACACAAATTCTCAATCAGATTCAAGTTGGGACAGACTGGGCCCAACTTGACTACTCCGAACGTTAGTATTAGTACCAGTAAGACCAGTAGTTTCATAGACTGCACTGACCCTGGACGAGCAGGTAGCAGGAGGTGCTGATGGTTCCGGCCTCGTTGGTGGCGGTGCAAGTGAAGCGACCGCTGTCTTCAGCGAAAGCCTCACGTATCACCAGCCGAGCAAATCCGCTCGCGTAACTGATCTGGAAATCAATGGAGCTCTCGATCTTGTAGTCCTCCCTGAACCACATTATGACGGGGGCCGGCTGACTGCTGATCTGACACTCCAGAGTCACCGACTCACCCTCTGTCACGTTTGTGTTTTTCAAGCCCTGCGTCGACATATTATGTTTAGAAAATAACCATTTTAGTGGAAAGTTGATAATGTGGTCAACAATCTCAACTGGGCCACTTACAGAGACCAAGGTGGGTGGGACAACAGCGCCACCTGCAGACGGTACAGCTGCTGCCTCTGGCACCTGTAACAGAGACAATTCTATTAGACTAATGTGACATTGAAATCCATTTCTAAAACAACAGTGCAACACACAGGACTTTAAATGTGATGTTCACCCCCAAGAGGTGATGAAGAAGAGGCGACAACACAGAAAAATGAAGAAGGTGCTGGATGGGCTCAAGAGGTGAGGATGAGGTTGTCAATAATGCAGAGAAGGAAGCTTGTTAAAGTTTTCATTAGAAGAACATTTATTGTTGGATTTTTCACAGAAATCAAGAAAACCAGACCTCTACCTAACAGGAGGGCAGTCCCTAAACATAAGATGAAAACAAAACCCATAGCTTTGAGGTCTTTGTCTCATGAGAGATGAAAGATTGGATTAAATCAAAGTTTTGTGGGAAATCCTTCCTTTAAAGCTGGTGTGTGGTATCAAACTGCAGGTTTCAGAACCATCTGTTTCTTGCTACACATCAGGTTTTCTTGTTCTGCTCAGATCCATCTCACCAAGCTACAGAACAAACCTTGGTCCTCCAGTCCTCATAAACTCTGTCCATTCCCACCATGTACGCGACCCCCGTCTGAATCTGGGTGCCAGAGCGATATGACTCAATGGATTCTTTGAACGGCGGTGGGATGGACTCCAGCATCTCACTGGTCCTAACAACTTTAAGAGACGGACTGGGAGACTTGACCGGTTTGATGATCTTTCTAGAAGAAGATGAGGATAACTCTTTCTGCAGAGTGGCGATAGCTGAGCCGGCGATGGACACCTGACCAATCCAGAGAGGAGGAAAGGCCACACCGTCATCAGAACAACGAAAGACTGGACTAGACTTTATTGTCATTCACATTTTACACTATAAAGTGCAAAAAGGAGTGAAGTTCCAATGCAATGAATGAATGAAATGTGCTGGATTTATATCTAAGGTGCACACAGCACACAAAGGATCTATGGGCCGTTAGTTTTATTAGAACTATAACAGGGTCAAATGAGAGGAATTTTAGATGAAGCAGGATTAATTATGGGTAGAAAACGAAATTTGTTTTCGGATTAATAAATTAAGTCAGGAGCGTAATAAAAAAGGGGAAGGTTAAAGAGGGCTTCATTTGTTAAAGATGTTCAAACACCTCTAGAATCGCTTTATAAAACAGGTTTGCATCTCAGGCAAGCAGTAATAACCAAACTCCTGTCGACTAACACAATACAAACACTGATAAGAGTTAGAGTGTTTGGTTTATTTTAGATCATTTGAGAAATATTTTACATTTACCATATAGCAATGGTGTCAGGCAAATAAGAGTTAGGATGTCAAAGAGTAAAGCTTAACTAATGGGTCTAACCTGATACAAAGTAGTCAAATATATATATATTTAACTCAGTTAGACACCAGGAAAATCAGAGGTAGAAATTTCTTATCATCTTATCAGTGTGGAACTCTAAACATGAGACACTAAGTGGCATCTGCAGCCATCTATGATCACACCTGTTCATGAAGCATGTGTGATTGTAGATATTGTTTTTGAAAGAATCAAACCTTTAGAGGCTGGCAGATGCTGCAAAGCTTGCAGCAAACATTTTGCCATAAAGCCAGAGAACAACTGAAACCTGAAGTTAGAGAGTCAACTACCTATCAGTTGTAACTCACACCAAAGCATTGGTCATTATTTCACTTTTTTAAGTTTCTCATTTTTACTCTGGCTATGTCCTACTGCTTGCCTGATTCTGCCTCTCTTACCTCCCCAACAGACTCTGGTTTGGGGACAGAAACTTTAGAAACCATGAATTGTGGAACTGGAGATGGAGTGAGACCAGTTTCCACTCTGGAGGAGATTTCTGTTCCTCTCTGAATCTGTGGTGATCAACACAGAAGCGTTAGCATGTCAAGTAGACGCTCAGAGCTGCTCAGTAAGATAGTAGGTGATAAATAGCAAATTCAAAGTAATTTAATAATAATCATTCTTCAGAACATTGTTTAAAATGAAAACTTAAACTATATTCAGTTTTAAGCACAAAAATTAATATAACTGTTCGGACTAAAAAAGTTTTGCTAGTGGAAATTTAACCTCGCTGACAAAGTAAAATGATTTATTTTTGTCAAATTAGGGTCTTGCTCTTTTCTTTACATGTAGTGCTTCTAACCTGAGACTGCAGGTCAGATGTGAACTCCTGAGCAGCAGTGAGCATTTGACCAGCCTGCATTCTCGTTGACATCCAGCCAATTTGATACTGTTGATCGGCAGACATAGCAACTGTCTGCTGCCTCATTTCTGCCTCTACAGTCTCCACCTCTTCAGCTCGACCGCCTTCGACATGCACGGGTTGGCGAATACGAGCCAGGTCAACGGCGGCCACTACTTTGGCCACCGCCCCAGCTTTTGTCCCTCCCTCAGCCTGGAGATAAAACCAGCAGCACAAAGAACTCAGAACAAGACAACACACAGAAAGTAGGTCTGATGAAAAAGACAAAAAAATATAAGTCTGAAATTTATTCAGACTTGCTGAGTAGCATCAAGTAAAACAAGATGTTATTGCATCTTAGTGTTAGTCAAGTGAACCAGCTGACATAGAATAAAGCTAGTAATTTTACTAACCACATTATTCCAATTATTACACATTATTGTATGATGCATTTCATACAATTTTGTTAAAAACATGGAGGAACATAAACGTTTACTTCTTAAAAGGGATAATATTGTCATGCCAGCTTCTTCACCTTAAAAATATTGGTAAAATGACCAGAAATGACCCGCAGTTGGTACATGATGGAAAATAATGTACAGATTGCAGGAATAATCCATCTTTCACATGTATCATATTAAGCCACAGATTAAGCTTCTTCTGTTTGAAAATGCAGCCGCAAGCAACACAACTACTGGGAACATGTGAATATGTTAGAGTTTTGGAAGGACCAGAGGTGTCTGACTAAAGTAACACACCAAAAAAAACTCATTTAGCTAAATTCCTCACCAAATACTCAAAAACCTTACTACATACCAAAACAAACTGCTTTGTTTCAATTGCTGTTATCAGTTAAATTTGCTAGCATAGTCAAACATCCAGCAGCACAGCCATGAATGCGGTGGATAGCTTAGTACTGAGCCATGTTTTCTTAGAGAGACTAGTGTTAAAGGGATGTAGACAATAAAAATTAAAAACATAAAAACTGAGTTTCAGACTATTTTTGACTCCAAAATTTGGTTCTCAAATGCCAGCCCTAAGAGGATGATTCTAGTAACTCTGATGATCTCCAGTGATGGGATAGTTGTCCACATGAAAAGGTTGAAGAAAATGTGGCACAATTCAGCACAATCCAAGTTTTACAAATCAAAATGACCCAGAGGACACAAAAAAAAATGACAGGGACAAAATATGTGAAAAACATTGGTGAATGTTGGTTCTTCTGCAGGAATTGTCTTTTTGTCAGAATCCTACAAATATTTATCCATTGGATTTAAAAATAAGAAAGGAGAATCCAGTTGGAAGAACAGGAAAATGCCCTAGTCTTTGATAAGTTTGATTCAAAAAAACAAAAGGTACAGAGTTTTTCTGTAAATGTAAGCGTAAACTTCAAACTGAGATCAGGAACATCTGTAAAGAAGAGATTCTTGGGTTAGGATATCATCTGGATTGAAACCACAGCTTTGACCATGATCCAAGTCTAAGAAAGTTTCCAGGGGAATGAAATGTTGTTAGCAGACACACAGAAAGACAAATATACCAACCAAACAACCTCCATTGTGGAGATACAAACAGAACTGGACAGTGCATGCTCCATGACTATGCTCGGACATGACCAACTCCAAACAGCAAGAGAGGAATTCTGGTAAAAAAAAGATTTCAGATTCTTAGCATCTGGTGTTAGCATGAGCTAGTATTATCCTTCTTTCTTAAGTCTCTAAAGCAGCTAAGCCAAAGGGTAGAAACAACCCTCCTCCAAACACACAATCCTCACCTCTTTGGAGTCTGTGACTGGTTTCATGCCATCATCTCCCCTCTTCCATGGCGGGGGGACTTCAGCAGCGGGGGCAGGTTGCTTCCTCGTGGTGACGGGAGACTTTACCGGCCTGGTGGGGAACAGTGACGAGGTTCACTCATTCAGCTTGTAGGTAATGTAGCTACTTCAAGTCAGCATAAATAATGTGATGCTCCTACCTGACAGTTGTGGGCGTGGGTGCCTTCACGTGTCTGACAGGTGACGGTGACTGTTGGCGCCCCCCGGTCACCTTGGGGACCAGCGAGGGCTGGGTGGGAGACTTTGACGAAGGTTTGGGTGGAACTCTGGGTGGAGTCTTGTGACCAAGTGTCTGAGTCAGTTCAAACTCCATCTTCTGAGGAAACATGCAATAAAATCAAATTAACACACAATAAGCGACAATCTAATATGACTAAGATCAAAATGGTTTTGCAATGAGTAGAAAAAGTGAGGTAAAGCCAGAACCCTAACGGGAGTTCTGATCAGATCAGACATGATGTGTCATACCTTTTCCACTCTTGTGATTCTGGTCTGTGAAATCTGAGCGGTTGAAATCACTGTCTTGGTTTTCTTTGCTGGAACTGGTTCTTCTCCTGAACACAAACGTTCTGTTCAGTTTCTGATAATGTCAACTCAGCAGGTAGAAACTACAGAAGCTGACAGAGCTCACCTTGAACCAGCAGCTCGCAGGTGGACGTGGCCCGTCCACTGCTGTTGGTGGCTGTTGCAGAATACGTCCCAGAGTCCTCTGGGAAGGCCTCTGCAATCAGCAGACTGTACAGGTCTCCGTCCTGCAGGATCCGAAAGTCGGCAGAGCTCTGGATCTCGGCTCCCTCCCTGTAGAACTTGACTACAGGCGTGGGGATGCCAGTGACTCTGACGTTCAGCCTCACCTGGCTGCCCTGCCTCACTGTGGAGGTCTGCAGCCTCTGAAGGAAGGTGGGAGGCGCTGTCTCCGCTGCAGCGGGAAAAACATGGAGGAACATAAACCAATAAACTCCAACACCTCAGTGTGGCTTTAAGATTTAATCTTCAAGATTTAACTGGCATCATCAGTCAAAGTTATTTTAGCTTGCCCACACCGAGATATCACTCAATTATTTTTACTAAATGTAACAAAATTTACGGTAACACTTTATTTGACGGGTTGTGAATAAGACTGTCATGACACCGTCATGAACATGAGTAAGTCTTCATGAATATTTATGACTGTTGTCATAAAGAGTCATTCCATAAATCATGACACTTTTAATACAAAGTTGACATTATTCAAAATGTCTTTGTTATGACAACTTGACGTTAACCAAGAAATCATGATCTGACATAGATTTGTTATAAAAGTATTACTGATTAAACTTTAGCTTTAATAACATAAAGCTACATCATTTTTAAAGTCCAAACTCCAAAGAATGTAACAGTGAGCTCATATTTTTAAGGCTAAAACTAACTAGCAAAATGCAAAAACATATAGCAAAGTAGAAACATATGATTACCACTAACGTGTAATGAATTAATCAGAAAACAGTTTCAGAGCCTTTAGCAGCAGAAGGCACACAACACCATTCCAACATCAAACTGACTGACTTTCTAAACAACACAGCCAGAGAGATTTAAAGAAGAGCACCAAAACCAAATCAGGTGGATCAGCAGGGCTTTCCACCCACTGATGGTGTCTCACCTGTAACCAGGAGCTCGGCGGTGCTCGTGGCTTGTCCAGCGCCGTTGGTGGCTCTGACAGAAAAGCGTCCGCTGTGTGCGGCGGTCACAGCGGAGATCCTCAGAACAGCGCGGCCATCGCTGAACGAGATCTGGACGCCGGGCAGAGCTGCGGCGGAAAGAACCTGGCCATCACGGAACCAGCTCACCTCAGGAACTGGAAAACCTGCAGAAGAAAAAGGTCAGGGGTCAGAGGAGCAGGAACTACATGCTGCAGAAACTCAGCTGCAAAACACACAAGAACTTCACTGTACGAATGTCAATCTATGTTGTTTATGAATAACAATAAAGCTTTTATAATTTAACACTAATATGGTTTCATTGATACAAAAACATGGAACTTATTTAATATTTTGTACAAATAAAACAGTATTCAAAATGAAAGACGAGTATAGTCTTTTATTTCTCTGAAATTTCAAGTTTCAAAAGTGAAAAGTCTACAATTCTCAAAAAATTTTTAACTGAGTCATATTTTGGTATGACTGTAAACTTTTATTATCCTGCAAACTTTGCTTGATTAGCTTGATCAGCTACATGCTGCAGTGTTTGTGTAGCAAAAATAAGCACAAAGTTTCACATTTTCATTTTCATTTTCTGAGTTTATCACTCTGTGAACTTTTACTATCCTGCAAACTTTGCTTGTGACTCTCGGATTTTGCAGAATTGTGCCCACCATGATGCTGCCATCGGATGTTTTCTTACCACTAACTTGAGCCTCGAACGAAGCGGCACTACCCTCCAGTGCCACGACGTTCTGCAGCGGCTGTGTAAACGTTGGCGCTTGTGTTGACATGGTGGTCGGCACCCTGAAACAGAGACGAAGTGATTGAACCTTAGATTTTCTGCAGCAGACAGAACACATCCCGCCACCGAAGTATCTGCATGAGCAGGGCTTCATTTGGTGCAAACCATCCACGAGAAAACAGGAAATGCTGCCACTTTAGACACATCAAGTTATCTCTCCACCAGCAGGTGGCGCCAGTTCCCCATTAAACCTTTGAAAAAGAAAATTCTACTAAGAACCTTATTTTCTATTAAAATCTACAAAATGCAAAAGAAAGTCAAATGTTTGTGATTAATTTTTAAAACTAGAAGGTTCACAAAGAGCTGGTTGATGCAGACACTTCAAACTGCTTTAAACTGTCTTCTGCACAATATATATCTTTTTTCATGCAGTTTGGTTTTTGTTTCATTTTCTTTCATTGGAATACTGCAGAGCATGTCTCCTCACCTCCATCTCTTTCTAAACATTTCTTTTGTCATTTACTCTTACTTACTATTTAGCTGCATGCTGCAGTGTTTATGCAGCAAAAATAAGCACAAAGTTTCACATTTTTACTCACTGCTTTTTTCACAAATACACTTGATGATTAACTTTACAAACATTTTCCAAATCCACGAAATATCCACCATATAAAACAGCAGATCTAATTACAGATCTTCACAGTAAAACCGAACATCAGTTCAGTTCTGTTTGCACCATTTCTGTTTTCTCACTGTTGTTTTAAAGAGCTTCCACAAGACCTAGACCTTATTAGCTGATACTCAACATTTTTTTTTATCTCTATAATTTTTATGATTTTTATTCTTTGAAATTCAACATTATTTTTTTGTTTTTGTTATTTTTGACATCTGTTAAGATTTAATACAATCTTCAAAAGCTGTAAATGTATTTCTCAGGCAGATTTAAATAAATCACAACAAAAGATTTTTTTTTTCATTAGAAATGAGAGAAGCAACTCTCAAAAATAATAATAAATTTTATTTAGAAAGGAAAAATGTCCTGCCCAAACATAAATGTAACCATTTGATGCTCTCTGCCAGATTATAGCATTAACTAACACACATCTGCAGTACCACAATCAGAAATGTAAAACTTTTTATCCTTTTTGGAGAAAAAATGTGTTTTCATCTGCATTTTGATAATAATTGACATGTAAGAAATTAGTTGTACTGTTGTCAGTAATCAATGGAAACATATTATAACAACAACCCTTGTTATAACTGCTGACCAGGTTTTTCCATGTTTCCACTTGATTTCTGAGTAGAATCTTTTGCATTAGAGATCCGATTCTTTGAGGTTGGAAGGTCTACTTGCCATCACCCTAATCTTTAACTCCCTACACAGATTCTGAATCAGATTCTTGTTGGGACTGTTCCTGGACCAATCCAAAACATCAGTATTATTTCCAGTCAAAAGAAACATGTTGGTCAAATTAAAAGATTACTTGAAACCTAAATTTGTTAGAGGTGTGAATAACTTTCTGAAATACTTTTATTTTACAGAAACTGTGATGAGAACTGCAGGAGAGTCAATGGATAGAGATTTCTTTCTAATTATGTAAAGTCTGTTTATCCATTTCATCTTCAACAGTTAAATCTGATTCAATTTAAATTATTTATATGCTACTAAATCACAAAATGTTGCAACAAGATATTTCAAAACAACATGCCTCATTCAAATCCAGTGTTATTCAGATTCAGGATCAATAAGGAGTCAATTTTTATTCAATTTATAATCTATTATTACATGTTGACATGATTAGTACTTAAACATATTGATGTTAGACAACCAGACAATAAAACTCCAATGGTGTTATTATTTTCCTACCTTTAGGTTATTGTCTATATTTTGTATTTATAAAACCTCAAACAGACTCTGTGAAGTTGCAGCTGCTTCTGATAATCTGACAGCAGCAGGTGCTGCTTCACGTACCACAGTACTACAGTTACTGCCTCAGTACTACAGTTACTGCCTCAGTACTACAGTTACTGCCTCAGTACTACAGTTACTGCCTCCGTACTACAGTTACTGCTTCCAACACATTATAGATCCACTGGTCAGAAGTGTCGCTCGAAGAAAAATGTTTCTGATAATCATTGTTTTTACTGTGGAAAAAACCATCTTGATTAATCTAATAATGTTGAAGAAATGCAGGTAAACGGGAAACAAAATGCAATCTAATTCATAGAGTACAAAACAATCATCAAATCATAGTTTAGCGTAAAGAGAAAACAGAAAGAAAACAGCAATAATTAGCTGCAGTTCTAGAAATATTGTAAATATTACTAAAATAAGAAGTCATGTAAATATTCTTATTATGACTTATTATGACTTTATGTGTTTGTAAATAAAAACCCCTAAAGATCAGTTTTGAGATCGTTCATGTTGTGGAAACAAAACTAAACTGATACTAAACAGTTTCCCCATCACAATTACATGGAACATCAACCAGATAACATGAAATTACATAAAAATGTGTCTATATTAAAGCAATAGGTCTCATCGTTCACATTGTTATTAACACAGCTTTGAATAAAGTTATATTCAGCCAAAAAGCACATCATTTGTTTAAAGTTGGAGCAGCACCAGGATTAAAATCATGTTTACCTAAAATAGCTTCACATGAAAATAGATCTGACTCTTAATCATTTGTCGGAGATGCATCTTTACTTTGAATATGCATGATCCCAATTACACAACATTCTTCTTTAAGTCTCACAAAGAAGTGAGACTTAAAGAAGTCTCACTTCTGAGAATTATACACGGACGTGATTCTGTGTTTAATCACGTCAGAGGCAGAAAACCAAAAGCTCATTAAATATTATATCACTGAAAGTTCTGGAAATACCAAGTTCCAAGTTTGTTGTCAGACTTCCTGCTGGTACCACAAGAACCCTCCAGTGATGAGAGAGGATTTCTGCCTGAGTCATTTTCAAACACGTCCAGATGATTTTAGCATCAGAATCTGGGTTAAATGAGGATTTCCTGCACTTTCAACGAGACACTGAACACCTCACCAGGACACCTGCTGCTTTATTTCACTGCTGTCAGCTGATCTCAGCTCACATTGTTTACATTCTCAGTTCCACTCATTACAACATCATCTCAACATGCTCAATCAATAATCAATACCCAGCTTAACATCAGACCGATCCTCTTGGATCAAACCGGACCAGCCCTGCTGGTATTTACAGATCAACATCCGAGAGACAGATATGGCTGTAACCAAAAATACCTCGGCACCCCCACCCTGACCCTGCACAGTTTGATTGACAGCCACCATGTGGCACATAGCTGGAGGTGCAACTGATAGCTCTGCTGCTGATTCCCTTAAAAAGCCATGGGCCCAGCTGACAGGCCTCTCAGATGCTCTCAGCAGCTATTCTTGGCCTTCCACAGATCATTGCACACTCTGCTGCATGAGGCCTCCTTCTGCAGCCAAAAATACATCAACACATCAAAACCTCAGCAAATGTCTCCAAAACATGGAGTCCTGACCCCAGATCTGATCCCACCTTCACCAAAAGCCAGAGTCCAAGTCCAGGAGAAAAACATATCAGTTAGGGAACAGTGGGACACGAGCTGGAACTACTCACTTGTTTCCACAAGAGTGCCTGGAAGTGATGGGACGGAGCCCGACTGACTAACGGGCAACAGCCCCCTTATCCAGAACGGTTTGTGCAGAAAAATCCAAGGTGAGAACGGTTGAGCCTCGAAATATTCCCTGACAAAAACAAAACTACACAGAGAGAGGCCGTGTAGTTTTGCTTTCCCTCCTCGCAATCCCTCCACCCGAGGCGAGGCTGGGAATGCTCCAACTGCTCAGGAGGGCCCAGACGGTGCTTTAGGGTTTTATACGAAGGGGGCAACCTGCATCACCACCTCATAGAGCCTCCCCATTGGCTGCTGGGACACCCAGGGGGGCATGATGGGAGATGGCAGCCATTTATGAAACCTCCTCTCCTCCAGTTTGCCAGTCATCATGAAGCCGTTGATCGAGCTACGATTCCAATCAATCTGGGGTGGCCTGACTGCAGAATGTTAAGCATTACATGAGACCTGAAATAAAACCCTGAAGAGTCAAATTGTGTAAAAATCTATGCAAACATCAGAGTCATAAAATAAGTGCTGACAAAAAAAAGGTAGCTGAGGGTGAGGCTGTCCCTGTCAGTCAAACTCCCCCCACCTCCATCCAGCAGCACCACCGGCTGGTTGTTACAACACACCAACAAACTTCATTTATCTTCATCCTCAGTCTGACTGATGCAGGTTCAAACCAAGGTTTAAAGGCTCTGCAAATGGAAAGCTCCAGCTCAGGCCTCAGCCAGTAGCTCAGAACTGATCCAGTAGCTGTTCTGTCCCACCATCAGGGTTTGGTAACACCGTTTGGCAACTCATCTATTAATCTTCTATCCATTTGTTGCCCAATCAGAACCTAAGTATCTACAGCAGAAACCTCTGATTTGTTTGTTTTCATTAATGTGAGAAAATTAACCTTTTAAATTCTTCATGGTCTTGTTTACATCCAGTGACTGAATCCAATATTAGCTCATTTAACAAAAATAACAACAACAAAGAAACAAAAAGACAAAAGGGTTTCTTAAAATAAGCACTGAGCAGGGTTATTTTTGAAATACCAAACCTGAGGAATATGGAACATGAAGGAAAGCACATACTCTGTTTATGTTTAGGAGTCAAGAGTCAAAGTATCACAGTACTTTCTAGAGAAAAAAAATCTAACTACTCTCATAAAATAGATCAACATTTGTTGCAACAGCCCCTTTGACTTTCAATAACTCATCACCCAATCAGAAACTAAATGCACACTCCTTTTACAGTCTGACAGATTTGTGTTGTTTTTAAGCTACAGCTGAATAAGCTTTCTTCTTCTTGAGTGTCAATGCTCGAAGCTAGCAGGATTTTCAAAATGGGCCAAATTCTCTCGTACTCTGCATTTCTCTCCTGCAGAAGTGCTCAGTGCACAACATGTCTTCTCTTAAAAGACTCTTCCCACAGGAAAAACGTATGTCGTCTAAGCTAAGGAAGGTCTTCAGGAGTTTTCTCAGACTCCTGAAGGTAGCCTTCTCAGCAGGTAGCTTCTGTTTCTGTATGACCATCCGTGTTGTGAGGCCAGCCCAGTTTATTGTTCAGGTGAACACAGAGGTACTTATAAGAGTCCATGATCTCAATGTCCCTTTATGTTCATTGGTGCCAGTTGGGTGGAAATCCACCACCAGTTCCTTGGTTTTATGTAACATGAGATTATAGCCAGGTGGCTAATTTCACTCTGTAGTCCCATTGGCAGGTTGATGCCAAATTCCAATAATAAATGCTGGAATAATAAAAACATAAAATAACCTTAAAATTTCTCTATATTTACATTTACTCAGTGTTGACATTTTTTGCTTTCCAATAGCCAGATTTTAAGATGTTTTTTTTAAAATCAGATGATGAGTGATAGGTCAATTTTTTTTTTATCTTAACTGTTTTCCAAGTGTGAGAAGCACAATGGGAAAAACTATCGTGATTGAACAGTCACTCCTGTTCGCTCAATGGTGTTCTTTGGAATAAACTTTTGCAATAGTGATGGAGCATAACCATGAAATATTTCATAAATCAGATGTGAGGTCAGAGGAAGTCTTGTGGTACCTTCCCGAGCTTCAGGCCCAGGTTGAACATAAACCCCATGATCTGAACAGCACCAGAGGGTGGGGGTGGGATGAACTTCACTGAAGCAGAGAGGGTGGGGGTTGGCTCAGATCTAATAGGTGTGAAGTTTAGGATGGTAGGGGAGGGTGTTGCTGTGGGATGGAGCAGAAGTGGTGGATAACGACTCAGAGCTGAGTGTTATATATTTCTGCTAAGAAAAATAAGCAATCACCAAAGATGAGGGGAATTACAAGAGTGGAGGCCTTTTATTAAGTCTTGCCATGGAGAAATTGCAACTTGCAACACATTTAGCAATTTATCTAGGACCCAAACACAGTAACTACTGGATACATAAACCCCTCTGAACATGAATCGCTGAGTGTGAGCGGGTAGCTACAGTTACTGCTGGGTGATTCAATTTTGTCTCGGTGTTTCGGGGGTTTTGCAACAGTTCCAGCCGGTGGGCTCAGATGTCGACAGTGAACAGCTGCAGTTAACTAAATCTGAACTGAATCCTCCGTCTGCTGGCAGGAGAAAACCTCAGAGCAACAGCGCCCTCTGCAGGTAAGCTTTGAAACAACCTGAAACTCTTAAACTGAACAAAAATGCAACAGGCTGTTAAAATGATTACCTCTTACAGTCAGTTCATGTTTGTTTATAGATAATACATTTATTCACATGGATCCAATGAAGAAATCATCTACTAAAAGTAAAACAGGCAATAATAAATATGTAAATATTTGGTAAATACAATTCTGATCTATACAGTGCATGTTATTAGTCGTCTTTAAAATCTTTGTTTAAATAAAATGTTATATTTCTGACCCACTTTTATTACGAAAACATAAGATCAAGAATAAAAAATGCTACTTCACATTTTTTAAAACCCTAATATACTTTAATCAAGTTGTGAAATGGTATCCTTCTTTGAACCTGGTCCAATTTAGGACATTTTAAATGCATAAAATATTGATATAAATTGAAACATTTTCAAACTTTACCAAAGTTTATAGTAAACTCTGACAGAGATAAAACTAGTGATACTTTATACTGTAACTGTAAATGGCCCTTAATTAACCAAAAAGTAACAATTGACTTCACAGATTACTAACTGAAAGTTTATTTTCTTCATTTCAGTTCCAGAAAGTCAAATTTATGTTTTTTACTGCCTAATTAAATATTTCCCACAAAAAAGAAAAACATGTAAATCTCATACAATTTTAGAGTTCAGTTAAAAAGATTTATACGGTTTATGAGGAAATCCCAAAGATGCTGACAGAACATGATTTTTTTTCTCTCACTTCTTTACAGAAGCAGCTGTAATATTTCGGGGGAGAATGTCCCATTTGTCCATTGACTCAGCGTGATTCTCCCAGTCCGGATTAATGGGAGGATTATTCAGAGCCATCAGACATCCAAGCCAGTAGCATTCAGAGCTCAAATACTCCATCATATCTTTATGGTTTGTGACTTCGTGTGCAGATAAGGGTTTCTATAGAGAAGAAATAATAAAATTAATGGAATCTGAGGGAGTCTGAATAATTTTCTTTCATAAATGTATTTAAAAACCTTCATATTGTGTCTTTATTATTCTTCTAATAGCAAACAAACCTGTGAACCGTTGCCATATTTCTGATTGTAGATCGCCAGCTGCAGATTCTGAATTGCTAACAGCAAGTATTCTTTAACCTGAAACAGAGTTTTATATTCAGATCTGCAGTAAAACAATAAATAATCTGGTTTTAACATTCCGGTGTTGTATGTAATGCATGTACCTCTGGAGATTCTGTTCCATGTTTGGACTTATTCAACTCAAAGAAATTTGATATCATCACATTCTTTTCTTCCATGTCTGTTCTTGACAAGGTGAACTGTTTCTGTTAGCAGGCGATACGAAGAGGAGAAAAATGTAATCATATTAATGGCAGCTGTAGCATGAAATAATAAAGAACAAAGTTGTCTTAGTTCATCAAACCACATTTTACCTGAATCATTTTTTGGACAGAATCTGGTTTTTCCCCAGCTAACTTCAAATCTTCTTTGATTTTTGGCCAGTCACATCTCAGAGTTTCATACATTTCTCTTATTCTGTTTTTACTGACTGGGCTGTTGAGGCTCATAGTGTTTCCTGTTTTTATTGAGGGAGCAACTTCCAATGCCACTCTGTAAGACAGAAACATAATGAAAACTTTCACTTTTATTAGTCAAACCCAGCTTGTCTGAACATTTCTATGAAATAATACCCAAGACCAAAATACCCAATTTGTTTAAGAAATCTTTTTTTTTTTGTAGTTTTGAAATGTATGTACGGTACCTGTCTTTGAAAGATTTCAGTTCTTCCTCTTTTTTATTTAGAACAGACCTAAAAATAAAAAGTACCACTTAAAAACTAAAAACAATTGTTATATGTTTAGTGGTTGAATAAATACATTTATTCTGGAACTACATTTGATTTCTTTGGAATAAGATACATAGGAGTTATGAAGATATGCTTGGAGCTGAGTTATAAATACATTTAATTTCTTGAATTATCTCCTCCTAAAATGAATTATTTTTACCTGGTGGTTTGAAGTTCTTTATCCATCTCACTTTGTCTGATGAAAGGTAAAATAAATCATGTCAAATAACATCAAATCACTGATTAACCATAAAAACAATTTAGGAAAATTTTGAGATGTATTGAAAAACAGCAGCTGTAACCTGTTGCTTTGAAATCTGTGCACTATACCTGTCTTTGAAAAATGTTAGTTCTTCTTCTTTTTCTTTTAGATTAGACCTAAAAATAAAAAAATAACTCTTGAAAAACTAAAACACTTTCTAGTTATCAGACACATATGCTTAATGGTTCAGTAAATACATTTATTCTGGAACAACATTTGATTTTATTTGAAAAAGATACATAGGGCTTGTGAAGATACTGTTGGAGCTTCCTTTTTTTGGTGTCTGATTTTAATTTTTTAGTCATCTCCTCCTAAAATGACTGAATATTTACCTAGTGGCTTGAAGTTCTCCGGCCATCTCTTTCATTCTGTTTGAAAACAAAATAGATCAGGTCAAATTACATCAGGTCACTGATTAGTAATAAAAATGACAATTCAGGAAAACTCAAATTTTCCCTCAACATTTTCTAATGCGAAGCGATGACCAAACTTGCAATAAATAGATATACTTAAGACAATTTCAAATCAATTTACCTTATTTCAAAACGTTGAGTGGTTTCAATATGATGAATTCTGAAAAAATAAAAATAAAAAATTCTACAGTTAATCTTTTTAAGGGTCAATACTTTTATTTATTTATTTATATATTTCTTTATCTGGTTCTCATTAACTCAGGCTCAAAAATAATTTTTTTATTTCTGTTTTGTGTCCATAATTCAACATATCCATGTAAGCAGCCCCTACTTTATGAGTATTAAAGAACAGTGCACAGTACCTGAGTTGGAGTTCTGTCATTTCTTTTCCAACTTGATTTAAATCATCTCTGTGAATTAAATCATAACATGAAAAATGGTCCTGAATCTAAAACATCCTCATCCAGATTCTTATTCAGATCAAACAGAGTAGTAGTCATTAACATGAAGAGGAATTAGAGCTTTTATATTCTTGAATAAAACAATAAACATACCTTATTTGTTGATGTCGCTCTTGTTGATGGTTTTCTATCATGTAAATTCTGTTCAGAACACAAATTTTAGTGAAGACAATCCAAGTCAGATCAAATCCTTTCTTATTTAGTTAAGTTTTTACTTAAATTCAGGAGTTCAAAGGTTGCAGTAAATATTCAGACAACTGCTAAGATTATTTCACCTTCTCATTGGCTGTACTATTAACTTATTAACTATTCTTTAGATTAAAAGAAACTAATGTCATGTCCCAGCATTATGAATGAACTGTACCTTTGTAAATGTTTCTCCTCTTCCATTTTCAGATCAGATCTGTTGGGGGAATAATCTGTTACTGAAAAATCATTTAAAAAAAAACTACAAATGTTAGTCTGTATAAATTTCTTTAGACCAAAAACCAACAGTCCAGGTCTTCATTTCACTTTTAAAGAAATTACTTCTGTTCCTGTGTTTCAGTGTTTGTAGCTGTTTTCTGTCGGCTGAAGAAATGGCTGATGATTGATGTCTTCGACTGGTTCCGGTTCTGCTGCTGGTTTCTTTCTGTTGATTGTGAATTGTTTCTTTCCTCTGTGGCCTCGGCCGTGTTCTGGAAGGATGAACTGATAAAAAATGAAGATTTGATGTGAAGGTTTCTTTGACTTGTCAATAATTTATACATTTACATTGCAAGATAAATATTTCTTAATGAAGTTACAATGAAACTGATTTGATCTTTGTTGGTTTAAACTGGAATGTACTGAATGGGCTGGACTAGACAATAAATATGTAAATAACATTTAAAGAGGGCTGCAGAGTGGAGCGTTAATTGGTCTCTCCAAATTCTCCCTAGGTGTGAGTGTGTGTGTTCATGGTTGTGTGTCCTGTCTGTCTCTGTGTTTCCCTGCAACAGACTGGTGACCTGTCCAGGGTGACCCCGCCTCTTGCCCAGAACGTTAGCTGGAGATAAACACCAGCACCTCCTGGCCCGACTAGAGACAAGGGTGTTAAAGGATGAATGGTGGGCATTTAAAGAGTCTAATATATTTGTTTAAAGTTCCGAATAATTAAAATTCAAATAAAGACATACATTAAGAAAAACAATGATAATAATCAGAGAAATTTGACTGTTTAAGTTGTAGTTGCTTTAGTAGATTTTATTATCTACACATGTTGCCTAAATATTTTCCACATTGCTCCAAGTGCTTAAATTAGAAGTTTTGGAAGGTTTCCTGTTGCACAAAGTTCAATGTCTTCTCAGTTTACTATTATTATTTACATGTATAATAATATTACATGCAAAGTACCTTTCCCACAGAAATTTCAGGCTTTCCCTCTCTTGCTGGAGAGCAGAACTGTAAAGTAAAATACATAAAAAATGTTACTGAATTGAACCAACCTTAATCCAAGAAGTTTACATCAAGTAAATACTTGAAACAGTTAAATAAACCTTCAAACCTTCTGTCGCAGCCTTTCGTTCCAAAAAAGCCAAAAAAAAACCTCCAAGAAAGGCTGTGGGTGGTAACAGGTGGTTTTGGATTTGTACACACTTTGAATTGATTCATTTATTGTAAAAGTAGAAATAAAGGTCTTGTAACTTAGTTGAAATGATAAATAATCTCAATTTAATGTTTGAAGGTGTAAACAAGTGTAAATAAGTGAATAAGTGTTTAAGTGGTCAAAAAATCATTTTACCAAACCTCCTGTCCACACCAGACATTTACCAAACAATCCACCAAGCCCCAAGCACCCGGTGTGTTCTTAATTACTCAAATTGGTGGGCGGGTCTAACAATTAACAACGTAATCTAAATAATTCCAAATATAAAAATTAATTACAAATTTTGATTCTAAATTAACTTAAATATATTCCAACTACCCAAAGAACAAAACAAAATTGGTAGAAATTATAAACTACAAAACTTTTACATAAATGGCCACAACACCTTCTGTTGAGGCATACTGTTTGGAAACCTTTTACTTTTATGTAAAATGATTTATTCTTTTCATAGGAAGACTGGGTGACTTCTTGAAGATGATGTAAAGACAGACATTCAGAAAACCACTTGATACAAAGAAGATATGCAGAATATCATTTCTTAACACAACATATAGAACCTTAAAGCAGAAGAGCTCCAGCAGGTAAATACCTGAAGTTCTACTCCTGTCAGATAAGAACAGGAAACTGAAGCTGTTGGACACCAACAGACTGAAAAAAATCTTGATTTCAGCGAAGGAGTTCAGGAAGCAGGGTGGAATGGGAGGCTCATCATGTTGGACAACCAACAATCTGCAGCAACTGTGAGATGCTGTCAAGTCTCTGAAATTATTTTTGACACCAACACCTTCACTGAAATGATGTGATGAATCACTGAATTGATTAGTGCAGCTCAAAAGCATTATGGGCTCCAAACTATCAGAGTATAACTAATAAAGTATCTGATCAATGTGATCTCAGAACTGGAAATAGATGAATTCTTACCGTGTCTCTGCATGTTGACTTTGATGAAAACCAGCGATCCTTTGGATTCTAATTTAACAGATTTATGTTAGTATTTAAAAATCAGAGCAGATCAAACATCAATCATTAGAACTGCATTACTGGTGAAGTAAACATTAAGACTTGGACTGGCTGAATTTAGGTTTGCGCTTTAATTAATTATTTCAGGTCATTAAAGGTTTTGATTTCCTGGAACATTTTGTTTTTTAAAGCATTAATGATGTTACAATATATAGGCATAACAGTTACAGAGAATGTTTTTGTTTTTATATAAAATAGATTTTTTTAATAATTCTTTAAGGAAACAAATGAAGTGTTTTTTTTACAAACTTGGTCTGTTTACCTATTTTCCTCATGCATTTTTTGTCATAAAATGATTTTTCTTCATAGATCAAAGACTAGCTGCCATATTCACTTACAACCTAAACATAAATGACAACAGAAAAAACTCCCATAAAGATGTATGATGTACCTTTGCCATATTGATGTGAACATTCCTTCTGCCTGTACCAGATCAGGGCTGTGGAAAGGAAACAGGCAAAAAGAACATTAAATTAATTCAAGATTAGCAGACTGAACAAAAATTGGGGTCAGAAAGAATATTCAATGAATCTGAAGGAGTAAATCCATTTAAATTCACTCTGAACCCGTCTTAGGTTCAGTCTGTTCAACATAAACACACATGCAGAAATACAGTAAATGTCAGTATTACACACACTCCTCTTACATTGAAAATGGAGTTCATAATGAGCAAAAATATCAGTTTCTCATCTTTAATGTGATATTTCGTATATTTTACGTAAAAATAAACAAATCTGGGGGAACAATTTAAAAAATATATCAGTTACAACATCCTGGATGCATAAGTGGAGTGACTTTAAACAAATTGTTTATCAAAATGGAATTTGATTTGTTCTCCCTGTGCATGTGTGGATTCTCTCTGGGTACTCCAGCTTCCTCCCACAGTCAAAAAACATATTAGGTTGATTGGTTTCTCTTAATTCTCCTTAGTGTCCAGTCTGTCTCTGTGTTGCCCTGGCGACCTGTCCAGGCTGTACCCTGCCTCACACCCGTTGACAGCTGGAGATCTGCACCAGCTCTCCTCGCTACCCCACAAGGGATAAGCATGTTGGATGATGAATGGTTTTTAAAAGTAAAATCAGAACTTTATTTACCTCATCACAAGCTGGTGATGGCGTTGAAAGTCTTTCACCTGATTAATGCTGAGAAAAACAAAAACAAAACTATCATTATTATTATGATTAGACGATCCACTCATTGAATGTGAGATGTGTTTGAGTTGACAGGTTTATAATTACACAAATGCTGAGACAAAACTGCAACTTGAGTTTGAATAATAATAATTTTTTTAAAATAAAGTATTATTATTATTTATTTGTTTATCTTATTAATTAAATTAGAAAATTATTTGCAGGATTAGCTCTGATTATCCAGGTTTATTTAAAGAAGCATTGTAGGTGGTGATGGCTGCAGGCAGAAAGGTTCTGCTGTAGCAGTATGTGTAGCTGCAGATTTGAAAAAGCCTCTGCTGTTTTACTGCTCTCTTGGGAAGAGGAGGGTTATCAATTATGTTGTTCAGTTCATGAAACATCCTTCTCTGCACAATCATATCCAGAATCTCCAGTTTTTTAATCAGCCTTTTCAACTTTCACTGGTTCACTATGAGACAAATGATCTGTAATCCTTAGAAACTAGTGTGTGAGTTCTTTTAGTTTTAGAACAAGTCAGTCTCAGTCTCTTCAACTGTCATTTTACTTGACTTCTAGATACAGGCAAGTAACACAGGATCAGTATCTGCGTTTTTAGTTAGAGACGATGCAAAAGCAGCAAAATTAATGAAAGATAACATTTGAAGAGTGACAGAAAACTCATTTATCAAAAATAAATGCTAAGATTTTGGTTCTCTAAATTTTGATGTGGATACAACATTTTAGCATAAAAACTTAATCTATGCACATTACCATTGTTGGAGGTATTTTACGTTTTCTTGCACATTTTTCAAAGCAGCTCTGTGGAGAAATAAAAATGAAAAAGATGTCAGAAAGTGAGAATGATCTTGATAGATTTTCCAAATCGCTGACATGATGGGCATTGTTAGTTTCAGTTCACCCCATATAGTCATATTCCTTTTGTTCAATGTCTTCAAGGGTCGTAATTCTATAAAACAAACAAATGTTAGTCTAAGAAAACTGAATCTCATGAAATTAATTATTATAAAAAGGGAATCTTTTATTCTGTTGAACCTCGACTATCCTGATTTCTAAACTCTGTCAGGTTCAAAACCTAAACATTTGATCATTAAATATGTAAAATGCCTGTTTTATACTAATGACAGAAAAGCAATATTATGTATAATCTTCTTTTCTTTATAAATTGATATACATAATATCATATACTGCAAGATAAAAAGATTTTGTGAGTTAAATACCTCTGGAGGAGTTCATTGTTTTGTTTTGCCATAATCAGATCTATGAACAGAAATATGGATTATAAAAAAAGCTCAAAGTTGTATTTACATATAGCCAAGTTTTACACAGACTGAACAAATATTTATTTACTTTGAGTTTGCTTTGAAATTCCTGTGGAAACATCATGGAAATCAATAAATCACATTCAGTCCCGAATGGGGGTTTAACCAAAACATTCTGTTTAAATTTCTGAATTTCGATGACACCTATTTACTCAATTATCGACCATGGTTGCAATTTCACATGTTACTCTGCATAAAAAGTTCTCTTGTTGAAAATACAGTTCATAAAAGTCTGTTTTCAAGTAAAACATTTTCATTAAAACTAAGATGAATACAACAATACACTCAAACTGACAAAAAGAATTCAAATCCATTTCCAATCCTGCATTTTTTTTCTATTGATTATGCTGAATTCAGTACAGATTCACTCTATAGGAACATTAAAGCTTAATAAAATATTATCACCTTCCACTGCAGCTTCAAAATCTAAATCTTTAGATCAGATTGTTCATTAATTGCTTTACCTGCAGTTGCCTTTCAGTCTTCTCACTGTCCTGTTTTTCTCAAAGTGAATGCGTTGTGCAGGAGTCACATTCGTCTTAAAATAAATGTTGTCTAACTGCTGGGGGATCGAGGGTGGGAGGAGTTTCTATTTTCAGCTCTTCCTACTTAGATTACCATACTGTACCCTGGATCTGCCTCTCAGTATTTTAGTTGGACCCTCAACACAACCAACTGAAGCTTTTCCTACAATGGGAGACTCTTTCATCATAGCTATAGACTTTGGGACTGCATACAGCGGGTATGCCTTCAGTATAACCTCCAGAGGGGATGAAATTGATCCTCATTTGAAGGTCTGGGGTGAAGAAGTTGGCCTGGAAACCCCAAAGACTCCAAGCTGCATCCTTTTTGATAAACAAGAAGAGTTTATGACCTTTGGTTATGTAGCCAAGGAAAATTACCTTTCAAAAAAGGGCCAAGAAGCAAGAGACATGTTCTTCTTTGACTGCTTCAAGATGGCGCTCTATGACAATGTGAGTAAAATTTAACTAATCATTAGAGGTAAATGACTTCAAATAAAACTATTGAATATAATATTGAATATAAACCTATAGGCAGAATTTGTGGTTGATTTACATTTTATTTCATTACCTTGACAAGTGTTGAGTTTAAAACACAAAAGCTCATTATAATCACAATGCTGTAGGACATCAACAGAGATCTGATGATCAAAGCAGCCAATGGGAAGTTGATGAAGGCGCTGAAGGTTTTTACAGAAGCTCTGAGATTCCTGAAGTATGATGCTTTGGAAACCATCAACTCCAACGCGAAAGGGAGAAAGTTCATTCCCTCTGACTTCACCTGGGTCCTGACTGTTCCTGCCATCTGGGATCCTTCAGCTAAACAGTTCATGAGAGAAGCTGCAATGCAGGTAAGACTGAAGTATTTCACTCAACACATAATAAAAATTTGATTATATTCATTTGAATATTTTGGGTTTGCTTATTCTAAAAGAGACAGCCATGTTATTGATTGCAGGCAGGCATTGTGTCAGAGGGAAATCAAGAAAAACTGGTCTTTGCACTGGAACCAGAAGCAGCTTCAGTCTGGTGTAAGAAGCTTCCATCAGATGGTTTCATCACACAGAACACCAGCAGAAACACCCTGGACCAGTCTCCAGGAACTCAGTACATCGTCGTCGATTGTGGCGGTTAGGCTCTTACCTCTGTTTTTATGACTGAATGTTCATATAAATACAAAATTTACATTAAAATTGTAAAAATTCCCTGTTTTGATGCAGGTGGAACCATTGACATCACTGTTCATGAAGTCCTGGAAGGAGGAGCCCTAAAGGAGCTGCACAAGGCATCTGGAAACGACCTGGGAGGACAAAATGTGGACAGAAAATTTAAACAGTTCCTCAGAGAAATATTCTGTGATGGAGTCTGGGACAAATATGAAGAAAACTACCCTGGTGAAGTTCAGAAAATAATGTATGACTTCACACTTTTCAAGAAAGGGGATAAAGATATAGAAATCACCTGCTCACTCAACCTGGGAAGATTGGCTCAGACTAAAAAGGATATTGAAAAGTTCCTTGAAGGAGTTCAAGGAGCTTCCTGGGATGAAGGATCGATCAGAATCTCAAAAGAGAAACTAAGATCTTTCTTTGACGAGAGTCTGCAGGGGATTGTAAAGAGTCTAGACAATATTTTAAGAAGAGGTTACAGAATTGGGTACATTCTGTTAGTCGGGGGATACGCTGACAGCCAGATTCTACAGAGACACATTACTGAAGAGTACATTGGTGAATGCAACGTTCTGTGTCCATTTAGGCCACAGGAAGCGATCCTGAAAGGAGCCGTGATGTTTGGGAGAAACCCGGCAGTTGTAACATCCAGAAAAAGTGCCTTCACTTATGGGCTTGCTGTAGCTAACAGGTTTGATGCGTCAAATCACAGGGCAGACAAGAAATACACAAATCAAGATGGTGAGTGGTGTGACGATATTTTCAAGAAACTTGTAGCAATTAATGAAGATGTTGGCTGGAACCAAACCAAAAGCTTTAGCTTGTCTCCAACAAGCTCCACACAAACAGCCATGAACTATGATTTTTATCGCACACAACATAAAAGTCCAAAGTATGTGGATGAGGAGGGAGTAGAGAAAATTGGTGGGTTTGTACTTGACTCACCAAACACTGAACGTGGCCTGGATCGTGAAGCCAAACTGAATATCAACTTCGGCTTCACAGAAATGAAAGCAACGGCCACAGACATCGATTCAGGTTCAACAAAATCTATCAAGCTCAACTTTATGAGGAGGTGAAAACTTTTCACCTCCTCATAAATTCACAACAACATCTGGTGGCTTTCATAGTAATTCACTGCTGTTTGTCCAAACAGGGAACAAACTGTAAAACAATGTAATAGAGAAACAATGAATTGTAACATTTATCATATTTTAAAACAAATAGTGTAAAATCATCTGTGATACTGACTTTTGATCACTGTATGTCTGTAAGTTTTCCAATAAACTAATTGTGTTTTACATCTAAACCTCAGTGTTCATGTGTTTAAATATTATATTTGCATCAACCATTTTGAGGCAACAATAGAACACAATATAATCACATAAAATCATAGAAACATGTGAAAGCCTGTAATACATTTTATTTAAATTATTTGCTCTTGAAGTATTTGAAATATAGTTACTGCTGGTTATAAATAAATAGATAGATAGATAGATAGATAGATAGATAGATAGATAGATAGATAGATAGATAGATAGATAGATAGATAGATAGATAGAAAGAAAGAAATAAAACAACTGGTGAAATCTGCAGGTAGACACAATAACAAGCAAAGTTAAAACTTTGTTAAAATTAGTTTTTATTTTCATCAAAAGTCCATTCAAACTTTTATTTTGCAATTTGTTTTTCAGAATTCAACATTTTGCAAACACATAGAAAGTATCTAATCAGGTTTAATTTCTAGAATTTACACTGTTCTATAGACAATAAACCAGATTTATTGAGGTTAATTAGATGTTTTTGCAATACCCTTAAAAATAAACCTGTTAATTACTGGCCTGTTGGTAATTAAGCAGTAGCACAGATTTATATAAAACAGCCCTTCAATTAAAGTAAAATCTTTTCTAAGTCGAACTACAATTTGTGTCTCTCAGAATAAGATGCTGCACAATAGAGGCAAATCAAGAGTAGCAGAGAAAAACATGTTCAGGTTCACAGGAAACTCAGATGATTAAACAAATTAAATATAATAGCCAAACAGTTTTAAATTTATGATGCTTAAAAAAGGCATGAAATTTAAAAATTACAACTAAACAAACTTATTAGGTTTTATTGAGCTTTTAAAAACAATAATTACAAACATCTACTTTCAACTAAATTTAAAAGGTGGAGTTTTAAGATTTATTAAAGCTCACACTTATGTTTTTTCCCCACAGATTTAAAGATGTAGAAAGCGATATTGTTTCTTAATTAATTTCATTTCACTCATTTTCAGAAGCATTTCTGATATTTCGGGGGAAAAAGTCCCATCTATCCATCGACGGAGGATGATTCTCCCAGTCAGGCTGAAGAGGCGGGTTGTTCAGCGCCATCAGGCAACCAAGCCAATAACATTCAGAGCCCAAATACTCCAATACATCCTGAGGATTTCCTGCTTCATTTTCAAGAAAAGGTTTCTGTTGACAATAAATAAATAAAATCATCAGTTTTCTTTGTTAATTTTATGAATGGTAAGTATTTTTGGACAAGTCAAATCCACCTGTAAACCAACATCTTGCTTCTCATTGTAGAGAGTCATCTGCAGGTTCTGAACTGTTAGCTGTCGGTACTGATCAACCTGAAAGAACAAACCTCAGTTCAGACACACGACTGGACCACGTGAGATGACTTCAAAATACAAGATGTTACCTTTTGTGGCGTTCCTCCAGCATTCTTCTCGTTTTCAAAAAAATGGAGACAAGCAGGAACAGTAATGGGAGAAACAGCAACATTAGTTTGTTTCAGATGTGCAAGAATGAAGTCCAAAGTTGAATTTTGTGTCAACTGTACCAGAATCATTTCTTTGACAGAATCTGGATGTTTGTTGTTTGACTTTAAGTTTTTTTTTATTCTTGGCCAGTCACACCTCAGGTCTTCATACATTTCCTTTAGTCTGTTCTTACTAACAGGGTTGTTGAGGCTCATTGTGTTTCCTGTTTTGATTGACAAAGCAACTTCTCCTGCCACTCTGTAAAAACCAAACATATTCATTTACAGAAAACTGTTTTAATTCTACGTTTAATTCTTTGTAGTATTTGGTGAGAAAACCACTTTAACTGACAATCCAACTATGAAAAACACAAAAGAAAACCCATACAGTACCTGTCTTTGAAAGATTTCAACTGTTCATCTTTTTCTTGTAGAGCAGATCTGTGCAATATAATAACCCACTTGTAAAACATTCCAAGTCTTTAATTTATTGTTTCAAAAATCAAACCAAATACATAGAAACTTTCTGACAGAAAAATATATAAATGTTTATAACTGTAGATGTTATTTAGACTAGAAGTGAAAACAAGAAAAGTTGTCCAGGTATTTTTTTATTTAAGTACTGGTGTGTTATTAGAGTTCTGGACTCATCAGAGGTGTCCAGCTTTCTAGACCATTTTGAAACAACAAGTAACTCAGAAGCCCTGATTATGTTTGATTTGATTATGTTTATCTGGTGGTCATTGATTAGTTTTAACGATAGGCCACTTAATCAATCACCTGACATGTGACAACTCCATTGGTCATTGTTACCTTGATATTTGAAGTTGTGCTTCCATCTCATGAACTCTGTGTAAAAGCAGTGGACATGTTCATCAGAATGTGTTCAACAAGGTCACACAATCTTTCAAGAAAACAGGAAGAATGGAAAAATGGCAAGCTCTTGTAAAGTCTAGTTTTAAAATTCTTGTCAAGAATGACCATACAATTTTAAAGACACAATAATTGTTTAGGTAACAACATTAATAAAAACAACTTGTTTCTTTTATTCAGCGTCCAAGACAGTAGGTCTTGTTTTCTTGGGGTTTTTTGTTTGCTGTTTTTTCGCTGCATTTGCTTTTAAACAGTAGAACATTCACAGATCTAAAACTGAAATGCCACATGTATCTGTGAGGATTTGAGTTTTCTTTGTGTTTATTTTAGGTTTCTGTGTCAATTGAATCTCCATGTTGTCCTGTCTACCCCTTGATTGTTCCCAGCTGTGTCTTTTTCCCTGATTACCCTCTGTGTATTTAATTATTTAATCCCACCTGTGTTCCTTGTTGGGTCCTTGTCTAATCTGTCTTGTTTGTCCAAATGTCTATTGTTAACCAGTTGCTGCCAGTTTTGAGCCTTAGCCTTCAGCTCATTCTGTGCTGCCTGGATTTTGGATTTGTATTTTCACCATTAAATAACTATTTATTCCCTACAACCTGGGTCCTCTGCGTCTGCCTCACCTCATCCAACCGCACTTCATGACAGTAACACTTTCTCATAGACTGTTACTGTCAGTTTGGAGCTGGACTCTTCCTCACCCAACATTTGCTCTGCAAAAGCAAGCTTAATAAAAACATGGATGGCAGAGTTGAAGCTGTGCTAGCCGCAAAGGCTGGACCACTGTCATATTGAACCAATATAGTGTATGACGAAATATGAATGTTCGGTTATGAAAGAATTTTTCATTCAATGCTACAAAATTTTTCTTCAAAATATTAAGCGAAAGTTTTACAGTTAACCATTTAAATCAGCTGAATGTTTAAAGTGACAACATTTAGAAAACTTTAATTTGATGTTAACCTCTTGAAATGCAAAGTACCTTTGCAGCAAGGGTTCAATTTCCTTTTGCTTTCCAGATCTGTGAGGTAAAATACACAAAATGAAAACCAGCTAACAGTGGATGAATGAATGAATGAATTTATTTATTTACTTTGCCAATTGAAGCTGTTCATCATTCTCATTTATTTTGTTTAAAAGCATCAGAGATATTTATCTTAAGATCTTTTTTTCTGCTCACACACTCATTGAATAAAAAAACATTTCATGTTTTAAATCACTGGATGTAACATACGTTCGTTTGAAAGCTTCAGTTTCCTTTTCTTTGTCTCTGTGGAGTAAAATGAGCAGCTCAGCCTGAATCAATGCAAAACCATCAACTGAACAAACACTGACCACAGTCTGATGAGACAATCAATCTCATTGATTAGTTCTGCTGATTTAATCATCTAGCTGTATTGGCTAGCTGGTATCTGATCATGTTTGGTCATCATTTATAGTTGACAGTAACTATAGAATACATTATCTTAAAATTTAAATTAGGCAAATACTTACCTCAGTTTATGCTTTTGTTGAGCAACTTCCTTCTCTTGGATCCCTACAAAAATTATAAGTTTTTTTTTAGTTTTAACAAACCAAAACTTTTTTTCACTCTGGCTGGTTGTTCTGTCAAAGTTTTAAAAGTTAGTTAAAGGGTGAATCTGTTTTTTTTTTTCATTTTAGTAAATACCACATCTTTACAAATGATATAATAAATAAGATGTTGTGAGTAGAAAAGACCAGGAAATAAATATGATTAGTCATTTGAACTTAAGTCTTTCATTACCATAAAATCAGTGGATCAAAATTATTTCAACACTATGGGTCCGTTTTATTTTATAACCCTTTCATGCATGAATTTTAATCCTTTCTGTCAAGATTGTTTTCCAAAGTGTTTTTGATTTTCTTAAGGCATTTTTTTACAAAGATTTTTCGTAAAATAAATAATAATCTAGAATTGATTTTTTTTCTATCAGTTGTAATTTTCTCCAAATACAACGTTGTTATCCGGAAAATACAACAGTAGTATTAATCTTTAGGAGTTTATTGATGTCACAATAAGAGTCCTCTACAGTCAAAGGAGGCACTGGATATTGCTGAGTTTATCTGAATGCTTTTTTGTTTGTCTCCCATATGAAATTGAGCAAAAAATGTTCTTCACTTGCAGTGGATGCACTAGTTTCATCTTCTGTGGTTTGTGTGCATTGCTAACATAAAAATACATAAGAAACACTAGAAAATGGCTTTTAGATAGCCGTCCACTGCAGTGACCGCTATACATGAAAGGGATAGGCATTGACTCACAATGCTGTCCTGATGTTACTTGGAACCTCAATTTAATCTCTGTTTTGTTGTGGGCCTCATGATGGATATTTTAGTCCCTTGTCTGTGTAAATTTAACTTCTACTTTTAACAAGTTGTTGGAAACACAAGTAACTGCAGGGAGAGAACATTTGTAGTTTTGTGTTTTGACATTTGAGTTTGTAAAACATTTACAAACTCAAATCATGAATAGTTATTAAAAATACTTTTTCAATGGTAGAAAAGGTTCCTTTGAAAATTTCAAAAGTTTCACAGTGAAATTTTTAAATCACCTAAAATCGCAGAGTTTAGAAGCTGTTACTTATTGTTAACATCTTGGAACATTAAATACTTTTGCTGCAAGGCCTCAGTTATTTTTTCTTTTCTTTAAGCATAGATATGTTGAGTGAAATACCCAGAATAAACTCCAACTCACAGTGAATGAATGAATGTTGAAAAATATTTACCTTATCAATTTATCAAGTTGTTCATCCTTCTCGTTTATTCTGTTTAAAACCAACACATATTTATTTTGATGTATCCCATCGGCTCACACAGTTATTAAAAAAGAAAAACAAATTCCATGTTTCAAATCATTTACTGTGATGTACATTTGTTTGAGGTCTTCAATTTCCTTTTCCTTATGAGAAGATCTGTGGAGTAAAATGAGCAACTCACTAAATTAATACAAACATACTAGCTATACTGGCCTCAGTTAGATAAAACAGTAAACCTTTTTAGTGTTTTTTCTACTGAACTTAATGTAAGTCAAATATTTACCTCAAGTGATGTTGCGTCTGTTCGTTATTTTTCATGTCTTCAATCCTTCAAACAAGTAAATGATTTCATGAATGTTTGTTTACACAAATCTCTCTTTTTTAAACTCTAATAATTCTTTAACAATTGTTTCATTATAGTTTTTACAGTAAATCCCCATAAATAATTAGCAACGCTGCAAATCAGATAAGAAATTGAGTTATTGTGTGTTCACAATTAAGACCTTTAAAGTGAATAACTTCTGATTATAGCTGAAATCAAGATTAGGTCAACAAAATATCGTTTGTTATTTTTAAATCACTAAACTTTTCTTATTGTTCAAATAAAATAAAACAAACAACAATGTTTTGCATTAAAACATTTAAATACCTTTCCTGCAAGTCTTTAATTTTCATGTCCTTTTCTTTTAGAGCTGATCTAAGAAGTCAAACAGAATGAAGATCAGCTCACAAAGCTGAAAGAAAAAAACAAAAACAGAAAGAGACAAAAAATTAAAGAAACAGAAATTAAAAGAAAAAATATTTACCATGTATTTTGAAGTTGCACTTCTACATAATTTAATCTGTGTAAAAACAACACAGTAGTGATTATATTGATGTTTCCTGTCAGGTTTTACAGCCATCATAAGAAAACAGGGAGAATAAAAAATACAGGACATTTGAAAAGTCCCATTATGAAATCCACTACAAAATATCCAACCACTCTGTTTTAAGATATATTATTTATTTTACTGCAATGGTAGCTTTTAATAAATGCTAATCTGTAAGGATGTGAAAGAGAAGAGCTGAAGTTAGTTTTTGCTGTCTTCACTTTGAGACAGCAGCTCTGTTACCAGAGAAAGAAACAATCTACAGGATGAACAGACATATTTAAATTAAGATCAGGAGCAAATTGATGCAGGAGTCAAACTCTAGCTGGCCTTGTTTACATTTTGTTTTATGTCAATATTGTAGGGGAATATTTTTGTTGTTTGTGAAATTTGAATCATGAAGTGGGCGATGGTAATGTTCCAGGTCACCTTTACCTGAAAATGATGTTTAAAGGATAAATAAACTGTTGCCAGAGAAAGAAACAATTTGAACAGTTATACAAAATAAGAATAGTAGGAACAAATTGATGCAGGAGTCAAACTCTTGCTGGTCAGAGGAGTGAAATTAAATAATGTTAAAACCATGTTTACATTTTGTTTTTGGTCAATACTGTAGGGGAACAATTATACTGTTCATGCAGTTTGAATCAGGAAGTGGGCGAAGTTAATGTTCCAGGTCATTTTTACCTGAAAAGATGTTTATGTTTTTCATAGCAGGTGACCCTGATCTGAACAGTCAGGAGGGAGTTTAACTTTGGAAAGATAAGGAAATAACTCTTAAAAGTGCTGTAATCTGTCATATAATTGGATCAGTTTGAATAAAAAGATGATGAACATATTAAATCACAGTTGTATCAGGAACAAGTGATCTACAATATTAAATGGATTTTTTCATCCTACTGCAGCGTTTGTATTTCACCTTCAGCCTGTCACTCGAAGGACATAAATATTGATAAGCAAATTAAACTAGAGGACAGTTACATACAGTCTGTATGTAAATGTTACAAAACAATAATCTTAATCCTGATAAAATAATCCTGTTTATCCAGTGTTACCCTTGTTGTTACCCTTTGTAAAGTTTTGAGCAAATTGAAGCAATAATTTGATGTTACTACTGGCCACTGAAGATCATGTCCAGAGTTCCCCATTTAGTATCTAGAAATGCACAGTGGAGTGAAAAACTGTTCTTTAAAATCACCAAATATTGATCTAACAGCAGCCATCTTGTTTGGCTCAGCACTTCTCTCTTCACAGAGGAGGAATGTGTTATTTTTTAACAGCACATGCAATGTGCAAAACATCATCGACAAATATAACGATTGGACAAAAATTGGAATCTCAACAAAGTTCACGCCTCTAGGAAGCAATAGTTTCTCAATAAGTGAGAGCCCAGATGCTCTGTATGAAGGCATTTAACTTTTCTAACTCAAAGATTTTTATATTTTCATTTTATATTAATTAATCAGTTAATACTACACACCTTTGCAGGAGTGGATCTGTTTCCTTTTCTTCTGCAGATGCTCTGTGGAGAAAAATATCCAGCATGAAAAATGACTCATTCAGAAGTTTTCTAAGACTTGAGAGAACAAACATTGAACTTGGTGGGAAGAGTCTCCAAAAATAATCCTGCTGCATTTTCTACTGAATATTTACTTTGCATTGGTTAGAGAACATGCAAACCAGAACACACACACACGCCCGCACCCCCCCCCCCCCCATACACGCACACACGCACACACACACATATATATATATATATATATATATATATATATACGAACGTATTGATTTTGGTAAACAATTTATATGACTTTTTAATCAAATCTGTAATGGCCAAAATATATGAGTAATATTATTACTAGGGTGTTGTGTATAGATTAACTAAAGCATGGAGAAAAGTAATAATTTAGTACTTAAAGTGAAGCTTAAGTACTAAAGTATTCCAATTGAATTTGGAATACAAATTACAGACAATGAGAGTCTATTATTCAGACCTCCATTAAGTTTCAAAACATGAGAAAACACAAATTATTCTTCCTGTCTGTGATTTAATGTTGTTCCATTTGGCTGGTTGCTGTTGGTTTTTCAGTATCTGTTCAGGGTCTCTAAACTGGAGAACATGACTGTGGTTTGAAGTTTGTAATTCTCAAATTGAAGTCATATATTTACCTTTTCTCAGAATGTGGCTCCTGCTGAACTTCATCAACATACTGGAGGCTTAATCAAAACATCCACAAAAATATTATATATAATATACCTCATTTGGTGTTGGAGCTATTGTTCAAATGAAAATATTTATTGATTATTGCTTTTTTAGTTTATGTACAACATTCCTTCGCTTCAGTCAAAATGTGTCCCAGAATTGATATGACTCTATTTAGGTTCTTCCCATCATAATGCCCACATTGAGCAGGTACAGAAGCTGATAATCATTAATAAAGATAATAAACCTATAAGGCAGCATTTTGTCACATTGTGTTTCACAGATGCTGATGATTGCTGGAAAAAGAAATCATATTTACTATATTTATAACAGCCATTAACTGAAAAAAAGAAACGAGAAAAAGAAAAAACAACAACAACAACAAATGAATAGTTTTTAGATGCAACAATGCAACATATGCCAGCATACATTACCTGGGGTTCTGGTTTCCAGTGCCATTCCAGTTATTAGTGAAACAGCTGAACATCCATCTCACTGGCCTCGTCACAATCTGGAAAACTGTTGATCTGTTCATGGTGCTGAAAAACAGAATAAAACAATAAAATAATGATAGAAACAATTGCAGCAATCTGAAAACCTTCTTGTTTAAAGAAGGGTTATTTTCCCAATTTAATATTATGCTAAGAAAAGTAATTATGGATTCCAATACAGATGTGCCACTTCAAATATTACAGGCCTGCTATTTCTGAGGAAATTATTATTTTTTTTAATTTAAGGTGTAAAATCCATGGATTCATATTTTGTTGTCACAGCAACAAATTATGTGAATAGGATGTCACCTAGTGGCTACAAATCTAATTACTTTAAACTTGTGTAACTACTGTTGTGTATTATAATATATTATGTATTTTAGGAGATTTGTTTGAAAACTTTGGTTAATGTTTCCAATTCAATCTCAAAAGTTGATTTAAATATGTGGTAAAAATAACACGTAGCTCAACTACTGAGAGAATAGTTTCCTGTTACTCATCCAACTTTATTTGGACTTGTAATATTGAAGATAAATGTGTAAACATTAATTTATGATAAAGGATTAAATATTCATCAATAAGCCTAGTTGTTCTGTGGAAAGTAACATTTAAGTTCTCTGTCTAGTTGCTGTTTCTACAGAATTAATTCAAGTAGTTTAGCTGAATCCACTGGCAGTTTTCTTTAATCAGAGAAATATGCTTTCAATTTTTATCAAAATAATATTTTCTATCTTTCCTTTAATTCAGTGGTCCCCAACCACCGGGCCGCGCAAGAAATAATGAACTACTTCCGGATCTTTTATTTTGAAAATCCTAAACCGTCTTGCGTGTCAAAATTGAGCCAACTTGCAGCAGAATGAGTAACAAAACAACATCGGAGTACGGCGGCGCACCACTTCCCCCCTCCCCCCGGGCTGCAGCAAAATTGAGAAGGGCTGACTGGTCAGCGTGACTAAAAAGGTTGGGGACCGCTGCTTTAATTTATACCTTGATCTTAGACGCTCTTCTTCTTCATGCAGTTCAGATCTTTGAAGTAAAATACACATTATTGACAAACATCCTCAGGTTATCAAAAAAATCTCCTACTGAATTTACTGAACTGTGTACCTGCTACAGAGATACACAGTGGTTCAAAATGTGTCATACACAACTAGAAAAAAAAAGGTTTACCTTATTGAAGTATGTTTTTGTTGTTGAAGATTTGTAATCTGTTTGAAACTTTTGACAATATTACAAAATGTTAGTTTAGTGGAAAAACAACTAATTCTTGTGTTTCTTGACATGTGTCATGATCCGTGTTTTTCTGTGTATTTATTTCGAGTTTTCTGTGCCTCTGTGTTGTCCTGTTCTCCCCTCGATTACTCCCAGGTGTTTCTCGTTCCCTAATTACCTCCTGTGTATTTAGTGTCACCTGTGTGTCGGGTCCTCGTCTCATTCTGACTTCTAGTCTGTCGTCTTTGTACCCAGTCCGTCGTCTTGTCCATTTGTGTAACGGTTGCTACCGGCGTTGAGCCCTGGCTTCCGCTCGGCCGTGCTACCCGTTGGTTGGACTGTGTTTGCTGGACATTCATTATTAAAATCATTTATTATCACATCCTGGGTCTACAGCGTCTGCCTCACCACCTCAACACCACCATTTCATGACAATATGAAACTGGGATAGCTTCATCAGAGGGCTGACCTGTGACCCCTCATCCAGCCAAACAGTTTTAAATTTGTGATGTTGAACTCCCTTAACACTAGAACAAGAACAAAAAACTAACAAAGCAAACTTATAAGATTATTAATGAGCTATTAAAGCAATAATCATGAACATATCTATGTTCAAATTACTTTGAATATGGATATGTCAGTCTTTTATTTGGATTATTTGCTTGTTTAATACCTTAGGTCTTGCTATATTACTAATAAATTTAGTTTTTTATTTATTTTTGTATGTTTTTCTTTGTACTTGGGTTTCTAGATTAGTGCTAGCCAGGATTGTTGCTAGCCATTTGGATGCCCTAAGGCCAGGGGTGCTGCCAGGAATCTTGGGCCCCATGACAAAAAATTAAATTGGGCCCCCCCACGCAGCTGCTGTTACAATTTTTTGCATCTATTTGACCCATCAAAAGTGTCACAATTTAAAAGGCTTGCAACGACCCTGCTTTCTTTGGTTCAATACTGATACTAGCACAATATTTACTGCTCATGAATTTTACATGCCACAGTCCACATACAGTTTGCAAGTAGGTTGCTTAAATTTTTTCTATTAGTTTTAGATTACTGAAATGTCTCTCCCCACGAGGAACAGTCAAAAGCAACGTCCAAAATACAGATAAAACAATCCAGACTTCTGAAAAAATGCTATGTTGTTGCATTTTATTCAAGCTGCAATATATAACTTTAATAAAAAATATGTTTTCTCCATATTTGTTAAAGCTGTCACCATGTTGTGACAGTTTGTTATGAGGCAGATAATCTGTGAAAACAATCAATCTCCTCCACCTCCTCCATTAGCTGCTATTACTGGCTAAAGTATTCCAACGTTCTGACCAAAACAACCAATCAGAACCAGTAGGAGGGTCTTAGCGCTGTCAATCAACCTCATTCACTCACTGCTAGATGTGCTTATGGTGGAGAAATAACTTATCATTACAGGAAATTTTTTTATTTGCTGTCATTGGTAGCTATTCTAACTAGACTGGGCATTCACAACAGGCTATGCTAGCTCCAGCATAGGGATGAGCAGCCACATGAGATTGTGATTGACAGCACTAAAACTCTCCTGCCACTGACTGGTTGGAGAAGCAGACGAAATAGATTGTTCACAGATTGTCTCTCATGCCTTATTGTCACAAGATAATGGCAGTTTTAACAAATATGTGAAAAATAAATACATTTTTTATAAAAGTTACATACTGCAGCTTTAATTTCACTTAGGAGAGGGCAGGTCAGGAAGGATGTGGCTTAGAGCTTCTGACTGACTCATGTATTGTTAAATGGTAAAAGGTACAGGGACAAGCTAAATATATGAATATCTTGGTAATAATTTTCCTTAATTCATTAAATGCTAGTGAAATGTAGTCTTTAGCTAAGCTAACTAAGCTAAATGGTTGATAATCTCACACAGTCTACCCATCTCTTTTGGAGAAAAACTAGGTTAAAAATGGACACTCTTGCCTTTCTCTCTCTCTTTCTCTCTCTCTCTCTCTCTCTATTTATTTTGAAAACCTGACTTTATTATTTTTCTTAGCAGCATAGTAATTGCCACAGTTATTATTGTCTTCTACTGACAGCTGCTGAACATCGTCACCATCAAGCGCTCCAAGCAAGAACGAACCATTTCATGCAGAGCCAGGGGGCTCAGGGCAAATATGGATGTGTGTTTTTTGATCTGGGAGGGGTAACATTCAATTTTTCCTGCTCATAACAATCTTCGAAAATACAATATGAATAATTTTGTAATTGACAGGGCCTCAACTTGTTTTTTTACATTTCTATGAACAAAAACTAACTAAATAAGTTGCTTTACTTCAGTCAAAGTAATGAAATAACTAATTGCAGTCTGATTTTTATTGTTAATGTGTTTCACTCTATTGAGCAGTGAATGTAAATAAAAGAGTGAATGTAAGTATTTAACCCTACTGGAAGGTTAAATACCCCCCTCTAAATACTAAACCCTCCAGTAGTTAAGTATTTACTTACTGGAGGGTGTTTTATTCATGCTGCAGAGCCACAGCTAACAGCTAGCTCCTCACTTCAGCGACTCTGATGGAGCCTTTGATGTTCAGCGTTGCTGTTGTTCCTCCTACAGTTTGGACTGAACCATTGTTCTAATAATGGTAAGGCGGACCTAAAAATAAATTCTTATTTTTTTTATTAGATTAGTGACAAATTTAGTTTGTTCGGTGTTTCTTTTGCCTTTTCATATTGATATTGTTTAAGTGCAAACAGTTATTCAAATTTTTTTTTTGAGGGGGTGGGGGGCAATTCTAGACTTTTCAGAGATTGTGAGGTCTGGACACCCTCGACCCCCTGGGATTTTACCCCCGTGGCAAAAACATAGACTTCATTTGATTTGCATTGTGCAAAATGATATATGAGCCCATTAAATATTAGATTCTTGATTAATATGGGTTGTTGCTATACTGTAGTACAGTGTTTTAAGATCTTGTTCACTATGCCCCTTTTATAACTTTGAGGCCCTGCCCTTGCAAAGGTCTTGGCACGGCCCTGGTAAGGTTTACTGAAACATTGCAGATTTGGTTCCCAATACAAAGATAGACCACTGAGACTCTTATGGGACGACATACAAAATATATTTTCAGTCTAAATCAGAATTTATTATAGGTACTTTATGTTTGTTCAGCTTTATTTGACAGTCGGTAAAGAGATATCACCATGTTTTGGATAAGATTATTATGCAGCAAACTAAAACATTGAGTCTTTCTGAGGCTGTATGGAACATTCAGTGACAAAATTAGAAAAGCATAAAAAAATGGCAGTAAATATATCATAAAAGTGATATACAAAATGAAAATATTTGTAGAAGTTTTCAAATGCAGTAGTTTACATAATTGCAATAACTGACAGTCTATTCAAAACCTCAAGCTTGATAAAAATTATGCCAAAGCTATTTTATACTTCAGTAAATTTTTAAATATACTTCAGTGAAGCTGACAACTAATATAGCATTTTACACAAATGAAACAATGGCAAAAACCTTGCACAATTTCAAGCAATTAATCTATACAACATCCTTAATCACTATAAAAATTAAATGCTTTCACACTTTAGAAATGTTTTCTTAATACTTTGGAGACTCAATGATATTGTGAGGTAGAAGGTCCCATTTGTCATATGTTGTGCGAGGACTGTGCCAATCAGGTTCAAGAGGAGGATCATTCAGAGCCATCAGGCGGCCCAACCAGAAGCATTCATGTTTCAAATAATCCACCACATCCTGAAGGGTCTTACATTGGTGTAGTGGTGTGGGGTTCTACGGTGAAGAGGTAGAAAAACATAACATAAACAATAATCACATTATTCCAAATAAACATTACATTTACCCAGAATTACAAGCTGCAGGGTGTCCTTTTGTAGATTATCATAAGAATATTTTTAGTAAAACAAACCTTTAAATCTTGTTGTTTCTCACTGTAGATCGCGAGTTGCAAATTCTGAATAGTAAGCTGTCTATACTCCTTAACCTGGAACAAGTGTAATATCGAATTAGTAGCAATACAAATTACTTGGATTTAATATTAAGATTTTTGATCCAGTACCTTTGAATTGGCTATATCACTTCTTGCCGTATTCAGTTCAAATACACGATCTAGGTGATTAATCTTTTCTGTCATTTCAGCCTTCGCGTCGTCAAACTCTTTCTGGTTCCATTCATTTAAATTACAAACAACAACAGAGACAAATAAAATTATATTTTAAAAGTTTAAAAGTTCAGAAAGAACTTTTATAATAAATAAAAATTAACTACAAATTTATTTGATTTGATCAATAAATACAATACCTGCATCAGATCTCTGACTTTAGATGAGTTCCCATCGCCTCCCTTTGATTTCAGACTAGATTTGATTTTTGGCCAGTTCCATCTCAAGTCTTCATATAATTCTTTTATCCTTGGTTTACTAACTGGATTGTTAAGGTTGATGGCTTTTCCTGTTTTGATTGAAGAAGCAACATCTCCTGCCACTCTGTACATCAGAATAAGAATCTTTAAATTTAAGTACCTGAAACATTAGTAAGTCAGTCAGTGTGTACTCAAAGGTACAAAAACTATTTACATGTGTACTCTACCTGTCGTACAATGATTCCAGCTCTTCATCTTTGTCAGATACAGCCTTCCTATTAACAAAAATACATAATGTAAATTAAAACATGCTGTTTTTTCAAAAAATTGTTTTATTTTATGACAGATACCTGTTCAACTGTAGTATAAACCTTGCTTTGAAGTTTTGAGTTGTTAAAAGTAACTTTTCCAGTCACTTACATTTTTGAAATGTGTATTATGAGAAAAAGCCCAAACAGATTTGAGATTTATAGATCATGTTTATGTCAACAAATCTACAACAAGTGATGCCTTGGTAAATGTATGTCCAAATAATCACCTGAAAAATCAGTTTGTTTCTCTGTGTACATCGCAATGCAGTGACATCCAACAGCACTAAAACAGACCTTCAGTATTTTGTTTGACAGTTCAAAACTCAGGGTTGTTCCTGAACATCCCAAACAAGTTTATCTCCATCTGAGGCGGAAACAATGTTGAAATTTCAACACAATGAGAGTCCAGAAGGACAATGATCGCAAAAATACATCAAAACTGTTTTAACAGGTGAAGCAGGCTTCAATTTAGGAGCTTTGCTATAATAAGCCATGTCCCACCAGTTCTCATATATAAGTGGACAAATATAGCCACATTGTCTGAAGCTTGATAACATTTAATAAGAGTATACATATGTGTATATATACTGTATGTATATATGTGTGTGTCTGCGTGTGTGTGGGGCGTGTTGGGGTGTGTGTTGGTGAATGTGCATGTGTGTAATTTGATCCTGTATGGAATAGAGAAGATCTTCATTATATTCAAGATTGTGCACCCAGTTTGCCATTCCAAATCATGAAGATGTTTATTTCTATTTTCAACACTACAAAATATGTACAGTTCACAAAAATCATTAAAGCATATGATTTGGTTTGTCCATGCACATTGGATAAAAAGTATGAGAATTGCATTTTGTGTTGTATGAAACAATATATAGTTGTTAAATTTGTTTTAGTAGAAGATTTCATCACATAGATTTTATTTATTTTTCTGTTAGTGTAAAAGTTGACTTTAATGAAAGTATAAAACATGTATATACCTTGTTTTTTCAAGTTCTTCATTCATTTTATTCATCCTGTAAAAATACACATTTATTTAAAAAAACAAATAGAATAGAAAAAGATTATGTATTTAGTAAATCAAATTTATGCTGAATTGAAATACTGGTGAGGGCTGCACAACTTTTTTCAGAGAGACAGACCATTCTATGTAAATAGTGTTGAGAGAGAATGTCCTCACGTTGGACTTGGTAAAAAGTATTCAAGCCTCTACCTGAAGAAATGTGCCGTTTACAAGATATTCCATCTTTTGATTATAAGGAACTAAATTCATCACAGCATTCATTTTTAAAAAGTTACCATACAGATGAAAAACGGGTTGCATGTACCTCACCTTTTTTCAAGTGATTTGAGTTCCTTCTCCGCTTGATCTACTGCATTGCTTTCAAAACAAATTTCAAAGAATAAAACAATAAATATACAGTTATTTAGTATATCAAACAAAGTCAAAAGTACTGGCCTCTATAAAACAGTGGATTTCTGATTGTCTCACACTTGTGCAAAAGTCACACACTTTTAGTGTAGACATCTAGCATGTGGCAAACTTATTGTCTGATACAAACTTCTATGGATTGGTATGTATTTAATTACTTCAGATTCTTCTGTTTGCTGGCTTGGGACCCTTGTTTCTATTGACACCGACATATGTGGAGTTAGGATACATGTAAATTAGTACAAATAGAACATCTGGTTTGACTTGCAGAAAATATGTAATAAAATGGATAAAGATATCAAACTTTAGGCATTTCAGGACATAGCATAAAATCTGAGTAAAACTAAATAACATCATTCCAAAAGATATTTGGGCAAAGAGAGAGAGAAAGACAGAGAGACACAGAGACAGACAGATAGATATGACAAAGCCTATGGGTCTATGAGCTATAAGAGGGACACATGTCCAGACCAACAATATAATAGGACATTACACAACATTTGCAGATATTTTATTATTGTGGGATTACGTTTTGTAAACTATCACTTCTACGGAGGAGCTAACAAAAACTATATTACTCATTTCAGTGGCTTTTCGCTCAGAAAGGCTTTTTTCTGGACACAAGATTAACAAAGCTGTAACTATTCATAGGGTGAATCTGGCGAACATTCAATGCTTCTTAAAACTTACTTTCATCATCTGCCTCTGATGATTTGTAGAATCATCACAGAGATCTTTTCAATTAATGTTTTCTTCAGTTTATTTATTTGTTAAAAAGAGTTTAAACTATTACAATTAATAAAATTTAAGTAAGCCATGCAGTTACCTTATCTTACGGAGATCATGTTGAACGGATTCAGTCAGGACAATTCTTTAAAAAGAATCACATGAATATCAAACAGCATTTATTACATTTTATTGTATTCATTAATCAGTGATTCTAATACTATTAAAGAATTTTTAAAAGGGATTTTCAAACTTTGTGTCAATAATTATGACCTTATCTCCTGGCAGTGACTTTCATCAGTCAAAGAGACTCCTAACCTAAAAAATTAATATTGTTTGTAATAAATTACATGAGCTATACTCATAAAATCAACAGTCCGCATTCAAAGGAAATCTACTATTAGATGGTTAAATTTTAGGTTCTTTGTCATGTAATATATTCCAAAGCTTTAGAGACAAATTGATATTTTAGCAATTTGAACAACTGATATCTAATGTAAACTGTCGACATAGAGAATTATTTCAGAAATGTGTGTATTATTCTTAATCCTTTTGTCTTAAGGTGGAGAGATTTTATGTAAAATTGACTTTTTTTAAACCTTATACCATGTTATAATGTTACTCCCATATCAAAAATATACCTTGAGTGTTGCTTTGATTCTTCTGTGCTGTTTTTTTCCAGATTTCTCAGTGCTTCTTTTCTCTCCTTCTGAGTCAAGCTGTGAAAACAAAAATAGAAAAGAAAAAGAAAATATTAATAAACTTCATAGTATCACTGAATTAATCCAGCAAATGTAAATTGACAAATTTTGGCCTCAGGTACTTGCCAAATCAGTACTGATGGAGAATCCTAATAATATATGGCTGAAATTGTATCAACCTGTGGTTTAAAAGACAAATTATTACCTTAAGTCTTTCCGGAGGCGTTGATGATCTTCCTTCCCATCATCAGTCCTTCTAGAGAAACATCAAAGAAATGTTAGTTCCAATATTTAATTTACCTGGCAGATCACACATTATGGTTCCCCCAAAAACAGTATCCAAAAACAGTATCATTGTTTGTCACCTGAAAGAATTGAGATTTTCCATAAAAACAAAGCTCGAATTTTTAACTTAAGGAACGGATGAGAGGTTAAAGGAATTACTGATTAAATTTGTTTTTTAGTATTTAGGTTTACATACACACTGAATTAGAAAGTTACAATTAGCAAAACTACTCTGTGAAGAAGAAAAACAGCCCACATTAGCACAGTATGAGTTCAAAATAAATATTACACTTTTCACAAAAGCAGCGCGGCTTGTTCAGTGTTGATTGATTGTCTTCAGTTTAAGATAAGTTTAGTTTAGAATGTTCCAACATGCACAGTTGTGGCAAAGTTAATAATTTGTCTCTTACAAATGCTGTCCACAGATGAGCATACCTGATCATCAGTACAAACCAGAGTTCGGTAAAAACAAGTCAGACTCGACTTTGTGCCAGTTTTTGGAACACAAATTTCCACTCCGCTCCATTGCTGCACAATAATTCTAAAATAATGTTCTGTTTTTTGTTCTTTTCATTCAACATAATAGACTTCTGTCTAAGTGGTCTATGTCACTGTTTGCTCAGTGTGTGATGTGAATATAGATAATAAAGCCCATAAGCTGCTGTGAGGAATTTTTTCTTCTGTTTCTATGACGTCACTACTGATCAAGTAACTCAATATAAAACAGTCAGACTCAGTTTTGAGTCTTTAGAGTTTTCTCTGTCCCTGGTTTCTTCTGAGAACATGTCACAACATGTTGAGATTAGTCCAGTATTTGACTTTTTCTACACATGTATATATTTAACAAGGCTTTCTTTAAAATAAATGAAGCTTCCAGAATATGCAGGTATACTTAACCCATAACTGTCGTCCTCAGCTGAACTCATTTTACTTGCTCCACAGATGAGGAAGTTGAAACTGGAAGACTTTTTGGAGGCAGATTTTTTGTTGCCATATATGCTGAAGAAAAAAACAAACAACCCATTTTGGGATATTATTTTTTGCTGCTCTTAGCAGTTTTGCTTGATACAAAAACATGTATCTCATGCCTTTTCTCATCTCTTCATTATCCTAGTCTTGTCTTCAGTTCTAGTCTTGATTGTCATCCATATGTTTCAGTCCTGTTAGGTTCTAGTATTCATGTTTTGATTTTCTTTTCATTTGTGACGGTTCTGCTATTCTTCAGATGTCAGGTTTTATTTCTTGTTGGCATTTATTACCATTTGCATTTTGGCTCTCCCTCATCTCCACCTTCACCAATCCTGACACAGATAATCTGTATCATATTTTGAAAGAGCCCAAAGTTTTCCGTGCACTATATTCTAAAACTTTTAGAAAATAAAACAACAACTGCCCATGTTGCTTATTAATTTATTCAACACAAGGGTCCACTCAAATCCGAATGATATTTATTGTGGTTTATAAGTAGGATGGATCGAACAGTGTACTAAATTTCAAAACCTTTCGCTGAACAGAGTTAGAACTGCTATGTATAGTCTTTATAAAAAATTTATAGAATAGAATAGAATAGAATAGAAGTACTTTATTCATCCCAGCAGGGAAATTACTTCGCAGTTACAGCATAGAGACAAGACACAATAACAACTACCACTGAGTAGTAGTTGTCTATAAATTGTAAAAATATGAAATGCTGTTAATATAAAAAGCAACTTAAGAGCAGTCCTTGCAAAGATAAAAAAAAAATGCAGATATGTATATGTAAATATATGTACAGCAAGTGTGCCACAGTGCAGTTGTGCAAAATCGGACTGATTAGTGCAGAACAATGATTTAGCTTTTATTGTACAGTGAGATGGCATGTGGCAGGAAGGATTTCCTGTATCTGTCCCTACGACAGCGGAGCTGGAGCAGCCTATGTGAGAAGGTGCTCCGCTGTCTGTCCACTATGTTGTGGAGAGGGTGCTGTTTATTGTCCATAATAGACAGAACCTTCTTCAGTGTCCTCCTCTCCACCACAGTTTCCAGGGACTCCAACCTTAGTCCCAGTACAGAGCCAGCTTTCCTGATGATTTTGTCTAGTCTATTAGAGTCGCCAGCTCTGATGCTGCTTCCCCAACACACAGCAGCAAAGAAGCTGGCACCGGCAACAACACTGTGATAAAAGGTCTCCAACATCTTGCTGCACACTTTTTTTTTTTTTGCCCCTCCAGGGGTTCTTTTTGTGGGCTCTAGAGTCCCTTTTTACAAAGTAGGCTGACAGGAAAGGGGGATGGAGAGGGGGGTAAGACATGCGGTAAATGTCGCCGGGTCCGGGAGTCGAACCCACGACAGCCGCGTCGAGGACTTGAGGCCTCCAAATGTGGGTCGCGCTAACCCCTACGCCACCACGGCACGCCCCTTGCTGCACACTTTGAAGGATCTCAGCTTCCTTAAAAAATAGAGTCTGCTCATCCCCTTCCTGCACACAGCGTCAGTGTTAGATGCCCAGTCCAGTCTGTTGCCGATTACAACTCCCAGGTATTTGTAATCCTCCACCTCCTCCACCACTTCCCCTTTGATCTTCAGTGGCCGTGAAGGTATCTTCTTCCTTCTGAAGTCAATCACCATCTCTCTGGTCTTACTAATGTTGAGCCTCAGGTGATTCTGCTCAGACCACTCCACAACGCTGTCCACCAGTGTCCTGTACTCCCCCTCCCCTCCATCCCCTATACACCCGACAACTGCTGAGTCATCAGAAAACTTCTGTAGGTGACATGACTCAGAGTTGTACTGGAAATCAGTGGTGTACAAGGTGAAGAGAAAGGGAGAAAGCACAGTTCCCTGTGGATAAATAACAAATGGTATCCATGCTGCTCTGTCACATCTGGAGCAGCAGGGGAGCTATGTGCGGATGCTCTTTGTAGACTACAGCTCTGCTTTTAATACCATCCTCCCTCACAGACTGGTGGACAAATTGGGGGACCTGGGTCTCCCTCACTCCACCTGCATGTGGATTCTGAGCTTACTGACCAACCGACAGCAGAGAGTTAGGGTGGGAAAACATACATCCACTGCCCTCAGCCTTAGTACTGGCTTTCCACAGAGCTGTGTGCTGAGCCCCCTGCTCTATTGTCTGTACACATACGACTGCACCTCTGCCCACCACAGCAACACCATCATCAAGTTTGCTGATGACACCACAGTGGTGGGGCTCATCTCAGGAGGCGACGAGTCCGCCTACAGGGGTGAGGTGGAGCAGCTGTTGCAGTGGTGCAGGGAGAACAATCTGCTCCTCAACAACTCAAAGACAAAAGAACTCATAATAGATTACAGGAGGAAAAAACGGACATTACACCACTAACCATTGGGGGAAAATGTGTGGATAGGGTAGCTGATTTCCATTTCCTGGGGGTCCACATTGAGCAGGGCCTCACATGGAACATGAACACCTTCGAGCTGATAAAAAAGGCCCAGCAAAGACTGAACTTCCTGAGGGTTCTCAGGAGGAACAACATCAAGGAGAAGCTGCTGGTGTCCTTCTACAAGTGCTCCATAGAGAGCATACTGACCTACTGTATCTGCATATGATATAACAGCAGCACTACGGCTCAAAGGAAAGCTCTCCAAAGGGTTGTGAATACAGCCCAAAAAATCATTGGCTGCCCTCTCCCCTCACTGGAGGACCTGCACAGCGACCGCTGTCTAAGAAAAGCACAACACATCACAAAGGACACTTCTCACCCCGGACATTCTCTGTTCACACTGCTGCCTTCAGGCAGAAGATACAGAGCAACCAGAACAAGAACCAACCATCTCAGAGACAGTTTCTACCCGATAGCAATAACAAAACTAAATGCAATCAAAAACAACCATTAATCATCATGAATGATGTACAGTACAGACCAAAAGTTTGGACACAACTGTGTGTCCAAACTTTTGGTCTGTACTCAGTTCAGACCAAACGTTTGGACACACTTTCTCATTGAATTCAATGAGAAAGTGTGTCCAGTATTTCAGCATTCCTTCCTTGCTCTCTTTAACTTCTAGTGCCTGGCTTCACTCACGTCCAAGACTGTTTTCTGCCCTCCCTTGAACATTATGAATTTCTTTAGGTCATCTGATCGTATTGATTATTGCAACATCGTTTTCACAGGTCTGTCCAACAAATCAATTAAACAGCTGCAGCTGATCGAGAATGCTGCTGCTCGCATTCTCACTAAAACCAGGAAGATAGAGCACATAACACCAGTTTTAAAGTCCCTCCACTGGCTCCCTGTAGCTCAAAGAATAGACTTTAAAATACTGTTGTTAGTTTATAAATCACTGAACGGCTTAGCACCACAATACATTAAAGATCTGCTGTTGTTGTATCAACCTTCCAGACCTCTCAGGTCTTCCGGTTCTGGTCTGCTCTGCATCCCCAGAACCAGAACCAAACGAGGAGAAGCAGCTTTCAGCATCTATGCACCACAAATTTGGAACAAACTTCCAGAAAACTGTAAAACAGCTGAAACACTGACTTCTTTTAAATCTCAACTAAAAACCCACCTGTTTAGAATTGTATTTGAAATATAATCAATTACAAATTTATTGATGGAACCTGACTTAATGATTGATTCTATGTTGCATTGTGATTCTGTGTTTGTAATGATGTAAAGCACTTTGAAATGCCTTGCTGCTGAAATGTGCTATACAAATAAAATTTGATTGGTTGATTGATCTGATATCTAGGCTTGACCCTCACTATGAACCTTGATCAAGGATTCAAGCCTCATCCTCTTCTTAAGTTTTCTGAGCCACAGTGAATGACCACTGCCTGAAATATAGCCAGGCTTCTGGATTGTTGACCTTGGAGTTTGAGCGGAGACGCTCAGGCTGAAGAGGAGAATTTTTTCTATTAATCCTCATGCGCTTCCAAATTCTCAGCTTTCTCTGACATCACTGCATTTACGGTTCCTCTCCCCGTCTAAATCACTGAACTACAGGTTAGTGGATTACCAACCTGTCATCTCTGTTTCTAGTGCTACGTTTGTTGACCAATGCTGCGATCCTGTTTCCAGAGTGTTATTCAATAAACCTTTTTATGTTAAAGCTGAAATATGCAACTTTTACAAAAATATTTTACATATTTGTTAAAACTGTAAATATGTCATGACAATATTATACAAGACAGATAATCTGTGAAAAGATGGAGCTCCTCTCCCTCCTTCCTGTGGTTCTTTTGCAGTCTGCTGAAATGCACCTCTTCTAGTCAGAAACAACTAATCTGAGACAGGAGGATGGTCTTTCAACCTTAATGTGTTAATGACAGACAAACAACTTACCATTCCAGAAAAACTGTTTATCTGTTATCATTGTTGGCGATGTTAACTAGCCTAAGTGTTCAATTCAGGCTACAGTGTGAGGAACTAGCTGTAGCATAGCAGAGAGCAGGGGGGAGGGTGTGAGGAGTGCATACACAAGGATGATTGACAGTGCTAAGACCCTCCTCCTGGCTAAGAAACTGTTGGATTTTCATATAACTGTAGTAAACATTTAAAGTACTTTAATTTAAAAATTATGTACACATACGCAATGGATTGGCAACTTGTCTTGCTGGAGACAGGCACCAGACTGAATGAATAATGCGAGAAAAAACAGCTAAAGACATAAAAACTTGAAGAAAATATATATGGTGTTATAAAATTATTTTTGTGGTTCTATGATTTTTTTTGTGGTGTTACACTTTACTTTTTAACATTTTTATTATTCTTATAATTTTTATTTAAATGTATATCGTAAACAGTGACTGACACACTAATAGTTTTTATCCGAAAAGTAGAAATTGGACAAAACCCCTTTCAAAAGGCTAAACTTTTCTTCTTCCATTAAAATATCTGATTATTTACCTTACTAGGAGAGACTGCAATGTTTCATTTCCTTCTGCCAATGCAGACCTGTTGAGTAAAATCCATACCAGCAATTAAACCTCATGCTGGGTTTTTTAGTTTGAATTTTTTAGATGTATATAAATATATTCTTTAAAAAACACAATGATGTAATTTAAATCTGAAGAATGGAGTTACCTTGTCTGCTGAAAATGCCAGGCGATCGCAGAAAACTCATCACAACTTAAAAAAAGGAACAACAAAAAAAGGTTTTTACAATCAATCAACTATATTAATTAAGAAATCCAGTGACTAGAGAAGTCTAGGAGTCACTAGATGGTTAATGCATTGATAATATATAATATATAATACATTTCAGTATCCTCATTTGTTAAAATGTTAATAAAAAGCAGAATTTCTTTTTCACAAATGATCATCAAGTATAATTTTTTCTTTTGAAGGATGGCTGTTTCTTCTTGGTTAGGAGAAAATAATTTCAAATCTAAATGTGCCAGGAATATGCACATTTTGAACCTTTGTTGTATATCCAAAATAAACATTGGTTGTTGATAACTTCATGGATAACTTTGAATAATGCGGAATGTTAACGATTTAAAGGATTTTATTTTTTTCTTTGACTTAACTTTTAATACAGAAGCTTTACCTGCTATTCTGTACTTCAGTTTTGCTTCATATAATGTAGATTAAATTGTGTTTGTTTAAATACAATCAAAACACAATTTAATTTTCATTCAAAACAATGAAAATTGCTTTTGCTCACCTTTTTTCTGGAGGCATCCATTTCTGTTCACATACTACCTTCTTGTGTCTTAAAAAGATGAGAAGAATGTTAGCTGCTATGTATAACATAATAATGCATAAAACAATACAAAGCAGAAGTTATAAGCACATAAAGAATAAAATATAAAGCTCATTTTTGATGTTCCTTGTCAAGGTCAATGCTTTGTAAGTTAAATTTTTTATTTATTTTTTTACTTTTGTATTTCCTGATTTTATTTAAAATGAAAAACTTTCTTTGGGCCAGCATCAGATTTGTCAAATATGAAAAGTGTTGTTTTAATTTGGGATTTAAGACAACATTATTTTAGATTTCAAATACATTAATAATCAACATATTTAACTGTTAACATTTTAGTCGACATAGTTAAATTTTATTTGATCTTTTTTTTTTAACTATTCAAGGATTAGAAGTTGTGTTTACCTGGCGTCGTTATCTCTTCTCTTTTCTTTCTTGTTGCTCATTCTTGCTTCGTCCAGAGTGAATTTGTCAGAGCGATACTTGAACTAATGAAGATATGCTTTCCCTGAAGGGGAGGGTTTAAGACTTTCAGTAAGTCCTGCCTACTGACTATAAATGAACAGCAAAACCTGCATCACAGTTAGCCAGCAGGAACTGTCCCTACGATGGGAGACTCTTTCATCATAGCTATCGACTTTGGGACTGCATACAGTGGATATGCCTTCAATATAACACCCAGAAATCAAAAAACTGAGCCCTGTGTCAGGTATTGGGGTGAGAAGAGTGCAAGAGAAACTCCAAAGACTCCTACCTGCATCCTTTTTGATAAATATAAACAGTTTATCAGCTTTGGATATGAAGCGAAAGAAGCGTATGTGTCAAGAATGGGAACAGAAGCAAAAGATAAGTTATTCTTCGAAAGCTTCAAGATGTCCCTCTATAAACGAGTGAGTAGAACATTTGTATCTACATTGAATTTACTAGTAAATTAAGTAATTTACTAATGTAATAATCCAAAATCTTCAGAAACTCAGCCTGGATATGAAAATTAAAGCTGCAAATGGGAAAGAAATGAAAGCTCTGCAGGTTTTTACAGAAGCTCTAAAATTTCTGAAGGAAGATGCTCTGACAACTATTGCACAACACACTGCAGGGAGACAGTTCACAGCCGCTGACTTCACCTGGGTGCTGACTGTTCCTGCAATCTGGGAGGAATCAGCCAAACAGTTCATGAGGGAAGCTGCAACTCAGGTAACACACAATACTAAGACTTACAACAAAAGGTTTTGTGGTTCTCCTAATGTATAAGACACTTTTGTTGCTTTAAGGCAGGTATTGTGACCAAAGGAAAAGAAGATAAATTGGTCATTGCACTGGAACCAGAAGCGGCTTCAGTCTATTGTAAGAAACTTCCATCAGATGGTTTCATTGCAGAAAACCTAGGGGATGGAAAACTTGACCAGTCACCAGGAACTCAGTATATTGTTGTTGATTGTGGAGGTACTACATTTCATTTAAATTTTTCAAAAAACCTCTAAAACATACAAAAACATTTCAAGTTTTTTTTTATATATATTTATATATATGTTTACTTTCCTTAACAATAAAGTATTTGTTGTATTTGGTTTTTTTTGTAGGTGGAACCATTGACATCACTTTTCATGAAGTCCTGGAAGAAGGAAATTTGAAAGAGCTGCACAAAGCCTCTGGAAATGATCTGGGAGGACAAACTGTGGACAGAAAATTTAAACAGTTCCTCCGAGAAATATTCACTGGAGTCTGGGATGATTATGAAAAGAAATTCCCCAATGAAGTTCAGAAAATTATGTACGATTTCACACTTTTCAAAAAACACGAAGATGATGTAGAAATCCCCTGCCCATTTAACCTGGGGAAACTGGCTGAGAAAAAGAAAAAGATTGAGAAGTACTTTAAAAAAGTGCATGGGGCGACCTGGGAGGATGGATCCATCAAAATCTCTAAAGAGAAACTGAAAGAATTCTTTGAAGAGAGCCTAGAGGGTATAACTAGATGTCTCACAGAAATATTAAAAAAAGACTTCAAAATTAAATATATCCTTTTAGTTGGTGGGTACGCTGACAGTAAGATTCTACGTAACCACATTACTGACAAGTTTGGAGATGACTACACTATTCTGTGCCCATTCAGGCCACAAGAAGTTATCATGAAGGGAGCTGTGGAGTTTGGAAGAAACAAGGGAGTGGTGGCATCCAGAAAAAATCCCTTCACTTATGGAATTGGGATCTTTCAGAGGTTTGATAAGTTCAGGCACAGGGAAGACAAAAAATTCACCAACAAAGATGGTGTATGGTGTAGAGACATATTCATGAAGCTGGTGGATGTTGGTGAGGATGTTTGTTGGAATGAAACCAGAGAGCACACATTGTATCCGGTAGAAGCAGCTCAGAAAGCAATGAGCTTTTCGTTTTATCGCACTAAGAAAAAACATGTAGCATATATTGATGAACCAGACACTGAGGAAATTGGCTCATTTGTTGTTGAGTCTCCTGACACCACACTGGGTTTGAGTCGTGAGATCAGACTTAAAATAAAGTTTGGCTTCACAGAAATGACAGCAACAGGCACTGATAGAGAGTCAGGCTCATCACAAACGATTAGGATAAACTTCATGAGGAATTAGCATAAAAGATGCATCTTTGTTGACTTTTATCCAGTAGAAATGAGAAGGCAGCCTACACAAAGACAGACTTGGTTTGAAATCTTCTGAACATGGTTAAAAACATAATGTTAGAGGTTGCCAGCTGTGATACATTATGGAGTACCTTCATATGATTTATTTTAACATTTCCATAAAATGTCATTTTCTAAACTAATTCCACATATCATGAGGTAGATAGTTGTTGGACAGCTATAAATCAATTTGCAATGTTACACTGAAAAAGGTTTTATAATAAAGACCAACTTGTAGTGATTTTATTACATGGAGACTAAACATTACAGATTGCTCTAACAAAATTTTAATTTTAAAGTTTGGAGAACCAGATATTATTTTGGCTCACTGAAGAATCTAAACTGTTGCTAGTTAGACTTTGTTTGTTTTATCTGCAGCTTATATTTTAAAAACAACGTGTTTTAAATAAAGAAACACAACAAAAGATGTGCTCAGCATAAATTGTGTAGCAAAAGAGCACAAAATATATTATGACCAAAATATATCATTTCATTTGTTTGTTTTTTTGTAACTTTTTTTGTAAATTGCTGTAGTGAATACATTTTTTGTTTTGTTTTATAACTAAAATGTTGAAAAGTTTGTCTTCAATAAAATGTTAAGAATTTATGTGGTGTATTTTTCCATTATTGGACACTGTACATGCACCCTCGCTCCCCTTGGCATCAGTCTGCAATTTGGACAAAACATTGCGTTCAGTAATGGGGTTATAGTTTGTGTAGGCCCTAGATTCCACAAAAACAAATAAATGTCGAACAGTACAAACAAGACACATTGGTTCTTTTTCAATCATAGAATAGTTTAACTGGTATGAGATAAACTTTGTGAATTTCGAAGGTAATTGTCCGGAATGCTGCAGCAGGACACCACCTGTACCAATGTCACTCTCCATCTTGGTTTGTGATAGCATTTACTTTTCTGTAACGTGGACTAAGCAACATTGTTTTGCCTGTTTTTTTCCACTGAGTCCAAAGTACTGCATCTGCTTGAGCTTGCACTTGATCCAGCTAAGATTGCTCCTTGTCTTAATCTTTACAGCATTCCCTCTGTCAGTAGTGACCTGGCTCTTTCTCATTCCACACACATCGATGATTATGCAGTCAACCTCCTTACTGTTGCTCTTCATCTATCTGGGCAACTATACAATCTTTCACACCCAACATGAAAGGCCAGTACATTATACATGTGGACAACATTGTTAGTACCCATTGCAAGTATCTTTAAAAATTATCAGCAGCAAGGGTCTTCAGATTTCCACGGTCTCTGTAACTGATGCTGCCCTATCTGATCTTTTTTCTATTTTGTTTAAAAGCAGCATTTTTGTTGCCTCACGTAGCCATGGAGATATTATAGGAATGCACATAGTTACAGTTATGTTGGCATGTTTCCACTTTCCCTTCCACTTTATCCTGTAACTCAGCAAATGAGCTGGTACCACCTGTCATGAACATGAGTAAGTCTTCATGAATATTTATGACTGTTGTCATAAAGTGTCATTTGGTAAATCATGACACTTTTAATACAAAGTTGACATTATTCAAAATGTCTTTGTTATGACAGCTTCACATTAACCAAGAAATCATGATCTGACATAAATTTGTTATAAAAGTATTACTGATTAAACATTAGCTTTAATAACATATAGCTGCATAATTCTTAAAGTCAACAGTCATAAATATTCATGAAGACTTACTCATGTTGATGACAGGTGTTATGTCATGTTTATAACGGTGTCATGACAGTCTTATTCACAACCCCTCAAATAAAGTGTTACCAAAAGATGTGACAAAAAGGGAGTGTTAAAAAGCTGAACGGAGATGGAAAAGTCTGAACTCAAAGTTCCCTGTGTCATGTCTGTAAAGTCTGCTTTTACAGATATGACACACAACTGAAGAAACCAGGGCAATCCTTCATTTCTGTAATCATTAAACCAATGATAATCCTTGTGCTTCATTTTCTACTGTTGACAAATGAACAAATCCTCCTGTGACAAAACTCCACTCTACCAGAAACTGCAATGAAGTTGTCAGTGAACTCGAAGGCTAGTCAATCAATCAATCAATCAAATTTTATTTGTATAGCACATTTCAGCAGCAAGGCATTTCAACGTGCTTTACATCATATCAAACACAGAAACACAATGCAACATAGAATCAACAATAAAAACACAACATTAAGTCAAGTTCCATCAATAAATTTGTAATTGATTACGTTTCAAATACAATCCTAAACAGGTGGGTTTTTAGTCGAGTTTGCATCCATAGAAAGTTTACCTGTTACACTCCTACTGTGTTATATGGAACAAAATACCTGTTGCTATTTTTATTCCCACTCACCCTCACAATCACACAGTTTAAAACGATGTAGACAGCCTTTCAACGGGCTTCTGGCACGAGGCTCACCTCGGACTCCGCCGTCCCTCACGGATTTTTGTGCAATTCTATGGTACCTGTTAGTGTCTAGAATTTACAGGGTTGGTGTTACGCGCAATGACCCTCAGTCACTCGCCATTTTTCTTCCGGCACTAGGCTCCGTACACCTCTTTCACGGAATTTTGCACTGGGACTCCGTCGTCCCTCACGGATTTTTGTGCAATTGCAACATAGAATCAGCAATCAAAACACAGCATTAAGTCAAGTTCCATCATTAAATTTGTAATTGATTACGTTTCAAATGCAATCCTAAACAGGTGAGTTTTTAGTTGAGATTTAAAAGAAGTCAGTGTTTCAGCTGTTTTACAGTTTTCTGGAAGTTTGTTCCATATTTGTGGTGCATAGATGCTGAAAGCTGCTTCTCCTCGTTTGGTTCTGGTTCTGGGGATGCAGAGCAGACCAGAACCAGAAGACCTGAGAGGTCTGGAAGGTTGATACAACAACAGCAGGTCTTTAATGTATTGTGGTGCTAAGCTGTTCAGTGATTTGTAAACTAACAACAGTATTTTAAAGTCTATTCTTTGAGCTACAGGAAGCCAGTGTAGGGACTTTAAAACTGGTGTTTTGTGCTCTATCTTCCTGGTTTTAGTGAGAACGGGAGCTGCAGCTTTCTGGATCAGCTGCAGCTGTTTGATTGATTTGTTGGACAGACCTGTGAAGACGCTGTTGCAATAATCAATACGACTGAAGATGAACGCATGGATGAGTTTCTCTAGATCTGGCTGAGACATTAGTCCTTTAATCCTGGAAATGTTCTTCAGGTGATAGAAGGCCGACTTTGTGACTGTCTTTATGTGGCTCTGGAGGTTCAGGTCAGAGTCCATCACTACTCCCAGGTTTCGGGCCTGATCGCTGGTTTTCAGTTGTAATAACTGAAGCTGTGCATTGACTCTAGATCGTTCCTCTTTAGGTCCAAAAATAATAACTTCAGTTTTGTTTCTGTTCAGCTGGAGAAGGTTTTGGCACATCCACACATTTATCTGTTCTAAGCATCTGTTCAGTGATTGGATGGGCTCTGAGTCACCTGGTGACATCGTAATGTAGAGCTGTGTGTCATCTGCATAGTTATGGTAGCTAATATTATTTCCTGTTATAACCTGAGCTAGTGGGAGCATATAATTATTGAATTAAAGGGGTCCTAGTATTGAACCTTGGGGTATCCCACATGTGACCTTTGACCTCTTTGATGAAAAGTTTTCAATTGAAACAAAGAAATCCCTGTTCTTCATGTAGGATTCAAACCAGTTAAGCACTGGACCGGAGAGTCCGACCCAACTCTCCAGTCGATTCAGTAATATGTCATGGTCAACAGTGTCAAAAGCTGCACTGAGGTCCAACAGAACCAGCACTGTGGTTCTGCCACAGTCCGTATTTATATGGATGTCATTGAACACTTTTACGAGGGCGGTCTCTGTGCTGTGGTGAGCACGAAAACCAGACTGGAAGGAGTCAAAGAGGTTGGTTATAGTTAGGAAGCTAGTTAATTGTTTACACACAGCTTTTTCAATAACTTTGCTGATGAATGGGAGGTCAGAGGTCGGCCTGTAATTCTGCATTAGTGATTTGTCCAGATTGTTCTTTTTTATCAGTGGTTTGATTACTGCTGTTTTCAGAGCCTGGGGGAAAACGCCTGATGAGAGCGATGAGTTTACTATTTGGATCAGATCAGCAGCAATAACAGGCAGGACCTTCTTAAAGAAATGTGAGGGTAAAACATCCAGACAGCAGGAACTGGAGCTTAGTTGACTTATAATTTCCTGTAGGGTTTTATAATTAAGTAGTTGGAATTGGGTCATTTTTCCTGTATTTGTTTTGTTTGGGCACAGCATTGGTACTGACTTTATAGTGGATGTACAGATTAATCCTCTGATTTTTTGTATTTTCTCTGAAAAGAACCTAGAAAACTGGTTGCAGGCGGCAATACATTGGAATTCAGGCGGTAACGTCACAGGAGGGTTTGTGATTCTGTCAACTGTTGCAAATAAAGCTCGAGCGTTGTTAATGTTTTTGTTTATGACATCTGCAAAGAAAGCCTCTCTTGCATGTTTTAGTGTTAAATGATAGTTACGTAGTCTTTCTTTATAGATGTCACAATGAACGTGGAGTTGAGTTTTATGCCATTTTCATTCTGCCCTACGGCAGAGTTGTCTTGCAGATCTAACTGTTTGTGCATTTCTCCATGGAGATTTCTTTTTACCAGACACAACCTTCATTTTAATTGGGGCAATGAAATCAATAATAACTGAGACTTTAGACTTAAAATCATTTACCAACTTATCTACATCATTACAGCTTAAGGGTGAGGAAGAAGAGTAGATTTGATTAAAAGTTTCTGCTGTGTTTTCAGTGAGAGAACGTTTTGTGATGGTTGCTGTTTGTCCAAGTGGGTTAAAAGATAAAGAACTTTCAAAGATAACAGCGAAGTGATCCGACAGGGCGACATCAGTTACAGAGACATTGGAAATATTCACACCCTTACTGATAACCAGGTCCAGTGTGTGTCCTTGAGTGTGTGTTGCTTGTTTGATATGTTGTGTTAGACCAAAAGTCTCTAAAATATTAGAGAGCTAGTCAATGCATTCATATCAAGTCAATACTATTAGTCATGAAAGAGAAGTAACTGGAGATTTGGGTGAGATTTTCTGGTCCAGTATTTTACTGGCTTGAATCTTACTAAGAGGTTAGGTTTTAATAAGCCTTATCTTCCTTCAGTCAAATAATATCAAAAAACTATTTAAAAATACTTAATTTCAGAAATTCCCCAACATAAAAACTAGAGCAACTGTTCCTTCAAGTCATAAAGTGATTGCTTTACAGTTGTTCCTGGTCTGCCCTTTGTACCACAAAGGTATTTTGTAGCTGCACTCAAGTTTTCATATCAGATGACAATAAAAGATTAAAACAGAAAACTGGTGATAACAGTAATATCTTCCCAGCAGACTCATTTCTCAGAACATAAATGTGAATCTTTGAGAAACACTGTTAATCTATCGTTAAAGATAACGATAGATTATTCCAGTAAATGCAATAAAGCTCTGTTGAGGTCTCTAACCTGTGTAGTTAGATTGTCTGTGTTTAATTTTGGCTTTGTGTGAAGCATTATTCATCCATACTGAGAGACATACCAATGAAGATTTTACTAAATTCTTATGACAATATGGTAACAGAAGGGTATACACATTTAAAAGTGTATGCCTTTACGTTAAGATAAGATAGTTCTTTATTCATCCCATTTCAAATATCCTGTGGGATCCACAAAAGTTACACATACACAATCTAAGTGATCAAAATACAAACAATAAAAAGACAGTATGATGATCATAGTGCAAAAAGTCTCTATGACAGTCTCTTGTTGAGAATCATGAGACTCTACAGGCTGGAAGGAGTTTTGACAAATAAACTAAAGATTTGAGTAAAAGATTTAAATAACCTGGTGCTGTTGTGATACAGTAAAATAATGAAGGGAACAAATACTAGCCCTTCCACCTTCCTCTCACTGGAATTTATATATTATGTTTCTCCAATATCTAAAGAGATCAAAAGATGTCATAAAACATGGACACGTCCCCTCCAGTCACCTTACTATAAGTCATAGTTTTAAAGCTCTTCCCATATTTTTCAATAAGTGGGCTATTAATTTGGGAAGTTTTCAAGTTGTGGCTTGTTGTGTCAGACTGTCTGACTACTCCAGGGCAACTGTGGCTTCTTTCCAGTAGCTTGCCACACTCAGTGTGTGAATGTGTGTGTCTGAATGGGTGAATGACTAAATGTAGTGTAAAGCCCTTTTGGTTTAACACTTGATAAAGTAAAAACAAGTACAAGCCATTCACCATTTGTTGTTAACATCCCTCCTCAACATTTCTTGTCTCGTTTACCAGATCTGGATTTGTTTGGGTTTCAGTCTCTCTCAATTTGATCTAAATTGTAACATTTGTCACTGGACTTAACGCTTTACGAATGTTTTGGGTTTAATGCAGTTTTTCTTTATGTTGTCAGGTGTTTCACTAGCTTAGCATTAGCTTAAGCTCTACTGTGGCCATCCTGTTGTTTCTCTGCCTTAATCTCCTCCTTTCTTCTGCTCTGTGTCAGATGTTTAGTGACTCATCTGCCTCCTTTAGTAATAATGGTATCTGCAATAAATTCATTGTTCTTGTATATTTGGAAATGCTGTTGAAAACCCAGCAGATAGTCGAGGCCCTGAGGGCTAGAACAGAGGACATCAAATCCTGCCTGAAACTCTTGGTTAAGCTTCAATAAATGACACACTGACCCTTTCTCCAGTGATACTGTTTTGAATTTAATCAGGTTTAAACATGAGGAGTTTTTTTTCTTTCAGCCTCTTGTCTCTTTTTAACAGCATAATCATTTTCAGAATGCCAGAATATCCCAGATCTTCTGGCATTCTGGTTCACAGGTCAATAATTTCCTGTGAATCTCCACAACCTGTAAATTCTAACCTGAAGTGGAATTATGGAGTTGAAAACGGGAACATATCACATTGAAGCAATCAAAGTAGTTTGCGTCATGTAAAAATAAAATAATAAAACAACAAAAAATGTAATAAAAAAATAACAAATATGATTTCCCAGCAGGCTTTACGTAATAACATGAACATAAAGAGGAGCAAAGTCTAAACATCATCTCAACCTTTTGCTAACTGGTAATGCATGTGACAATTGCAGTCTGCATGATGCTGCAGTGTTTAACAGTTGATAGGAAGATACAGTAATATTTGCAACAACTCTTTATTGAATATAGTTTTTACAAATACTGTACATATGTTTTCTGTTTGTTTTTAGCTTTTCTGGGATCAGGACAGAGGAATTGCAAATTTTGAAAGGAAAGTCAGACATTTCTTCATCTTGTGACTCTCCAGTTCCCTCTAGGGGATGACATAAATACTGCCAGGCAATCTTTATGTTGTTCAGTTCAAATGAATTCAGTTCATTACAATTTAAATTAAATTCATCCATCCATCCATCCATCATATTCCTCTTATAGGGCCGTTAAGATTTCACATAATGCATAATGTTATCTACTTAGCATAAGAAATAAGAATAAATTTGAGTTTGTTTTCCAGTTGTATATTCAGGAAGCTGCGTTTTTGTGTCCATTCATGGATACAAATGTTTAAGAAATTTGGTAATTTCTGAAACATGAACTGCAGTAACTGTTAATGTCCAGCAGATGGCAGAACATCAGCGTTTCCAGTCACAGTGTGAAACGTCTTTAACATGTTTGGGATTTTATTTTACCAGCTCCATCATCAACTTGACGTTTTTCCTCCTTCAGGTGTTTTCTGTCTGAAGATAAAATACCTGAATCACAGTCTTGATCAGGTTTAAGGGATACATACTGTAATTTGTAATCAGAATTAAATGTGAAATCTGGAATAAACAGAACTAAAGCCTGAAATAAACCTGAATGATTTTTAAATAAAACTTTATTTAAGCTTGGATTAAATAAGGCAGATCTCTAATATAGATATGGCAAATTTTATAGTTAAAATACACAGAATCTGAAAAAATCTGGAGTGAAATCTGAAGTAAATCTAAAGAAAACTTGACAGATTTTTCAATAAAACCTGACTGAAGACAGTGAATTTTAGCATAAAGCCTCCAGAAGGAACAGCAGAAACCTATGGAAGAGAAAAGTTTAATCTGAAATGTGAATGAATAGTGAATCTGTTGATTAGGAAATCTAATAAACAATGATAAATGGTGGCATTAAAGTATAACCCAGAAAGTACATGATTAAATGTTTCTGGCAAATAATAGGACCAAAGACTATTTACATAATTTTAGAATAATTATGTAATTAAGAAAGAAATGAATTGTGTGTACATTCCTTGCTTTTATCATGGAGCTATTCCAAAAGGTTTCGATTGTTTAAACTGAATAAATATTACAGAAGATAATAACATTTAAATGGTTTCTGTCTGGTTGTGAACACTCCTGGTCCCACTGGCAGAAACTGTTTCTGCTGATGAAAGAGGAAAAGGAAAAGGAAGAGGACTGGTCTCTGAAATGAGCTTTCATGGTTTCTAATGAGGCTGGGAGGACTTAATGAATGCTCAAAGTCCAACTTATCATCACTACAGAGATGGTCGGAAGATTTTTTATTTCTTCAGGAAACTGATGAGTTTATGATTTAGGAACAGCAGGAGTCAACATGAACATTTTAACTGTGAGTGAAAGATTCAAGACAGCCTAGTCTGTGTCAGACTCAGCTGTTTCTGGGTTGTTACCAACAAGCTTGGCAAGGATGATTCTGTCAATATATTAGCACCTCGCTAGCAGAGACAATTACAAACCTTAACGAGTTGTAGCAGCTACTTGGTCTAAATAAAGTCCAGTGTTATCAATTTGCTTATCACCATCTGCTACAATTTAATCTTTCTATAAATAAATCTGTTGTAGCAAAGGGATTCTTTGAATAAATCACAGAGCTCTGTTCAGTCCATCATCTGGCACATTGTCATTGATACCCAATCTAGAATTTTTTTCAATATCAGGAACGATACAGATAATATCGGATCAGTGAATTTCTAGACAAGACCTGAAAATCACAGCAGGCGATCACCAGGTTTTTTTTTTTGTTTTTGGATAAGAGAATCAGAAGCTGTTTAAACAGTCTTTTCAGAATCAAAAACAACTTTATTGTAATAAAAAACAGTAGAGTACTGGGGATGTTGTAGTGATATCAGGTGAAAACAAAGCTGACCTGGTGGATCAGAACCTTCTGCTGTTTGGAACAGAACGAGGTCGGGTCCAGGGTGAGAGGAACCAGGTAGGTCTGTAGAAAAGACTGAAAGAAATGACAGGAACATTAATGTCACACTAAACACACTGATGAACTTGTGAAGATCAGACATCTTACTGTCATGTTAGTTATATCAGACAACATTTACAAATGCAGACGCTGTTAAAGTAAGAAGTTTATTTACAGCAACAGGAAAAGACAGGAGAACTGATGGCAGGAGGTGAGGACCACTTTCCTCACCCAAAAGAAAAGTGGCTGAAAATAATGTGATTTTAGGGAGAACATTGTAGATAAGATATAATATTATAGGTAACTTAGTATCATGATGCAGTTAAGGTAAAGCAACACCAGGGGGCAGTAGCACATCCTCATGAATCATAACTCAACTTCATGAACTGATAGTTTAGGGCTCATTGATCATAAAACTTAATTCCTACATTTTTGTGGATCAGAGTTCAAGATGTGATGAAAAGAAAAGATTAAAGACTTTTTAACAAATAGGAAAATACAAGTTAGAATTGGCGAAGTGATTTCAGGAAAATATATAGTAGAAAATGGAACTCCACAGGGGAGTATTATAAGTCTGTTACTGTTCTCAATTATGATAAATGATGTATTTAAAGATATTGGGAGAGAAATGGGATGTTCACTTTTTGCAAATGATGGAGATGTTTGGAAAAGAGGGAACAATTTAGATTTAATTGTAAAGAAATTACAAGAGATTATTATTATTGAAATAGAGAAATGGGCGTTGCAATGCGGATTTAAGTTTTCAGTTGAGAAAAAAAGTAATATTTATTCTGAAAAAAAATAAACAAGGATTTAAAAAAAAAAATTACATAGACAGACAGACAGATAGATCACGAACCACACTCCATACCAGTAAGTGGCGGTAATGCTACTGAAGAAGAAGAAGAAGAATTATGCTTGTCACGTACATTTCGAGGAAGGACTGGTTAACCTGTCATTTCCACAGTGGAGACTGGATTGAGTGCAGATTACCACCTGCCCTGTTGGAACCTTCCTCTTCCGCCTGGTTACGGTTCTTTCTTCACTTCGCGCAAATCGTAAGCTTTTTGTTTATTAAACAACCTTAACTTGCCTTCACATGTTGCTCATATAAAGCTATTACTGTATTATAGCCATGCAGGTGACAGCAATGATAATGCAAGTACTACCTCTCTCTCTCTCTCTCTCTCTCTCTCTCTCTCTCTCTCTCTCTCTCATGTGTGAGCGTCTGCTGCATGTGTGGACGAGTGTGAGGTTTTCTAAAGGTTTGAACTTCACTTTTTGCAGTGGTGATTCACTTGTTTCGCACTTTAACACATTCTGTATTCACTGGTGTTTCAATAGTGTCTTTTCCAGCAGCTCGGTGTGATGTCCGGAAAAAAGTTCCGGTGCTGCAGGCTTTAGGAGTCTTTCACGTCGACGTGGTATTAAAATACCAGTTGGCGTGGATTTTTTGGTAGAGGAGTGTGGATACTATGAATGGAGCTACAGTGGGCGCAGCTGGGGAGGGAGCTCAATAAATTAACTCCGGGGAAGGAGTTTCAAAAGGCGAGCAAAAGCAGTCAAATGTCTCAGAACGTGACATTGAGGATGTCATTACTCTGTTGAAGGGAGTAAAGAGTCAAATGACGACACAAGAAGGATAACAAGAAGAAATGGATGTTGATAACTAAGAGTTAAAAGAGTCCAAACACTGTAATATTGAGAACGTTTATGTTAGGATGCATTCATGTTGCTGAATCATCAACATGAATGTTAAAATCTGCAGTGACGATGATCTTATTTAGCTTCACTGTTGAAGACAAAAAGCCCTGAAAGTCTGAGAGAAAAGATGAAGCAAGAGCAGGTGGTTGATAAATCAGGATGGCATATATATTCGTTCTAACTCGGATCATGATCATCTCAAAGTAGTTGTAAGTACTTGAAGCAATTATTTTACTTTAAAAAAGTCCCTTTATAGAAGTGTTCACTGTGTTAATTTTTAAGCATTATTAAAGTACTTTCAAACTCAGGATACTTTCCAGAGCTGCATTCTCTGCATTGTTTTTAAGGGTGAGGTTTCCAGAAACTTTGTCACTTGTCATGTAAGAATGGGGAAACAATCTCAGGGAGACAGTTTCATGAAGTTTCCAGTATTACCTGATGAGCGACTCAGACCCAAACGAAAGCACAAGTTAAACTAGTCTACTGTCCTCAAACCATGAGAGGCCTCCCATAAGGGCTTGAATTTTGATACAGACCTCACTATACATAAATGTATTATTTATTGAGAACTAGTAAAAATTATTTGATGGCTTCAGTGCAGATTTATTACAATATTGTAAATATTTTAAATTTTACATTAAACAAAAATTTGACAATTAAACTTTGTGAAAGGTCAACAAATACTCTTTATTGTTTGATTGTTGTGTTAACATGTTTGTAATCTTTCTATCTTGGTTTTTCATAAATACATCTCAGTAAACAATATTCAGCTTCTGTGATTAATTCTAGACTCAGCCAACTCAATTTGGCTCTTCTGATCGATTCCACTAAGTGAGTCTTGAAACATTGTTAGTGGTGGTGATGTTCCTAACGTGATGCAAATTTGATCAAACATCTTTGTTTAACGTCCCATGCAACCTTGGACCAACCCTGGTGCTACTAAAAAGATCAAAGAAATACATGTGGGCATTATCAAAAATGTCATTTTTCTTTTTCCTTAGAGATTTTCAACAATTTAGCACAGTGCACTTCAGTTATTATATTCAGCCACATTCATATCTCAGCTTTGTGGTATGTACATTTACTGACAGGGTCTTGGGTTGTTTTGGGGCTTTCTTTACTGATTCTGCTTTCATTAATATTTTGTATTTATTAGTTTCTTATTTTGAATAGATCAGAATGTCATGCTAAAACAACGGGATGATTAATAATAATATAACATTTTATTTACAGGTGCCAAGTACACTGTACAAAATATACAAAATCAATTAAAAGCCACAACAATAACATATTAAATCAGTTTATTTGGAAGGCATCACATAAAGTAAACAGTTTTAAACAAATGTGTTTTGAGTTGTGATTTGAAACTAGCGTGAATCAATATTTCACTACTATAAGTGAGATGGTTAAGTTGACGCACCTAAACTCTGACTTTTTGTTTCAGTTATTAACGTCATTGTGTTTTTATCATAACAGAAAGTCAGTTACTAACTGACTTTCATGTTTGCTGCTCAAACATGAAAAAACATGTTGAGCAGCAAAACAAGTCTGTGCTTCCAGTAGCTGGTGTCTGTATTCTGTCTTCACAAAATGTTCACAAGAGGCAAGAAAAAATCTGTTGTTAAACTAAAAATTGGCTTAAACATACTTCCAGTTTCACTTTACTGGATCAAGATTGTTATATCTGTCTGAAGAAAAACAGACACTAAGATGTTCTGAATGAGAATGGAAAAGTTAAACATGTCTTATTTATCAACACTAAGTAAGTGATGTTATACTTCAAGTATATTGATGTTATACTTGATACTTATAACATCAAGTATGTTGTAACATTTCATCAATAAAAAGTCATTATTTTTGGCATCATAATCATGAGGTGAAATTATTCTCTTCTCTCTGTTCACACTGTGGCTGTAGATTCACTATAAGGCTGACTGAATGTTAAGATAAAGGTCACAAGACAAAAAGAAGAATTTCGGGCGTGCCGTGGTGGCGTAGTGGTTAGCTCGACCCGTATTTGGAGGCCTCGAGTCCTCGATGCGGCCGTCACGGGTACCACTCCCGGACCCGACGACATTTGCCTCATGTCTTCCCCCCTCTCCTTCCCCGTTTCCTGTCAGCCTACTGTCATGTAAGGGACACCAGAGCCCACAAAAAGACCCCCTGGAGGGGTAAAAAAAAAAGAATTTCAAGTATTTACTGTGCTTATCGCTAAACATCATTAGAATACCTTCAAAATCAGGGTACATTCAGAGCTGCGTGTCTGTTTTTTAAGGGTGAGGTTTCTAGAAACTCTATGACTTGTCATGTAAAAATGTAAAAACAATCTTAGGAAGATATTCTCATAAAGTTTCCTCTACTCAGACTCCATCCAAAGCATAAATTAAACTAGTCTACTGTCCTCAAACCATGAGAGGCCTCCACAAAGGGCTTGAATTTTGATACAAAGCATACATAATTGATTTGTTTAATGAGAAACAGAACACTATTCAAGATGATTTTATGTTTTCAGAATATCCATCCATCATCTAACACACTTGTCCCTAGTTGGGGTCAGGAGGGGTGCTGGTGCCCATCTCCAGCGGTCAACAGGTGAGTGGTGGGGTACACCTTAGACAAATTGCCAGTCCATTTAAGACAGAATATATTCATTACAGTATTTTAATAAACATTTAGAATTATACATGTAAATGAATTGGCAGTTGAACTTTTTGAAAGGTCAATGAATGATCTTTATTGTTTGATTGTTGTGTTACCATTATTACAATCTTTTGAGCTTGGTTTTCTCATAAATAATATTCAGCTTTCTGTGATTAATTCTAGGCTCAGCCAATTCAAGCTGGCCCCTTCTGACCGATTCCACTTTATATGTATTGAAACGTTGGAAGTGGTGGTGATGTTCTTAACAGAAAGAAGGATATGTAATCAAATTTGCAAAAATATTCCATCCAACCTTGGGCCAATTAGAACTTATGCTACTAAAAATATCACATGGTTAGTCAGAAATATGTCAATATTTTCATCTTGTTGATTTTTCTTTGAAGAGTTGATCAACAATTTACCACAGTTAAAGTCCTTACAGCGTTATTTAAATTTTTTATATGAACATTTTATAACATTTCAACTTTTTTTGAAAACAGCTATAAAATTTTATAGCAAGTTCTGAAAAACTTTAAAAAAATATCTTCAAGACAGATTCTAGGGGTATGTGATACTGGGAATTCTGGCATCGATCCGATACCAAGTAAATACAGGGCTAGCATCATACCAATACAGGTACAGGCTGATCTCCAACCTTCCATTCGTCAGCGAAATTATTGAAAAAGATGTTTCAAACAATATTTTCTTAACAATAACCAACCCTTTCAGTCTTTCCTTTCAGTCTGGTTTCTATTTTCACCACAGTACTGAGACTGCCCTAGTTAAAATGTTCAGCTGAATATGTAAGTGTGTGCCAGTAACAACCACAGCTTGAAGATTCAATGTATATGAGAGAGGCCTGTCTATGTGTGGTCTGTAACCCTTAAAGGAACACAGTGACTATAACCTTTTGTAAAACTCTTGATTGCCTCGATCTTCCTCAGTTTGTGTAGCATGGATGGGCAAGATGATGCATTCAGGGGCTTAATTATAAAACCAGTAAATCATTCTTAATTTGCCGTAGCACATTCATTTTGTGTATTTTGTTTTAAAAAATACAGAAAGAGTAAATGTAAAAAAGAAATAACTTTTCAATGGTTGTCCTTTTCATTTTTACCAGAACCAGCAAAGAAGACTAAAATTTATATCTAATATTTGCACTTTGAATTTAAATAGTATAGACTTTATCTTTTGTTCTGTAAGTGAAGAATTGAGTTAATAAAATGTTCTGTTTTCACCCTGGTAGATGAAGTGGGCTTACAGAGTTTAAAGAATTCCAGTTGACACATATTTTGGTTCCTGGAAAATATTCCTGCAGTCCAATCCTACCTTTATACATTTAATCACCAAGAACTGAGTTGTGTTTGAAAATTTATTTCTGTGCTGTAATAAATGTCATTGGCCAGCAGAGAGCAGACCAGTATTGTGGGAAAATGGCGAATGCAGAACAATAAATTACTGACTTATTCAGTGGGTTATCAGTTAGACACAGGGGCGGTCCAAGCCTTCTTGGGGCCCTAAGCGAAATTTGGTTTTGGGACCCTCTATTTCTGCTAACAATGTGGACTTGCTGGAATCAACAGTTAGAATATTAGATAATTCACACACCTGCTATAAACTTATTGCATCTCTGATAGTGCTGTTTACATCATATTCTATATATGAATAATATAGAACTTATTGAATTTATTGACCAGTCGATCCCTGGGAGCCGATTTCCTTACTTTTGTTACATGTGAAGCCTATCTTATCCCCTGACCTTATCTTTGTCAGCAAAGTTAAAAATCAGTCTCTCTCCTCTTCTGCTCTGCAGGTCTGACTGACAGACTCGCCCGCCAGGTCAGATCTGCACATTTGCAGTTAACATTCACCCCACTGTTGCCAACTCAGTGACTTTCTTGCTACATTTAGCTACATTTCAGGCAAATAAATTGGCATCGGCCAGAATCAAAATCGGCAGGTCAGGCTTTTTAAAGATTGGTAACTGGGGATCGGCCAGGAAATTGCAATTGGTGCAGCTCTACACACATATTCATGACATTCTATGACTAAATTAATGTCTCATAATCATTACTCCAATAGCTGAAAATGTTATTTATGCCAGTGGAGTTTTTCTTCCCTGAGAACGTGGACCGGTACCTGTACCTGGTTGATTCTGAACCTTGAAATGATTTTAACGTAAGTTTCACAGACCTTATAAGTTGATGTAAAAATAATGTTTGTTTTAGCCACATAAATGATCAACAGCAAACAACATATCACCAATAACAGCTTAGAGCAGCTCATTGATATATTGATGCAGCAGTCATGTAGCCTGATGTAAGTCATTTTGCTAAACAATGTCAAACATTGAGAATAATTATTCTTATCAAATGTTATCAAACACACTGTTTTGTAGCCAACAAACCTCAGAAATATACAGTGCCAAGCAGGAAAATCAACTAATTTCAAATAAAAATTCAGCTTCACAAAGATGCTAGCACAAATGTTTGGCTGTTGAACTGAACCGTTCAAGGTTGCTATAAAGTTAGTTTTCTATTAACAGCTTCACAGATCTTTTTTATAAATATTACATTATGAAGACATATTAAAACATACCTTCATCTCCCTGATGGTAGAACTTGCTGACCCTCTTGCTGGCCAGCCTCTTGCTGGCCCTCGAGGACCAACTTTGGGCATATCTGCTTTAATGTGTCCTTAAACAGAGGGCAAACATTCATCAAATGTAAATTTAACAGGTTCAGGCTGGTAGTGCGTTACCAAAAATTTTAGGATAACATGACTGCCAGCACATCAGCCTTTGTGTCAAATCTCCATTCCATAAGCTGCTCTTTAAACCACATCCAATCAATTAATCAACCAATAAAATTTTATTTGTATAGCACATTTCAGTAACAAGGCATTTCAAAGTGCTTTACATCATAAAAACACAAAATCATGCAACATAGCATCAACAACAGATGAGTTTTCATCAATTTGGAGACAGGCAAAACAAATATTAAAGCTGCAGCATGTAGCTTTTGTTTTAAAAAAATGTTTTATACATATTTGTTAAAACTGTCACTATGTTTTGACAGTACAATATAAGAGATTTCTAGTATTACATGGTGTTCAAACCTGATGTTGCTCACAACTCAAATTCACATATAAGGAAAAAATTAATTGATACATTGCATGTTATGAAGTAAAAAATGGCACAGGAGGCACGGAACATGGTCCACTCAGACTCGATGTCCCCCACCTCTCCCGGAATATGTTCAGTGTTCTGCAGGAGATGGGAGTTAAAGCTCCATCTCACAGAAGACTCTGCCAGATGTTCCCAGCAGACCCTCACAACATGTTTGGGCCTGTCAGGTCTGACCGGCTTCCTCCCCCACCACCGGAGCTAACTCACTACCAGGTAGTGGTCAGTGAACAGCTCCGCACCTCTCATCACCCGAGTGTCCAAGACATACGGCCGCAGATCTGATGAAACAATGACAACGTTGATCATCGAAATGCAGCCTAGGGTGTCCTGGTGCGAAATGCACACGTGGACACCCTTATGTCTGAACATGGTGTTCGTTATGAGGTGTTTGTTATGAGCCAGCTTTTGCAACCGAGGATCGGACCGCCAGGGTCTGCCCCCCCCCCCCCCCCCCCCCCCCCCCCCCCCCAGGCCTGGCTCCAGATTGGAGCCCCGGTGACCCACATCTGGGTGAGGGAACACTAAGTCCATTGTTACAACTCATCATACGGGGTCTTCAGGCTGCGCTTAGTCTGGTTCCTCACCGAGGGCCTTGGGTGACCCTACCAGGGGCATAAAGCCCCAGACAGCATAGCTCCTAGGATCATTGGGACACTCAAACCCTTCCACCACAATAAGGTGGCAGCCCAAGGAGAGATTCTAAACTTTTAGCATATATTTTTTCTTGAATATATCTTCATCTTTATTTCTTTTCATTGAGATTTATTTGAAAAACTTTTTAAGCCCAAAGGTGTGAATTAGATCCTAAGATCCTACCACTGCATTTTAGCAAAGTTGAAGTCTGGACTTTCACTGGGCCACTGCAAAATTTTGATTGTTTTCTTTTGCACTCTGTTGTAGATTTGCTGGGGGTATTGTACTGTTGAATTAAGTTTAAGCTATAAACAGAGAAGTTTATAGTCAACCTGATGACCATAAGTGACCCAGGTCCTCTAGCAGCAAGATGTGCCCTAATAATCACCATTCCACCACCATGTTTGTCTTTTCATATAACATATTGGTGCTGGTAGGCCATGTATTTTTTTTTTACATTACAACCAAGAATTTCTATTTAGGTCTCATCCGTCAAAAAAAAAGTCACTGTTCCACATCTTGAACTTCTTTTAATTATAACCTTCAAGGCCTCACCCATGCTGCCATGTCCACGGCAAAATATTAAACTCTTCTAAACACTCATATTTGTTCAGTGCTTTTCCAATAAAACTGTCAGTAACTTTACTCTTTACTATTCACTTTGAAGTGAATTTACTGTAAACTCCCGGTAAGACTGGCAATCTGTCTATTACCTGAATATTTTTCCCTTGTTAATAATCATTCTCCCTGTGGAATGAGGGCTAAAATAGTTTGTACATGCCTTTTTAACATCTCAGATTTATAGTTAGGGACAATTGTATCTCCAAAGTAATTGCTTTCTGCCTTGGCATTCTGTTAACATACGCCTGTCTGCTTCATAGCGGCAAACCACCAAAACTTTTAGCAGTATGTTGGTGGTCTCACTGCACATGAGACAGATAATCTGTGAAACAACCAAATATTACAGGAAAACTGTTTGTCTGCCGTGATTAGTGGTCATGCTTCAGTAACAACTTCTTGCCTGTTCACAGAACTTGAGAACTTGAAATGAAAACTTACCTTGCATTAGCATTGAGAACTGCACACATTTAATAAAAGAAAATACCTGTCTTTTTCAGAGCTTTTCAATCAATCAATCAATCAAATTTTATTTGTAAAGCACATTTCAGCAGCAAGGCATTTCAAAGTGCTTTACTTCATATCAAAAACAGAAACACAATGCAACATAGAATCAGCAATCAAAACAAAGCATTAAGTCAAGTTCCATCATTAAATTTGTAATTGATTACGTTTCAAATACAATCCTAAACAGGTGGGTTTTTAGTCTAGATTTAAAGGAAGTCAGTGTTTCAGCTGTTTTACAGTTTTCTGGAAGTTTGTTCCAAATTTGTGGTGCATAGATGCTGAAAGCTGCTTCTCCTCATTTGATTCTGGTTCTGGGGATGCAGAGCAGATCAGAACCAGAAGACCTGAGAGGTCTGGAAGGTTGATACAATAAAAGCAGATCTTTAATGTATTGTGGTGCTAAGCCGTTCAGTGATTTGTAAACTAACAACAGTATTTTAAAGTCTATTCTTTGAGCTACAGGGAGCCAGTGGAGGGACTTTAAAACTGGTGTTATGTGCTCTATCTTCCTGGTTTTAGTGAGAACGCGAGCAGCAGCATTCTGGATCAGCTGCAGCTGTTTGATTAATTTGTTGGACAGACCTGTGAAGACGCTGTTGCAATAATCAATACGACTGAAGATGAACGCATGGATGAGTTTCTCTAGATCTGGCTGAGACATTAGTCCTTTAATCCTGGAAATGTTCTTCAGGTGATAGAAGGTCGACTTTGTAACTGTCTTGATGTGGCTCTGGAGGTTCAGGTCAGAGTCCATCACTACTCCCAGGTTTCGGGCTGATCGCTGGTTTTCAGTTGTAATAACTGAAGCTGTGCATTGACTCTAGATCGTTCCTCTCTAGGTCCAAAAATAATAACTTCTGTTTTGTTTCTGTTCAGCTGGAGAAAGTTTTGGCACATCCACACATTTATCTGTTCTAAGCATCTGTTCAGTGATTGGATGGGGTCAAAGGTCACCTGGTGACATCGTAATGTAGAGCTGTGTGTCATCTGCATAGTTATGGTAGCTAATATTATTTCCTGTTATAACCTGAGCTAGTGGGAGCATATAAATATTGAATAAAAGGGATCCTAGGATTGAACCTTGGGGTACCCCACATGTGACCTTTGACCTCTTTGATGAGAAGTTTCCAATTGAAACAAAGAAATGTTTGAAATCAAAGCCTGGGGGAAAACCCCTGATGAGAGCGATGAGTTTACTATTTGGATCAGATCAGCAGCAATAACAGGCAGGACTTTCTAAAGAAATGTGTGGGTAAGACATCCAGACAGCAGGAACTGGAGCTTAATTGACTTATAATTTCCTGTAGGGCTTTTCTCCCATCGTTATAGCAATATGTTTTTTCCACTGAAATACTGATCATCCAGCAGGAAAAGGAATGTGTTTTTCTGTGACTTCCATGTAGAAAGATCTAAGTTTAGGGTGAAATAACGTAGGTAGTCTACTGCTTTCATGTTGTGAATCAAGCTATTTAGGATTAACAAATCAAAGTGGCCCAAAAGATTAATATGGATAATGTTTTTATCAATAGCAAAATGTATCCACCTGTACAGAAATCCATTGTATGCTTTGAAAGAAAGATCTCTGTTTGTAACACTCATGGGAAAAGAAATAATTGAAATAGTATAGTTACAGAACATAACTTTACTATTTGAGTGAATGAAACTCCAAGTTTGAGCAATGAACCCATTAAAATTACAAAAGATGTGTAGATTGTTGCGTAAATAAATAAATGTTATGATGTACCAGATTAGTGAATGAACATTCAGCATTATAATGGACACTGACATTACAAAGAGCAATGATGAAAAATAAATAACATATAGGCAGAATGCAACACTCATAAAGACATTTGGCTTGGCAGCATGACATGAATTTAGATACATTTAAGAAACACTGCATCTGGTGCCAGATTAAAATTCTGTATTCATCTTTTTAAAGGTATTTTAACAATGAAATAAAATCTATTTACTTGAGTGAATAATAAAGGGATCTGTAATAAATTAAGAATGAAGTAAAATGTGTTCAATTATTAACAATCAATTCAAACAATAAAACTCAGATTAAAACTGATCCAGATGACATCTACAACAATTCACCCTAATCTGGGATCAGATTTAGAATTTTAGCTTCATACTGAAAAAATGTGATATGAAATGAAGCTGTTCAATCATTCACTAATTTTAATAATTTTTGTTGTGACATAAGATCCCAAACATGTCAGTGATGCTTAATACTGTTTCACTCTGCATTCCCACATGGTGCTCTGTCCTCTGCTGAACACTCAGTCAATGCAAAGCAGTGATTTTTATTTATTTTAAAAACTACATTAAGAAAACAAATCACATTTTAAAGGTACTGAAAAGTACACAGAGTTTAGAAAAACACTGTTAATAATTATTAAAGCATTTTAAAAAACTAAAATAATGGGATTGTACTAGATTAATTAAAAAATAAAATAAAAGAATAAGGTGAAATTTTTTTACCAATGGTTTGAAAACTGAAAAATGACATGTCATGATTGTTGTCATGACATGTCATTTGTAAAATAATGATACTTTTAGTGCAAAGTTGACACTTTTAATGGACTTTTTAATGCAAGTTTTAGTACAACTTTGCCATTATTTACCAAACATTGCAAAGGTCGAAATTTTAATGGACTTTTAATGCAACTTTTAGAACAACTTTGCATTAAAAGTGTCTTTATCTACCGAATGACACTTCATGTCAACAGTCATAAACATTCATGAAGACTTCTTAATGTTCCTGACAGGTATTAATGTTATATTTATGTGTGTCATGTCATGACTTTGTCATGCATAAGGATTGCCAGTATATTATGCATGACATCCCTTCAAATAAGGTGTTACCCATTACTTTTTACCCTTCCATCACAATGAACATTAAATCCAGCTCAGTCACAAGGTTGATTTCTCCTTGCACAATAATGTACCTTTGTACCATCAATTTATACCATAAAGCAATTTCCTCTTACTCTTGTTCTCTCAGACCTGTTTCTAAGCTTGGATTTCTTGCCGGCACATCTTAAAAACACATTTTTTTGTTTAGTTCTCAAATATACTTCAAATTAAACAGAGATTACCTTATCTGCTGATTTTGCTGTTGTTGGGTGTCTTCCAATTCTTGAATTTTTCATGCAAACATGTCATACATGTTAGTCTAATGTATATCAGAACATACATTTATGATAATATCTGACTTTTACATTGCTACTGGAACACCTGACTCTCCCCACTATGCAACAATAAAGGCAATTTCCATTCTATTCTAAAAAAACACAAAGTCAGTCAATAAATTCTGTCTCATGAACATAAGTCCACATATATGATCTGAAACTATGGAGAGCAGGTATCAATTGATTTATACTCATTGTTTAGAGTAGAGGGAGGTTAAATATGCCGAGCGAATGCTGAAGTTCTTAGATTTTCTTTCTGTTTTATGTCTAGATCCATATTATTTGTTGAGATACAGTACCGTTTACTGAGGGAGGTCAAGTTATCTTCTCCTTGTACTAATATGGGTCTGTTTATAAAATAAGAGTAAAAATGGACAATGGGTCTGTAGTGATATGTCACAGTGAGGCTCCAGTAGTTGTTGTCACACAAAGTAATAAAGCTGAGTTCTACAACCTGCACAACGGGTCTATGTGGACTTCTTCATATAAGATAGCCGTTCACGACAGGGTCAAACTGAATATTTTTGCTGAATTTACTAAACATTTTTAGTACATTACATTTGCACTCTTTATTTATCATTTATAGGTTATTTCAAAGTAAAAATCATATATTTTCCTTAGTTCTTGACGAAAATTAGGATGAGAGCCATCCATTTTTTCAACTCTTAAGAATTATAAGGAATATTAGCTGTGGTAACTAATCCATAAAAATCACCAACTGTTAATCAAAGCTAAAACTATTTTCAGGTCTTAGGTTTAACAGTAAACCATGTTTATTCAAACATTTTATTATAAAGTTATGTTTAAAGTGATGTATTTACCTGGAGTTGCCTACAGCCATCTCACTGTCCTGGTCTTGATCAAACTGAGTACATCCACCAGATGACATTCATAATAATCAAGATGTCGCTTCATGGAGGGTTGGACTTTATGTCAGTCCTGATTCTTTATAAATGTCTACCTGAAACACCTGCCTCTCAGTTCCTGATTCTTTTCCTCTGCACAACCTGCAGGACCTGTTCCAGCAATGGGGGAATCTTACATCATAACCATAGACTTTGGAACAACATACAGTGGATATGCCTTCAGTTTGACATCCAGAGACGAAGAAGTGAACCCTCATGTGAAGTTTTGGGGTGAAGAAATTGGACTAGAAACCCCAAAGACTCCAACCTGCATCCTGTTTGATGAACATCAACAGTTTGTCAGCTTCGGATATGAAGCCAAACAGACTTACTTAAAAACATCAGGCAAAGATGGCAGAGCAATGTTCTTCTTTGATTGCTTTAAGATGTCACTCTATAGCAAAGTGAGTAAACATATTTTCTGCAAGCATATATATGAGTGTTTCAAACTTATAAAAACTACAACAACGGACAGTCCAGGGATTCTTATATCTGTCTGTCGTTTGGTGCAGTGTTTTTGTTATATTGCAAGTCTTAGTTCCAGTTCCCTTATGTAGTTGTTTTTCTTTCTAATTCTCTGTTATTATTGCTAATCAGCATAGCAAGCAAGTTGGACAGACTGTTGCAACTATTAAGTGAAAAAAGGGATTAACTGGCCCACTGATATCTTATCTGCTTTGTCTACTTGTGCAACCTGACTTTGGTTCCATGATTAAACCTTTTTACAATCCTGAATGCACTTGCACTCCATCCTGTTCTTCACAGCAGAAGCAAATGAATAAACTTTAAGCTCTTGAAAATATGGAAACACTTATGAGTGTTTCTGACTGTAGATAAATTCAATGAATTAATTTCTTTCTGAGACTTCGACATCCATTAAATTTCATGTAATTGTCAAACATCTCCAGAAAGTCACTACAGATCTGACAATCAAAGCAGCCAATAGGAGGGAAATGAAGGCTCTGAAGGTTTTTGCAGAAGCTTTAAGATTCCTGAAAGATGACGCTCTGAAGACCATTCAACAAAACACTGAAGGAAAGAAGTTCACAGCCTCTGACTTCACCTGGGTTCTGACTGTTCCTGCAATCTGGGATCATGCAGCCAAACAGTTCATGAGAGAAGCTGCAACTCAGGTAACCCACAGACTGTTAGACACAACAGTGGGAACATGTCCTTAATGTTTCAAAATATGCATTTCATCATTGCTTGCAGGCAGGAATAGTGACTTATGGAACTGAAAACAATCTAGTGCTGTGTCTGGAACCAGAAGCAGCTTCAGTCTACTGTAAGAAACTACCATTAGAGGGTTTCATAGCAGAAAACCGGGGTGAAAGCAAACTGGACCAATCTCCAGGAACTCAGTACATCGTTGTTGATTGTGGAGGTAAGACATTTTCAGTGGTGTCTGTTTTAAATGAAGACAGACATTTTATTAGAATTAAATCAATGGTGTAATTATTTATAAGTATCTGTTCTAGAAAAAAGTGACTCAAAAATGGTGGTTAGAATAAATATAATTAGCTCTTTGGGTCCCATTTTTTTTCTTTTCTTTTACCATAAAACAAAATTTATTCTGCTCATCTTCTGTTTCCAGTATGTTTAGATCAATTGTAATATAACAAGTTTCTCATGAATGATGGAGATTAAATCATTACAGGTTTGGTGTATGAATACATTAAAACATTAACCTACTGACTTGAGAATTTACTTACATTCCTTTTCTCCCTTGTGTTTCATTCTTTCAATTGCCCCTTGTTGGAAGATGTAATGCCATAGAAAAAAAATGCTTCAGCATCGACCTCAAACACATTTAGCAAATACAACTGATGTTAAAAAATACTGCTGCATGAACGCCATACCTCATGCATCAGCATCTATACTGTAGAAGACCACTGCTGGAGAAACAAAGCATCTGCATAATAAATGTTGCAGCAATGACCAAATATCATTTAATTGGGGCAATGCAATACACTGCCTTCAATGCACTGCATCTGGATCTGGATCCAGATCCAGAGCTGTGTGTGTGTGTGTGTGTGTGTGTGTATACATATATATATATATATATATATTCAGACTCAGACTGATAAGAAGGTTCTCTCAAGTTTGTTAAAATAAACTCAAATGTTATTAAAAAATGGTCAGACAGGATAATAATAATAATAATAGTAATTATTATTATTATCATTATTATTATTGTTATTAAAGGACACTTTACAACATTAAACACAAATTAAACAGTAAAGAAATGGCTACAAGACACAAAACAACAAAAATAACTGCACAGTTAAAGTGAGAAGGCTAACTTGAACAGCTGAGTTTTAGTTATGCTTTGAAGGTCAGAAGAGAATCAATATTACGGATGTCAGGGGGAAAAGAGTTCCAGAGCAAAAGAAGGCTCTTTTCCCCATGGTGCTGAGACAGACAAGAGGCACACTGAGGTGGATGGAAGAGGAAGAACGAAGGGAATGTGAACGAGTGGTGATGTGCAAAAGATCAGACAAGTAAGGAGGGGCAAGGTTGTGGATTGCCTTGAATGTAAACAACAGGATTTTAAATTGAATTCTGAATGTGACAGGAAGCCAGTGAAGTTGTTATAAAATTGGAGTAATGTGGTCAAATGAGGCCGTTTTGATAATGTTGGGAGAAGCAGAGTTTTGAACGTGTTGAAGTTTACTTATAGATCTATGAGGCAGACCAACGAAAAGAAAATTACAGTAAACAATTCGAGAAATGACCAGACTATGGACCAGAACGGAAGCGGAGTGCAGAGAGAGGGATGGATGAAGTCGGTTAATATTACTGAGGTGGAAGTGTGCAGACCGGATAATATTATTAATATCAGAGTGAAAAGAGAGAGTACTGTCAAGAATGACACCCAGACTTTTGACTTGAGAGGTTGGAGAGACCAGAGAACTGTCAGTGTTGAGGGAAAGGTTGTTGACTTTAGATAGTGTAGATTTAGTGCCAATGAGTAGAAACTTTGTTTTATCACGGATTATGGGGAAGTATTGTTCTTCGCACTAAATGCTATTTGTCAGCATGAGGTTTAAAATATGACGACAGAAGTTTGAATGTCTGTGGATGTTTTGAGTAAAGTCAACTGATTATAAGATAGCACCAAGGGCTACATTTAGGCTATCACTGTCAGTGTTAACATAAATGCTAAATCAGATAACAAATCTGATTTATTTGATTTATCTCATTTGACAATTTAGAGTAAGGTCTATTGGATGACAGTGTAGCACAGAAGTAGCTTTAATGCTTTGCATTGAAGCATTAAAATTTTACTAGATGTTATGTAACGTATTTTAGCCTACCCATCCACTCATCACTCATAGTGTCACCACTACTTAACCGAATTAGCAATGAACTCAGTTGGAAAGTTACTTATGCTCTAGGGCACAATTGTCAAACTCCAGTCCTGGAGGGCCTTTAGATGTGCCTCTGCTGCACCACACCTGAATAGAATAATTAGGTCATTAGCACGGCTCTGGAGAACTGATCTACACAAGGAGGAGGTAATTAAGCCATTTCATTCCAGTGTTTTGTACCTGTGGCACATCTAAAAACTGCAGGACACCGGCCCTTGAGGACTGGAGTTTGACACATCTCTAGGGTCACACAGGAGGATCATAAGCAAATAAGTTTTAACAACACAAGTTTATTCCCCCACCCTCCAGACAAATAATCCAGGTAACACCAATTACCAACAAATAAAAAAAATTTAATTATCCACCCTTATAGAAATTAATGTTCTATTACATAATTTTTTTTTACCTGCAGCTTTAAAGCTCACTTCAACAATTGTTTCTTTGCCAAGAAAAAAGCAAGTTACATATTCTAGTTAGTCCTTCAATATAACAGTTCAGTCTGTCAGCTCGGTCAATGTGCACATAAGTTGTCAGTTTTGAAAATGTTCATTGACAAATAGTTCGTGGAAAAAAAAATAATAAAGGATTGGGGGCCCCCTTTTTGTTCAACAAGCTTATCTGTCGTCCAAGAAAAACATCCAGCACCAGCAGTAGTCCATCCACATCATCCCAGGCTTTAGTCTGAGTCACAAAGATGGCGGTGGGTTCCTCCTGTTTCTGGAACTCTACTGGCTCATTCAGATATCGGCCATGCAAAAAAACAAAAAGAACCTGCATTCAGAGCGTTAACCAATCATGCAGGTATATGGAAATCAGTGAGATCTTGCAATTACTTCTTTCTCAGAGAAAATTGAACTAACGTTAAAAGTAAACCAAAAATGCTCAGAAATAAAGAACTTAATATTAGAAGAAATGGTTACAAACATCACTTCACCATAAAACAGTCTCATTTCACAGAGCTATACTACTAGCAGAGCTACACCTTATACTCTGGTTGTTTTTTTCCCAGTGAACTAACAGCAAAAAAACCACATAAAACATACAGACAAATCAGCATAGTTTATGGGGGTTAAAATAGAATAAAACAAAGAATATTAATTCAGCAAAATCAGAAAAATCTGAAAAAAAACTTCAGAAATTGCTCAGTTTATTTATGATTGTGTATAACAGAATTATGTAGTTTCACACAAAAAACAAGACCTGGACTAAAACTCACAATTTTTGTATGCTGCTTATATAATTATCTTTATTAGGTAAGCCCTCTGATAAGAGTCAATGACTCACACTTATTAATATTAATGTTTTGTTATTTACAGTTAATTAAGACAGAGAATTTGAACATAAATCATTTACACTAGAGCAGCCAGTTTTACAACCTCCTCTGTGTTTCAGGAGGAACCATTGACATCACTGTTCATGAAGTCCTTGAAGGAGGATTTCTGAAGGAGCTGCACAAAGCCTCTGGGAACGATATGGGAGGACAAACTGTGGAAAGAAAATTTAAAGAGTTCCTCAGAGACACATTCTCTCCTGAAATCTGGGATGAGTATGAAGAAAAGTATCCCAGTGAGGTTAGAAGAATTATGTCTGACTTCACACTTTTCAAGAGAAAAGATGAAGATATGGAAATAATCTGTCCAATGAATCTAGGAATGATGGCTCAGAAAAAACAGGACATGGAAGAATACTTTTATCGAGTTCAAGGAGCATCTTATGATGATGGAATAATCAAAATATCAAAGCAGAAACTGAGATCTTTTTTTGAAAAGAGTCTGTGGAGCATCACTAAGAGTCTAAGAGAAATCTTTTACAAAACCCGCAGCATTAAATACATTCTGTTAGTGGGAGGTTTTGCTGAAAGTCAGATTCTACGGAGACACATTACTGATGAGTTTATTGACAACTGCAAAGTTCTGTGTCCTTTTAGGCCCCAAGAAGCCATTTTGAAAGGGGCCGTAGAGTTTGGAAGAAACCAAGGTGCAGTGGCATCAAGAAAAAGTGCCTATACTTATGGAGTACATCTGTCAGAGCGGGCTAATAAGTCAAAGCACAGAGCGGACAAGCAATACAAAAACAAAGATAACGTCTTCTGTAGTGATCTTTTTGGCAAACTGGTTGAAATTAATGAGGATGTTCGCTGGAATGAAACCAGAGAGCTCACAGTATATCCTTTAGAAAGAGACCAAACAAAAATAATTATTGGATTTTATCGCACAAAGAAAAAAAATCCCATGTATGTGGATGAGGCAGATGTGGAAAAAATTGGCTCATTTGTTGTTGAGTCACCGGACACGTCACTTGGACTGAACCGTCAGATTGATCTAGAGATAAAATTTGGCTTCACAGAACTGATGGTAACAGGCACTGACAGGGAGTCAGGCTTTGTAAGCACAGTGAGCCTAAACTTTATGACAAATTAATTTTGCTTACAGAAAATAAAAAACACTGTAACTTTTAAGCCATGAAATAACAACTTCCTGAACTGATTATTCCATCTTAGTTTAACTTTGCCCATATTTCCCAAGAAAACGACATACATCCAAGAAACCTCTTTAATACAGAAACTAAATGAAGTCCAGTTCATTTTCCATTCGGTGTGTAGGCAAAATAAATGCAATATACAATAAATCTCTTAGTTTGTTCTGCTATGCTTTATAAATGCACATTGTTTAGTGTCATTAACATTAAAATGCATGAGAAAGCAAAAAGATGCAAAATGCACACTAATGTGAAGAATATAAGGATATCATGCCATGATGTCATAATCCATGACCTGTGAATATTCAGAAACCATAAAAGTTATTTCACATTTGATCACTGTTTAAGAATCTGTGAATATAGGGCGTGAATATAGTGGCGTAGGGGATGGCGCGACCCATGTTTGGAGGCCTTGAGTCCTCGATGCGGACATCGCGGGTTCGATTCCTGGATCCAGCGATCTTTGCCGCATGTCTTCCACATATCTTTTGGAGGTTTGGATACGCACTGAACATTGCATGGCAGCTCATATTACCAGTGAAGTGCGACCTATGTGTGAAAGACACGCCAACAGCAATTTTGCTTTCTTTTTGTCCATATAAAGAATGACTCCGACATACATTGTAAAAATATATTATTGAAAGAAAAAAATCACAACTTTATAATTAAATTGTGTGTTTTTGTTGATACAATCACATAGAAATCATTATTTAAAAAGAAAAAAAAATCAGTTCAACTTAGGGCGCCCCCAAGTGGCCCTGGGATCCAAAGCAGCCGCTTGCTAATGTACCTGCTTAGTTTACCTGGGGTGGCACTGCATTGAGGTGTCATAATCCCATGGAGCTGGAGTTTTCTTGCAACATTTTTGGTTTCATTCTTCTTCTTTTGTCCTGTTTTGTTGGGTTATTTCTCCAAATTTCTTGTGGTGAACTCTGGTTGAGTCATTTTCTGTAAACTCCCAGCTCATCCAATCATTCATGCCTTCTAGTTCAGTCTGTCCCTTGTAAGATCTTTTCTTGCCATGCCAGTTCTTAATTGATTCTGATTGTACATGTTGGTTGTTCATATTCTAATTTCATGTCTCCTGCTGTTTACGTTTTCAGTTTTTTAAAATATATTTTTACTACAAAAATATTGTACTGTCCTCTTTCCTAGATTTGGGTCCTTCTCCACACAGGATCATAATACTTAGACTCAGACAAAGGTTAAAACACTGACAAAGGGTAGTTTCACACTGTAGCCAAATATTGCACAAATCTGTTTTTATATAAAATCCTATATCTCACAAAGTGTTTTTAAGTGTTTTTAAGGACTCAATAACTTCTTTGGGAGATTCGAGGCACTGAACAGTACTCCGGCAAAGAAAACTGTTCCCCACCAGGAAGAGGAGGCACTCTGCCTGGACACAGCCGATGTGTTGAAGACTCTGAAAAGAGTCAACCTACGGAAGGCCCCAGGCCCCGACAATATACCTGGGCGGGTGTTCAGGGAATGCTCAGGTCAGCTGACTGGTGTCCTAACAGACATTTTTAACACCTCACTGGACCAAGCCACAGTGCCAGCCTGTCTCAAAACTGCCTCCATCATTCCGGTGCCAAAGAAACCTCAAGTCACCTCTTTCAACGATTACCGGCCTGTGGCACTGACTCCCATCATGATGAAGTGCTTTGAAAGGCTGGTAAAAGAACACATCATCTCCAGACTCCCCTCCACATTTGACCCGTTCCAGTTTGCTTACCGCCGAAACCGCTCCACTGAGGACGCCATCTCCTCCACCCTACACCTGAGCCTGGCTCACCTGGAGGAGAAGAACACTCATGTGCGGATGTTGTTCCTGGACTTCAGCTCAGCGTTCAACACAATCATCCCACAGCATCTGGCAGGAAAACTGGGACACCTGGGCTTCAGCACCCCCCTGCGCAACTGGCTGCTAGACTTCCTCACCGACAGACCTCAGTCAGTCCGGATCGGACAACACACCTCCGATGTCATCACCCTCAGCACAGGCTCCCCTCAGGGCTGCGTCCTGAGCCCTCTGCTGTTCACTCTGATGACACACGACTGCGCCCCCAGGTTTGCCACCAATCACATCGTGAAGTTCGCGGACGACACAACGGTGGTGGGCCTCATCAGAGACGACAACGACCTGGACTACAGAGAGGAGGTGGAGCAGCTGGTGGACTGGTGCAGAGACAACAGCCTGATCCTGAACGTTGACAAGACGAAGGAGATGATCGTCGACTTCAGGAAGAACCGGCCCAGCCACGCTCCACTGCTCATCAACAGCTCGGCTGTGGAGGTGGTCAGCAGCACCAAATTCCTGGGGGTGCACATCACAAACGACCTCACCTGGACTGTGAACACCACGTCTCTGGTCAAGAGGGCACAGAAACGCTTGTATTTCCTGCGGAGGATGAGAAGAGCACACCTGCCTCCACCCATCCTCAAGACGTTCTACAGAAGCACCATAGAGAGCATTCTGACCAGCTGCCTTTCTGTGTGGTGTGGAAGCTGCAGCGCCTCCGACTGGAAGAACGTGAGGAGAGTGGTGCGGACAGCAGAGAGGATCATCGGGGCCCCCCTTCCCTCCATTCAGGACATTTCATCCCAGCGCTGCGTGTCCCGAGGCCGAAACATCGTCAGTGACCCCTCACACCCCCACCATGGACTGTTCTCCCTGCTGCCCTCTGGAAAGAGGTTCCGCAGCGTCCGGTGCAGGTCCACCAGGTTCCGAAACAGCTTTTTCCCACTTGCCATCAGACTGCTGAACTCTTAACTGGACTGCACTCAAAAACTGGTCTCCGCTTCATACCTTGCACATGTACATAGCTAAATAACTTCTATCTTACTGTCATTCCTGCACTTTATATTTTATAATTATATTTATATTCCGGAGTAACCTCATAACATTGGAACCTCAAAACATTGTTCTGAGCCGTATGCAACGAAATTTCATTCTGTATACACCCTGTGCATGCAAAATAATAATAAAGTCAGTCTAAGTCTAAGTCTAAGTAGGTCCATGTATGCCATGTCATATTTTGTCTGACTTTTGCATCTGCGTTGATAATTACACTTGTGTTTTCTGTCCCTTCTTGCATTTTGTGTACAATCATCAGCACATCATTTCAGAAATGCCGCTTTCAAACACTTTGGAAATCCAGTTGACATATTTTGACATAACCTTAAACATTATGTTAACCTTAAACCTTATGTTTAAGGTTTGTCAACCCTCTGACTGAAAGAAATCAGTTCTATAAAGAAGAGGGAGCTGGGATTCCACCACTGTGATGCAAAAGTGAAGTAGATATTACCAATTACCATAAAGACATGGTTGTTGCCCCTAAGAGTATCAAAGCCAGTTATTCTGTTCAGGGCCATTCCTTTTCTACATAGGGCCAGTTTGGCTCTTTTGTAACACTTTTTTTGTTTGTTTGTTTTAGTGCAACAGGGAAATATTATATTGTAAAGTATCAATTCTACGTCAAAGGGCCAATTTGGTTCTGACAAATTTTTATCTTTTTTTCTCAAAAGCACTTGAACATATAAGGGAAAAAACTGGAATGAGACTTGAAACCTGCCAGTTGCCAAACTAATAATATTTACATGAAGCCTCTGGCCTTTTTAGATTTTCAAGTTTACAATATACTGTATAGGAGATTTTCTTGCGTTCTGCTCCTATTTGTGATAGTTAAATATCGTCTGTGAAGAAAAACTGGTAATATATCTGACAATAGTGACAATAGAAACACTGATCTTTTGACCGTTGCGTTTCTGATATGAACTTTAAAAGTAAAAGTAACATGTCTTATTCTGTTAAATCATTTACAGGTTCCCAGCAGACCTTATCTCTGTTACTGTAAGCAAGCAGAGAAAATGTTTACGATGCAACACATAGCAGTTTCTGTAAATGTTGTTGTGCCATTAAAATATCACATGGCTGCAATGAAACTAGCTAACACTAAAATACTAAAACAGATATGAAATGAATGATATAAAATATTATTTTCTAGCAGATGTTTTGCCTTGAATATAATTGTGAACAAAGTGTAGGTATTATCTCTCCAGACACACTTGACAACTGGAAGTCACAATTATGTGGTAAAAAAAAAAAAAAAAAAAATCTTCCAGTAAGTGTGTTAAAACACCTGACATGTCCTTCCCCAATTAGACCATTCTATTTGATGTCCTATCAATTAGGACATCAAATATAAACATTATAAATATTATTTACATGTTGTTTTCATCTCAATGTTTACAGATTGTTATTTTGTCTGGGCTTTAAAATTTATCAAATGTGTAAAGAGTATGATGACACAGCATTATTAGAATCAACCTGATTACTGGTACGATCAGGTACTAATCGTACCCAACTAGGGTTGGGTTTTAACCAAGCCCAGTTCAACTAGTTGGCCATCGTCCTATCTGCTATAGACTTACTTCTTTTTGATAATAAAATCTGGTGGTGCTACACATTTTTATGAGTTCCTCAGTTCTTGTGCAACATAGCGAGGCATTGAGAAAACAACCCCGCCATCTTGGCTTTCTTATCAAGTTTCTAAAGAACAATCCTAAATGGCTCACAGTGAGAGGTCGTTTAGTCAGTTCTGGAGAAAGTTAGGAAGATGTATCAGATGCTGAACTTTAAATGAATTGATGTCAAGGATTATGACAAGAATCAATTTGAGAAAAATAAAAATTAGTGTGTGAAACCGTGCATAAAATCACTTGAACCAAATTGTTCTCCTTATGTCACTGACTTGTATGTAAGTTTCTCAAGACTTCAATTCATGAAAGGGATATTTTTTAAAAAGTGTCTACAAAGTAGAAAGTGACTTTAAAGTTGTATGGAGAGTATGGTACATTCAGGGAGTGTTAGCGTTAAATACTCTATTATAAATATAAATGTAGATTTATATCTAGAATAATGTAAATCTACATTTCTAGATTTACATTTTCTAGAGCAATTTGAGCAGTTGAAATAAATTTTAACTGCTCAAAATATTGTTGAGCAGGTTTCAGTTTATCTCAAAATTAATTTGAGACAAACTGCAAAGTTAATTTCCAGTTTATCCAAAAGACTAAAATGATAACAAAGAATCAAAAATCTTAATGGTTCTCATTTAGAGTTGTACCAGAAACAGCAAAGGGAAACTTAAATTTATTATTAGTTGTTGCTTTTTGGATTTGAATAGAAAATAATATCCACTAAACTGTTAAAAAAATCATGAGAATAATTGACATTATTTGCTTACATCAAATTCAGTTTGAAAATGGTAGAAAGCAAGTAAGCATTTTACTTTATTGACAAGGTAAAAATAGAATAAACACCAACAACATCCTCTGCAGCTCATGACTTCAGTTCATACTCTCTGGTGTTAGAGATGTAGTTTATTGATCATTTGAAATATCTTCTCACAAGAGAAAGAATAAATGTTGACTGTTTACCCTGTTCATCAGAAAAAAAATTAAACCTGTTTTCATTCAAATATTTGTTTAAAATTTACCAAATAACATTTTGTATGCAGCTGTTGTGCTGGAAGCATCTTCCGTATTAAAGTACGTAAGTTGTTCCAATTCTCTTTTGCCCACTGCGTAGGAGGAATGTTAGTATAAAATTAATAACCTGATGCATCCAGCTAGGCTTTAAGACTGGCAATATATGATTAACTGACTTTGATTGTACTGTATTATGATGAGGACTAAATCAAATTACATGTTGATTGATGTGAATCTGACTATGTACTATCTACTATGTAACTATAAGGTACTAAAATCTTCTGTTTTATCCAAGTCAATTTAGTTAAATTACAGAGTTTTAAAAATTCCTTTTGAAAGTCCATTTTGGTTCCTGGAAAAGATTCCTGCTGTGGAAACATAAAGAACCACCAAGAAGTCAGTTCTATTTGTTTACATGTAAATTTTGCACTATTGTTATGATGTCATGGGATGGCCAAATTCTTATGAGTATATAAATGAAGTACTTTTTTTTTTTTCCTTTTTAGAACTACCTGGCATGGTGTTTGAATATTTGTTTATAGCTAACTCCTTCTGTATATTAATGTCAGAATCTAATTTCTTTCTGTGCTGTAATGTGCACGATTGTCCACCAGAGAGCAGAACAGTGCTGTAGCAGCAATGAAACAAAGCCACACACTCATTCTTCTGCAATCAATAAGGTGAAGAGTCAGAAAGAATAAAACATCTAAGATTTTATGTTTCCCCACTCCAGTGCAACTCATTACAGTGGTCCCATTCACCAGTATTCTCTGGTCCTCCAGGGAAAGACAGATCCAGGTTGTTTTTTTCTTTTCTTAGGTCTTGCCATGTCATTGTTTTAGCTTCTGATTTCATTCTTCCATTTTTTTTTCTTTGTGCAGTGGAGTTTAGGTTCCTTATTGTTGGCTAGGGCTGTAGCCATGTGGATACCCTAAAGCACAAGAAATTACATTCCAAATGGTGCATTTGTTTGATGCAAACTCATAAAAATATCAAAAAGGTCTGATTTTACAGAAAAGACTGACCCACAGAATCATGATTTTTATTTTTGCTTTTATTTCTTTCAATGGAGAGATTAATTACACTTTTTTTGAAAGGTTCTCATAAACGAGTACATGCCACTTCAAAATAGGGATAATTTGCATATTAAAGCAGTCAACGGAGAGAAAATGAAGGTTTTTGCAGAAGCTCTCAGATCCTTGAAAGATGACTCTCTGAAAACCATTGAACAAAACACTGAAGGAAGGAAATTCACAGCCTCTGACTTCACCTGGGATCCTTCAACTAAAGCCACTATGAGAGAGACTGCCAGTCAGATAATATCATGTTAACAAGCTGAAGTGACAGAGAATAAATACATACTTACTTTAAAAAGAAAAAATGTTCCTTTATTTTACACATAAAAGATTTTGGCTTCAAACGTATTAATTGAATTGTTAAACAAAAACTCCAGAGATGGACACCTTCACTTAATTTCACTTGCAGTTAGGTGACAGATTAAGGACTGGAGCACAGATGAACAGCTCACAGTTTCCCTTCTCTTCACATAAACAGCAGCTCATTGAGTTTCTTCCTGTTTCACCTGTAATTATGTGTTTTCTGTCTGAAATGAGAGTGCAGTCGTCTTGTGTTGATCAGTTTCTCTGTTACAAAGGAAAACATTGGCTTCTCTTTTTATGAAGTCCTGGAAGGAGGAGGACTGAAGGAGCTGCATAGATCCTCTGAATAATCTGGGAGGAAAAACTGGACAGAAAATTTAAAGAATTCCTCGGGAAAATGTTCCCTAAAAAACTCTGGGATAAATATGAAAGAAACTATCTTTCATATTTATTTATTTATATTTTAACACTTTTCAAAAGAAATTATGATGATATAGGGATTAGCTTTCCATTTCATCTGGGGAGGCTGGCTCAGAAACAAAAAACATTGAAAAATGTTTTTAATTAGTACAAGGAGCATCCTGGGATGAAGGATCAATCAATATCTAAACATAAACTGTATAAATATAAGTCTTTTTTCTCAAAGCCTGCAGAGAATCATTCACAATCTCAGAGAAATCTTCAACAAAGATTTCAACATTGGGCGCATTTTGTTAGTGGGGAAGTCACTTAGTGTGTTTCCCCAAAAACACATTATTGATGAGATTGTCATGAAGTGCGGGTGTGAGGTGGTGAGGCAGAGGCAGCGGACCCAGGTATGATGAATAATGATGGTTTAATGTCGAAAACACGGTCCAAAAACAACAGGTAGCAGGCACACGGAAACACTGAGGACGACTAGACTGGACATTGACGAGGACCCGACAAGGAACAAGGAACACAGGTGGAGTTAAATACACGGGAGGGTAATCACAGAAACGAGACACACCTGGGAACAATCAAGGGGAGGACAGGACAACGAAGAGACTTAAGGACACAGAAAACTCTAAATAAACACAGAAAAACACAGATCCTGACAGTACCCCCCCCTCAAGGGCGGCTACCAGACGCCCACAAAACAAAAACACAACAAGGGCGGGCGGAGGGGCGCTGGACGGGGGGCCAGAGTCCAGAAAAAACAAAAAACAACCCACCATTGTGGGCGGAAACACAGGGAGGGCCAAGAGTCCAAAAACAACAAAAAACTACCCACTGGGTGGGCGGAGGCAAAGGAGGCGGGAACCACGGAGGTGGTCCGGCGGTCGTCCGCGGCGGCGGGAACCACGGAGGCGGTCCGGCGGCCGTCCGCGGCGCTGGAGACGGGAACCACGGAGGCGGTCCGGCGGCCGTCCGCGGCACTGGAGACGGGAACCACGGAGGCGGTCCGGCGGCCGTCCGCGGCGCTGGAGGCGGGAACCACGGAGGCGGCCCGACGGCCGTCGGCGGCGCTGGAGGCGGGAATGATGAGTCCCTGGGGCCGCCCACAGACGGCGACGACGAGCCCCCCGAGGCAGGGTCTCTGGTGGAGCACAGAGAGTCGGGGTCTCGGTCAGAGCACAGGGGGTCTCAGTCGGAACACAGGGGGTCTGGGTCTCAGGTGGAACGCAGAGGGTCAGGGTCTCGGGTGGAACGCAGAGGGTCAGGGTCTCGGGTGGAACGCAGAGGGTCAGGGTCTCGGGTGGAACGCAGAGGGTCAGGGTCTCGGGTGGAACGCTGGAGGTCAGGGTCTCAGGAGGAACGCTGGAGGTCAGGGTCTCAGGAGGAACGCTGGAGGTCTGGGTCTCGGAAGGAACGCAGAAGGTCAGGGTCTCTGGAGGAACACTGGGAGTCTGAGTCGGAACGCTGGGAGTCTCGGAAGGAACGCTGGGGGTCTGGGTCTCGGAAGGAACACTGGGAGTCTCGGAAGGAACACTGGGAGTCTCGGAAGGTGCGCCGGCTGGAACGCCGGCTGATTCGGCCTCGGGTGCGCCGGCTGGAACGCCGGCTGATTCGGCCTCGGGTGCGCCGGCTGGAACGCCGGCTGATTCGGCCTCGGGTGCGCCGGCTGGAACGCCGACTGATTCGGCCTCGGGTGCGCCGGCTGGAACGCCGGCTGATTCGGCCTCGGGTGGAGCTGGAGGTGCGCCGGAGCGGAGCCTGGGAACCGGCTGCGGGGGCGAGCTGCAGCGAAGCCTGGGAACCGGCTGCGGGGGCGAGCCGCAGCGAAGCCTGGGAACCGGCTGCGGGGGCGAGCCGCAGCGAAGCCTTGGAACCGGCTGCGGGGGCGAGCCGCAGCGAAGCCTTGGAACCGGCTGCGGGGGCGAGTCGCAGCGAAGCCTTGGAACCGGCTGCGGAGGTGACAGCTCCGGAAGGCGACGAGGGGCCGGGTCCACCGGCGGCTCACGTCGCTGTCTCCGGGCTGACCGTGGAGGTGGCGGCTCCGGAAAGCGACGAGGGGCCGGGTCTGCCGGCGGCTCACGTCGCTGTCTCCGGGCTGACCGTGGAGGTGGCGGCTCCGGGAAGCGATGAGGGGCCGGGTCTGCCGGCGGCTCACGTCGCTGTCTCCGGGCTGACCGTGGAGGTGGCGGCTCCGGAAAGCGACGAGGGGCCGGGTCTGCCGGCAGCTCACGTCGCTGTCTCCGGGCAGACAGCGGAGGTGGAGCTGGAGGTGCTGGTCCCGGAACTGGAGCAGGATCTGGGCTGGCGGAGAAACTGTGCGGCTTGGGAGGCAGAGGTTCGCCAGCCATGACGGCTAGAGCCGCCATACGCTCCCACTCTGCCTCCCTCTGCAACTCCACCAACCCCGGGTGCGGAAAACGAGGAACCCAGTAGTCCAGCAAGAGCCCTAAGCGGATGGCGAAACCGAGGCGTCGGCTGGCAGCGTACGGCTTGGCCATTGCCTCCTCATACTCTCTGATCGTGTCCGTCAGCTCCTTTAACTCCTCTGGGTCCATGGTGAAAAGTAAAAATCAGCGTGCCTCACCGTTCGGTCTGGTCGGGTCCTTCTGTCATGAAGTGCGGGTGTGAGGTGGTGAGGCAGAGGCAGCGGACCCAGGTATGATGAATAATGATGGTTTAATGCCGAAAACACGGTCCAAAAACAACAGGTAGCAGGCACACGGAAACACTGAGGACGACTAGACTGGACATTGACGAGGACCCGACGAGGAACAAGGAACACAGGTGGAGTTAAATACACGGGAGGGTAATCACAGAAACGAGACACACCTGGGAACAATCAAGGGGAGGACAGGACAACGAAGAGACTTAAGGACACAGAAAACTCTAAATAAACACAGAAAAACACAGATCCTGACAGAGATTATAGATTATTGTAAAGTTCTGTGTGCATTTACGCTTGGAGACGCACTACCAAAGGGTATCTGTAGCACTAGGAAATCAATAGAGGATTACAATTTTGAAAAAGTGCTTTCACTTATGGAATTGGAATTGGTGTCTCCAAACAATTCCATAAGAGAATGTGACTTAAAGCACATCAAAGAAAGGAAATTCACCAACAAAGATGGTGAATGGTGTGGAGGCCTTTTCATAAAACTAGTGGGAGTTGGTGAATAAAACCATTGAGTTCACCTTTTATCCAATAGAAGCAGATCAGACCATGATGAACTTTTATTTTTATAGCACACAAAAGAAAATCCCAAAGTATGTGACTGAGGATGGAGTAGAGAAAATAGGTTGTTTTCTTTCTAAATTCACCAAACTCTGAATGTGGACGCAGTCGGGAGGTTAAGCTAACGATCACGTTTGACCGCACGGATATAAAAATAAAAGCTAAAGACTTAACTTCAGAGTCCAAGTCATCTACCAAGTTTGGCTTCATGTGGAAATGAAATGTTTTAATCACAAAACCTGAATTCAGTAGAAAATTTGGAGAAATTTATCAACTTTAACCATAATGAGACTTCCTGTGCTTCTTATACCTAATGTGAGAGCTGAAAAGAAAGTGTACAACTGAGGAATGGTTAACTGTATCACATGACAACTAGTAAGTAGATAGAGAGTGAAAGTATTTTATAGCTACTGATAATGATTAAAGTGTTACTGCTCCAGTCTAAAAAGTTCAACTGTTTTAACTGTTGTTAGTCTTTTCAATTAGTCAGGATTTCTGACTGTCTTGGTGATTTTTTGAGTTGCAGCACTGCATCAAACTCAATGAGAATATTTAAAAGAAAAATAACCCAAAAAGTTGTTTTTTTTCTATAAATATGTTATATTATAAACACTTTGCAGCTCTTTATACCAAAAGGGAAAATTCACACATGATATTAGCATCCATTGTCTAATAATATGAGTAAATTAATAAGCTTTTGAATTGCCTAAGAAATTCTGATGTCTTTTTCTTCCGTGCAACTGTCTTGTTGTCTAGCAAAAATGCAGCAAAAATCACTACAGATTCCAAATCATTGATAGCATATATTTTTAGAAGAGTAGTGCCAAGAAACTTTGTTGAGTTTTGATAACCTACCCTTAAACAAACCCACAGCTGTGCTGCACAAACCAGCATATTTCTATTTTTCTCTTTGGCTTCAGAACACTCTTCTTTACAGTTATTTCAGATTGCTCTTCTTTTTCCATACCACAACAATCTTCATGAGCAGTTCTTCTTTTACCCAGCTTTGATTTTAGGCCCTCAAAGAAGCTTTGATTTGCCTCTGTTTGGGGGGGGCATTTTCTTTTTACAGTTTCCTAATAGGGCTATTTGGTCTCCATATGATGGCAAATACTATAAGTCTTCATCTGTCATGAGCTGGGGGACGTTGATATCAATCTAAACAAGGACAATAACATATAATTTGTTTAAAACTACAAAAATGGAACTAGAATTGCATGCTAATTATATGAATTAAATTAGATAACATTGAGAGACACATGCTTTAAAAAACTGTACTTTTTGAAATCCAAACTTTTTTTCAGCATGGTCTTGATAGTTTCCTCAGGAATATTCCTTTGTCTCAGGAAATCACTCAGGTCATCCATTTTGTGATCATACACTTGAAGAGAAAGTAAAGTTAAAGGTAATTTTATTTATATAGCACACTTTCAGCAACAAGGCAATTCAAAGTACTTTACAGGAATTAAAAGGAAATACAAACAAAATAACAACCCAAAGGAAAGAGCAAAAGAAGAAAAAGCTAATAATGTTGATCGAAAGTAAATAAACTAGATATTTAGGGTTGGTAGATAAGTATAAGTAATATCCTCTGGTCTAATTCCTTTTCTGGTTTGGAAGAATAGGAGTCTAAAAAGTAACAGGTTTAAACAGGTTTTTAACAGGTTTTTAAATCTCGTCTTAAAACCCATCTATTTTATTTGGCTTTCAACTCTAGCAGGATCTAGTTTTAAATTGTATGTGTTTTTTTTATTATTGTTATGTTGTGTTTTGATGTACAGCACTTTGTATCAGCTGTGGTTGTTTTAAAGTGCTTTATAAATAAAGTTGGTATGGTATGGTATGGTAAAAAGTAGTTGCTAATGTAGTTTTTCTGAGTTCTAATCCCTGTTATGGGTTGCTAAATAAGTGTAAGTAAGTATTCTCTGGACTTTCTAAGTGTGCTCTAAATTTATAAAAGTAATTATTACTCCACAGTTTCTAAGTAATAATAAAAACTAAATGTTGCTGTTCTGGAAAAAAAATTTCTGGATTCTAAGTTCATTCTAGAATCCAGAATTCTGGGTTGCAATACTATGAGCCTCTCTGCATAATAATCTAAAAATTAATCTAATATTGGTCTAAATAAAGAGTACTCTACAGTTTCTAAAATATAAGCTAAAGAGTGACTAATAAACTAAAGTCTCTGGATTCCAAGTTTGTTCTAATTTCTTTTCTGGGTTAAAAATAAGTACTCTACAGTTTCTAACAAAATAAAATAACAAAGAGGAAAGGACACATTAGGGCACATGGCAACATTCAGACAAAACAAAGGGCAAAACAAAGACATCAGTGAAGGTGGTGACATCATTATAATAATTTTACCTGAAAAACTAATCATGATATAGCCATAATGCCTTTCAGCACTGTTTGTTGTCAAATGATTTTACTAAGGCTAAACTTGAACAATTTCAATGTTACAAATAAATTCTTTTACAAAATATTTAGCATTTTTTTACTTCTGTTTTCTAATCTATTACTAGTTATTTAATTTGTGTAACTACACAAATATATGCATATATAGTGATTTTACTTTTAAAATGGACATATTTTGAGATATATTTACTGGTAATAACAAAGAACTGTACCATTCCATATTGACACTGTCTTTGGCAGTACAAAAGGAAAAACACTGAAAATTAAGCCATCTGTGGAGCATAGAGGTCTTTCAATAGAGAACTGGAGAAACACGCTATAGCAGAGAAGTCACTTATACCTCTTGAGTGATCAGAAAAGACTAATGAAAATGCAACTTCTCCACACCATTCAGTCTTCTGTCTTTCTGAAACAACCCGCACTGTACAAAAGCAAGCACATATGGTTGTGGTTGTTACTTGAATTTACTGATTAAATCAATAAAATAGATTTGCAGACAGACAAAATAAAGTTGTTTTTTTTTTACATTTCTTTGTTTGGGATACAGTTACTTAAATTATTTAGAATTTAATAATAAAACAGAGATAGATAGATAGATAGATAGATAGATAGATAGATAGATAGATAGATAGATAGATAGATAGACACAGACACACAGACACACAGACAGACAGAGAGAGAGAGAGTACATGACATAAAATGCCATGATATATTTTAGTTTAACTTTAAAAGAAACAACATAGGCTTAGAGGTATTGTTTTGTGGTCTCAGTGGTTTGGGAGCGAGATGCAGCATCTACGAACTACTCACAAGTTATTACACCACGACTTTGTGGTAGACTGAACATGTGTCATTACAGCAAATAAACGTACCACGTAATCCTTCGATATTAACTACAGTTACCAGAAAGTCAGTTGTGGACTGACAAAGTTAAGAAACAGAAAACGATAGCTTCAAAGATATGAATGCATCTTCTTAAGCTATCTTCAAGAATATCTACTGTCATCAGTATGCCAAATTGATTTCTTTATACTATGCTAGCTTATATTACAGACTTAGCTTAAATTAAAAAAACACATTTCTAACCGTTGTAAACAGCTATGTTTAGCTGGGTGCTTGCAGGCGGCAGGAGCGACTGACAGTAAAGTCAAACCGGTACAGGCGGACTGAACCAATTCGAAATGGGGGTTCAACCTCCACAGTCTCCAAAAGTCCTGATCCTATGTAGACTATCTCTGTATTTTGAGATAGTGACTCATAATGCCATTCAGCACTATGTTGAATGGCATTAGACATGTTATTCTGAGATACTCAAAAGAACATATTTCATTATTTTGAGTATCTCGAAATAATGAAATAGTATCTGAGAGAGTATCACATTATTTTGAGATATTATGTCATTATAATGAGATATTTATTTTTTTAACAGAGTGGCAGAAACGGGCTTCCATAAGAAGGCAATGACCAGGCTAAGGAAACCCATTTGATCACATCAAAATGAAATCTTGCATAGCACTAAAGGCCATAAAAGGCATGCAATCACAATGTGTTTTCCAATGTGTGTTTTCCAAGATGTAGATTTAAAATATTTTAAATCAACATCTTTGATTCTTCAACATAATTTAGTTACTTCATTATTGTTTAGCATATATTCACATTCCATCTTGTGTAATTGTTTAAACAACTATGCTGTTTTATGTTACATGATTCTTTGTAACTTAGAGCTGTAATCATGGCTCGTGGTATTCTCGCATCTTATTCTGGAGTGCCGTTTTCAATATGTCACTTTCCTGTCACTCTTTCCCTTCTTGTCCAGAGGAGAACTGTGGCTATTAAGCTAGAGCGACACTTGTTGAATAACCTTCACTTCTTTAGATGAACTTTGGACGGTAAGTCAGTCCTGCCCACTTTCAGACAGTAAATATGTGAAGCCTGCATCTTAGCAATTCATTTTTATCTTCGTCTTGTCTAGAAGGATCTGCTTCCACAATGGGTGACTCCTTTATCATAGCCATAGACTTTGGCACAACATACAGTGGATATGCTTTCAGTATAAAAAGCAGAGAAGAAGAAATTGAACCAAGATTGAAGTTCTGGGGTGAAGAATTTGGGCTGGAAACCCCAAAGGCTCCTACCTGCATCCTGTTTGATGAACAAGAACAATTTATCAGCTTTGGTTACAAAGCTAAAGAATCTTATATTTCAAAGAAGAGAGAAAAAGCCAAAGAGATGTTCTTCTTTGATTGCTTCAAGATGTCGCTCTACAGCAAAGTGAGTAACCCTTATAACATTGTTACAAGCTATTGGACTATGGAGGTTTAATTTTGATGGTTTCTGATAAGTTTTAACATCTATACACAGGGAACAAATTAAATCTAAAGCAATCTTTCAACAAGTAGACAACATTTTCTAAGGGATTGTTATGTTTTGCTAATGTGTAACTGTCATCTCCAGAAACTTAACAGAGATCTGCAGATTAAAGCAGCCAATGGAAAGTCAATGAAGGCACTAAAGATTTTTACAGAAGCTCTGAGATTCCTGAAGGATGATGCTCTGAAGACCATCAGTGACATTACAGCAAAAAAGTTTACTGTTTCTGAATTCACCTGGGTGCTGACAGTTCCTGCTATCTGGGATCCTTCAGCTAAACAGTTCATGAGAGAAGCTGCAATGGAGGTAAGTAGTAGATGGCAGCATCACCAAACCAGGTTTTTGTATCAACAACAACAACAACAACAACAACAAAAAAAAAAAAAAATATATATATATATATATATATATATATATATATATATATATATATATATATATATATATATATATATATATAATTTTTATATTTTATTTTATATTTTATTTTATTTTATAGCATTTTATATTTTATTTTTTATTTTATCTACAACTATTACTCAGTGGTAGTTGTTATTGTGTCTTGTCTCTATGCTGTAACTGCGAAGTAATTTCCCTGCTGGGATGAATAAAGTAATTCTATTCTATTCTATTCTATTCTATATATTTTTTTTTATTAATTGGTTTTAGGCCGGTATCATAACTGAAGGTACTGAAGACAAACTGGTGATGGCACTGGAACCAGAAGCAGCTTCAATCTGGTGTAAGAAGCTTCCAGTTGAGGGTTTCATTTCAGAACACCAGGAAGAAAACAAAATAGCTGAATCTCCTGGAACTCGGTACATTGTTGTTGACTGTGGAGGTATGATATAATTTACTTAAATGTAAGCTTTTATTTATATCTGTTCCAGTCTATCCAATAAATATGTGATATGCATTATGATGGTGTGTAACATTTTCTACTTTCATTCATGGAAGGATGGATGTAAATGAGATAATAGGAGAGCAGAGCAGTCATGATAAAGTTTAATAAAAACAAACAAAAAAGAACATATATAATCTGAAACCCAAAATGTAATGAAGGCCAAAATTATTCATGTACCTTTCAGATTTTAGACAATCGTTAAAGGGGCTGAGTACTGTGTTGACAATAAAGATTTTTTTCCACTGATTAAATAAATTGTATAAATCATATTAATCGATTTGTTTATGAAATATAAAAACAAACGATGCTGTATTTCCATGGTATTATATTTTCTATGGACATATTACTCATTTCTCATTTTCTCTAAGAAACAAATTAAAATAAATAAGATGTACAACTGAAAAAAGGAGTGACAGTTGTTTAAATGGCCCACTGTTACATTCAAAACATAATTTATATTTCTCACAATAAAAATATTTATATTTTAACTTAAGCTTACGGTTTGTGAATTAATCTCTGTGGTTCCCAAAATCACTCATGCTGTAGTGCATTAAAAAGATATTAAAAATAAAAATTCAATAGTTAGTCATAAAGCCAGTTAATGGTATTGTATTAATCTATGTTTAGAAAATAAAATGTTATTTGGCCTATTGCCTTTTAGTCTTTGTCTGAAGACTTCCACTGTGTGTGTTTCAGGAGGAACTATTGACATCACTGTTCATGAAATCCTGGAAGGAGGAGCCATAAAGGAGCTTCTCAAGGCCTCTGGAAATGACCTGGGAGGACAAACTGTGGACAGAAAATTCAAAGAGTTTCTCAGAGAAATATTCTCTGATGGAGTCTGGGATGAATATGAAAGAAATTATCCCAGTGAGGTTCAGAAAATGATGTATGATTTCACACTTTTCAAGAAACAAGATGACGATGCAGAGATTGATTGTCCTTATAACCTTGGAGAAATTGCTAAGGAAAAGAAATCAATGGAGGACTTCTTTAAAGGAGTTCAAGGAGCCTCCTGGGATGATGGATCTATTGTCATCTCTAAACAGAAGCTGAGGGAGTTTTTCACTGAGAGTCTAGAGGGCATCACTCAGAGTCTCAAAGAAATCTTGACCAAAGGTCTAAAAATTGAATATATTTTGTTAGTGGGGGGCTATGCCGAAAGCCAGATTTTGCAGACACATATTAAGGAAGAATTCATCGATGATTGTCAGGTTTTGTGTCCATTGAGGTCACAAGAAGCAATTATGAAAGGAGCTGTACAGTTTGGTAGAAATCCTTCAGCAGTGGCATCTAGAAAAAGTGCTTTCACATATGGAGTTGCGGTTATGGAGAGATTTGATATGTTAAAGCACAAGGAAGACAAGAAATTTACAAATGAAGAAGGAGTTTGGTGTAATGATGTCTTCTTGACACTGGTCAAAGCTAATGAGGATGTTGGTTGGGATGAAATTAAAACTGAGATTCTGAATCCAATGGAACCGGATCAAAAGGTGGTAAGCTTTACCTTTTATCACACAGAGAAAAAATATGTAACATATGTGGATGAGGAAGGAGTGGAAGAAATTGGCTCATTTCAGGTTGAGTCTCCTGACACAACATTTGGAACGAATCGTGAGATCGAACTGAAAATAAAGTTTGGCTTCACAGAAATGACAGCAACAGCCACTGACAAGGAGACAGGCTCAACAAAAGCAGCCATGTTAAACTTCATAAGGAAATAATGAACATGCTTCACAGACATTTTCTCTACATTCAGCAAACAAACAAGAAAGAATATTACACAGTGATTATTTGTTCAATCTGCTGTAGCTAATTAAATAACTGATTAATCTTGCGGGCTTCTAGTGATGTTATACATTAGTAGTAATATTTGTTTGTTTTTTATTAAAAACTCAACTTTTTTAATTTTGAGTGAAAGCAGTTATGTTGGAACCTGAGTTCCAACATGAAATAATCTCATGTGACTGTCTTTTTTCATTTAAATGGATACTAAAAACAATCATAATTATTTCAGAGACTTCATAAACCTTTGACTACCAATGACAGTTATGATGTGTACATTCTGATCTTAAAACAAACAGGCTCCAAACCTTTCTTGCATCGTCTTCAATCCGTTAAAGTTTTGCAAATCATTCATCTAATGCCGTTTTTTTTCTCACAACAACCCATACCCAGTTTTGTTTCATTTTCTCAGATTATTAGCATTCACATTTTATTCACTCAAACAAAAACATTTTTCTTTTGGAAGCTGTAATTCTGGATCAGCTTGTCCAATAAAAAATAAACAAACAATCTTTATTTCAAGTGAAAGACTGTGCTTAAAACAATTCATTAATTGTTCTTTTTTAGATATTGACGTTTTTTAATAATTCAGTAATTTTAAGTGAAATAAAACCATCTGTGGGATGAAATAGTTTTAATATATTTATTTTTATTGCTATAATTCTCCACTGTTGCAGATTGTCTGAGCTATTAACTCATACCATGTTATTCACACGCAATTATTAACAGAAAAAGATACATTTGCTTATGCTGTTTGCTTATGTAATTTCACATTATTATTATTATTATTATTATTATTATTATTATTATTATTATTATTATTATTATTATTATTATTATTATTATAGCTTCAGTCTTCCACTATTATTTGTTATATTCTGTGTAATAAAATCTGAATCATGCATTTTAATGCCGTCTCTGTTCCAGTTCATGTCTGATATGCACCAACTAAAGGCTTATAAAAAAAATTCTTGAAGAAATTGATAACTCTTTTAATCCTATTTAATGCTTAACAGAAAATATTTTCTCTGAATGTTATCAGTCTGTTGCGTAGTAGCATCCAAACATGTCTATATCACCTGCCAAGAATTATAAGAATGATAATTTCCCAAAAAACATGTTCCCCTTACATAAAGGTGAACAAAGTCTGAACTTTGTCTTTAACCTGAATCAAAAACCTAAACTGACTCAAAAGCGGTGTTCCTGACTGCCATCTGCAAAAATCTAGCTGGCAAGTCCCCAGATGTGATCAAATTTACAGTAAGATCTGACAAGTACCTTACCCCAACACTTTCCAGTTTTAAATAATTGCTTAACAAGACTCTAGTAATATATTAGCTCTACACTGACAGGGATGCAATCCTCTTTCTTCTAAAAAAAATAGACACAGATCCTTTACTAATTGAGTGAGCTATTTCTTTGCATATTAAATCCTTGCACTTCCTTCCCATCAGGACATTTTAGAATAGTTAGTTAGTTGAAAAACTTCCAGATGATAAAGCTTGATAATAAAAAGGTGAACATTGAATTTTAAAGTCTAGACATCAGTTATTGTTCATAAATGCCTACCCGTTAAGGGTTAAAATATTAAATATTAAAATAACAATAGATGAAGGAATAAGTCCAGCATTGATGTTTTTTCAACAGCAAGATACTACACACGCGCCCGCTTCGGATGTCATCAACCGAGGCACAGGAGGGACTGCCTGAAGCCATTCAATGGAGCTGATAACCACTAATAACGGCCGTTCCATGGGGTTGATAACATCCAAAGCGAGTGACACAGGTATGGAATAAACTAACAACTTCTCTCTGCAAAATACAAGAGCTTATTAACAAAAATAATTCAACCCTGCAGTTAACATACTGAAATCAACAAACTCTCTAAGCTAATAACACTCAAATAACACTCAAAGTAAAAGATTAAAGACCGACAATTTAGTGTGTTGTCCTTCAAAATGGCGGCTTAATCAATATATGTAGAAGCTAATGTTTTGTTGTTTTATGCACTCTTTTAAATCCATCTACTTTAAACCGTTAACAGCAAGAATAATTATTTATGAATGCCAGCAGTTTAGTAAATAGTTGCACAAATAGTTGTGCAACTGCTGACAGTTGCACAACTATTTACTAGCATGAATAGAGGGAAGCTATATTTTGGAATAGATGAGCATGGGCTACCTTTATCCTCAATACCTACTTTTGAAAAAACAGACATTTAGCATATTTAGGACAATTTTATATAGCTTAGCAGCACAAAGAAAAGAAGGAAAAACTGTAGCAAACTCTTATTGCATGAATGAAATGACTGTCAGTCATGCACTGACAGTAGACTGTGTAAATAAGAGGAGTGGTCTCAGGCTGTCTCCCTGACATCATCCTCATACACAGTGGGATGACTAGGACAACAACTGAAAGTGGATCGTGCAATGCATTGAGGAATTAGTAGTTCTTATGCCAGTCTATTTGCTCCTGTAATTCAGACCTTCATGGCTGCAGGCCAAACATTTGCATGCAACTCAGTTTCTGGACCTAGTATGTTTGATATATACAACATAACAGATGCCATCAACATTGGTCCTTCCGAACATGATTTTAATTCTTTTAAATTATTACTCAGTTACTTTCAAATCTTATCTTGAATCATGTGTTACCTAATCTGTTAGCTTATGAGTTACTAAAACTGATAATATAATATTATATAAAACTTTCCATGGGTTAGTGCGTCATCAACATGTTATGTAAGTGTAATCAAACTTTTTAAATCGGTAGCAGTAAAATACTAAAACAGAAATCTCGTGACAAGAATAAGGATTTCCCAAAATATATGCTTCCCTGAAGATAAAAGTGAGCAAAGTCTCCTTAGAGTACAAATTATATAATTTAGACAATGTATTTTTTTCACAAAGCGATTAAGCAGCTTTTATCTTCTACAAAAAGAAAAGAAAAAATGTTGTCCTACTTTAAAATCCATATGTATACTTTGATGTGTGTCAGTTAAAACAAACTGCAGATTAGCTCCTGTTGTTTGTGTTCCATTCTGTTAGCTTGCATTAAGTGTTTACTATAAAGTTTGAAAGGAAAAGGTAGAACTTATAATTTTTTTGTTTTATGTTAATTAATTATTCTTAATTCATTAAGTTACATCTTTAACCAATTGATTTTAACAGTTTTCAGGGTTACAAATAAAATAACATATACTTTGAATAAGTTCAAAATCAAACAATAATTGTTTGATTATTATTATTATAAAGATTACTTTATGTCCTGTGAACATCACCATCTGAATTAGGTGCAACTACAAGGAAACGTTTTTAGTTTCAAGGACAATATTTAATTTGGTGCAACTTTAAAAACATGAATGGAGGAACTGCTGTTGCAAAATGGTCTGACTTTGAGTAATGATGATTGGCAGCTTTATCAAAGGCACAATGGATATAGTTGTGGGAAATATCTCTCGACTAAGCGAGCTAAGTGTACCTCTTTGGCCTGCATTGTGCTGCTGTTGTCCTTCTGTAACCCTTGACTCAGTAAGTAATTGGATAACTCAAAAGTTATACATAAGATGGTAGGTTTGACAGGATTGCAATAGGAACCAAGGTGAGTGCAAAATGGCAGGAAATAAGCAAACAAAGTTATTATAAAACATCCTAGCCAAGATGACCTATCAATATGGACATGGCAACAGACAGCCATGCGGTTTCTCAACCACATGCTCCCATCTACTGTACAAGATGATTCATTATTAAGTTCAGCAAGATGTGTCTACAGCCTACCTCTTTCATTTTCAAAGTGCAGCAGACAGTGAAATCGGAATTAACCCTTTCATGCATTGCGGTCACTGCATTGTACAGCTATCTAAAAGCCATTTTCTTGTGTTTCTTGTCAAATTTCATATTACAAACGCAGACACACCACTGAAGTGGGCAATGATATGTATGATGTGAGACATACACGTCGTGCAATACACTATCAACTGCTGGCCATCCACTGCAAGTGCAGAGAAAATTTTTGTTAAATTTAATATGGCGGACAGATGAAAAACAACTCCAGTCCTTTCTTCTTCTACTCTGGAAACTCTTGGAGGTAAAACTAATATTGTGACATCAAGTAATCCCTAAACCTACTACTAATGTATTTTACAAATAACAGGTGATTTAAGTGACTTTGAATGTGGCATGGTTGTTGGTGCCAGAAAGACTGGTCTGAGTATTTCAGAAACTGCTGATCTACTGGGATTTTCATGCACGACCATCTCTAGGGTATACATATGTAACCGATATCTTCACTAACAGTTAGGCTGAGAAATCTGGATTTCAGACCAATGCTGTACTTACAATTAGTCTTTTTGCCAAGTTCAAAAAGGAGGCTAGTAAGCACAAGCAACCATGTTGTCAAAAAAACAACAACAAACAAACAAACAAAAAAAAAAAAACGAACACACTGTTTAATACAAAATTAAATAAAATATTATTGCACATTTTTTTCTGACAGAAAGTGTCCACTGTTATTACATCAGGTGTGTTTTCTTTTAGCCCAGATTTTGGTAACACTTTATTTGACGGGTTGTGAATAAATTTATTATAAAAGTATTACTGATTAAACTTTAGCTGTAATAACATAAAGCTACATAATTTTTAAAGTTTAATCAATGTCAGATCATGATTTCTTGGTTAATGTCAAGTTGTCATAACAAAGACATTTTGAATAATGTCATCATTGTATTAAAATTGTCATGATTTACCGAATGACACTTTATGACAACAGTCATAAATATTCATGAAAACTTACTCATGTTCATGACAGGTGTTATGTCATGTTTATGACGTGTCATGACAGTCTTATTCATAACCCATCAAATAAAGTGTTACCCTGATTTCTTATTGCTCAGTTCCTATATTTAGTTCAGTATTTGAAATTTAAGTCAGTCAATCAAGTCTCCGTAAATTTCAATGGCCATGTGTTTCTAAACCTAAACCTAAAATAATATCTTAATCCAGTGCAAGGCAGGTTGTGGATCCATCAGTCCCAGGGCTTGGTTGAAACTTGGAACTCTTTTTGAACTTGAAACGTCAAATTAAGTTAGCTTTCTTTTTCAACTAAGTTGTAAGAGATTTTTCGTAATTATTTTTACAAGGAATAAAGCATTTTTTTTTCAAAGAATCAAATCGTAAGTATGTGCCAGAATCAAACCACCTGTTACCACCCATGACCTTTGTTGGAAATGTTTGGTTTTGGAACCTAGAAGGCCAATACACTCAATATTGAAAACAGTACCGTAATTACCAACATTACAGATTTATATTCAGAAAGTCAACAAATACAAAAATAGGAGAGACTTTATTTTCAATTAGAATACAAGGGAACATGTTTAGCTCTCAGGAATACTTGCCATAATTCACATAAAACACAAACATTGAAGTGCAAAAACATTACTGGATTATCAAATGTACTTTATAGATATTTGCAGTTTGATTCTACTGTTTACAATCTGTGCCTTGTCTGCAGATAGAGAATAAAGTAACCATTATTTCACCAGTTTATACAGGTGTGCAAGTACATTATTTGCGTCTACATATTTTATTTATATGCAAGCATAAATAATGAGTGGAAGCAGGAGCAAACTTGTAAAATTCCTATTGTTATTGATATATTTTTATATGCTATTAGAAAAAAACTGATAGTTATTGAGCACTAAATGGAGTTAACAAGTAAAACGTTTTGCGTAATTTTGATCCACACCCAAACACATCTTAAGGTCCTTGTAAAAATACAAGCTGTTTTCAAAAGAGTATTTGGTTTTGCAGAAACCCAGAAATAATATTCAAATGAGATGCATTTCTTTAATCAAATCTCTTTAAGCAGCTAGAGAATGTTGCACCAATATTTCCTTTTTAAAGCGCTTTTTAACCTAAAAATGTAATTATCATAAATATTTTGCATTTGTTTTTTTGTTTTGTTATACCATGATGCATGCATAAAATGTTTGTTTCCCTCTGATAAGTTCATATTGTTAAATTTTCATGCAAAAGAACAAGCAAACAAACAAACAAACAAACAAAAAAAGACACAGAAACAAAGAAGTGTTTTTACTCTGAAGAAAACACTTCTTTGAGTTTGAGGAAGTGGCTGTATGCCAAAATAGCTACAGCCTTACAAATATCATTTTAATGGTACCCACAGTGCCCTCATTGGTACCCCTGTTTAAATTAAAGAGCAAACAATTTAAAAAAAGACAAAAAAATGTATTTTAAAGTAAGTTAATAAAATAGTACATAATACTATGGGTATGCTATGTAATGGAAATGGGTCACTCAGGTTTTTGAAGTTTTGTTAGACTTTTCATTTTTTTTTTCAATACATCTGAAATTTCTCGGGAGTATGTGCCAAGCATCCATCCCAGGCTTGTGATGTTTCCAGTCAGGTTGAAGAGGAGGATTATTTAAAGCCAACAACTGACCCAACCACTTGCATTCAGATAGTAAATCTTCCATCAAGTCTTCAGGTTTTACATCTGTGTATGTCTGGTCAGAAATCTATGAATGAGAAAATATTTACCTTTGTGTTTAAGTTGAGCAAAAATGGATCATCAGTAAATGTTTTCCATCAGAAAAATGCAAAGTTTAGAAATCTGGTATATTTTAACATTAAACAGTATAATGTTCTTAACAAACCTTTGAAAAGTGTTCCTCTATCCTATTGTAGTAGAGAGCTTGCTGAAGATCCTGAACAGCAGACTGCTTGTGCTGTATCACCTGAAATAAGAAATGCTTTACAGCGGAAACTTTACAACCCAACAGTTTTCAGACATTGTACCTTTTGAGAATCTTCATTGCTGTGTTTTCCTAGGCCAATAAAAGCATCAATTTGGTCACTCAGTTTTGTCACTTCCTCCTGTGCCTCTTTAAAAGCCTCCTGCAACAGAATTTATTTTTAATAGTTGAAATAAAAAAACTGCCTTGATCTATTTTTTTTCTTAGGAGCTCTAAAACATTCAGAGGTGAGCAGTTGTTAAATTGTTTTTTTTTTTTTTTTGTTAATATCAAGACATCCACCTATCAAAGGCAAATTTAAAGAAACATAAAACCTGGCAAAGCTTTATCAACTTTGTGGTAGGTAAAAAAAAATTCTCCACCAGCCACTGTGGCTAAGACTAGTTTGAAGCCTTTTCTGTTATTTTTGTCTGTAAAAATGGCCACAAACAAAATTTACAATTTAATTTAGCTTACCCTGTAACTTAAGGATGTCAACAGATGTTTCATTTCACATTCATTCAGTTTGTACACATATTTCTTCTGCAAACCATCACCAGGACTTTGAGCTGGCATTCTTTTATTGTCCACAATCAACCATTCAATACTGTACCTTTATGCTTTCTTTGACAATCTGTGGTGTTTTTTTGTGTGACTTCAACAGCCTTTTAATTTTAGGCCAGCGGCACCTCAGGTCGTCATACAACTCTTTAAGTCTGGTTTTAGAAACTGGATTGTTTAGGCTCTCAGTTTTTCCTGTCTTTATTGAAAGAGCAACCTCATTTGCTACTCTGTACAAACAGACAACAAATTATTAAACCTTTAGGTAAGCCAACTCTTCTATATTTTATTATTCTTGCTTAATTTTATAAATGTCCATACTTGTCTTTTAAGGATTTCAAATCCTCTTCTTGCTTCTCTATCACTTTCCTGTGGGTTAAAATAAGGTGTATGTTAATAAAATAAATCACACATTGATTGACAGTAATTAAATCCATGTCAATAACAAGAACAAAAGAGCAATATTGTGTAAAATTTAAAAAGTTGCTTTTAGAAACTCTCCTCTTGCGGGCACAAGAATAGAAGTTGCATAACTTGCAAGGAAACTGAAGCACAGGAGTTGATGGAGGAACAACACAAGAACACAAGAAAAAAACTAGAAGCAAAAACTATGTGATGTGTAAGAGCATATATACATATACCAGGGGTAATCAAGAGAGCAAGGAACAGCTGGGACTAATTCCTAAAGGAATGAATACAGATTCAACCTTGTTTGTGTTGCTCATGTCAGTTGCACTCACATTAATAATACTCCAATAAATAAACTGATCTGACTTGTTTCAGCTGAAACATGTGTGTATCAGTTTTTTCATTTGTAGAGATCATCAAAATAGTGAATATGTTCTAAATTCACTGTTAAAGAAAGCTGATCTCTGACTTGTTTGATCCAATACTTCTTTTACAGCTCACAAAAAGTACAACGCTTAGAAAGAAGTCAAAAATGATTCTTTGATTTTTAAAATGATACAAATGAAGATAGATTATAATAAGTTAACCATGAAGTAGATGGGGATAGAAATCCAGAAAATCCAGAAAAATACTTACCTCAAATGTTCGTTCTCATTTTTTAGAGAATCAATTTTTCCGTCCCGTCTGTGGTAAGATTTTAAACACATTATATGTTAATTATTATATGTTAATCAGGTTGTTATTTTTCAAATTTTAGCATGCACACCAGTAAATGCCAATCTAAGCAGAGTCATAGAAACAAAGCCTACCTTTTCTGAATTACGGGTTTAACTTGTAAGCAAATACAAAAGCTGGTCTAGTCTGCTTCTAAAATTCTTTTTACATTTTCCACTCTGCCATCATTTATTGGACAGTGATGAAGCCAGAAGCCAAAAGTATTTTCTTTTTATTTAATACATTTTAAGAAAGATAGTCACGGCCCAATGTATTCACTAATTCATTTCACTTATGAACTTCTTTTATAAAAAAACTTTCATAAAAGAGGTGGTTATGGTGGGATGTTGCTTTGGACATTTGGAACAATGTTGTAAAGACAGATGTGTATTATTAATGTATTATTTTCCATTAAAAAAAACAGTACCAAAACAAGAAAATTCTCCAGGCTTTTGGTGTTGTTGAAATACTTAGACAGCCACCACACCATCTTTGTTCACCAAATTTGAACATGGTGGAATTAATTGTGTGGATTTTATTTTATTTTTTTACACTTTATGGTCAGTAAAAATATATATATATATATTAGGACCTATTAAAGGCCAGCAAACAGTCATTATGCTCTGATATAATTAAATGTATATGATCTAACCATTACTATGTCCACAAATGCAATTAATCAGTTTGTTATAATTGAGTTTCAGAAGTGATTTGTTTGTTTTTTCTTTGAGTAGCCAAAAAAAGCTTACTTTGCGTCCGAAGCCATCTTCCGAAAATTCCTGTGAAAAAATAAAACAACTGTTCAAGATATAAAAAAAAAAAAAATTCCCTTCTCACCCACCGCGGGTGGTTCTTATCCTCTGAGCTCGGGTCCTCTACCAGAGGCCTGGGAGCTTGAGGGTTCTGCGCAGTATCTTGGCTGTGCCAAGGACTGCACATTTCTGGACTGAGATGTCTGATGTTGTTCCTGGGATCTGTTGTAGCCATTGGTCCAGTTTGGGGGTGACTGGCCCGAGGGCCCCGATGACCACAGGCACCACTGTGGTCTTCACCTTCCAGGCCCTCTCCAGTTCCTCCCTGAGGCCCTGGTATTTCTCTTAGTTTCTCGTGCTCCTTTTTCCTGATGTTGCAGTCGCTTGGTATTGCTACATCTACCACAACGGCTTTCCTCTGTTGTTTATCCACTATGACAATGTCTGGTTGGTTCGCCATTACCATTTTGTCTGTCTGGATCTGGAAGTCCCACAGGATCTTAGCTCTGGAATTCTCCGCCACTTTTGGGGGTGTTTCCCTCTTTGATCTCGGGGTTTCCAGTCCATATTCTGCACAGATGTTTCTGTACACTATGCCTGCAACTTGGTTATGTCGTTCCATGTACGCTTTCCCTGCCAGTATCTTGCACCCTGCACCCCACAATCCATTGCTCTGGTGTTTAGGGCCTGTTCCTGGGCGGCCAGGATGAGGGCCTCTCTCCCCCTCATCCTCACCCCCTCATCTATCTATATATATATATATATATATATATATATATATATATATATATATGCAGTACAGACCAAAAGTTTGGACACACCTTCTAATTCAATGGGTTTTCTTTATTTTCATGACTATTTATAAGGCAAGAAATCCCACTTATTAACCTGACAGGGCACACCTATGAAGTGAAAACCATTTCAGGTGACTACCTCTTGAAGCTCATCAAGAAAATGCAGAGTGTGTGCAAAGCAGTAATCACAGCAAAAGGTTGCTACTTTGAAGAAACTAGAATAGAATAGAATAGAATAGAATTACTTTATTCATCCCAGCAGGGAAATTATTTCGCAGTTACAGCAGCATAGAGACAAGACACACAACAACCACCACTGAGTAGCAATATAGACAAGATAAAATAAGAATAAAATATGACATGCTGTCAATATAAAAAGCAGCTTAGAGCAGTCCTTGAAAGGATTCAAAATGCAGAACAGAATGTATATGTAAATATATGTACAGCAAGTGTGCCACAGTGCAGTTGTGCGAAATTGGACTGATTAGTGCAGAACAATGATTTAGCTTTTATTGTACAGTGAGATGGCATGTGGCAGGAAGGATTTCCTGTATCTGTCCCTACGACAGCGGAGCTGGAGCAGCCTATGTGAGAAGGTGCTCCGCTGTCTGTCCACTATGTTGTGGAGAGGGTGCTGTTTATTGTCCATAATAGACAGAACCTTCTTCAGTGTCCTCCTCTCCACCACAGTTTCCAGGGACTCCAGCCTTAGTCCCAGTACAGAGCCAGCTTTCCTGATGATTTTGTCTAGTCTATTAGAGTCGCTGGCTCTGATGCTGCTTCCCCAACACACAGCAGCATAAGGGGTATTTTCAGTTGTTTTACACTTTTTTGTTTAGTGCATATTTCCACATGTGTTATTCATAGTTTTGATGCCTTCAGTGTGAATCTACAATGTCAATAATCATGAAAATAAAGGAAACTCATTGAATTAAAAGGTGTGTCCAAACGTTTGGTCTGTACTGTATATATATATATATATATATATATATATATATATATATATATATATATATATATATATATATATATATATATATATATAACTACTGACAAAATCCCAAAAGTTATTATTTATTTGCAGAAAATGAGAAATGTTCAAAGAAACAAAAAAGATGCAGTGCTTTCAGACCTCAAATAATGCACAGAAAACAAGTTCATAATCATTTAGAAACAACAATACTGTCTATATTTGGTGGAATAACTATGAGGCCTTCAATATGGTTCAGTGCAGTGGTCTCTAAATTATTGGACCAGCTCTACACCCTCAGCAGGATCCTAGAGCAGGGGTGTCAAACTCCAGTCCCCAAGGGCCGTTGTCCTGCAACTTTTAGATGTGCCTCTGCTATGTGAACCTGATTAGAATAATTAGGTCATTAGCAAGGCTATGGAGAACTGATCTACACAAGGAGGAGGTAATTAAGCCATTTCATTCTAGTGGCACATCTAAAAACTGCAGGACAGCAGCCCTCGAGGACTGGAGTTTGAGACCTGTGTCCTAAAGCAGTGGTCCCCAACCTTTTTAGTCGCGCGGACCGGTCAGCCCTTCGCAATTTTGCTGGGGACCGGGGGGGGGGGGGGGTGGGGTCTAACCCCCTTGTTTTTTGCGGGTGTTACGTTCCAAAAAGAACCCGTGATAGGCAAAATCCGCGAAGTAGGAACCTTTATTTTTTTACAATTATTATACAATGAAATACTCCATAATACATTGAAACCAAAGAACAAAACCTTTTTACAGGCCCAAACATTTGTTTAACAAATAAAAAGTACTGTATAAACAATTTTTTTTTTTTTACAAATAACTACTGTACCGTAAAATAATAATTTTAATATGAACCGAAAGCGGATTCCCGTGCCCGAATTGCAGAGATCAGCGCCGCCCCACCGCGACCTGAGTTATTGGAATAGAACGGGAGAAAATAAAAAATGATTATGAAAAAAAACAAAACAAATAGTGATCACGTGTATTTCACTGCTCTTCTGACTGAGCCGCTGCATCCTGACTCCGCTCTGTAGCGGTTTTTTCTTCTTCTAAAACTCGCGGTGCAGGTGTGTTTTTTTCGAGAGAAGGACATAGTTATCGGTACCTGTTGTCGCTCTTTTTTCTTCTGGGCAAAAATATTCTTATAAACCGACATGCCACCATCGATTATGTTAAATTTCTCAAGCTGTTTTACGTACGTGTACATATTAAGCTGCAACGTCGTTGACACACAGGTAGAGAAGAAGCGGAGAGACTGTTTAGCCAATCAGAACGCAGAACACAAAGCACGATGCAAATCCGCGAAGCAGCGAGACCGTGAAAGGTGAACCGCAAAATAGCGAGGGTTCACTGTACTCTGATGTTGTTTTGTTACTCATTCTGCTGCAAGTTGGCTCAATTTTGACGCGCAAGACGTAACCGGTAAAATCCTGTTTAGGATTTTCAAAATAAAAGATCCGGAAGTAGTTCATTATTTCTTGCGCGGCCCGGTACCAATTGGTACCGGGTCGTTGGGGACCACTTCCTAGAGGGTAGTTCTCCCAAACAGGTTACATGTGTTTTGTGGACTTGAAGAAGGCATTTGACTGTGTCCCTCAGGGAGCTCTGTGAGTGGTGCTCCGGGAGTATGGAGTACTGGGCCCTTTGATATGGGCTGTTAGGTCCCAGTACGACCAGTGTCAGAGTCTGGTCCGCATTCATGGCAGTAAGTCATGCTTACTTACTTCAGGTGAGAGCTGGACTCGGCCAAGGCTGCCCTTTGTCACTGATTCTGTTCATTCTGTTCATTACTTTTATGGACAGAATTTTTAGGCCACGCTAAGCTGTTGAGGTGATCCATTTTGGTGGCCTTAGGATCGCAGATGATGTGGTTCTGATAGCTTCACCGGGTTGTGATCTAAAACATTTGCTGGAGTGGTTTGCAGCTGAGTGTGAAGTGGCCGGAACGGGTATTAGTGCCTCCAAATCCAAGGCCATGGTCTTGAGCCAGAAAATGGATTAAGGTAAAGCTGCTGCTCCTTCACGTTGAGAGGAGCCATTTGAGGTGGCTCGGGCATCTGGTTAGGATGCCTCCTGGACGCCTCCCTGCTGACGTGTTCCAGGCCACCAGAAGAAGGCCTGGGGGGAGACCCAGGACACACTGGAGAAACTATGTTTCTTAGCTGGCCTGGGAATACCTTGGGATTCCCCAGGAGGAAATGAACCAAGTGGCTGGGGAGAGGGAAGTGTGGGCTTCCCTTCCTAGGCGCCTAACCCCCTGACCCGATTTCCGATAAGCAGAAGAATGTAGATAAATGGATGGATAGATATGTAATATTAAATTTAACCAACAAACAGTTATGTCATAGTCAATGTAGATCCTAAAGAAAATCACAGTCATACATGACATGACAGTCAAAAGGGCTTAAAAAGATGGCAACAAGATTTCAGAGACTGGAATTAAACAGTAGAAGACAGTTGCCTTTGTAATAGAATTTTTTTTAAAAAACTCATTACTGATGATACTTTTTTTACCATTTATTTACTGACTATATCTGCTGTGTCTTTGAATTTCTGCAAGATATGTTTCTCTATTAAAGAAGTTTCCAGATAATGTTAGATGTTTCCGCAGCTGTGATAGTATATGAGACCTGAAGACATCTTGGGTAAAATGCTTAACCTGGCAATTGTCTTAAAGGACTGACATGTGTGGAATGTAGTTTGTATCCTTGTTTGAGCCTGCACCCATGAGTAACTGACAAAGAAGAATTAGAAGTTTCTCCTGAAATCCTTATCGACTCTCTCTTTCCTGCCATAAAACCTTCTCCTCCAAGAGGTGAGAGTTAGTTCATGAGGTGGGGATAAGGATTGTGTTTGTGGTCCATCTGGCAATAGAGATAAGATCAGACTTTGGGTGGGTCTTTTCCTTGCTGTGACTATATAACGATGTGAGGTGACTGCATTGAGTGAGATGGGTCTTCGAACGCTTTTGCCTTCGAATAAAGAAACTTAAAGACAAAGATTAATCTTTCTCTTATTATTGAAACAGATTCTCATTCTTTGATAAATGAATTTTCCATAACACCTTCTATTGAAGCATTTAAGTTAATCTGTTTGAGAAAAATCTTTAACTTTTGACAGTGCATTCATCTAAATAAAACCCCATCAAGATATGTTTAAAAAGCTGAACCTGGATAGTTAGAATTGTAATACTTACTGACTATGAGGTTCTTCTCTTGTCCTGTATGAGTTATTCTTTTCATTGCCATGTTCTAAAAAAATACGTTGTCCATGGGAGCTGTAGAATGGAACAAGAATAAATGGGAATCTTGGGAATAAATTAATAAATGAAGTTCAGTTTTAATCAAAATACAGGAGAACAAAAATACTTAAAAGTACATCTAACTTTTTTATTCTGATTAAACTGTAATGTAAAAAAAAGTATTATTTTGTGTTTGTCACACTTTGTCACCTTTGTTTAATGTGCTACAGAACATCAAACAAAGGTAATTTAAGTAATTGGAAAAAGTATTTCTTTTACTATGTTGTCACTTTAGTTGTCCAAAACTCTGGTGGTTAACCAGAGTTAATTCATGTGATACATAGGGCCATGTTGATAACTGGGATTTCCCTTCAATATTAAAACTTCTTTTGAAAACTGCTTCTAAATTTGACATTATCATAAACTTAAAAGAACAGGCTAATCTAAGAAGATGTTTTCAGACCAGATTTAAACAGGGAGAGAGAGGTGATGTTTCATAAATCAGGGGGCAGTGGAGAGACAGTCACAAAGCTGTGAACAAGGGTGGCAATAAGATAAGAGCGGGGTGGAGACAATTTACATTATACAATGGGAAGAAGGCAGATTGAACGTGATTATTGATAGGACTGGAAGGTAAGTGTGCTTTTGAGGATGACACCCAGACTCTTGATCTGAGAAATAGAAAACATGGAAATGTTAAATGGGAGGAGAAAACCATTGGATTGAGAAAGGATGTTTTTAGTGCCACCAAGAATGAGCTCTGCTTCTGAAATATTCAAGAATTTCTTTGTAACTTTACAAATAAGAAATGTTCATTGCTAGAGAGAAAAACCTGAGTCTAGTCCATAAAATAGAAACAAGTGACATATTTATGTTTCAAATGATTCTGTTGATGGCAATAAATACCATTACACTATAGACTGAGCCCGAAGCAATGATGCCGGAGATGAGAGCCAGTATCCTAGTTTGAGCTTCTTATGTCTAATTTGTCAATGTGACTGGCATTTAAACCCTGGCACTAACGTGATACATTGTAGGGTTAGTTAGAGTTTGGAGGGTGGGTTCTTTTTTACTTACCTAATGTGATTTCCCAAATGTGTTTTGGAAGAAAATGAACCCATGTCTCTGTCGCCTGAGATTGTTTGTATTCGGTGTGGTCCGCTCATTCCTAAGCTTGTGTAATGACTGCTGAGGAAAAGTCCTGCAAACATATAATAAGATAGCTGAGTGTGTGTTAGTGAATGATAAACACGTAAAATACTTTCTACAATCTATATTTATTAGCTAATATAAATAAATAATAATTTAGAATGTGCACTAATTAAACTTTATTGATACTACAGAATTAGCTATCATGAAGGAGAAATCACTTATAAACAATTCACAAGAAGCTAAGAGAAAACGCCTGTTTGTTGGGTTTCTCCATTTAAACCTACAGTTGTCACTGTAAAAGCAGACACGTCTAGGCAATCAAATCCTTCAATAGAACACTTTATGATTAAAGTCTAAGGTCAGTTCCATATGTGGTTCACTGAGAAATTTGCCTGTAAAAAAATGATAAGGTCTAACTGACAATAATGTTTTAACATTTAACAAACAAACTAGTTATGGAGTAAAGCTTAGTTGCTATTAAGTGTAATCAGTAATCTAAATTATAACAATAGATTATTAAATCATTTTTGGCTAATCTCTGCTTAACGGAAAGTTTTGTGGGGGTTTTTTACCTTTTAATTGTCTCTGTGAAGGATCATGTTTCCTCTCTTGCAGCCTGGTCCTCACTGAGTGTGTTGAGTGGCACACCTTGTTTATGTCCGATTAGGTATTGAGGCTTAGTTGGAGATCTTGTTGACTCCACCTCCTTTAGAGCTAATAAAGGTACTGTGACTTCTGAGTTCGTGGCCATTTTACCAAGTACTTTGAATCGCTCTGAAATGGGGGACTCTTTTATCATAGCTATAGATTTTGGAACTGCATTTAGTGGACATGCCTTCAGCTTGACTACCAGAGAGGCTGAGAGTGATATCCACATAAAAATGTGGGGAGCAGATGTTGGTCAACAGACTCCAAAGAGTCCTACATGCATCCTCCTCAGTGAGAAGGAAGAATTTCTCAGCTTTGGTTATAAAGCTCAAACTGAATATTTTAGAATGAAGGCAAAACGCGCCAAAGATTGTTTCTTTTTTGACAGGTTTAAGATGTCTCTCTACGGTAAAGTAAGTGAATCATATTTTATGTCTTCTGATGTAATGGTGTATGATGATGCAATAATGAATCGGGATACAAACAGCATATACAATATTTTGTTATTGTTGCTGCATGCAGTTGCTATTCAATTTTGCTTTGCATGTTGTAAGCAGGAAGATTCAGCTCCAAACATGTCTTTTAATGTCCAGAGCTGCAACAGGGATCTGAAAATCAAAGCAGCCAATGGGAAGGAATTAACAGCCCTAAAGGTTTTTACAGAAGCTCTCAGATTCTTGAAAGATGATGCACTGGAAACCATCAATAAAAGTGCAGCTGGTAAAAAGTTCACAGCTCGTGACTTCACCTGGTTACTGACTGTTCCAGCCATCTGGGATCATTCAGCTAAACAGTTCATGAGAGAATCTGCAATGCAGGTATTTTATTGAAAAACTTTTTAAAGCTGCTGCATGCAATTTTTTATAAAGAATATGTTTTTTTACATATTTGTTAAAACTGTCACTATATCGTGACAATATGCTACAGATAATGTTTGAAAGGTTTGATCTCCTCCACCTCATCCTTGTGGTGATATTGCATTCTAAAGAAATACACCACTCCTGGCCAAAAACAACCAATCAGAGCCAGGCGGAGGGTTTTAGAATTGCCAGTAAAACTCATTTGTTTTGCTGCTAAAAGTGCTAATGGCCGAGAAGCAACTTACTATTACAGGAAAGCCATTTATCTGCATTGCTAAGTAGCCTGAGCATTCACAACAGGGTATGCTATAGCTACAGCATAGCACAGAGTAGGGAGAAGGGGGAGGGAGGATGAGCAGCACCACACAAGATTGTGACTGACAGCGATAAGACCCACCTCCTGGCTCTGATTGGCTGTTTATAGTTCTAGCACTGGGAGCACATGGATAAGGCAGAGGAGCTAAATTTTTCACTGATTATCTGTTTCATACCATACTGTCACATGATGACAGTTTCAACAAATATGTAAATATTTATTTTTATAAAAGTTACATACTGCATCTTTAACATTTAATTGGGAAACATATTTTCTAATACTATATTTATTTATATCCCAGGCAGGCATTGTAACAGAAATAAATCAAGAAAATCTTGTCATTGCACTGGAACCAGAAGCAGCATCTGTTTGGTGTAAGAAGTTGCCAGCCAATGGTTTCATAGCAGAACACCAAGGAAAAGAAACACTAGACCATTCTCCAGGGACACAATATGTTGTTGTTGACTGTGGAGGTACTCAATGACTTTAGAAATATTTATTTGTATTTATTTACTGTTGTATTGCACATAATTTCAAAATTATGTGCAAGATTGTGACTGACAGCGCTAAGTCAGTCACAATCTGACTGACTTAGATTGTGTCAGTCACTTAGACTGACACACTTAGACTGTGTCAGTCTAAGTGTGTCAGTCATTGTTTAATACCTTAAACAATGACCTTCAGTTTTGTAAAATGAAAATAGTTTGGTTTTAGTCACAACATGACTAAAAGTGATCATATATACATAAAAAGAGAAAAATTTAATTCATTCTTAAGTCATTGGTATTTTTAAATACTTTGAAAAATACCTGAGGTTAGTTTTTGGCTTAGTTGATTCAAGCCAGTCCTTAGTAATCTTTGGCTCTGTATGTGTTCTAGGAGGAACCATTGACATTACTGTTCATGAAGTTCTAAAAGGAGGAGCCTTAAAGGAGTTGCACAAGGCCTCTGGGAACAATCTGGGAGGAGAAACTGTGGACAGAAAATGTAAAGAGTTTCTAAGAAAAATATTCTCTGATGGCGTCTGGGATGAATTTGAAGAAAAACATCCCAACAATGTTAAGAAAATGATGTATGATTTCACAGTTTTCAAAAGACAAGATGACGATGCAGAGATTTCCTGTCCTTTGAAACTTGGAGATATCGCTAAGAAAAAGAAAGAAATGGAGCAATTCTTCGAAGGAGTGGAAGGAGCATTCTGGGACGATGGATCTATTGTCATCACTAAACAGAAACTGAGCTCTTTCTTTGTAGAAAGTCTGCAAGGCATCACTCAGAGTCTCAAAGAAATATTTACAAAAGGGATAAATGTTGAATACATTCTATTAGTAGGAGGCTATGCTGACAGCAAGATTCTGCGAAAACATGTCAATGATAGTTTTGGGAATAAATGTAAAGTTCTGTGTCCAATTAGGCCACAGGAAGCAATCCTCAGAGGAGCTGTAGAGTTTGGGAGAAATCCACACTTGGTGGCATCTCGTAAAAGTGCCTTCACATACGGAATCAGAGTATCTCGAAGGTTTAACAATTTCAAACACAAGGCAGAAAAAAAATTCACCAACAAAGATGGTGAGTGGTGCAGGGATATTTTCATGAAACTGGTGGACTCTGGTGAGGATGTGGGTTGGGATGAAACCAGATCCTTCAGCTTATATCCCACTCAAGCAGATATGAAGATGATGAACTACAACTTCTACTGCACAAAAAACAGGAGTCCAAAGTATGTGGATGAAGAAGGAGTAGAGAAAATTGGCTACTTCTGTCTGTACTCTCCAAACACTAAGCGAGGTCTGAGTCGTGAACTCAAACTGAATATTAAGTTTGGCTTCACAGAAATGACTGCAGAAGGCATTGACATAGATTCTGACCTAAAATCATCAATCGAACTCGATTTTATGAGGAATTAAAATCATCAAGATCCAAGAAATTCATTGAGTGCAGAAGATCAATGTGTTTTTGTACTGTGTGTTACGTATGTATGTGTATTTGTATTGTTCTGACCTTTTATCTTGTATCTATTTTTGCTCTGAAATTGTGGGCCATCATCACATTTAAGAACTTGGCACAACTATATCCTAAATATATTTTATGTTAAACAATATTACTTGCATGAAACTTGATAAATAAAATGAATGTTATATAATCTAAAGCAAAGATTAGTTGCAGATTGTTAAATGTGTAGTTTTAATCCTTGAGTATTTCATGGATTTGTGGATTCCTATTTGTGTGAAATCATACTGTACTGACCCTGTTTATAAAAACATCCTTTCATTTGAGTTTTTTTTACTTTGTTTTATATCAACATGAGATAAAACACAAAGTGTACCCACATGGATCGAAGTAAATTAAATTTTTCAATTGTGATTTCCAAAATGATGTCCTCAAGGTGCTTTCAAGATGAACAGGTCTAGATCATGTAACATTAAATAGAATCCACATCAGTTCAAGTTAAATATGTTTAGTTCTTTTATTCTGAGCATAATAATTATAATTTGCTCCTGTTACAAAGTCAAGTTTAGTTTTAATCATAAAAAACACAGATTGAAACAAGGCAATCTAAGGAATCTAAACTGTCTCCATCAGTCACTGACTTTGCAACAATCTCTCCTCCTAAAAAGAAATCAGAAAAAAATTAAACATAAAGTGAACACTGGTAATAATAATTTTGTATATTAACTATATATAATTATATAATAGCATTCTCTCTTAAAAAGGGTTCACTTTAATACTTCAAGCTGTGAATTCAGCACTTTTTGTTGCTTAGCGTTCAAGTAGCATGAACTGGTGGTTTTTAGCTCAGTATGATAAGAAGATGATAGTAAAGTTTGCAAGCTAAAGGTCTTGAGTAGAATGTCTGTTAAGAGAGCTTGATAGTTTACTGAGCCCAGAAAATTATCCAGTTAATATTAACTTTAAGTGCTAGGCCACAAGAAACAATGAGAGACTAAATAATAGTTTGTAGGGGCATTAATTAAAATACTTCAACTAAATTCAGCATGAGTTTATGTTTTCCTTTAGTCTTGGGCCTTTGGATGTCTGTGGCTCCGATTTCCCTCATGCCTGCTTCAGGACCTGGGGAATCCGTCTTTGGCTTGCCACACCCAAATTAAATATACTTACTACTGGAGAGCTGGGTCAGACTCTCTGGTCCAATACTCAACAGGTTTGAATCTTCCATAAAGAAGAGGGATTTCTTTGTTTCAAGAGGTGTGATTTCTGTCCTCTTCTTAATGAAGAGGACAGAAATCACATGTGGGTTAGACTTGAAATCAGCCAATATCCAAACTAATATTCTTTACATGAAGCCTTTCTAGATTTTTAAGTTTACAATATATGTTATATTTTCTTGAGTTCTGCTCCTATTCTGCACCCTAACAGGGTGGGCAAATTAAATAATCTGCTGTGAAGAAAAACTGGTAATATGTCTGATATTGGGAAGAAGACACAAACTGACCTTTTGGCTATTGCATATCTGATGTGAACTTTATTAATAACTTGGTGGCACTTTTTATTCTGTTCAATTATTCACAGGTTCCCAGCAGACCTCATCTGTTTTACTGTAAGTAATTTTACAGCAGATAAAATGTTTATGATGCAGCACATTACAGCCTCTCTGAAGGTTGTTGTGTCATTAAAATGTCAGATACCTGCAATGAAACTGACTTGCTTTTTCAAATAACAGTAAAATACTAAAACAGACATGTGATAAGAGACGTTATTTTCCAACTGACATTTTGCCTTGAATATAAATATGAACAAAGTGTTATCTTTCCAGACCCGCTTGCCAACTGGAAGTAGGTTGAAAAAATGATACACTGTTCCAGTAAGCATGTTAAAACACCTGACATGCCTTTGCCAGTCAGACCATAAAGATTAACCTAATTAATCTTCACTCTTTTGGAAACATATTTAATGCTACTTACATTTTGTTTTCATCTTACTGCTTACAAATTGTTATTTTTTTCAGGATGTAAAATTTATAGAACATCTAAAGAGTTCAAAGATGCAATAGTTTTGTAATCCAATCAGTCAGTCAGCTCAGGGATCAGGGCTCAAGGTATTTTAGCCATGGGCCATTATGTGGTTAATATGTTCTTCTTTTTCTTTTATGGTGCCTGAAAACTCATTATATCTGTGTCTCAGTAACATAGTTAAGAGCCTTTATAACTGCAGATTGCGCTCATAGCTGATCTGCTGGTTGAAGATTCAAAGTCTACAAGAGCTGGTTAAACTTAACCATGCCACATATAGGAAGCTGTTTGCGTGTGGTCTATAATCTATAAAGAGACACAGTCTCTATACTTCTTGTAAAACTCTGTATTGCCTTTGATTTCCCCCAGATAGTGTGCATCAGTCTACACTATGGGCTTCCTTTATAATAGAAGCCTCATTTTATTCAGCTAAACCTATCTACTAGTCTTTGCAACTTCATTTTCATAGAAGTCAATAAAAAAGGTGGATGCAGAGGGTAGACAATTCAACCCATGTGCAGGGACCTCAATCCCATAAATCTATTCTAAAACAAAGGCCATTAGAGCCGAAAAAGAACAAATCTTCCTATAGAGTGGTCTGTGGCCGTAAAGTTGAATGAACAAGAGCCAACTTATAAAAACTGTAAATCTTTGTAAATTTGCTATAATTGATTAATTTTGTGGTCTTGATCAAAAAAACAGAAAGAGTAAAATTATGATAGAAGAACAAACTTCAATTCTTATCATTAATTCTTTTACCAGAATGAGCAAAGACTAAAATTTATATCTAACTGTTGCATTTTGAGTTTAAATAGAATAGAATATCAATCAAGCAAATTTTATTTGTATAGCACCTTTCAGCAACAAGACAGTTCAAAGTGCTTTACATCATAAAAACACAAAGTCATAGAGCACACAGTCAACGATTGAAACATTACAAGTTGTCAAGTGCCATCGTTACACATAAGATTGTTGATTAATGTTTCATTGATTATGCTTCAAAAGCAATTCTAAACAGGTGGGTTTTTAGTCTTGACTTAAAGGAACTCAGTGTTTTGGCTGTTTTACAGTTTTCTGGAAGTTTGTTCCAGATTTGTGGTGCAAAGAAGCTGATGGACAGCTGATGGCATTCATGGAGATAGAATGCTTCTATCTCCATGTTTGGTTCTGGTTCTGGGGATGCAGAGCAGACCAGAACCAGAAGACCAGGAAGGTGTGGAAGGTTGATATAACAACAGCAGATCTTTAATATATTGTGGTGCTAAACCGTTCAGTGATTTCTAAACTAACAACAGGATTTTAAAATCTATTCTCTCTCTCTATATATATATATATGTGTGTGTGTGTGTAAGTGAAATATTGACATAATAAAATGTTTTGTTTTCACCCAGGTAGATGAAGTGAACTTACATAGTTTAAAAGAAGTTCAGATGACACCTACTGTGGTTCCTGGAACAGATTCCTGAAGTGGAAACATCTTTATATGCTGAATCACCAAGAACTGAGTTCTGTTTGAAAATCATTCAACAAATTTCTTTCTGTATTGTATTGAATGTGATTGTCCAGCAGAGAGCAGAGCAGCATTGTGAGAAGACAAACGATACAGAAGAGTAAATGAATGGGTTAATCAATCAGGTGTCAGAGTCAGACTTTCAATTCTCAGCAGGAGTTTCTTTAAAATTATTACAGAAATAATCAGTTTATTATTTCTATAATAAATGGATTGTTTTTGTCCTTTAAGCTGATGGATCTTTCAAAGATTTTCTGTAACTCTCTTAGATTCTGACAACATACAACAATAAACGTCATTGTCTCTTACTGAGATTTTACATGAAAGATTAATGCAAAGAAAAATTCTGCAACATTTTTCAATTGTTTTTTCAATAAAAATCTAAAATGGTATGGATGTATCCAACATGCCACAGATGACATTACCACCAAATCATACAGTTTCTTCTCACCAGCTACAACATAACATCATTTCACAGTGCAAAGTTTGAGTTACACCGACTGATATGTGGATTAAAACTGAGTGGATTTAAGTTTAAAACCATCAGTAGTACAAATGTCTCATTGCTGTGAAAAGCATAAAGACCAGATTTTCAGATTCCAGGTTTACTCTCTAAGACTTTAGAGCTACATATAATAGTGAAACTGAGATATGTTTTTATGAATAGACCTAATTTTTTTATTATCTTTAAAACATTTGCATATATAAAGAATTAGTTCCTTTCTAAATCCTAAAAATAATCCAGAACCAAAACTCAGGATTGCATTGGTCTCTGTAAAATCTTTATACAACAGTATATCTTTTACCTCATATGTCCTATTTTTCATAGATCCTGATACACTTTTATGATTGAGGGCGACTGATCAATCCACAGCAGAGAATAACAAATAGAAGAAAAATGAATCATATTGTCTCTGGATAATTTGAATGCAGTTTGCATGTGATGAGACATTTGTGTGGCTCTCAGATCTAAACCAGGTGCTTCAGAGGTCAGACTGCTGCAGGCTTAAAGCCGCCTCACTTTTGTCTGGATTGGTCACTCACACACACAACTAGGAGGTTCTAAAAGTTCTGGTCATCTGAATTTTGATCAGGAAGATAAACTTTTTGTAATAAAAATGGAATCAGTGATTTATAAACATAATAATTAATCAAGACATTCTATTATTTGCAGACTTTTTTTTGTTGCTGGAGACCTTGTTCAGTTAGAAAAAGAATTGCTAGTAGTTTTAAAGGCAGGCTGATGTGTTATTGCTGATGGAGGAAGAAGATGAAGAATAGAAGGAAGAATAAGGAGGAGGGGAACTGGTATCTGAAATTAGCCTTCATGGTTTCCAATGAAGCTGGGAGAACTTAATGAAAGCTCCCTGATTCTCAGCGTCCAACTCTTCGTCAGTGCAGGCAGATGGTCGGAGGAATTTATCCTTCTACTGTAAACTGATGAGTTATCTGGTTTAGAGGAAAACAGGAGCAATGAATGTCAATATGAACATTTTGAGAGTTTGGTTCTGGTCAAGTTTGGATTCACCTTTCAGTTGGTTCTGGTTTGTTACTAAGAGGTCTGTTTCTAATATAAATACATGTTTTACCCCTTTTAAAGGAATATATATTATGTTGAATAGAAATAAAACTAACTCAGCAACAGATGAACTGGTGATGCTTTTCTTCAGACAGGAAAGCTAAACTGGTTGCAGTTAATGGGAAGATAAATGTGGCTAACTAGGGTGGAGGTTCATCATTCCACTAGGACAACAGTCAATGGAGTTGACTATGGTATAGTTAAAGTCCAGAACTTAATGCCATCATGGCAAATCTAGGACTAGGACAGACAATCACAAATAAATCTGCCTGAGCTTGAGCTACTTTGCATAAGAAGAAAGGACAAACATTTCAGTCACTTCATATCAAACTGAACTTGTGGTGGAACAGATTAGTTCAGAGACGTTTTTCTGTTTTGCAGTAATGGGAAACATTTCTTAGGAAGAAAGAAGAAACAAATTACTTCATCTTTGAAATGTTCAGTTAAACCAGCTTTGATTTTTGGGTCATACATTTCCTCGGCAGCTGCAGGTTTCTGTTTCAGATCAGCAGGGTCACCTGGCTCTCCTCTTCATCCTTCACGCCTCCCATCCTGCTGAATCCTGACCTCCCAAAATTTTTTCCTAAGGAAAACATCCCAACCTCCTAGGGAGGGGTGTAATCTCTGAGTCAGGCCGTCTGTCAGCTGTCCTGCAGATTGATCAGCTGTCCTCAGATCAGCAGTCTGCAGCTCCCACAGGAAGTGACCTCAGCACCACAACCGGTCCACTCTGCTGTCCAGGATGGGCTGACGGGACATTTGGATAACCCTTCATCCTCAGAGACCTGATCAATCCCTCCATCCTTCTGTCATCCATCAGCTCTGCTCCATTTTCAGCTCAGCCACCAAACTGATGGCACTAATAGATCTTAAAGATCATCTTCGATATTCGTTTTATTTTTTATATATAACATATTTTCACACGTTCTGACCTCTGTGTTTTCTCTCAGCCTGTCTAACTCCAAACAGCAGCTACAGAAGCTGCTTCCAGCCTGTGATGAAGGTTTTATTTCCTGGACATCAGGATAATCAACCTGCAGCTCAGCTCTAATCCTTCTGAAGTCCACTTTTAATTCAGACGGACAAATTTCCCACTAAGTGTCCTTTAATCTGAGAACAGATGTTGCTGTGTGTAAACCACAGCTGCTCAGGACCCGAGTATTCAACAGACCGGTCATGTGACCTCCGTGGTTAACAGGCAGGTCATGTGACCTCTGACCCAGAGATGAACCTGTTGATTTTGATTCTCTCAATCTGTTTCCTGATGAAAGAGAGATTTAAGATGCAACACATTGAAGGTTTGAATTAAATTCCACAGAAAACCTGTTTCACCATTTATTATCAAATCTATATCACATCTATTGATTCATAACCTTAACTGTGTTTTTTACAGACTGAGTTCATTCATTCATTCATCAGCTCAGGTGAGGCAGTAAATGAGTTCAACTGAAATCATTTGATCAATCTTAATAGTTTACTGATTACAATGAAAAAAGATGGATGTGACAGGAAATAATATGATTTTGTGTTATTAATGGTTACATCCAAACTGACATGTGGTCATCATCACTTTGCAACAAAATGGCTTCACCTGCAGGAAACTGTGCAGCTAAAACAAGTTCAAGGTGAAAAAGTTTCAGGACATTAAAGCTGCACTATGTAACTTTTATAAACAATATATTTTTTACATATTTGTTAAAACTGTCACCATATCCTGACAGTATAATATGAGACAGATAGTCTGTGAAATAATTTAGGTCCTCTGCCTCCTCCCAGTGGTTCTACTGGGAGAAATACACCACTCCCTATCAGAGGGCTGGTCAATAAAACAATAAAACAGTTTCTGCCAACAACTAGAGATCAATTTATCAATTTTAGAGATCAGTTTCAATGTTTGGTTATTTTGCAGACTTTAAATAAATGCCTAAGTCGGAACCTGAAACCAGTGAAGACCTAATGACTGAGGATTTTTTATTAACTCTCCTGCTCATCAGTTTATTTTTTAAATCTTATTTAAAGTTTGTTTCCAGTCAGCGTGAACAGAAATGTCCAGTTTCAGCAGGTTTTACTTCTTGTTTTGAACTTTTATGTTTTCACAGGAAGTCTTGGTTCCATCTCAGATTATTCTGAATCTTCCTCCTTTACGTCACCAAGAGTGTTCAGCTTTATTCAACATTTCCCTTCATATCACAGAGGAGTTTTATTAAAATTTTTTCACTGTGATTCCAGTTTTATAGGAACTTTTAGAAGATTGTTTCTCTTGGTGTTACAGACAAACCTTTGCCCTTATGTCAACAGGAAGCTCGGCGCTCATTAACAAGGCCTCCAGGAGTCGGCAGGGCCTTACCTCCAGTGACAGAGGGTCGGGGCCCACTGCCCTCCTCAACGCTCCATCTGCTCCCTACCGGCGTTTGGCAGTCGTTTGGATCATGTGACACCTGCAGCGCCTGCAGCTCGCCGTGCATGGTGATGTGTTCGTGTCAGAGGAAAAGTGTTGGAACAAATAAAACATCCTGAACATAACCCAACATGATCAACATGATGATAGACTGGTGTGAGTGGAGGATTTTCCTCTTTAAATAGGCCACATAAATGTTCCTGACAGGTTGGCAGAAACGTAAAATTAGCAAAGTTATGCTTTCTATCAGGCAGAAGTTGCATATGTTGGACCTGTCCAAGTCTCTGCAGAGAAACATGTAACATGCCACATGATTCATTCATTCATTCAGCCGGTGGTGATGAACACATTGCAGATGCTCTGAGCCCCTCCAGCAGCACACAGATGGTCAGGATTCTGTTATTCAGAGAAAACAGGCAGAAATGTTTCAGGGAGAGATGAGATCTGCTGAATCAGCCTTCTACTGTGGAAATGATCAAATATCAATTATTGAAGTATTGGTGTTTAGGTCGTATGACAGATGGTACGCAAATTGTAGTGATAAGAGAAGCAGAAGCAGCAGCAGAAGGGAAACCTAACCTGATTAAAAAAAATTTCAGAATCAAGAACAACTCTATTGTAATAATGTCAGATGAAAACAAAGCAAAGGTTCAACACAAACTGAGTCATATTATCATATTTAAAAAATAGATTCACGGTATTTTGAGAAGTTCAAAAGGAGATAATAAACAAAAATGACGGAGAAGGAGCTGGATTACTGTTCAGCAGACTTACTGCTTTGGGGAAGAAGCGGTTCTGGTTGTGTTGGGTTCCTGTCCTGGTGGATCAGAACCTTCTGCTGGAGGGATGGAACAGAACGAGGTCGGGTCCAGGGTGAGAGGAACCAGGTGGATCTGTAGAAAAGACTGACAGAAATGACAGGAACATTAATGTCAGCAGCATCTTTAACACATTGATGAAGATCAGACATCTTACTGTCATGTTAGTTATATCAGACAACATTTACAAATGCAGACGCTGTTAAAGTAAGAAGTTTATTTACAGCAACAGGAACAGAAAAGAGAACTGATGACAGGAGGTGAGGACCACTTTCCTCACCCAAAAGAAAAGTGGCTGAAAATAATGTGATTTTAGGGAGAACATTGTAGATAAGATATAATATTATAGGTAACTTAATATCATGATGCAGGAAAGGCAAAGCAACACCAGGGGGCAGTAGCACATCCTCATGAATCATAACTGTCAACTTCATGAACTGATTGTTTAGTGCTCGTTGATCATAAAACTTAATTTCTACAGTTTTTATGGATCAGAGTTCAAGATGTGATGAAAAAAAATCCAACCTGAAGATCTGCAGATCGCTGCTCAGATGTTTGTGGATAATCAGGACATTTTTAACCCTCCTGTTATGTTGCTGGTCAAATTGACCTGTTTTAAAGTTTAAAGTTTTTTTTGAATAGTTGGAAATATTTTTTGCATGAAACCTTTTCTATTTGTCTTAATAGGTGCACTCTACATATAAATTGAAAATGTATTCATTTTACACATCTACTTTTTACATACATACGGTTCGGGTCAATTTGACCAGGCAGTCAAGTTGATGAGTAAAAAAGATACGAAAATTTCCAATTCCATATGTTTCCTTGCAGCTATGAACCATATAGAACCATATTTCACCACACACACACCCACACACACACCCACGCACCCCCTGCACCTAAAACCCTACACACGCACACACACACATCTAGGGAGAATTTAGAGACACCAAATAACCTGACAGTCATGTTTTTGGACTGTGGGAGGAAGCCGGAGAGAACCCACGCATGCACTGAGAGTACATGCAAACTCCGTGCAGAAAGACCCCCAGATGGGAATTGAAGCCTAACCCTAACCTGACTAAGATAACTTCATTTATTGTTACTGTTAAACTAAAATCTCCAGCATGGGGAAGTGGAATGACCTCGGGTTTTCTAGACAAGTTCCACAGTTTTTTGAGAGTCAAACTTTCAAAAATAAAACAAACTGCAAGCAGTTATCAAGTGGTTCCAAGCCCAACCTAGCAAATCTGACCACACTGAGATCCCTTTGGACTCTTTGCACATCAGTCGAGTTGGGAATTTGAGGACAGTGCTTACTCCTGAAAGGTGTTGCCATTACAATGCATTTACCTATGGGTGGTCATGTAAAGAAACAGTAATGCATCAAAAAAATGCCATTTGCCATTTCAAATAGTATAAACCAAAATTATAGAAAAAAGTAATAAAATCCATATTCCGTGATGAAAATGCCAATAAAATTGATTGGAAGTGCCTTATTTACCTATATATGCGATAGCTTTCCAATAAAAAATTGCCCATATTATTTTGCAAAACTGACCCAAATTGATAAATTCATAAAAAATTCACATTTCAACAATAAGTTACCAACATTTTCTCCGAAAGCCATCTCTACATATGAATTCATTCTTGTAATTGCATGTCTCTGGATCAAATACATTATCAATAGAAAAAAAACCCAAACATTTAAATCTTAAAACATCCATATTTTATTTATAAATTACCAAGATTACACAAGCTCATATGGGATAACACCAAGCTTTTATTGTGTCCGTAGATTCAATGCTTTTCTTTAAAAAAAAAAAAAAAAAAAGAGAGAGAGGAAAGTTAACTCCCATTTTACACCATACTGAAAATTTTATACATTTATTTAAAAATTAATGTATTAATTTTAATACATTAAAAATTAATGTATTAATTTTTAAATTAAAAATAAATAAAAATACAGCTGATCTGTATTTCATCAGAAAATTACCAAAATAGTATGTCTACACATGATCATATCTTTTTATTTCCATGTCCCTAGACGAAATTCTCTTTCATTAAAAAAGTTAACTGTCTTTTCATAAAATATACAAAGCTAAGTTAATAAATTCACTTAAGAAAATCCACATTTTATCAATAAAAGCAATATTACATGTCTTTTCCATAACATCAGGCTTTTATCATGTCCAGATTTACTGCTTTCTACAAAAATAATTGTTAACTTCTCTTTAAACCATACTGAATTTAATACATTTATGGGAATCCACATTTAATCCACAAAACATTACAAATTATTCTCAAATAACCATGACTACATAATAACATCAAGATATTAAAAAGTCAAAAGATTGCTTTTTTCAGAGAAAATTGTCAACCATAATTATTTAGTTTAGTTATACAAATTAATACATTTATAATAAAAGCAAAAAATATTAAAACTTGCCCAAATATTCTCACTTGGTTATGTAAGAGGAATAACATGTTCAATGTGTTTTTAACACTAGGAGTACTAGGTTTTCGATTAAAAAATAAATAAAAAAATCTAACCACCAATTAATCATAAAATTCCTGTTTAGATTTTTTTCAAAGATGACAAGTTAGACTTCCATTTTTGTGCATAATTTTCTTCCACTTTGATCAATAATTACCAGTAAGTCTCAGGGTTGTATCCTGAAGATAGAAGTTTCATGAAAATGCATCAAGCCATTTTGGAAAAATAACTTTTACCTTCTTAAAGTGTCCTGTAACGCTCTTCTTAAATGCGCAGGTCTGACTGCAGGGCTTAGTGTTAACCACTCTATAAAATCAGAAATAGGTACGGCATGGAGTCATGATTTGGTGGATAATTGATGCAACTGATGCAAAGAGCTTTGTTTATATTGCCATTTATTGCAGTGGAAATAGTAATGATAATAATAATGACAATAATAATAATAATAATAATACTAACAGCAAAAACTAAACAAAGAGAAATTGTTCAAAAGAAACAAGGACGGGGAAAAAGAACAAACCAAAAATGAAATAATCAATAATACTTCAAAACCAAATGTAGTTCAAAAGTCCAAGAGCAACGGGAGAATTGTTCTTTTCCTTTAGATACTCCCTTAGAGTTTATTTTGTTGCCTGTATGGAAAGTGTTGTTTGGTTTTCCTGTGTGGAGAGTGTCTTTCTTTTTCCTACCACCAGGTGGTGTGTGGGTAGCTCGCCATCCTCCGTCAGCAAGCGAGTCGATGAAGGGGGAGAAAAAAAACCTGACCTAAAAGGCCAGAAAACATACATTAAGTTCATATATAAATGTTATATTTATATAAGCTAAATGGGAAAAAAAAAACAAATACATACTGCTATGTATTGACAACCACTTCATATATTATAAAAATGAGAGAAAACAAAAAATCCTTTTAAAAAGAAAAGTGCACTTCATAATTCAAGTTCAAAATTTCTCAAGGTAATTAGCAGTCGCTACGAACAGCTAATAATAAATCAAATCAATCAACTTTAAGAATGTGATTGATCAAAGTAGCTATAAACAAAATCATATTAGGTACCAGACTTCATTGATGCACCAGCATGGAATACAACAATAAACAAAGAAATCATGAAAAATAATCAAATCTAAAGTTGAAAGAGAAGCCTTTAAATATTAAAGGTGTGGCCTTTAATTCGGCTCTAACAGTGTGACTTTTTATTAAGTAAGTTATTAGTAAGTGGACTGAGCTGATGTGGCAACTGATTGTCGAGTTGGTAGCTAATGCTAACTGGCGGCGCACAGCGGAAATAACGCCCCATCATATATGGATGAATATTTACTCACCGTCGAGTAACGGATTGTCTGAGGAAGTGGATGTTACTTGTTCTCATCAGAAGGTAAACCAGGCATCAACAAAGCCCAACCTGGTGAGTATTGCAGCGGATATATTAGCGGCGCTAGTATTGCTGATACAACGTCAAGTTCAGATGGTACTTAACTCACCGCAGATCCTCGAGTTTTAGAGATGAATTCGTTCAGCGATGAGTCGAGTTGGAGATTTGAGATTGTTTTATTAACAACCAACGCCACAACCAACAGTGAGCAGCAGCACAGTGGAAACCCGGAAATACACATGAGGGTCCCAGCTGTTAAAGGGACGGCTTAAAGGGAAGGTGGTTGGGGCGTGGCGGTCACGTGGGTTACAGTCCCCTAATATTAGATCAGGCTATAAAGGGACACATACACTTCCCTTGATATGAAAACTAGTGACAAGTCTTAAACTGTTCTAAAGTTAGGCTCAATAAACGCTTTACTGCCAAAAACTAAGTTTCTTCATGCACATATTGTAAATTAGCATAGTTTTTGAAAGTCTACTCAAATTAAATCAATAAAATAGCACCATCTATAGATCAACTTTTGTGATCTTTTCTCAATTCCTTAGGGCACAACTCTGTATAAGAGTAAGTTTTACATACTTAAAGTTTTACTTAGTTCAGCGGTCAAATGTATTATACTCATTTTATTATCTCATAAAGATAAAGTGAAAAATTGTTAAAATAGAAATTATTCAAAAATATTTCCTTAGGTCCTTAGGTGTGGTTTTGAACATCGGTTTGGTATAAATCCATCTGTTATGGAGCCTAGGCGAAAATTCAATCTGGGAGACAACACACAGCTGATCCATATCATCCACTCACCACGCCCCCGCTGCAGCCAATCAGGACCGGTGCACAGCGCCGCACCAGCCAATCGTCGTTCATGGATCCCTTCAAAAGGACAACCTACCTTGGGTCTACCTGCTCATCAGCAGCGCTTCGACCCGCCTCCTCCCCATCTCCATCCCGACGGACACCTTCCTGGCTCCCTCGGCGTTCCTTCAGCTTAAGGTTCCAAGTCCACCACCAGTATTTGGACCCGGGGGAAGACTACCCTGAGCTTCGCCGGAATCGATCACCTGCCCTTGGTGATCCTAAGCTCAAAAGTCTTCTGCCGGGTTCGAGCACCAAAGAATTTGTACCATTAAATCTTCTAACTGCTATTTTTCTCTGTGTGAGTCTATCCAGATTGAAATGCAAACATGTACTTTTGGATCCTGCAACACCCTGTCCAACCCAAATACTAAAACTCAATACACCGTGACATCTCCTGATTTAATGGGTTGTAAATTCTTGTTGTGAAATCAATAAATATTGTGAAGATATTTACAATAGCACAAAACAAAAAAGTTTAGTTTTGTACTCAACAAGGACCAGAACATTTAGTGTTGCATTGCTTGCACAACTGTTAAATATTATCTTTTTTTCTACATTGTTTTGTTGTCTTGGGTGGAAACGTAATGCATAATGATCCACCTTACAATGAGTAATCAAAACTAGGTTTTGTACTTATTGTAAAATAGCAAAATAATTTTGAGGTAGAAATGGGCATAGGGTGAAGCCAATGACATTCGGTCAGGGGAGGCAGGTAATGTACCACAAAAGGAGCCAAGTAACCAACACAAAAGAATAATAATATGAAAACATAACCTTTCAAATAAACTCATAATTAAATTAACTTAGATAATAATTTTCCCAACACATGATATAGGAGCTGTCTTGTGTCAGCAGCAAGGTGACAGAAAACGGATTATTGCATATGCATCCATAACCAGCAGTAACTACATTTCAAATAGTTAAAGAGCAAATAATTTATTTTAAAGAATATATATTACATGGTTTTCACATGTTTCTTTGATTTTATGTGATTATATTGTGTTCTATTGTTGCCTCAAAATGGTTGATGCAAATATAATATTTAAACACATGAACACTGAGGTTTAGATGTAAAACACGATTAGTTTATTGGAAAACTTACAGACATACAGTGATCAAAAGTCAGTATCACAGATGATTTTACACTATTTGTTTTAAAATATGATAAATGTTACAATTTGTTGTTTCTCTATTACATTGTTTTACAGTTTGTTCCCTGTTTGGACAAACAGCAGTGAATTACTATGAAAGCCACCAGATGTTGTTGTGAATTTATGAGGAGGTGAAAAGTTTTCACCTCCTCATAAAGTCGAGCTTGATAGATTTTGTTGAACCTGAATCGATGTCTGTGGCCGTTGCTTTCATTTCTGTGAAGCCAAAGTTGATATTCAGTTTGGCTTCACGATCCAGGCCACGTTCAGTGTTTGGTGAGTCAAGTACAAACCCACCAATTTTCTCTACTCCCTCCTCATCCACATACTTTGGACTTTTATGTTGTGTGCGATAAAAATAAAAGCTTCTGGCTGTTTGTGTGGAGCTTGTTGGAGACAAGCTAAAGCTTTTGGTTTGGTTCCAGCCAACATCCTCATTAATTTCTACAAGTTTCATGAAAATATCACACCACTCACCATCTTGATTTGTGAATTTTTTGTCTGCCCTGTGTTTTGACGCATCAAACCTTTGAGCTACAGCAAGCCCATAAGTGAAGGCACTTTTTCTGGATGTTACAACTGCCGGGTTTCTCCCAATCATCACGGCTCCTTTCAGGATCGCTTCCTGTGGCCTAAATGGACACAGAACTCCACATTCATCAATGTACTCTTCAGTAATGTGTCTCCATAGAATCTGGCTGTCAGCGTATCCCCCGACTAACAGAATGTACCCAATTCTGTAACCTCTTCTTAAAATATTGTCTAGACTTTTTACGATCCACTGCAGACTCTCGTCAAAGAAAGATCTTAGTTTCTCTTTGGAGATTCTGATCGATCCTTCATCCCAGGAAGCTCCTTGAACTCCTTCAAAAAACTTTTCAATATCCTTTTTAGTCTGAGCCAATCTTCCCAGGTTAAATGGGCAGCTGATTTCTATATCTTTATCCCCTTTTTTGAAAAGTCTGAAGTCATACATTCTTTTCTGAACTTCACCAGGGTAGTTTTCTTCATATTTGTCCCAGACTCCATCACAGAATATTTCTCTGAGGAACTGTTTAAATTTTCTGTACACATTTTGTCCTCCCAGGTCGTTTACAGATGCCTTGTGCAGCACCTTTAGGGCTCCTCCTTCCAGGACTTCATGAACAGTGATGTCAATGGTTCTACCTGGATCAAAACGGGGAATTTTTACAATTTTGATGTAAATTCTGTATTTATTCGAGCATTCAGTCATAAAGACAAAGGTAAGCATTTACCAAAATTGACAACGATATACTGAGTTCCTGGAGACTGGTCCAGGGTGTTTCTGCTGGTATTCTGTGTGATGAAACCGTCTGATGGAAGCTTCTTACACCAGACTGAAGCTGCTTCTGGTTCCAGTGCAATGACCAGTTTATCTTGATTTCCCTCTGACACAATGCCTGCCTGCAATCAATAACATGACTGTCTCTTTTAGAATAAGCAAACCCAAAATATTCAAATGAATATAATCAAATTTTTATTATGTGTTGAGTGAAATACTTTAGTCTTACCTGCATTGCAGCTTCTCTCATGAACTGTTTAGCTGAAAGATCACAGATGGCAGGAACAGTCAGGACCCAGGTGAAGTCACAGGGAATGAACTTTCTCCCGTTCACATTGGAGTTGATGGTTTCCAAAGCATCATCCTTCAGGAATCTCAGAGCTTCTGTAAAAACCTTCAGCGCCTTCATCGACTTCCCATTGGCTGCTTTGATCATCAGATCTCTGTTGATTTCCTAAAGCAGTGTGGTTATAATGAGTGTTTGTGTTTTAAGCTCAACACTTTTTAAGGTTATAAAAATAAAATGTAAATCAACCACAAATTCTGCCTATAGGTTTATATTCAATATTATATTCAATAATTTTATTTGAAGTCATTTACCTCTAGTGATTAGTTGAATTTTACTCACATTGTCATATAGTGCCATCTTGAAGCAGTCAAAGAAGAACATGTCTCTTGCTTCTTGGCCCTTTTTTGAAGAGTAATCTTCCTTGGCTACATAACCAAAGCTCATAAACTTTTCTTGTTTATCAAAAAGGATACAGTTTGGAGTCTCTGGGGTTTCCAGGCCAACTTCTTCACCCCAGACCTTCCAACGAGGATCAATTTCATCTCCTCTGGAGGTTATACTGAAGGCATACCCGCTGTATTCAGTCCCAAAGTCTATAGCTATGATGTAAGAGCCTCCCATTGTAAGAAAAGCTTCAGTTGGTTGTGTTGAGGGTCCATCTAAAATACTGAGAGGCAGATCCAGGGTACAGTATGATAATCTAAGTAGGAAGAGCTGAATCAACAGAGTTATTTATCTTAAGGTATTTCATGAGCTCACAGTCATTGAAAATGAAAGAAGAAAGTAAAATGAGCAGCTCACTCAGATTTATTGCAATACTAATAGAATAAAACACTGACCTCAGTCAGATAAGACAGACAATTTCATTGACTATTTCATGAATTATTATTAGTCCATTCACTTTTAATATAAGGTTAGATTTGTTTGTATTGTACTGAGTCTTCAAATATATTTGATGATTATGGCATTTGAAAAATTGTAATGCTTATTGCTTGTTTTATAATTGGTTGCTTAATTATGATTTGATCACTTTTAACACTTTGAACTGCCTTGTTGCTAAAAGGTGATATACAAATCAACCTGACTTGACTTAAAGTGCATCAGACTGGAGACAGTGCATTGATAGATTCAGATATTGCAGTGAGGAATTGATTGAAAATGTTAAAACATAATTGCTCACCTTGCATTGTGATTCTGCTGTTGGTAAAGGGCTTGAAAACTGTAGATATTAAAATGCAGAGGTGTTTGGATAAATCACATACCATTAGTAATTTGTGATAACAAACATAAAATTTTCTTAAATAATGGACCTAACACTGCAGACCATGCTGACATTCCTGGACAAGTTTCTACAGGCGAGTTAGTGGAGGTCCTGACAGACTGTCATCCTGACCCCCCCATGCTGTTATGATGAGCTGCTTCAAATCACCTCATTGTATTAGTATCAAAGCAGCACTCACCACCCTGATCAATTATTGTTTAGAGCAGCTGGTTCTGGCACATCTTAGCCTCTGTCTCACCCCAACCCTGAATGTTCATCAACTTGCCCACTGCAAAATGGAGGATCTGAACATCCAGCATCTATAATGCAGTGTGCTTGCTCACATCTGGACAATAACACTAGAATGCTGTTTGCAGGCTTCAGTTCTGCATTTAATAATGTCATCCACTTTAAGTTAATCACCACATTGATAAAACCTCAATCTGTAGCTGACTATAGGACTTTCTGACCAGCAGGTTCCATCATATTTAGTTAGACCATCACAGCTTCTTAACCACAATTATAAATACTGGTGAACCACAAGGCTGTGTAATGAGTCACTATTGCTGTGAATGTGATTTATTGTATTTTTTTTTTACCTTTGATGGATCAAGAAAATTTGTAGTTAGACTGAGGTAAACAAATTGAGCTGAAAAAAATGAATGTAGACATATTTTAAAAAGTTTCAGATGTTTTTTTAACTCTACCTTTGATTCAGTTTTTCATGTTCATCTTCCTTTTTTGTCAGAGCAGATCTTTTGGTGAACAAAAGCAGCATAAAAAGTTTGCACTGTTTAAAACATTACAGGCTGAGCAAGACAGTGGGTCTTCTGGATTAATTTTGTAGAATATTTTACAGATCATTTGCATTGCATGTTATTGATGTTCTCCTACTACAGTATATGGAAGCACCATGTTATTAAACTTCTGGACTCTTCAGGGATTTCCAGCTACATGGACCATGTTGAAACAACTAGTAGCTCAGGTGCCCTGTACAAGCTGTTTACTTCTATTTATCCAGTGTCAAGGTCGCTTTATCAACCACCTCACATGTGACAGCTCCATTTGTGCTTTATTACCTTGATTTTTGAAGTTGTGCTTCCATCTCACGAACTCTGTAAAAGCAGTGGACATGTTCATCAGAATGTGTTCAATGTAACCACACAATGTTTCAAGAAAATACGAAGAATAGACAAATGGCAAACTCTTGAAAAGTCCTGTTTTAAGATTCTTTTTCAAGGTAGAGACCATTAAATTTTAAAGACAAATTGTTTATTTAACAACATTCATAACAACTCATTTTCTCAGCGTGCAAGACAGTAGAGCTCAACAGAGTTTTAGTTTTCTTGTGTTTTTTGTTGTTCTTTATTTTTACTGTTTTTGCTTTTGTCAAGAACAGAGAAACATAAATAAATGACCATCAACTCCATGTGATGGTCATTTATTTACCATCACATGGATGGTAAATAAGATCTTCCTACAGGTGTTATTAAGATCTCATAGCAACAAAGTGTCAAAAAAACTACCTTTGCAGCAAGGCTTCAGTCTCCATTTGCTTTTCTTTAAATGCTGATCTGTGACGTAAAATACAACCAATGAAAACCAACACACAGTGAATGAATGAATGAATGAATGAATAAAATAATTTATGTATTTATTTTGTACATTGAAGCTGTTCATCCTTCTCATTTATTCTGTTTAAAAGCAACAGAGATATTCATCTTAAGGTGTGTCATCAGTTCACAGTCATTGAAAAGTTAATTTCATGTTTTAAATCATTGGATGTAACATACATTCGTTTGAGAGCTTCAGTTTCCTTGTCTGTGTCTCTCAGAGATCTGTGGAGTAAAATGAGCAGCTCAGCCTGAATCAATGCAAAACCATCAACTGAACAAACACCGGCCACAGTCTGATAATCAATCTCATTGATTATTTCTGCTGATTTAATCATCTAGCTGTATTGGGTAGCTGATATCTGAGCACGTTTGGCCATCATTTAGAGCTGATAGTAACTATAGAATACATTATCTTAAAATTTAAATTAGGAAAATACTTTCCTCAGTTTATGCTTTTCTTGAGCAACTTCCTTCTCATGGATCCTACAAAAATTATACATTTATTTTAGTTTTAACAAACCAAAAATATTTTTCCTCTGGCTGGTTGTTCTGTCAAAGTTTTAAAAGTTAGTTAAAGGGTAAATCTGTTTTTTTCATTTGAGTAAATACCACATCTTTACAAATGATATAATAAATAAGATGTGAGTAGAAAATACCAGGAAATAAATATGATTAGTCATTTGAACTTAACTCTTCCATTACCATAAAATCAGTGGGTCAAAATTATTTCAACACAATGGGTCCATTTTATTTTATAGTCATTGACTCACTATGCTGTCCTGATGTTACTTGGAACCTCAATTTAATCTCAGTTTTTGTTGTGGGCCTCATGCTGGATATTTTAGTCCCTTGTCTGTGTAAATTTAACTTCTACTTTTAACAAGTTGGAAACAAAAGTAACTGCAGGGTAAATCATTTAACTGAGTTTGCAAATAATTTAGAGTCCTCATTACTGTCAGCTATGATGTTTTATGAATAGTTATTAAAACTATTTTAGCAATGGTAGATAGGTTTCCTTTGAAAATTTGAAAAGTTTCAGAGTTAACTTTTTTAGAGTTAACTCTAAACAGAGTTTAGAAACTGTTACTTATTGTTAACGTCTTGAAGTACCTTTGCTTCAAGGCCTCAGTTTTCTTTTGCTCTTCTTTAAGCACAGATATGTTGCATGAAATACCCAGAATGAATGAATAAATGTTGCACAAATATTTTCTTTTTACGGTTTACAAATCATGTTTCACAGACATAACTATCCACACTACACACAAAGATGCTTACACAAGTTACAAATCCAGTATTACACACGCACAGATATTTTGAGAATATTTTCACTCCATAAAAATGTGTCGGCGATATTCAGTGGCGCACAGTGGGTTGTTTGATCTCAGACAGAATAGGTCAGGAAAGGAAGACCGCAGACCTAAAGAACCAGACATCAGTCTCTTCATCCCTCAATAATTTCATGAGACCGAAAAATAATATAAATGGCAATTTAAAGAACAAATCATACAAATAGATTAATAAATAAATTAATAAATATTTAGAAGAGAAACCGTTTATGTTTGACATTGAAAGCGTTTGTTAGGATTGTGTAGGAAAAACGTTGATCTTTTATAAATAGTGTTTTGTGGTCAATATTATTTCACCATTTTATTAATGTGGGTTGCCAGTTTGGACCAGGCTTCCTAACAAGCTATAAGAATGATAGAAAACATGCTAACAAAATGCCTCAGACCTGCAGCCCACAGGTGGTTCTAGAGGCTGGTGGAAGTGACTCTTTGGCTCACTTAAAGATTAAATGATGAAATATTGCCCTGTAGGCAGCAATTTATTCATATATATATATATGTACATTTATTATTATTGATACTTAATTAAATATGAGTTGTACAAGTTTATGTCATAGGAGGAGGAGGGGGGGGGGTGCCGATGATATGTTCTCATACACTTCACAAAGTATGTAGTTGCACCCCTGTGTAACATAAATTATTATATGTAGTATAACTTATGTTACATAATTTTTAATTATGTAATTAAAAATATATAGTTTTAAATTTCATGTATATATGAAATATTTGTGTAATATAATGCAAGGTATTAAACATGAATATAGAATGTATGTGTATTGTGATACTCAGAAGATTTCTTAGAAAAGTTAGTATTTATTTTCTGTTGTTTTACTGCCCCCTTATGGCAGGATTTAAATTAGGTTTTGTTTTTGTTCAAATTCAGTCTGTCCAGTAGTGATGGGATTTTCGGCTCCTTTTCGAGATGCGGCTCTAATGGCTCTTCTTACTGTGGAGAGGCGGCTCTTTCGGCTCCCCATATATATTTTTGACATTATTAATTAATTAATAGCTTAAACCTAATTTTATAATATTTTGTTTCATTATTGACATTGTTAAGCACTTATGATGAGTAAAAATGCCGCATAACAATGCTATAGCAATACCGATGCGTGTGATGTCCGCATGTGGCTGTGCAGGTTGTTTGTCGAGCCTGCACGATAGGAAATGCTGACTTTGCACAGTCTGCACTCTGCCCTGGAGCTTGATGTAGCATTAAAATGAGTCCAAATCTTGCTCCGTTTTCTGTCACTCATTTATTTTCACCTATTCAGTTCTCACACTGACTCCCCTTCTTTCTGTGCTTCTTGACCGCTGAGTGAGTGTCTGTGCATAAACACCTGCCGACGAACGCTATACAGCTTGGCCAATTGCCTGCCGTTTCCACAAAAAAAGTGGAGATAAACTTTTTTTTTCAGTGTTTTCCCGCCACATTATTAATTGAAACTATGTGTGATTGGTCAGATGTGTGGAGCACAAGCTTGACATGAGGGCAGTGGACCGACCGAGGGAAAAAAAACTCTCCGCTCTAGCACTGGCAGAAGAGCAAAACGCGAAGGAGAGGGAGAAGGAGGAGGAGAGACAGCGAGGCACCGCAGGACAAAAAAAAAAAAACGATGTGGGGAAAAACTATCGGCTCTGGCACTTGCAGAGCACAAGCACAACGACAGGGAGGCGGAGAGACAGCGATATACTGTAGAAAAAAACCCAGCTCCCAAATAGGATCCTAAAACGGCTCCCATTGTGGAGCCGGTTCCAGTCGTTCACTTCAAAGAGCCGGATCGTTCGCGACCGACACATCACTACTGTCCAGCGTTTTTGGCCTGCAACGTGGCAGAGAGACAGTGTTTCAACCTTTCTTCAAGCCTCCAGTATCTTTGTCCGTAAGTAGTGTGTTATTGTACTCAAATGTTTGTTTGTCTGCTATTTATGATTTTGTGTAAGATTTAACCATGTTAAACCTGTTCAGCCTTCGTAGCACTACATGTTAAAATTCTAATAGCATGTAGCAATGTGTGTACTTGAGACATGCAAGATGTTCATGTGTGTTTTTGTTATGCTTTTTTTTCATTAAAGCTCAGAAGTACTTCAGCTCAACGTTTGAAGTATTTTTGTTTGCCATCTGTCTAATGCAGTCCAGTACACCTATGTGAGGACAGAATAGTATGTGTATACATATCACAAAATATATTACATTTTATGTTGTAAAATTATATGGAAATGTGAGATATCTATCAATTACATGTTTTTATGTAATTGTATATGATTTTAGTATATTCTATTTTGTCTTTACATATATTTCATTGACATTTCCATATTATGTTCAATATAAATTTACCATATATTGGACAGACATGTGACACTATGTCTTTACTTATATCACAATACATTTTCCCATATAAATGATATATGGGAAATACATGATGGTAGATATTCATAAGTATAAAATTAAATCTACTTTAGGATATAAAAACATACATTTAAGTATTCATGTTTAATATATTGCAATATATGAAAAGTGGCAATCATTTGAATATTGTGAAATATTTTCAAAATATCAAATAATGTGTTGTATTTACATGAAATACAACAGAAAACATATTGGGGAAAATATATTGGAATATATTCCAATATATAGGATTCTCAAATAAACTTGAAGGGTATTTTAAGTAATATTTTACCATTTTAATCCACGTGAATGAGTCGTTCCACAGTTCAAATGTTGTTTATCACCCACAGCATTTATTATTACCGTATCTTCCACTGGGCCTCCTGGTTCTCCTGCTGAACTGCCTGCTGGCGTAGGGAATCCTCCCGTTGGCGTAATACATCTTCCTGCTGGCTTAATAAATCTTCCTGCTGGCGTATGACTTCCTGTTGGCGAATTAAATCTTCCCGCCTACGTATTAAATCTTTCCGTTGGCGTATAACCTCGTTTTGGCGTGCCACCTCCTGTTGGCTTTGTAGGAACTCCTCATACATTTTTCTAAAACTCCTATGTGTTTAAAATTTGCAGTGAAAAACAGAATTCAGATTGTCAGAGTAAAAATTAGTCTGAATTTATATTAACTGCAACACATATTAAGGTATTTTTACATTAATCTGTTAATCCTAAATTGAGAACAGGTTCAGGTTTCTATAGCTCCATATATGCATAGCAGGTTTCAGTGTCTGGTGGAAACTTACTCAGGTGTAAATGGAGGGTGACTATTAAAGTCACGGTCAGCGTCTTTAGACTTGTTGCTCCTAAAAGACGCATCGCTATACTCAGAAGAACAGTCTGATCCTTGAGGGTCCCTAAATGTGAAAGCATATTATTTACAGCCATATTGTTTTCTTACATGAAATCTTGATTTTTTTTTTTTTATTTAACCATTTAAAACAAGATGAGATCAAGACCTCTTTCACAAAGGGGACAGATGGAAAACAATCACAAAACATACATTAGAAATAAATAAAGTGAAATCAATTTGACAATAATTAGTTTCAAATGTGGAACTAATTATTACAAAAAAGATAAAAACAGAAATAGTTGAAAATTTAAAACATTGGACACTTTGAAGGACTTCCTCCTTCAGTTCTCAGTTTCAGTTCCCCAAAGAAAAGAGCATCAATAAGTAGGAACCAAGTCAATGAGACCCTTTTAAATCAGGAACGCGCTGATTTATTGATGCTGATTTCTTTAATTTCTAAAACTTCTACGTGCTTAAAATTTGCAGGAGATCTGTGATCGGCCAATACTCACATGTGAAGCCAATCTTATCTCCTGACTATATCTACCTTGGCAGAGGTCTAAAAATCAGCCACCGTCTTCTTCTGCTCTGCGCTGAGAGCAGAAGAAGACATTGAGAGGTTTGACTGACAGACCGGCCCACCAGGTCATGTCTGCACATTTGTGATTAATAATAGTCACTCTACTGTTATCAACTCAGCTACTGTCTTGCTATATGTAGCAACCTTTCAGACAAGAAAAAAATGGTATTGGCCAAAATTAGAATTGGCAGGTCAGGATTTTTAAAGACCGGTGCATTAATCGGTGCAGCTCTAATTTAAACCAGAGTCATCCAGTGGATGTAGAACCTCACATTCAGGGAAAGCATGCTAGCTTTAGAATAAAACTAGCTTTAGAATACAACTAGCTTTAGCATGCTGTTGTCAGTGGTGGGAAGGTGGCTGTAGCTAGCAATAAATCTTAAAGCTCAGTGTTGGAGTAAAGGACTGGTGACAGCTGGTTGGAGCACAGATACATCCAACATCATCATCGTCTAGTACAGGTAGAAAGCAGCTGCGATCAGAAGCTTCCATCTTCTGAGGCAGAAACATGACTAGTTTCTGTTGTAAAAACAAGTTTTACTCAGATAACTGAAACTAGACACTACCTCGAGAGTTTAACCCTGGGTGGTATCAACTGAAGTTCTCTGAAAAGAATAAAAAAAAAAAATCTGTGTTCTTTTTATTTTCGTTGCTCTGTATCAATGACGCTGAGTATTTAAAGTCCTCTACCTTCTTTAGTTTTGGTCCAAAGCAGAGAGTAGAGATTCAAATAATTGAGTGTAAATAGCAGTAAATTACAGAATCATCTGAATAAATATGTAGAAGACATTTGACAAGTTTGTGATCAGATCAGAAATGTTGGTTATTATGACTGGTGTTAACTTACACTCTGCCTGTTCGATCATCAGGAAGGTTCCAGCTGTTACCTTTGTTTCTCATGAACCTGTTACTCTTGAACAAATTGCTGAGTTCAGATACAAAAGAGTCTGATTCTTCTGAGAGCCTAAACATGAAAACAAGATGTTATTTACAGTCATTTTCTTTTCTTACATACATAGTTCAAAAACTGTTTACAAAGAACTTGCTCTGTAAAAAAATGTTCTGCATATTCTGCTGTGTTTTATCAAAAATGGTGGTTGTGACCTCATAATAAAAGCTCCTGCATATAGATCTATAACCCCTAGATCTACCTGCAGGACAGGCAGAGAAAGACTGAGGTGACTGACCACATTTTTCTGAGAAACGTCCATTTTCAATCAAACTTCATTTTTGAAACAAAACCAAAGTTACATTTACAAGTATAAAGCAGAACAAGAAAGGAGGAGAGGAAGAAAACGATTAAGAGTTGATAAAGAAACTCTGTTAAACTCTGTTCTCTTACTGGTCATATGTTTCACCATTTTGAAATATTTGTTTGATTTGTTAAATATCATAGACTAGATCTATTTTGTCATTTAGTCTAATTTTTAAAAACACAAATTTATATTTACTGCCTTTTCACTAGAACCAATGTACCTACTCATCCACCTCATTTTTATAAAAATATATCTATGTTTTTTTTAATTCTTCAAGACCACTTTTAGGACTAAATAAAAAAAATGAGGCATAGAGAAACAACTCCAGAAATTTTAACTTATAAGGATGCAGTTATAGACTATTTACACAAATAACCATGTTTTTAGTTCATTTTTATTATTTATCTGTATTGTTGTGATTGTCTTTCATATTGTAACACTCCCTGTGGGTCAGGGAGAAACTACATTTTCATTTTCTTCTGTTTTTATATATTTGGCAGAATTAATAAATCTGGCTTGACCCAGGATGTACCAGAAGAGCCCAGAACAACATTTAAAGCTCTGCAGACCTCTCTGTGTCAGTTAAGGTCAAAGGTCATGAATCAATACTAAGAGAGAGAAAATGGCCTCCATGGGAGAGTTCCCCACTGCTGACCCAAAAGAACACAAAGACCCGTCTCTCAGATTGACCCAAAAAACATTTCTGATGATCTTTCAGGGTTTTGGGAAATATATTGTGGACTGAAGAGAAACAAGTGGAACATTTTAGGAATGTTTATAGGTTTTTACATCTGAACTAAATACGATCTAGAATTTCAGAAACTGACCATCAGACCAGCAGACAAACAGTATGATGCTTTGCTGCTTCAGGGACTGGATGACTTTCTGTGACTGATGAAATCATAAATTCTGCTCTTTAGCAGATATTTCTGACAAAGAATAGCCATCACTTCATGACCTTCAGATCAAGGTCACTTAGTTCTACAGAAGGACAATGATCCTAAACACTCCAAGTTTAGGTTCTAATCAGAGCCTAAATGTATATTCCTTTAAAATTCCACTCAACACTTGTTGAATAAAACATTTCAAACTGACTCAGTCACAAGATTTAGATCCAACTCACCTCTCAACATCTGACGGTCGGTCTGGTCTAAGTTCCATATTAAAATCTTTTGACCTGTCACTCCGGAAGGACTGACTGCTGTAACCAGATTCTGCATCAGATTCTGGTGTTGGTGATGAATATTCCCTATGAATAAAGATGACTTAGTGATTTTAGTGTTGAGTTCTGACAACAATAACATCCTGGACAGTTAGAGATGCTGATCTGACCTCTTGTCTCTGAAGTTCATATCAGTTGGATGGACTGCAGCCTTTCTCCTCGAGCCCTCCGCCATTCTGTTCAGTTCACAACAGCTGACCCACAGGTTCTACCTTCATCTGAAGAAGAAACACTCATTATTATCTAAATGTTTATTATAATCATTATTAACATTCATATAACATTGGTTCATTAATTGTTTGTTTTGTTTTGTTTTTATTACAAAACAAAAAGAACTGATGTTTGTGTTTGTTACATTTTTTGGGGACAGAATGATTGATCTTGTTAAATTATCTGGAACAAGCAGGAAAACTAAAATCAAACCCTCTGTCATGTTCCGTGTTTTTCCTGTGTATTTCTTTCGAGTTTCTGTGTCCTTGAGTCTCTTCGTTGTCCTGTCTCTCCTCAATTACTCCCAGGTGTTTCTCATTCCCTGATTACCTCCTGTGTATTTAGTGTCACCTGTGTGTCTGTGTCTTTGTCGGGTCCTCGTCTCGTTTGGCGTCTTGTCTGATGTTGTGTCAGTCCATTCGTTTCTCCTTGTCGCTACCTGTGAAGAGCCCTGGTTTCCGCTCTGCAGTGCTGCCTTGGTTGTTGGACTACATTTCTGGATCGTTTCTGTCATTAAATATTCTTTATTTCACTTACCTGGATCTCCTGGCGTCTACCTCACCACCTCACACCACCGCAATTCATGACACCCTCATAACATACCGCCAGTACAATAGAAATGATTAACAATGTGGTTATGTCTCTTTCAAACCAATTATTGAATAATAATAAAAACTGTGGATAGAATCTAACTTCCAAGCTAAAAGGTTTTCTGATTAAATCTGGACGATTTGATTACAGTATCCATGTTGTTTATCCATTTGTGTATTAAAGTATGACATGATGTAATTGGTTCTACATAGTTCAAGTAGTACTTTGAATAAAAGCTCCAAAGTGAACACTTTAATAAGACTACTGAATTTTTAATATAGTATAATAAGTTTTAAGTTATAACTTTTAACTGTATCTTAATTTGTGAAGGCAGAAATGGCTCACGTTTGGGTGCAGCATATTATAGATCTGTAAATTCACTGATTTTATTTTCAGAGATTGTTAAAATGATCTACAGTGATCAAGATACCCGGTGAAAATAGGCTGCTGAAAGCTGATTTAATAAAATAACGAATAAAAATAGAACACCTTACCTTCAAATGAAGCTCACTTGGTAAAAACTTATCTGCGTCACAACCAGGAAGAAGAAAAGGTGAGCAGAATAAGGAAACTCTCAGCACCAGTGAGGGTTTGTTTAGCTCCGCCTCTAAATGCCTAAACATGTTTAGCAGAAGAACCTCAGTAAGTCCAGTCTTCAGTCTATTCAAGATCCAGAACTGGCCTAAATTCCTCCACTGTAAAAGTGTATATGTGTAATAAAATATTCCAAACTCAGTTAACATTTAGATCCAGTTCATTTTCTATATACTTGTTATTTTTCTCTTGTGATTATATGAAGATAAAATAGAGCCAAGTCTAATAGAACATAAAATAATAGTTGTGTTTGTGACCTCTCTGATTAGTGAGCAGACCTCAGATTGTCTTCTTGCTTTCATTGTTGCTGGCTCACTGAACTCCGGTTCTTTCTCACCCCACACAACTCTGTGATTGTGCATTTAGCTAACTTCCTGGTTCTCTTCTTCCACATGAGCAATTATACAATCTTTTGCACCCAGGACAAAAGGCCAGTAAATTACACATGTGGTTACTAATATCTAATTGTTAGTACCCACAAAGGTCACTAAACTAACCTAAACCTGACAAAAGTAATAAATAAAAATTTACTCAAAATGAACCAATAAAATCAGACATTTCTTTTAATATATTTTTTAACAGAATCCTTAAAAAATAAACAAATGAAACAATTCAGGATGAAAATGGTGGTACTTCACAACAAAGATTGAAAATAATGTGACACAGGGAGATAAGGTAAGATGTGTCATCTAACTGACATTGAAGGTATTTTCAAGCTTGTAATCAGCTGGCCTATTTAAAGGGGGACAAGTAGTCACTGCACTGTTTGGTGCCAAGGTGTGTGCCACACACACAGTGTAGCACTTCACAGGAAATGGGCCTAGCATTGTCAAGGTGAGCATTGTCTCAGGAGATTAGAAAGAAAGTTAGCGACAAGCCAAATGTAAAGGCTTTTTCAGTGTTTCCCAACCCTGGTCCTCAAGGCACACCGCCCTGCATGTTTTTGGTGTTTCCTTGCTTCAGTCCAACTGATTTCAATTCATTGCTGATTAACAGGCATTTGCTGAACTGCAGTCAATTGAATAAAGCATATTTAGCAGGGAAATGCAGAGAAAGGCAGTGTGCCTTCAGTACAGAATAATATGATTTCCACACAGAAATAGAAATGACTTTGAACATATTATATTTGTTAATATTATATATTCACATTATATTTTATAATGTGAAGTAGGATCTTTGAAGGATCCTACTTCAAATATCCTACTTTTTATGATGTAAAGCACTTAGAACTGCCTTGTTGCTGAAAGGTGTAATACAAATAAATTCTCTTTCACCAACTCCATCTCTATTCTCTTAAGTTAGGTTAGCTTAAATAATGACTGGATGAGCGAGAGCATAAACTCTCTTATTCAGTTTCAGATTGCAATGTGTCTGCTAAATGTGTCACAAAGTTTACCGAAACCTTCAACTGCATGTTTGACCGGAGAAACAAGTTATCTGTCTTACACTTTGAGCAAGAGGTATTACTGTCATCTAAAAAATCCTCACTTGTTGCCAGAAAATCTTTACTGCTCATCTACCAGTGAAGAGATGAATGTGATGGAAAACAAAACTGCCTTTAACCAGAATGAGGAAACAGGCTCTAAATCAGAACAGACATTTTTACCCACCATGTTGTGTAAGATTGTGTCTGTAAGTAGAGATTGTTTAAAGTTGCTTTTGTACCATAATAAATGAAACTGTAACTAACATTTTGATGTGTAATAATGATTACAACTTGACTGATTGATTTAATTTAGCTGCAGAAATAAAATGATCCCTGTCTCCCTGATATACGACAGAGTGTAGGCATTCAGCTAACATAGCTCTGTTCTCGGAAACCAACGGTCCTAAGTTCACTTCTTCCTCTAACCTCAAGTTCTTCTTCTACTAGTTCTAAAGCATCATGGGATATAGAGTCCATTCTGTTAAAGGTCCACAATAGTTAGTTTTGAACCAGATACTAACTATCGAATGCTAACTAGATTTATGAAACAATTGCAACTAAAATAGTTACTTATATTAAATTATAATATCCCAAATAATAAGTCCTAAGCAAATCCTGCTTAAACCCAAAACAAATTCTCAACAGCCTGTGTCTTAAGATCCATCCTGCAACTTTCATCAAATGAGTGGCTCATTAGCAGGTCTGTTCAGAGCTGATCCTGGTCTGTTGGAGTAAGGTGCATCTAAAAGTTGCAGGACTGTAGTTCTCAAGGACCAGACTTGAGCACCCTTGGTTTAGTATTTTTGTTAGCAGCTAAAGTTAGCCAAACAAGTAGGTGTAGCACGAGGTGTTGGGTGGTTGACCTAACATTAAAACTGTAAGAAAGGCCATTTGAGTTAACATTATTTAGCTGCGGAGTCGTTTTCTTGAAGTTTTTGGCTTTAGACAGCATAATGGGAAGAGTGGCTGTGCTGGACCGGTGGGTTGATCTGTGCGATCAAAGTTAAGCCAAAATGTTTCTGTCTCTATACATACAATAAATTAATTATGACATATTTACTGCCTTTTTTCCTTCATTAGTACGTCATGTTGGTGACTGAAGCCTGTTATGATGACTTCAACACATTTCTTCAGAATGATTGGCACCATTTTTAATGCTGTCCAGAATGTCTCTGTAAGCTGACTAATTTCTTTAATACCTACTGATTATGTGATACTTAATGTCTGAGTTGTGTTCATGGTAATTATTTCTTACTTTTTTATGCTTTATCTTGTAGGTGGTGAAAAATGCTCTCCAGGTTAAACCGGGTGGACAGTATTTTGAATGAATATGATAGTGACACACACAGGTGGGTCTGGTTAGTTTTGCTCACACTTCTTTTTAAAATATTTATTTATTATTATAATGTTTCTGCTATTTTTCCTGTTTTTCCTCCAGGCTGGTAAAAACAGGCTTTCTTCTGTTGGTTCATGTGCTTCTTCCTACGTCCAAAGGCCACAAGAAGAATCCAAAACGGCTCATGTCAAACTGTGGATCATGTTGTCAGATATGTGCAGGTATGTGGTTATTGTAATGTTCCTATTTCTTGTGTAGAATCACTTTCTCATTGGCTTAGTTTGCTATTTGCTATATAGCTATAGCTAATATTGCATGTTCCTGCATGTTGCTGAAAACAAGAGTGATCAGTGATCACAAGACCATCCCTGACCATCCATGGCACACAAGACCTAACAAGCTTTCGATGAACTTTCAAATCACACTTCACCTTCAGTGCAAAGTACCATGAATTCCTCTACAACTTCTTCACCTACAGTTTTCAACATTGAAGGGACTTTTACATGACACTTGAGGTGATGAATATTCTTGCTTTTATTTTGCCTGGCAGAGTGGACAGTCTTTATTATGATCATTTAAATGCATACTGGATCAATAAGATGATTTGTTTTATGTTCTTCCAATTAAGGACTTGGTTTATTACAGTCCCTATGGCAAGCAGTTTTCTGAAATGTGTGGGAAAGAAAACATGGCAGATTGGCCACAACATCAAACGCATAATGCTGTTTGATGTTGTTCTTTCTAAATATAAGTAGATTCAAACTGCAACTTGTGTTGGTGTTTTTGTATATTCAATTGACATCTGTTTTTTAAAGTGAATTTGGGGATTATTGACTGCCAGTATTGTTTTTTTAAAGGTTTTCTTGGCTCTAATGAGAGAAGGGAAAAAACATGCAGCAAAAGCCAGGAAGCCAACCTGCGACAGTCACACTGAGGACTAAGGCCTCCATATGTGGGTTGTGCTTAACCCCTGCACCACCACAGAACATCCTACCAGCAATATTTTAAAATTCAGATTTCTATGTTGATCTATACTTAACACTTCTGTGTTAAATTAACACTTTCATAGTGTTAACTTTTGACACTACACACTAGTGTTAGGTAAATCAACACAGATGTGTGTTGATTCAACTCTATCAGATATAATACTTTCGAAAGTACGATTTTAACAAAATCAAGAGTTGACCAATATAGACACTTTCAAAGTGTTAATTCAACTCCCTAGGAGTCAGATTAGCTGAGTGTTTTTATCTTTTTAAGGGTATTTTAACAATGAGATAAAATGTATTTATTTGAACAAATAATAAAAGATTCCGCAATAAACTAGGAATAAGAATGAAGTAAAATGATGTGATTGTATCAGAAAATAAAATAATAAAAAATATGGTGACATTTATTTAGCGTATGTGTCACATTTACTGATGGTCTGTAAACATCCCAAATGTAGAAATGACCATATTTCACATTAAATAAAATAAAATTTTTAAAAAAGTTATCACTAATTTTCTTTGCATTTTCTTTTCAGTAATCATTTACAATTTCTAGCCAGTAATTACTGACTGAATCACTTTCTCTATGATGCCTGACCTCAGTCAGTTTTCTGTAGATACTGAAATTCAATAAAGTTGGATACTATCATGCCATTTTGTCTTAGTTTTTTTCTTTTGACTCAGTTGCCAGAAAAGCTGTGTTCTGATTTCATATGTTTGCTTAGAGTTAGTAAAAGTAATAATGTCTTAGTCTACTAAAATTAAAAATATATCAAGCCTTGTTTACTGATTGGTCAAATTGTTTCATATTAATAGACAAACTTCAGGAACATGTCAAAACAGAGTAATGGATCAGTTTTCTCTGCTTTTTGTTATTAAACATGACGTAGCTGTGATTAAGTAACTGGTCTATGGTGGGTCGAATTGGAATCAATCCACGTGCTGCACCTGAAGTCTTATAAAAGTCGTTAAAGGTTCAACCTGCTACTGCTTTAGCGCCATCTACACTCTAGCAAGCGTCTAATAGGCGCCATCTAGCGTCCAAAATGTATAACACCAAAAACACCTCTAGCGTCGCTTATCAAACCAAAAGTAGTTTATTCTCGGAAGTTCGCAACAAATGCAGACAAAGATGAATTACACATAGACAAAAATAATTTAAAAAATAATGTTCATTATAAAAAACCCTTTAAAATTACATAACAGTGGTTATTATTACTGCAAAACCTGAGTTTTTAAGTCAAATTGAGCCTTAGAAAATCCACTACAAATATTTGAAGCATATATATATATGTTTAGATACTCATTCAAATGTTCAGAAAATTAACTCTTTAGATAAAATATCCAGAATATCTCTATCCTTTACTTAATTTATAAAATGAAGATTATAGTTTAAAAAAGTTCTGATCTTATGAAAAACGTCCTGGGTCTTCATGTCCAAACAGTCTTCACTGCAGAAGTTGCACTCAATTCTCAGCAACAGGGTATCACTATGAACTTCCCTTGGTGTTATGATTTTGTGAGATACTGTAAGCTTCAACAACGTTAAAATTGATCCATACATCAATGAAATTAGTTTTTTTCTTTATTTATTCTTATATTTCTTTCTTTGCACTTGAGAAAAGGTTCCTTAGAATCTTTTCTAACAATAGTTTATCATTGTTGCCCTTTGGATGACAAATTACAATTCACATTTTGTGTCTGTTGCAAACCCCTAAAAATAACAGAAACGTTTTGATTTAACAGGGAGAAAAAAACTAACCGACAGAATCATTACGTTTATTGTTTGTTTCTTTATTTTTAATGAGAAAGATTAATTAGGACGATAATATTAAAACGAAAAATTCTTCAATCTGGAGAGGTTTTGCACCTAAAGATGAACAGATTATAGACTGTAACACTGCTGTTCAGGGTAAATCGTTTTTGAAGCAGAACAGATGTAAAGGCTGAACTGAAAGACTTTGACTTTAGTAGACACTAGCAAACAGGTTAAAATATGGCTTAACAGCGAATTATGCATGTCACGTACATTTGAGGGAGGACTGGTTTGGCTGACATTTCTGCAGTGGAGACTGGATTGAGCGCAGATTACCACCTGCCCTGTTGGGACCTTCCTTTTCCGCCTGGTTACGGTTCTTTCTCGTAAGCACAACACCGGCGTTGTGCGCAATTCTGTTCCCCTGTGAAAATCTGCCCCCCTGTGTCGGGAGCGCGCATTACAGCCGGAGAGGCGGATCTGACCATTTTCACGGCGCTTCTGATCGATTTCTCGGTAAAAACAACTCAGTGAATCATGTCAAGCTTGTAACATTTAGTTTAATCGGCAGCTCTTTGACATTTATCTTTCTGTGGATAAAGATAAATTTTAGAGTTAAAAGCAGCCAGGATCACGGTCACCACCTCTAAATGTAAGGCTGTGTGTCCTATCGGTTACAGTAACCCTACCCTAGCTTGAATTGTAAATATACATATTTTCAAAAAATGCTTATGAAAATGTTTATTGTTTCAAACCAAATTGTCTGAAAATTCTCAGTTTACCATGTTTTCATATTCAGGAAGATTAGAAAGAAGTAATTTTTTAACATTAATTTAGAAATGGTAGTTGCGCTTTGGTGGAAGGATAATTCATTCTTTCAGCATGTAGACCACATAACTACCTAGGTTTTATTCAAACCTCCATCGGGGTGTTTTCTAAAGCAAAATTTGCGGTGCAGCACACCTCTTCTCCCTCATGTTTTCAACCACGTTTGTGACTTCATTGTTGAATTCCATACAAGAATCCATAACTTACATCTTAGGTTTTAATAAGTCTCATTGTCTTTCTTAGTTCAATATCTGAAAGCTACCAAAAAATACTTGATAGTATAGTAAAATGTCAAAGGATACATTTTACTACAAAGTTTTTATCACATGGCAATAAACTATTAAAATAGAGAACAAGTGATAACAGTAAGAATTTCCTAGCAGACTAATTTCTTGAAGTTTAAATGTGAATCTTTAACACAGAATGGTGAAACATTGATAAGTTTAAGCATATGATAGCTTATTCCAGTAAATGCAATAAAACTATGTTGAGGTCTCTAACCTGTGTAGTTAGATTGTCTGAGTTTAATGTTGGTTTTGTTAAACATTATTTATCCACACTGACAGGCATACCAACGAGTATTTTACAAAATCTTTATGACAACAGAACTGAAACGCATTTAAAAGTGTATGCCTTTACTTTAAGATAAGATAATTCTTTATTCATCCCATTTCAAATATCCTGTGGGATCCACAAAAGTTACACATACATGATCTAAGTGATCAAAATACAAACAATAAAAAAACTGCAAAGTGACCATAATGCAAAAAGTCTCTCTTGCAAGTCATTTGTTTTCACAAAAAAGCAAAAGCTTTGAGTAAAAGATTTAGATAACTTGGTGTGATACAGTAAAAAAATGAAGGGAACAATAAATACTAGCCCTTCAGCCTTCCTCTCACTGAAACCTATGTATTACATTTCTTCAATATCCAAAGATGTCATAAAATCATGGACACATCCCCTCCAGTCACCTTACTATAAGTCATAGTTTTAAAGATCTTTCATTTTTTAAATAAGTGGGCTATTAATTTGGGAAGTTTTCAAGTTGTTGCTTGTTGTGTCAGACTGTCAGACTATCCCAGGGCAACTGTGGCTACTTTCCAGTAGCTTGCCACCAACAGCCTGTGAATGTGTTTGTGTGAATGGGTGAATGACTAAATGTAGTGTAAAGCCCTTTGGGGTCCTCTAAACTTGACAAAGTGTTATACAAGTACAAGCCATTTGTTACCAGTTGTTGATAACATAATTTCCTCATCATTTCTTGTCTTGTTTATCAGGTCTGGATTGTTTGGGTTTCAGTCTCTCTCAATTTGATCTAAATTGTGACATTTCTGAGTTAATTCAACACAAAAGCACATTAAAACACATATTTGTTGCTGGACTTTACTCTGTACAAACGTTTTGGGTTTAATCAGTGTTCCTTGATGTTGTAAGGTGTTTCACTAGCTTAGCATTAGCTTAGGCTCTACTGTAGCTATCTTTATCTTTGTTTCTCCATCTCTGCTTGAGTCATATCCTTTCTCCTGCTCTATGTGTCAGATGTTTAGTGACTCCTCTACCTCCTTTAGTCATAATGGTATATGTAATAAATTTACTCTTCTTGTATCCAGGGGCGGGGAAAAGTTAGGACAATTCCTAGGGACCCTGACCGACAGGGGGCCCTCCACCATCCATCCATTTTCTTTCTTCTGGAAACTGATGATTTTATGGTTTAGGAACAGCAGGAGTCAACATGAACATTTTAACTATGAGTGAAGGCTTCAGGTTGATGGTTTGGGTTATTAAAAACAGGTTTGTTTCTGACATGAAAATATATTGTTTTATCTCCTTAAAGGAACATATCTGAAGTGTTTTATGGAACTAACAGGAGACGCATAGCTTTTAATAAGTGTGGGACTTCATCTCCTGGGGGAGCATTAGACAATACTTTAACCTTAAAACAAAAATAAATTACAGATCTGACACCAGACTCTTATAGCCCTGCTGAAAAAAGTGACTTCTAATATTTAATGACTATTTATTTCAGATATGGATATATCGACATATCAAATAAAGATATGGATATATGAAAATATATCCATATCTTTATTTCAGATATGGATATATCGACATATCAAATAAAGATATGGATATATAAAGATATATCCATATCTTCATTTTAGATATGGATATATCTGAAATAAATATATCTATATAGGAAAACATGGGATCCAAAACAAATACCTGCTGAGGTATTATTCTGCCAATATGTTAGCACCTAGCTAGCAGAGACAATTACAAACCTTAATGAGTCATAGCCGCTACTTGGTCTAAATAAAGTCCAGTGTAATCAATTTGCCTGTCATCTTCTTCTTCCAATTTAATCTTTCTATAAATGCATCTGGTCTAACAAAGGGATTCTTTGAATAAATCACAGAGCTCTGTTCAGTCCATCTTCTGGCACATTGTTACTAATACCCAATCTAGAACTTTTTTCAATTTCAGGAATGATACAGATATCGATATTGGATCGGCAAATCTCTAGAAAAGACCTGAAATTGATGTTCACAGACAAACGCCATTAAATGTCTCTGTGCTTGAGCTGCTTTGCTATCTAGTAATGGAAGAAAAACCATCCATCACGAGTTCAGAGTCCATTTCAAACTGTCTTTGTGGAGAAGAAACAAGAAATTTCTTTTATTTTTAGGATGTTCACTTCTGCAAGTTTCTTCAGCTACTGTCAGGTTTTTGTTTGTTTTTCTTTTCCAGATCAGCAGAGATCACCTGATCTCTGATCCACCTTGTGTTCAGATGTCTCCTCTTCATCCTTCACTCCTCCCATCCTGCTGAATCCTGATTTTTCCCAGTTTTTTTTCCTAAGGAAAACATCCCAACCTCCTAGGGAGGGGTGTAATCTCTGAGTCAGGCTGGCTGTCAGCTGTCCTGCAGATTGATCAGCTGTCCTCAGATCAGCAGTCTGCAGCTCCCACAGGAAGTGACCTCAGCACCACAACTCTGCTGTCCAGGGTGGGCTGACGGGACATTTGGATAACCCTTCATCCTCAGAGACCTGATCAATCCCTCCATCCTTCTGTCATCCATCCATCAGCTCTGCTCCATTTTCAGCTCAGCCACCAAACTGATGGCACTAATAGATCTTAAAGATCATCTTCAATATTCGTTTTATTTTTTATATATAACATATTTTCACACGTTCTGACCTCTGTGTTTTCTCTCAGCCTGTCTAACTCCAAACAGCAGCTACAGAAGCTGCTTCCAGCCTGTGATGAAGGTTTTATTTCCTGGACATCAGGATAATCAACCTGCAGCTCAGCTCTAATCCTTCTGAAGTCCACTTTTAATTCAGACGGACAAATTTCCCACTAAGTGTCCTTTAATCTGAGAACAGATGTTGCTGTGTGTAAACCACAGCTGCTCAGGACCCGAGAATTCAACAGACCGGTCATGTGACCTCCGTGGTTAACAGGCAGGTCATGTGACCTCTGACCCAGAGAAGAACCTGTTGATTTTGATTCTCTCACTCTGTTTCCTGATGAAAGAGAGATTTAAGATGCAACACACTGAAGGTTTGAATTAAATTCCACAGAAAACCTGTTTCACCATTTATTATCAACTCTATATCACATATATTGATTCATAACCTTAACTGTGTTTTTTACAGACTGATGTCATTTCAGTATTCATATCATCAGCTCAGGTGAGGCAGTAAATGAGTTCAACTGAAATCATTTGATCAATCTTAATAGTTTACTGATTACAATGAAAAATGATGGATGTGACAGGAAATAATATGATTTTGTGTTATTAATGGTTACATCCAAACTGACATGTGGTCATCATCACTTTGCAACAAAATGGCTTCACCTGCATGAAACTGTGCAGCTAAAACAAGTTCAAGGTGAAAAAGTTTCAGGACATTAAAGCTGCACGATGTAACTTTTAAAAACAATATATTTTTTACATATTTGTTAAAACTGTAACCATATCCTGACAGTATAATATGAGACAGATAGTCTGTAAAATAATTTAGGTCCTCTGCCTCCTCCCAGTGGTTCTACTGGGAGAAATACACCACTCCCAATCAGAGGGCTGGTCAATAAAACAGTTTCTGTCAACAACTGGAGATCAATTTATCAATTTTAGAGATCAGTTTCAATGTTTGGTTATTTTGCAGACTTTAAATAAATGCCTTTAAGTCGGAACCTGAAACCAGCGAAGACCTAATGACTGAGGTTTTTTTATTAACTCTCCTGCTCATCAGTTTATTTTTTAAATCTTATTTAAAGTTTGTTTCCAGTCAGCGTGAACAGAAACGTCCAGTTTCAGCAGGTTTTACTTCTTGTTTTGAACTTTTATGTTTTCACAGGAAGTCTTGGTTCCATCTCAGGTTATTCTGAATCTTCCTCCTTTACGTCACCAAGAGTGTTCAGCTTTATTCAACATTTCCCTTCATATCACAGGGGAGTTTTATTTGATTTTTTTCACTGTGATTCCAGTTTTATAGGAACTTTTAGAAGATTGTTTATCTTGGTGTTACAGGGTGTTACACCCATAAGGACAAACCTTTGCCCTTATGGGTGAATCTGTCAACAGGAAGCTCGGCGCTCATTAACGAGGCCTCCAGGAGTCGGCAGGGACTTACCTCCAGTGACAGAGGGTCGGGGTCCACTGCCCTCCTCAACACTCCATCTGCTCCCTACCAGCGTTTGGCAGTCGATTGGATCATGTGACACCTGCAGCGCCTGCAGCTCGCCGTGCATGGTGATGTGTTCGTGTCAGAGGAAAAGTGTTGGAACAAATAAAACATCCTGAACATAACCCAACATGATCAACATGATGATAGACTGGTGTGAGTGGAGGATTTTCCTCTTTAAATAGGCCACATAAATGTTCCTGACAGGTTGGCAGAAACGTGAAATTAGCAAAGTTAGGCTTTCTATCAGGCAGAGGTTGCATATGTTGGACCTGTCCAAGTCCCTGCAGAGAAACATGTAACATGCCACATGATTCATTCATTCATTCAGCCGGTGGTGATGAACACATTGCAGATGCTCTGAGCCCCTCCAGCAGCACACAGATGGTCAGGATTCTGTTATTCAGAGAAAACAGGCAGAAATGTTTCAGGGAGAGATGAGATCTGCTGAATCAGCCTTCTACTGTGGAAATGATCAAATATCAATTATTGAAGTATTGGTGTTTAGGTCGTATGACAGATGGTACGCAAATTGTAGTGATAAGATAAGCAGAAGCAGCAGCAGAAGGGAAACCTAACCTGATTAAAAAAATGTTCAGAATCAAGAACAACTCTATTGTAATAATGTCAGATGAAAACAAAGCAAAGGTTCAACACAAACTGAGTCATATTATCATATTTAAAAAATAGATTCACGGTATTTTGAGAAGTTCAAAAGGAGATAATAAACAAAAATGACGGAGAAGGAGCTGGATTACTGTTCAGCAGACTTACTGCTTTGGGGAAAAAGCGGTTCTGGTTGTGTTGGGTTCCTGTCCTGGTGGATCAGAATCTTCTGCTGGAGGGATGGAACAGAACGAGGTTGGGTCCAGGGTGAGAGGAACCAGGTGGATCTGTAGAAAAGACTGACAGAAATGATAGGAAGATTAATGTCAGCAGCATCTTTAACACACTGATGAAGATCAGACATCTTACTGTCATGTTAGTTATATCAGACAACATTTACAAATGCAGACGCTGTTAAAGTAAGAAGTTTATTTACAGCAACAGGAACAGAAAGGAGAACTGATGGCAGGAGGTGAGGATCACTTTCCTCACCCAAAAGAAAAGTGGCTGAAAATAATGTGATTTTAGGGAGAACATTGTAAATAAGATATAATATTATAGGTAACTTAGTATCATGATGCAGTAAAGGCAAAGCAACACCAGGGGGCAGTAGCACATCCTCATGAATCATAACTCACAACTTCATGAACTGATTGTTTAGAGCTCATTGATCATAAAACTTAATTCCTACATTTTTTATGGATCAGAGTTCAAGATGTGATGAAAAAAATCCAACCTGAAGATCTGCAGATCGCTGCTCAGATGTTTATAAATAATCAGGACATTTTTAACCCTCCTGTTATGTTAAATTTAAAAATGTTTTAAAAATAGCTGGAAGTATTTTTTTTCATGAAACTTTTTCTGTTTGTCTTAATAGGTGCACTCTACATATAAATTGAAAATTTATTCATTTTACACATTTGCACCACCCTACGTTTTACACAGATACTGTTCGGGTCTCAGCAGTCAAGTAGAAGGGTAAGGGTAATTTCCAATTCTATATGTTTCCTTGCAGCTATGAACCATATACAACCATATTTCACCACACACACACACACACACACACACACACCCACACACCCACCCACACACCAACACACACACACACCACACATGCATGCACACAAGCCCGCTTTCTCGCTATTCTCTTTACTTCACTAGGAAACTGCAAAAAAGCAGGTGTTCATACAACTTTTGACAGGAACCTTTTCTGTTCCAGTGGACAAAGTCCACCCACACTCTGTGATTCTGTGGGACATTTTTAGCTCCAATTGCAGAGGAACCTACTGCAACAAAACTCTATACTGATTATTGTGAAAAATTGTTTGTTTTCTGGGCTTTTTTTTCTTTTTGAAGACAGATCTTATTCATCAAAGACCCAAAACTTTTAATGGATTTTTGCACATTTGCTGTATTAAAAGAAATACATCTATTGTATATTTCGGATTCTTTTGGGCTCAATTGAACACATTCATTTTCAGTTGAAAAAAGCTGGTTTAGGTCACTTTCTTTCAAAGTACTTGCTAAATTTAGTCAAGTTTAACACATTAAGTAAGAGCTAATTTGGGTGCAGCAATATCAGCTTTTCAGTTAAAGTCTCTGAAAAGATGTGCTTCTACTTATAGAAAGCTTTGCTGTAAAAAGATACATCCTTTATGATATACTCAACATTTTTCATTCTAAGACAATTATTTTGGCAATAATTTTACCCTGATAACAATAAAAAAAGCCCCACATAGGCCAACCACTTGCTATAGTAAAATGACCAAGGGCCACAAATGGATCCCAGGCTGCACTTTTGGACACCAGAGGTAGAATATCTGTTATGATTATGCAAAAGGACAAATGTGATAAAATAAGTTTATGGATCCAGTTGAGGTTTTGGATCTCCATCAGCAGAAAGTTTCAGCTGAACACTGAGAAGCCCTTTGTCCACATGTTGACAGTTTAATTACAGCAGATCAGTGAGATTAATGAGGCTGTGAGCATCTCTCTGAGGAAAACATCTTTCTGTAAATCTGTGAAAAACCCCGGGTGTGAATCTGGAGTGAGACCAGGATCATTACGGACCAATCAGAGCCTAAAACCGGCCGAGCTTTGGGATGGTTTCAGGAAACGTGTCGGGTCCTCCGAGGAGTGGCCGACATTAGTCATGTCGCTGCTGACAGCGGTGATTTATGCTCTGTGGTGACAACAGGCCATTAGAAATCCCTGAACACCGAACTGCGTTCACAACAAACAAACAAACAAACAGCGACACCGTCGCTGATGGTCGAGGCGATGGAAACTCAGGAACCCAAAAAGAGACGGAGGAGCGTCAAAGAGTCGAACAGGAAGCTTTTGACTCACCCTGAACTTCACACTGAGCTCAGATGCTAACATGTTCCTGTTTCCACCTCAGGGTTTGAATCTAAACAGATCTAATCCCACTGATCTGCTAAGGAACACTGTAAAGTTTTAATTCAGGTTGAAAACCTCATACAAAGACAGTCTGGTAAAGATCTAAAGGATCAAATCTGTGATTTAACAGCTTTCCTCAAATTGTCCTTCCTCTTTTCATGATCATGTTGCCTGACCACATGAACCAATCAGCTGATCTTCATGGCAACCTGAGCCAATTTTAGAAAGGTTGCTCAAATCTAGTCACTTGTTCTGCCTAAATTACAATCAACACACATTGAAGCTGATTTAAGTGTCGTCTTCAGGATTATGTGATTTAGGTGTGAATAAAAACGTGACCTGGTTTCTTGGATATCTCTCTTCTCCATCATACAGATATTTCAGGATATTTTCATCCTAAAGTGTCGACCAGACATAAATTAGAGACAGAAGTGCCACATGCTTATAACACACTACAGAAGTCACAATCACTTGACAGTTTCAAACCTGGTTCCCCAACAGCCAAACTCGAACTTCGACCTATTGTAAAAGACAATTAGGATCTCTATTCATCTTTATTTCTTTCATTTTATTTCTTCCATCTGTCACAGACTAATGGCTGAGTGTTTAGCTTTCATTTTCCAGTAGTTTCACCCCCCTACCCCACCTTGGTAACTCCAAGTATGGGAGCTGCAGAAACTGCAGTATATCTTCTCTTATCAACGATATAAGCTAGTTCTGTGAAACTGAGTGTTTAAGACATGGAACAATTACATTCAAAGCTAGCTTAGCAAAATTAGGAGGTTTACTTGAATTAGATCTTATCCAAGATAAAATCTGGTTAAGATGGAAAAACAGAAATAAAGGTCTAGTTCAAGTTCTCCTGTTTTAAAGTTGATCTGAGAGGAAGATCTGTGCTGCTGTGAGGATCTCAGATGGAGTCCGACAGGTTCTGACCACAGAGACCCAGAGAGCAGACCGTCCCTCTGAGACTGACCACATGAATAATGGATGTGAACGCGCTCAGAGCTGATACCAACAACCGTCCAGCGTGAATGTAGAATCACAATCCTGTTGTTTTTCTTGTGTGACGAAACTGGAGGGCAGAAGATGTGAGGAACTCGTTTCAGCAGCTAAACAGTCGATGAAAGTCATGTGTTTGGGAAAAACTGGAAAAATGTCAGTAAAGACCTCAGAGAACCTGAGAGATTCATCATCCTGCAGGTTTTATTGGAGCTCCATTGACCTCCCCCAGGAGGAAGAGCGCTCCTCCTCCTCCTCATGTCTGATGTGCAGCAGGTCGCTCCAATTATCTGCTTCCTAATTATCTAAAGTGATCAGATGAAGTGGATGTGATCACCTGCAGCACTGGGAGCGGTTCTGACCCACATAAAGACAGAACCTCTGCTAACCTGCAGCTGCAGCCGAGCAGGAACTCCTCTGATGATTAAACTCATCAACACGGAGAGGAAGAGGAGAACCGATCGGGCTCCACCGGTGTGACTTCGGTCTGAGCCGGTGGGTCCCTCAGAGGGCTGACGGGCCTCTGAGTGCTAACAGGATTACAGAGTTCACCTCTGGCTCTGCTCCACCAGAACCAACCGGAGTTGCTCTGTTTCTGGCTCTGATCCAGAACCTGCTGCTCCGCCGGGGCGGGCTCAGGAAACAACAGCTGGAAGGTAATTTGTTCTGTTAGGAGAGGGTAATTACTGAGCTAATGTTTACCTGGAGGAGACGACGGGGCCCTCAGGGGCCACACATCGACCCCGAGACCACAGAGAGAAGCTGGAGTCTCAGACTCACCTGAAGGGGAAACAGACAGACTCTGGGGATCCTTCAGGAAAGCAAAGTGACAGAAACTATTCAGCAGATCAGAACTTTGCTGATATTAATGAGGATGTTATCTTATCGAGGCACATAGTGTCATTTCACAGTAACTATATTACCTTCAGAGTTTATAAAAATTATATTTATATATCAAAGATCACTTAAAAGAAGCTTTATCCCCACTTGCCTTCTTCAGATCAAACAAAACTGGTGTCTGATGTTTGTGCATTAAAAAGTTTTGTGTGAGCTGCTGCCATTTTCAAGATGATAACACAAGTTTCCAGAGGTCATCGAAGGTCAACCAGTCCGCCCCACATTTACAAAATAAAAAAAAGTGTCAATCAATGTGCTGCGAACGTTTTAGCTGCACAAACAGCACTATTCATTTATATTAATATTGTGTGATTTTGTTATTGTTGCAGCACAAACTAACTTGCAGCACATTTGATTTAATTGACACCATGTTTTGTTTGATTTTGCAAATATAGACTGGCTGGTTGACCTTGATGACCTCTGGAATAATTTGTTAATATCTTTAAAATGACAAACGAAACATTGTGCTGCACTAACATTAGACACCAGTTTTGTTTAATTTGAAGAAGGATGTGAGAGTCAATTTCTCTCAGCTGAACTGAACTTCTGTGTTCAGGAAAATCTGCTGGTTGATCTCTGAGGAGAAAACACCAACCTGAGGAATCTCACCTCTGACCTCTCCAAAGTAAAGCATAAACTATCAGCTCTTGATCTGCTTCCACCTTCATGTGAGTTTCCAGATGTGATCCACCTCATTCTGCAGGATGCTACCGATCAGACCTGCTGTGATCCAACACCGGGAGCCGACCGAAGCGTCAGCATCCCGACGTCACGCCTCCAGCAGCTGCTCACCGTTCCGACACTCCGACAACACGGCAGCGGCACACAGCAGGATTATTCCGAGGTTTAATCCCGATTTTATCTCCTGGGTTTAATCCGGTCCTGCAGGTCGGATTATTTCATCTCTCCGTCTGTCCGTGTGTAAACTGTTGGTGTTCTCCTTCGGTTTGTCTTTTTGTTTCCCGTTTGAAGTTTATTGATTCAGCAGCCTGAGAACGGCCAGACACAGAGCTGATGTGAGATCTGTGGTTCCAAACCTGAGGAACCACAGACTGACTGAAGACCAAACAGGAGCAGATCTGACTCCATCCAGGTAGTTTGGACTAAAATATTCTTATGAAACTTTGGTGTCTCGTTTCAGCTGATGGTTCTGATCCAAAGTAGAAAAAGTGGAAACTGATTAATTCAAAATAAAATAAGTAAATGTTCCCAACGAGTTTTTTAATGTAAAGCTTATTTAGTCAGTCATTATTTGTTTCACCGGCTGAAAGAGGAACATTAATGTGATCAGAATCTTTAATATACTGATGAACACATCAACTCTACAGATGTCAGAACATCTGGACAGTCCGGTCCTCGTCCAGAAGACGCTCCTTGCAGCCATTTTTTCTTCTGATCTCGTTCTTCCAGTCGCTCAGCTCCTGACTAAAGGTGAAGGCAGCAGCAGGACTGACTGCTAACTTCACTGTGACAGATCTGAGGTGAACGAATAAAAGACTCGAAGCTGAAGCTCAGATGTGTCCAATGAAGGTCTGATGTCTGAGTTAAAAGGTGTTAAAGTTCCACTTTATGATTAAAAAAATAACAACAAAAACTAAAATCCTGGAAAAATGAAAACAAAAATGAAACCCAGAAAGATTTCATTTGTCTTAATTAGACTTTGTTACCAGTGTGAGTTTTGAACCTTTCTCTTTGAATGTTTCACATCAGAGTGTTGACCCTCTGTTAGACCTGAGTTTCCCCTCAGGTGTCTCCCCTGATCTCCACCTGCTGCTGGATCTGATGCTTTCATCACCACGGTAACGTAAACCCAGATCTCGGTCCAGCAGGTTTCTCTCTCACTGAGCTTCCCCTGACTCCCTCCCTCATCAGCAGGTGTCTCTCTCTGATTCCTGCGCTCCCCTGACCACCAGGTGATGCTAAGCCCAGAGCTGTGTCTTCCAGGTTTCTGTCCTCTGATCTGAGGTCAGCTCCTCCTGTGGGAACATCAAACATGGCCTCCTCTTGTCTGTGCAGCAGAGGGGAGGGTGGAAGTGGTGCACAGGGGGTAGAAATAACAGCGAGGAGAGCACCTCTTCATATAAATACCCCCATGCTCCCCCTAGAGCAGGGCTGATAAGAGAGGGAGGAAGGGGAAAGAACCCTCCTCCTGCAGGAATTCAAAGCAGCCTGGATTTAATTTGCATTCGGGGAACGATAGCGAAGCGCAAGGCAGCAGTCGGAGCGCATTGAGCGAGGCGGCGCGCCCGGCAGCGCTGCCAGACAGGACAGTCTGGGGGCCACCTGGTCCTCGCTTTAATCCGGCACTATTTCATTCGGAGCGTCAGGATCGTCCTCTGCCTTTGATGTGCGTTTGTCCCGTGGACACAACATTAAAGACTCTCCTTCAAGCCGGGGCAAATTCAAATACCGTTACCTTCTTCTAAGGATTCCAAATGTGCTTAAATATGCCCTTTAATGGTGTATTTTCCTCCATCCGTCAGCTCAATAAATTAGTTCCCCCTGCGAGGAGAGGCCGCGGTGCTGCGCGGCTCTGATTGGCTGGGAGAGGCGCGGCTTCATTTATCTGTTGTTTCTTACTTTTAATGTGACGAAGGAGAGCTGGGAGAACCGAAACAGAACCTGAGCGCAGGTCTTCATCAAAAGACGCCTCACAGAGAACAGCTAAAGCCTTTAAATAGGCCATTTGAGATGAAATCAGAACCAGAACAGCAGAACTGACGTTGCGTTTTCTCTGCCTGGCGATGATCAGAAGTCTTTCTGTCAGAACTTTGAAGATGAAGGCGACTTTAAAGATTTTACTCTGAAGATAAAAAAGATCAGAGACCATCAGGATCCCAACAAACAGGATCAGATGAATCTTGTTTACAGCTTTCATTCAGGAAAACATGAACAAACTCACTTTATGTTAGATTCAAACCCTTCTCTCTGGACTGCAGGTCATAAATAATCCATTTTACAATTTTACTTTTTAGTTTGCTAAGGTTGTCCACAAACAAACAATATGCAAAACAAAAAAAAAAAGTATGAAAGAGAAAACCTGAGGATGTCAGATAAAAACTGATGATATTACACATGTAGAATCAAACTCACGTAATAACGCCCAACATAATGTTCATGACTACAGCAGTTCCAGGAAGCGTCTCCAGCCGCCATCCAGATGATTTCATGAGCGTCCTGCTGCAGCACACCTGCATTAATATCTGGTGAGCACATCTTCAAGTTCTACAGAGATGGAATTATGAGCTATTAATTTGATTCAGGTGAGTTTGACCAGGGATGCATTTATAAGCTGAAGATTTTAAGAGAAGGAATTCAGGTGAAATGTAACCGGAGAGCAGATGATGTACATGCGCATTAACACTGAAATTTCTCCAACCAAATGTCACTTTACTTTCTATCAGGAAGCAATGTTGTAGTCGCACAAATCTCTCTGTCTGTGTTTTGCTTGTGAAGGTTTAACTGCACTACAAACGTTATTCCAAAGGCAGCGTCGGTCAAAATAAACTCTTCCAGTCTAGTAATAAACTGATCAGTCAGATTGTAGCAGCAGTTGAAGACACTTTCCTTCACTTAGCTCAGACACAGAGAAAATAAGTCTCAACTGAAGCTAATTATCAACATAGAGGACAATTATTCTGAGGGAGCAGTTATTGATCTATTTAATTAAGTAATATGTGGACCTAATTCTGTTTGTGTTTTTCCACACCCTCCTGTCGGCTGCCTTCTGAATTATTTGCATTCATTGAGTTTTACAGAACTACTCAATGTGCCGAGCTTGGATCTGCTTTTAGGTTCTCTTCAGACAGTTGTGACAATCTGAAGGTTTTTTCTCCTGTATTTATTCACCCAGACAACAACAGAAACATGGAAATGCTCCGACTTTATGGTGCCAAAGTTATGACTGATCAGAAGATCTGAAACTCTTGGTTTGCAATAGAGGAAGTATCAGAAGATGTCATCGCGTGTTTATAAAATATTGTGTGCAATAATGAAGCTGCTGATGAGGCTGTTGAATACTTCAGTTTTCCAGGGTAAAAATAACCCACATACATAAAAAAATACTTCACTGTCAGCTTCTAAATGTGTTCCTATTTCGAGGCCCTACTGATTTCTTGCATACTTTGTTAAAAAGGGATTCATGTCTTTTAACTTAATCACATTAAATCCAGAAGTTGGAAAGTAATAGACTAAAACACATTTACGATTTCTAAAGGAGTCAAAAAGGCGATACTTTTCACTGAAACAGCCTCTACATATCTTCCTCTTTTTTTAAGTGGGTTTTTTTTGTGTGTCTCTGTGGGAAAACCCTTGACCTTTAACAATAAGAAGGAACTGTGGTCTAACTATATACAGCACTGCGTCTAAAAGAGTTTATATAGCAGCTGCTATGTGGTTATTGGGTATGTTGAGCAGCAGAAACCACATAATTATTGGTTTCGGTCGGGATGGAAACAAATCATTCTCTCCACATGCATTAAATGTGTTTAGACGTGTTTTTTTATTTTTATTTTTTGTTATAGTAAAGTATAGATTCTAATAGAAAATTTTCTTTTAGATAAAAAAAGGCTTGTCCTTTGCACTGTTTCCAAAGCAGACCCTCTCACTCCACACTTATTACCTTCACTTGATTCACTTTACTTTGACTTGAAGATTTTGTTGGAGTGATCTGACTATATATTTCTACATACTGCATATGAATTTGATCTGTTTGTCCACTAAAGTAAATATTGACCTGATGTTAAATTAATTAGCCCCAATGTTTTTTGTTTTTTTTTCTGAAAGAACTTCACAGCTTAAGAAAACAGAAAATTTGAACTTTAAAATTAAAATGAACACCCTTCAGGTGGAGCGTCTGCATGCAGGACTATGGATGAATCCCAGCTGGAACATCCCACCTTGTAGGTCCCGGTTCTGACCCAGAACCAGAAGTTTAACGTCTGTGATGTTCACTTCACAATCATCTCTAAATCCTCTTAAATCTTAAAGAAAGCAGCAGCTTCCTGCAGCAGGATGATTAAACTTTTCTGACCAGAACACGGCGATGAAGGCGAGCCTCCTCTTAATCGTCCCGACAACAGGAAACACTTCCAGCTTCAGGAGGTTTTAAAGATTAGGAAGCTCGGCTGCTTCATTCAGCCGCGAATGAAAAGCGAAGATAAGCTCCTGCAGTCATCTGAAGGAGGGGATCTCAGCAGGGACAAAGGTGAAGAGAGAAAACATGCAAACAACAAATCAGGAAAAGAGCATTTCAGAGGCATCACAGAGACACTGACAACATCATTACTGTTAAATCACAATCAGGGATGCAAAGGTCAGGATCTCCTCTGTGGAACAGAACCAGAACCACAACCACAGGATGGAGGAACCAACACTCTGCAACATCTCTGACAAAGTCAGAAAAAAGTCATAAAACACTGAAATCTTAAATTCTAAAAGTCTGTTAGGTTTGAAAATGTTTATTTTATTTATGATCTCTACAGAAAAATAAGAAAAACATCTGAAAGGTGGCCAGACTAAAATAATGAACTTTAAGTACAGGAATCTTGAAACACATGTTTTAGTTTACTGATATTTAGTTGGACTGCTGTTGGTTTTTAGATATTATTTCCTTTGTATATATTTATTTTTACTAATTTATTAATCAGAACAGAACTCAGTTTTTATATAGATACATTTTAAACAAAAAAAAAATGCTTTTAAAAACATTTTCTGACAAAAACTAAAAATGCCAAACAAAATACACTGAAAGTATTTTGATGATGGTGAGACTTTTAAGATATAGAAATATATTATGCTTACAATATATAAACAATGATACCAAAAACACTTTTTGAAAATAACAACTTTTAAAAATGTTTATTTATTCATCTGGAGTAATATTTTAATCTTAAATGTAATATTTTTATGAGCTGTAAGCAGAAAATGATTATGATTGAAATAAACAAAACAGCCTCTGTGTATAATTAACCTTTTCAATGTGTTTACATTGTGAATTATGTTCCTGAAATTAACGAATTTTCCAATAATATTCAAAATTTTTGAATGGAAATATAAGAATTTAAGAGTTAGAGAGTTGTGCTCTTCATTTTGTGTTTCCAGTTAGAAATACGAGGCTTTGGGTGTAAAGGAGGAGCAAAGAGTGGAAGACGGTGACCGGAGATGTTTGCAGATGTTTTCTGAGCAGCTTCCAGCTCTTTCTGCTCTCGCTGTTTGCACCGACTCCCAGTGAAGAGAAGAAGCCGTCAGTCAGAGGCGTCTCTGAAATGAATGAAACAGAAAGAGATTCTTTAATATGGCAGCAGCTGAGGGTCTTTTTTCCTCCACTAAAGTCCTGAATAATTAAAGAGCAGAGCTGCTGCCGACACTTCGCTTTAAACGGCTGCTAAATTAAACATGGACTACAGTTCTTACAGTGACAATAGGGAGCCGAGCGCTGCTGCTCCGACTGATTTACAGGAACAAACACTTGTGAAAGTGCAGGAAAACAGTTTCATCAGATCAGGCCTTAGTGGAGGAATGTTCCCACACAATGGATCATTATCTGACGGCTGCATTCGGAAAACAATTCAGACAACAAGAAGGTTTCATTTGTCTTTGTTGTAACGGAGGTGAAAAATTAAGCACAACTAACGATTATTTTATTAATCGTTTATTCTGATTATCAATTAATCGGATAAAAAATTGACACATTATGCAGATTTTTCATTTAACCGCTTCTGTCTTTTTTATACAATATTAGAAATACATTTAAAGATTTAAGCAAACAAATAATTCAATGTCCTTTTGAATAAGAAAATAAAAATTGTACTGCCTACATGTTAATATCATAAAGTTTGCAACAACAAATGCATTTTCAGCTAATAAAATTCTTCTAACGTGTGTAGAAAACATTTACAGGCAAAGGTTTCAAATGCAAAATGTAAATAGTTTTAAATCAATCAAACAATCAATCAAGTTTATTTGCATAGCACATTTCAGCAACAAGGCAGTTCAAAGTGCCTTCTAAAGTTTTAATACAGTTTTTGCTTAATTATTGTTTTTAGTATATCGTTCAACCAGCAAATGGCCTTTATTGAGTCTGTATGATTAATTTAGTGATTGTTCATTACAATTAATCCTATGAATCATTTCAGTCCTACACAGAATCACTAAGATCTGCTGAAAAACATTGAATCACTCTCTAAAACTGGAGGTTTGTGTTCCTGTGGTTTAACCTGAATCCAGCTGTGATCCTGCTGATAATAACCTGAATTTATGGAAAACAAACATGTTTCCTGAAGTAAACCCAGAGATGGAGAGTTGGCATCCAGCTTGTAATCTGGGCGTTAATCCACCACCGTCCTGCTCTCTCTGTTTGTCTCAAGAACCAAATTAAAGTCACTTCAGCCCGTAAGCAGCTTTGAAGAGTGAAGCTCAAAATACCTTTCCTCTGCCGCCGAGCCAAGATCAGACCGCTAAAACCCGCAGATTAACTCCGGCTCATCTGGACGGCACGAAAGGTGCCCACATGTTGATGAGGTTCAGATCCCGGCGGCCCGGAGGTCAGCATCACCACATCATTAAGAGCAGCAGCAGCAGCTGGTCTGGGGACAAACAGATCCTTATCACCTCCACCCAGCAGCTCAGAACAAACCGGACTGGATCAGAACTCTGACTCAACAAACCTCTGGACATCCTGGAAAGGATTTTATTGCTGTTCTCGGTTAGTCATGATACTTTACCACAGAAATACACAGAGAAATCTGTTAATAGATTCTAAATGCCTGAATGGAGATCTCTTCTCACTTTTCATTTATGCTTTAGCTAAGCACATCATCTTTTCTCAGTTCTATCTTCTATTTTTTTTCTTTTTATTTCAGTTTGAGTCCAGGTTCAAGAAGGAAACACCAAATTTCAACAGAACCTCCACACAAAACATCTTAAGATCTTCTACGTGTCTTACACTAATCATGTTTGGGTCGTCTCTAGATCAGTTCTGATCATTGGATCAGTTTGTACCAGAAATGGTTTATCTGTGGTCTGTTTTCTTCCAGCACTGATATAAATATTTTGTACCTTGACGATGATGGGAAGGAGAAGCAGCTGTCGTCAGGAACAAAACTGAAGCATCTTTTCTTTATTAGATGTTTTAATCCCTACGTCTGGCCTCACAGTTGCGGTGTTTCCATCAAATAAGAAACACAATTAAAATCAGATGTGAATAAATTTGTTCACACAATAAGTCATTAAAAAACATCATCGTCCAACTACTTCCCGTTGCTTTCTTCATGTTTCTGCCAGTAGTAACATCCGGCTGTTGATCATGTGACTGGTCTGATGCAAAAAAAGTGCTTACATTGCATTTTTGCGAAATACACAGATTTTGATGCAGCAAAAAAACCACCTCATCCAAGCGCAAAAACATTTCATTAAAAATTATGCAGTTTTCCAAAGTTGGCATTAAGCAAATTTATTTTCATAGTTCCAGTTTCTGCATTTATATTGTCAATGGAAACGCAGCTCCCAATTCTAGGTTGTCTTCTGTGGTTCTCAATAATGTCTGACCTCTGGTGTGGTTTCATCATCCGGCTGTTGTTTCTTCGTTGTTGTTTTCTGTTTTCTGCAGATTGTTTGTTGCAGCAAAGATCCAAACAGCAGTTAATGATGGGAGTCTCAGCGGCGCCGCGGACACCAGATCCCGTCTTTGTTTCCTCTGCGGAGGCTTCGGGCTGGACGCTTCAAACCGGCATGAAAAATTCATCAGCTCCATTCAAACTTCTGCTTCTTTTTTATTATTTCTGCAACATTAAAGGAGTTTTTATGAGCCTTTTGAGAAGAACCAGAGCCTCTGGCAGGTCTTTTTGTGTTTAAAACCAGAGTTGAATTTGATTTAAAGCTGAGTTGGAGACAACAACCCGAGCAGATCACACAAGCACAGAGAAACAAGTCTCAGAGGAATCAATATATGTCTAAACTAGCAAAGATTTCAGCTTCAAATGATCAGAATGAACTAACTTCAAATAAGATGAAGGTTTAAATCTGAACCATCTTGACCCGTCTGCAGCTGATGGAGTTTTCAGAACAACACGGATCCATCCTCTGTTATTCCGTCTTTATTTCCACTGGAATATTTTCCCATCAGCTCAACATCAACCTGAGATTCTGATCCGAGGTCAGCGGCGGCTCCTGTTTCTGTCTCTGTTTGTGTTGGTGCCCACAGCTAGGAGGGGCCCAGGGCCCCCGAGGCCCTCAGGTGTCGATATCTGAGCGACAGGAAGTCACTGTGTTTCAGGGCGAGGTAGAGGAGGAGGATGAAGGACAGCAGCTGCATAAATACGGCCATCCTCCTTTCCTTCCCATCAGCCACCTCTGCTGCGGTGATGCTGACACCTGATCAGGTCTGATGTCACCGCGAGCAACGGAGAGCCTGAAACAGAGACGGGTCGGAGCCGGTCCAACGGGACGCACCTCCAAGGGTTCAGGGACGAGCGAAACGGAGAAGCAGCTACATAAACAGAGAAACGATGGAGAACACAGCAAACAGCAACCCGGCACCAGGATCCAACGTTTCCATGTGTTCCTGTTGATCTCTAGGTGTTTTACTGGGATTCTTCCACACGTGTGAATTTAGTAAACGTGATCTCTGTATAAATCCAACTCTTCTCTGAAGGCCGCAGGGGTTTGTTAGAAACCATTAATGAACAAACAGCATCATGAAGGCAGAGGAACAGCAGACGAGATGGAGAACGTTCTGGAGGAGTTTAAAGCAAACTTAGAAGATTAAACAAAGCTTTGAACATCTGATAGAGCGCCGATCCATCATCCGAAAATGGAAAATATTTAACACAACTCCAACTGTACAAAGATATGACGGCCCATCAAAGCAGACAGACTAAACAAGGAGATGATTACTGAATTTTTCAGACTATAAGCAACACTTTTTTTCAGTACCATGACTAGTTTTGCAACTCATAGTCAGGTGTGACTTCTATGTTTTTCTTCCTCTTCATGATGCATTTTTTGACTGATGCATTAAGTGTAAGTTGATACTGAACCAAGGATGAAATGTTGCCGCCTGCAGCCATGAAAAAACATAATCTGCACATGGATGCTTGAAGTACGTCCAGCAAGGAGAGGTCAATGGTGCCGTTACATCTCCATGCTTTGGCAATTGTCAAGGAGATAAATATGATTTTGCTTCTTGGTGTTATCGCTTCATGCAATGTAATCGCCTCTCTGAGAAATGGATACTGGTGTGTCAGAGACTGTCAGCAGATTTCCAAGCCAAAGGCAACAGTTTCTGTAAGGTCATTGAAAAGAAAGTAACTAAACACAATGTGTTACTGGAAGCTTGTCAAAGGAGATCAGAAGATGGAAGAAATCCTGTCAGAAATAAAACTGAGCGACTGAAGTTGAGTTATTGCACAAAGAAAGGTTCAGATGTGTAAAGCGGCTCAGCGGGTCGAATACTTTTGTGATGCACAATAAATACTGACAGCAGGACACACAGAGTGACGGAGGGAAGCAGCTTCAGAAACACTGAAGTTTACAGAAACTTCTGCAAATGCCACTGAGATCTTTACTACTCAGACCATCAGAGTTATTGCAAAGGCGACAGAGCAGAAGCACAGGGACATCGGGTTCCTGAGGGGCCCCTAAGGGCCCCAACAACACTCATTAACACCCAGATGAACATGTTTTTCTTTAATTACAAAGCGTTTTAGTTTCTGCAGGCAAGTTGAGCTTCGTCAGATAAACGATGAAACAATCTGAACAAAGTTTTTTTTCAATATTTATCCCATCTCTTGTTGTCCAGGGCATTAAAACACATCAGGATGTTTTAATTTCATAATTAAGTGATTCTGAAGTCTGTCAGCTTCATGTGAAACCACCACAGAAACATTTCTGTGGGTTAAAAACAGACTGAATGATTCGATTTACAATTTCCTTCAGTCTGTAGGTCCTCAGAAAACATTTACTCCAGGAAATAGACATGTCCCCCAGTCTTATTATAGCTGGTTAGTTTTTAAGATGCAAACAAATCCTTTATTTATCCAGGTAAGGTATAGAATAAATAAGCAGTGCTCTTTAGATCTATTATTCTCTAACAGTGTTTAGCATTTAAATGTATTTAATAAACAATGTGAGCTGGATTTAGAGCAGAGTTCTGCAGACTGACTGTAAAATCTCTGACCTCTCACCAGAAGTCCCAGAAACACTCTTGTTGTTTCCGACTTTAATCACAATTTGATCTCCTGCAGCTTCCTGACAGATTAATCATCTCCTCGCAGCTTCAACACAAATTAACCATCCAGTCCTCGTGCTAATTTTAACCGTAATCCTGCCGTTGATGGACGCAGCCGTCGGACCTCTGAACAACTTGGAACAACTCGGAGGGTCCGTGCTGTTTGGATTATTTTGGATTAAGATGCAATTCTCTTTTTAATCTCCCTGCTTGAAGATTGAGCAGTGACACTTGGAAATCCTCGTCCGGATGCTCAAACTTTCTGATCACCGCTTTCACTCACCCCAAACCTTCTGTCAGAAGATTATCTGCTGTCGAGGATCTGAAGAACTGCTCTGAACATGAGCGTCTGCTGCTGCTTCTGGTCTTTGTCTGATCTGATCTGATCGGATCTGATCTGCCGTTTCAGGAGCTCCTCAGGGCTCCATCTCCATCTCAGGCTATTTTTATTTTAGCGTAGTCCAGGCCTGGTAGACTCAGCGGATCCAGAAAATTAATTCAATTACCTATGTAAGAGCAGGTGGATATAAAGGAATGAATGTTTAAGTAAATCTGTAAATGTTAACAAGTAAATTATTCAAATGAACACAAACCAGACGATAAAATTTGAAGCATTTAGATGTAGTGCCTCAGAAAATTTACCAAAGTTTGAGCTGAGAGCAAAACATTTCAACTCAAATGTATCAAAGGTTTCATACAGAAAAGAAAACCTTCAAGTATGAATCCCTTTGTTTTCTGCTGTATTTTATTATATATATTACAGATTCCTTAGATTAATTTTCCAGTGTGAGCTCAGATATGATGTAACTGACAGTAATCTTCATCCGGCTCTCCGTTCTCTCCGGCTGAAGCCGTCTGCTGCAGCAGATCTAATTTACTTTTACAAACAAACTAATCAACGTAAAAGGTCCAGTTAGACGTTAACGGCCCGTTAACCGCGGCTGCAGCGAATGTTGTGATCAGGAAAAGGAGCGAAGGTTACAGAAAGGACTGGAGACGTCCTGTAAAGCAGAACGAGTTCAGCTGAATGAGATTTATGTCCTCTGGTTCTGGTACTGAACAGAACCACAAACAAGAAAACATCTAATTAAAGGAACATTTTACTGATGATCACATCAGGAATCTGTTTCAGATCAGTTTAAATCTGAAACCTAAAACTGGCTTATACGTACTCAGAAACAGCAATAATGTAAGTATATTATGGCTGCAACTAATTATTGATTTAGCTATCAATTTATAAGCTACGAATTATTTGATTGTTCAACTTTTAAATGAAGAAAAAAATGTCAAATTCTGCAGGTTTGTCATTTAAGCATTTTTCAATACAAAATTAGGAAGAGATTATATATATATTAATTAGAAAAGATGCAAGTAAATAATTAAATTCCTTTTTTAAACAAGAAAATAAACATTTTATTTTCTAAAACGCAACAACAACAATCATGTAGTGTATGTTTGGTCATTTGTAGCAAATCTGCAACTGAAAAGATATTTCTACAATACTTCTAAACTCAGCCCTTTATGTTTGTTTTAGTATCAATAGAGTGTAAAGTTTATCTGTTGATTTGTTTTGATTAACCAATTAATAATTGGATAGCAATTGGAATTTTTTACAGAATATGAATCAGGTTAAGTTTAAGCTGCCACTTTAGGAGGTTTGGGTAGAGCAGATTTTTTTGTACAATTTTGGCCCAATTATTGCTCAGAAATTGGCCCTTTTTTCAGTCTGTACTCCGGTTAGCTATTATTTCATTACTAAATTAGTTGACAATAATTTCAATAATCAGTTCATCGCGATTAATTTGGCTATTCTTAGTCCAAATTTCTCTATACATTTTAAATTTATTTGTGATTTTAGAAATGTATTAATTTATGTAGTTTAACATTTTTGTCTTATTTGAAGAAGACGACTCTTTAGGCCTTTCTAGAACCTGAACATGATTCTCTAGAGCAGAACGGATCGCCAACATTTTCCACGGAGGAGTCATGTCCCCGGCTGACCCCCACTTGGGGCCGGCACTGGTGCGATCCGGTGGAGGAGGGTTTTTCTGGACTCACCTGTCTGTGATTATACAGACACCAACTCACGTGACTCCTGTTGGGTTTCTGATTGGACCCAGATCTACATCTGATAGATCTGGGTTCATGGAATCGGTTCTGATGGATCCGGTTCTAGAAAACTCTCCAGAAGTGACTGATTCTGACCCAGTTCCGGTCCGCCCTGCAGCATCAGCTTGTTAATGCATTCTGACGTCTGCAGCCGCTCGTCAGGAGAGGCGACACTGATCCAGATCGCATCAGCCGGGCCCGGGGCCACTGAGCATGCGCAGTGTTGCTCCTCACAACACTCCCCCGAGGGCTCATTTATTAAACAACTGAATGTGTCCACTGTTAACACACACCCACACACACACCCACACACACACACACACACACGCACGCCTGCATGGAGTCTGTCTGATCTCTGAGCTGCTGAAATAAAATGTAAAAATCTCATATTTTATTTCTTTGATTGCTGGGATAAAAGTTCTGGTTCTGAACATCTCGGTGCTACATCTGCTCCATCAGACTCTGATCCTCATCGGTTCTGATGCTGTCAAACCGGATCGTCTTCAGCTCCGTAATGAGCTGCGGGAATATTCATCACGTGCTCGCCTCGCGCGCGCGGAGCGCTGACGACACGAAGCGGGACAACATGTTTACTGTCACTGGCTGTTAACCGTTAATGGACCGGGTCAGAACCAGGACAGGCCCTCTGATGGTTCTGACCCGGTTCAGAACAACAGGTTGGATCGTGAAACCATGACAACGGGCCGTCAGGTGATGGATGTTTCAGGTGAGGTTTGGTCTCTCAGCTGATGATCGCAGAGGTCACCAAACTCAAACCTGATTGGCTCTGAGCAAATGATGGAGGGAAGATTAGGAAACAATTCACAGTAATGAGGAAAACCAGAGAAAAATGTTTTTAATTGACTGATTTCAATCTGCAGTCATCGTTTAGTTTGTTCATGGGAACTCAGATCATTCACTGTCATTGATCTGCTTAATCTGATTCCATTATCAGCTTCTAATTAGTCATCAGACTCTGAGGCTTTAGCTGACCTCTTCCTCTTCATCATCTTCATCAACCCCTATGACCCAGACTATGATGTGTTAGAATTAGCCTGTAGCAATGCCTCAGATCAACATGAGGATATCTGTTTCACTTAACTGGCTATAAAAAGTGTTTCCCTCAAGAAGCTGCAATAATTATATATATATATTTAAAATATTTGTTATTGATCAGGTTCTGAATCACAAAGGGTTCTGCTGTTGCTGAACTAAAGAATACCTTTAGTGACAGACTGCTGCATCCTAAATGCACAAAGAAGCACTGCTGTAGATCCTTCCTCTCAGACTCTGTAACTGATCCCATCAAACTCAGTGTTTACATCCATGCTGATCTGCACAATTTTACTGTTGCACATTTTTTTATTGTCACTATTGGTAAATACTCTGTCTTTTAATGCTCAATATGCACATTTTGTACATTTTTAAATAAAAAAAAATACATATCATGTATTTGTTTGAGTGTCTTTGCTGTTTTTATGTGTTGGTTTCTAATGTGTGTGAGTTTTATGCCGTCCTGATGTTTGAACCAGTCAGCCCAGAGCACTTCCTGTTCACGGTGACTGTAGTTTGTGTAAATCTGCCTCTCTGTTGCTCTGTGATGAACAGACATCAGGAGGAGTTTGTTGGTTTGATGCTGCAGGAGTCAGAGTCTCAATCAGAAACGAGCAGCGTTCCTCCTGCAGCAGCATGGCGGCTGCCGTTTGGTGATAATACGTCAGTCTGCAGAGAAGCCTTGAAGCAGCAAATGGTTTCTGTCTCCGATGGAAGATCTGAACCAGTCGGGTTCTTTCAATTCAAGCTGCCACATGTCTCAGACTGAACTAGGTTTTATTCAAATATCCATTTAAACATCTCAATCCTAGTTACAACATCTGAACAGAAACCTGCTGCTGTTCTGGTTCTTCTCTGCTAACGATAAAATATAAACTCTTCCAGCTTTCTGGAAGCTTTTCTTCAGAAATAACACAACTGCGGCTGGAGATTAAATGGTTTCTAAATCAGAGGAGCTCCACTTTCCTTCCAGCTTCACCTGCAGCTCTGATTTAAAGTCTGCAGCTCTGGATTAAACCATCGGAGCAGCTGCTATGACTGATGACCTTCTTTGGAGGCATTCAGGCTCAGTTAGGAACACAGGACTCCTCTTATTCAGGATTTAGAGATGATTGATCAAAGACTCTGACTGAACCTAATCAAGCTCTTTATTTCACAAATTTAGTTTAAACTCTAAATACAACAACTGATGGTTTTTAGGAGTTCAAACCCGAGGAAACCCCCAACAAGAACCTCCCCCCAAAAAATCTGAAGCCTGAACACAAAAAACAAGACAGGAAACTTCTCTTAACTATTAAGAGAAATTTGCTACTCCCGACCAATAGGTGGCACTATGGTCAACATCATCACATTTTACACCATAAATCATATTGTCAGAAAACTTTCATTATATAATAAACCGTGGATGAGTCTGCAAAGATCAAGAACTAAACAAAGACTAATTTTGCTGTTTTTTTTTATCCATCTCAAAACATGCAAAGCCATTTGGAAAACTCTCAATAAACACAAATTTGATTATCTTATGGATTAAACTACATAGAGGACAAATCGCAGGTTTTTAAAAATCACTCGAGCAAAGTTTTGTTTTGCTAAACGATTAGTTAAGCAAACCTAAAACATGGTAACAAGTAGCTTCGACTTTGTAGTAAATCCAAATTGTTCAATGTAAAATTTGGATTTCAGTTGCTATACGGGTTATGTGGATGGTGTTCTTTTTCTTAGACATTAAGTCAACATGTAGAAAAAAAAAAAAAAAAAAACGATTGGAAGTTTCCAAATCTGATCTGATTATTGGAAACAAATAAACTTTAATAAATGACATCAGACTTATATGGCGCTTTTCAGGACACTCAAAGATGCTTAAACATCTGGATTTATTTTACATCTTTTATTAAAAAAACATAGATACTTTGAATAAAATAAACCTTTACAGACATTTGTTCACTGAAAAACAGTCGTAAACCCATGAAAGACTCAGAACCAGAACCAGAACCTGGACCTGGCTTCTTATTCCTGCAGTGACACGCCAGATTAAGAGCATAAGGAATCTCTAATCTGGACTTAGATTCCAGCCTGGGTTTGAAAGTTCACTCTGATCCAACTCAAGTCAGAACAGAACCGCTCTGATTCAGAGCTCAGAGGAAGTTGAAGTAACTAGCATCATGGTGTGTTCAGGTACCTTCCGTAGATAGGACAGCCTGGAATTGTGGTTTTAGAGAGGTCCAGGAGTACAATGAGGTGTCCACCTGCAGAATCAGAACCAGAACAATCTGTCTGTAACCTGCTTTGCCTCTAAAATAAAGAACACAACTTTCAAACAAAAAAAAAAATGACAGGGTTACCATGACGACATGTCTACGGGCGAGGTCGGGCCTCCTGCAGAGTTCCTGCAGACGCTTACAGAGCTGCTCAGGGGTCGAGTACAGGTACTGATCTGGGACAAAAAGGAGGAAGTCAGTGGCGGTCCCAAGACAGGGACTGGGGGGGCCATAGCCCCCTCTTGAAAAATTATGACCACCCACAAGAATTATGTTTATGTCATAGAAAGGTATAGAGAGTCACCTTCTTCAGTGAAGACATGAATGGAAAACCCAATAAATAAATTGGTTATATAATTTAAATATAAACATATAATTATTATTATTATTTTTTTAGCTGTGAATTCACACGTTTTCTAATGGTCTAGCTACCCATATGAACATTTTCTGGGTGTCCCCCTGCAGGGGTGGCAGTAGGAAGAGGTCTGGTGTTGCAGCCAGAGAGGTAGAGCCGTCTCAGGTGTGTTTACCTGGGAATATTTCAGGATACACCAGAGCCTTTGGACACAGAGGGAAACATCCACAGTGAACTGCTTCCAACCTGAAACATCCCAGAATCATCATTCACCAACATTCATCAACACAGTCAGGCAGAATCGGGCTTTGGATCAGCTCCATTAACAGGTCAAATTTAATACTTTATAAGACTTTTCAATGTCACCTTGAATTAAATTTAAGACCAAAAACAAAGGGGTTGCTTGGGGAATCCTGCTGTATTACAATTAGGCATAACAAAAGTAAAATCTGTTTGTGGCCCTCAACTTTTATCACTTGCTGTGTGTGGGATTTCACACCGAGCGGTGAAGACTTTCGTCTTTCATCTCTCACTGTCAGTCCCGTGAGAAAAAAACTACATATGAGATTAAATAATTCTTTCATGACAAAATTTAAGACCTATGATAAACGTATCTAAGACAGACTTGAATTTTTTAAATTAAATTTAAGACATTTTAAAACTTTAATTTGAGGTACATGTATTTAAGACCTTTATTCATTCTGAGATCTTGGTTCTGATCCTTTCTGGATAATCTCTGAAGTCGTTTTTCCTCTGCTCTCTGTGGACGATGTGTCCAGGGTCTGGGTTTTTTCACGAAGATCTGGACTTTTTGGAGTTTCGGTGAGAATGCAAACTAAAAACCAGTACTTTAAAAGAACATCTGAGAGCAGAACCTGGACAAGGGTTCCTTCAGATGCTGATCTTGGATCAACACACCAACCCAGCTATCCGATCAGAGCCGGATCCTGCTGGCTGCAGGGCCTTAATGAGCTCTGCTGATGATCCGGATTCATCAGACAGAACCAGATTCAGACCTAATGAGGATCAAAGTGTCAGTGAGGCCTCAGGCCCACATGATTGTGTTGTTTCCGCTCCAGAACCTCTGACAGCTGAGCCTGACTTACGGGGAGCTGCATCCTGGAATATCTGGAAGCGTTGGGAGAAAAAGCAGGAACGATCCAGAGTAGGAACGTCTACAACAGCTTCTGGGTTCCAGATGTGCAACATCTCAGAAAACCAACAACTCAGTATAAACCCAGAATGCATGGACCCAGTCATGGTTTACATTAATAGATCTGTTTTACACTTACTTTTTCAGTTGAATCCAAGATACATCCGTAAAGGACATTGACATTTTTCATACAGGAGACCATATTTTTACCCAAAGAATAGCTTCTCGTTTCTTAAGCAACCGTGGCCAGAGACACTTTATAGAAAATATGTTAGTTTGTTTAAGAAGGGTGGAATCATTGACATCAAGCAGAAAAAACATCTACAAAGATGCAGAAACTACGAATCTTGGACTGAGAATTGTCCAACGTATTATTAAAAACTGGAGGGAAGGTTAAAGGGTTAAACAAAATATTAGGGTGATTTTTTCAGATCTTTAGGAGAAACAATGCTTTCTGAATTTTTTCAGCTGTATCAAAAATGTTTGTTTCTTTGTATCAGTATAGAGTTAGATCTTGCTACTGTGGCAAAACCTTTTTTTGATGCAGGTTTGTGTGTAACAATTTTAGAAATCGATATTATTATTCTGACCATTAATTGGATAAAAGTGCCTCATTCTGCAGATTTCTCATTTAACCACTCAAGCTTATTTAATAAAATATTGCAAATATATCAAAAGATGCAAATAAACACATAATTCAGTTAGCTTTTTAAATAATAAAATATTAATTTTGTTGCCTAAAATAGAATAACACAGCATTCTGTTAGCTTACACTTGATTTTTTTTTTTTTTGCAAACGGTGGCCTGTGAGTCTGTATGCTGCAGTAAATGATTAATCAATTACTAAATTAACTGATGATTACTGAAAAAATTGATTCATCATGATTAATTGACTAATCATTTTTGCCCTAGCTGTTCTATACTATATTATTATTATTCATCGTTATTTAAAAACTTACATTGCCACTCCGAAGAACTCGTGCTTGGAGGTGGAGACGACGACGTCGGCGTCACACAGCACCTCCAGATACTGGTCCTTACTGGGCAGGAAGCCCCAGTTCAGGATGTTGGACTGGAGCAGCTGCTGGGCGGAGGAGAAGATCTCTGCAGGAGGAGATCACAGCTTCGTCATGTGAGGAAGGTCACAGTGTTCCTTTAAACTGATTGGCTGAACTTCCTGTTGGTTATAATTTGTGAAGGATGATGAATGTAAAAGATTGTCTGATTCTATGTGACTAAAATCTTAAAGAAACCGAGTGATTTGACTCTTGGAATATTATTTTTGATTAAAAATCAATAGAAACATTTTCCCCTCAGCCTTCAGTCTGCTAACCTTCCTCCTCCTCCTCCTCTTCCTCCTGGGCTGTGATGATCTTGCAGGAGGTTTATGTTGGTAATTAGAGGAAGAGGACAGTTTGATGAGGACAGATCTCTCTGATTAAACCAGCAGAGTCTCTAACAGGTGAAAGTGATCAATACGCAGAGCTGTTAGTGAAATCACTCAGCTCCTAATGTGATTGGCTCTCGGCTGATTTACCGCCGGCTGTTTGTTCTGCACTAAAACTTTATGATCCAATAACTCAGAGTGGGCTCGGCCCGCTAAAACACACACTCATCAACACACCATCACATCGTTATTAAAACACTGAAATTCACCCGGAGGAGACACACAGACACTGGAACACAGGTGAACACACACCTGAGCCGACAGTCCTGAATGGTGTGAACAGCAGCTTCCAGCTCCATGCAGTTCAGTGTGTGTGTTGAGCAGGTGAGTGTGTACCTGGCACATCGGTGAACGTCTCTCCCAGCACTGACAGCTGGAAATCCAGTTGTTTTTCCTTCAGTTTGATCAAAGTGTTGAAGAACAGCTCCGGGTTCTTGTCATGTTCCCTTTAAACACAGATGGCAGGAGGTTTTGTTTGGACCATGAATTCAACCTAAATGCAATATTTTGTTGCCTATATATATTTTTTTTATGGCATTCTCAATGGCCTATTTCTTTTTACCCCCCCAAAAAATCCAATTTGTGCCACGTCCTATAGTGGTACTACGTCGGATACGTATCCTGCTGTTATTGAAACATTTCCAGTCTGAACAGTTATGCCGCATTTCAATAACTTTTATATCATTGATGTGAGAGATGCATAATTCTGCACCAGGCAGGATTATATAATGTGTTTGACAGATTCCTATTTGTTAATGCAACAGATGAGTCTTCTTCACCTTCTCCAAGTTAGTAATGGAGTCCCACAGGGTTCTGTGCTTGGATCTGTTTTCTCTACTATAAATGTGCTTCAAATTTAAAAAGTGGAAATATGGAATAGATTATATTTTGTAAAGCTAATGACATTTTTAGAGCTGCAACTAAGTATTATTTTAGTTACCACTTATTCTGACAAATAATCTGCACATTTTTATTTAACCACTTAAGATTATTTTATGCAGTATTAAAAACATAAAAATGCAACAAACAAATATTTGTATTTCTTTTTAAGTAATAAAAATATTTTATTGCTTAAAATTCAATAACACAGCATTCTTTTAGTTGATTATTTGTACCAAAAGAGGCATCCACAGCAAAAAATAAAAACTAAAAAATATTTCCAACATTAACATAAGAAAAAGCTCAGGCCTCTCTTCAGGATTTCAGAGTTGATTGACAGAAAAAAAAGGTTGTTCATCTTAAATGCAAAAGATACAAAAAAAAAAATAGAGAAAAAATATGACGAAAATATTTTGTACAGTTAAAACGTAATTACTGCTTTGAGTGTGCTGTTCTTTCAGCAAATTGACTTTTTGGTGTCTGTATACTCCAGTTAATTAATTAATTTCAAATTAGTTGTGATTAATTTATTATTAAAATAATAATAATAAATTAATCACAACTAATTTGATTGTTTCAGCTCTAGATATTTTATGTTGATTCATGCAGATTGACACTTCAAATCAGTTAATTAGGCTATGACTGAACGATGAAAGGCTGGATGAATCAGTTCAGTTCAGTTCTGCTTGTTTGATCCTGTATTCTCAAACTATTAAGTTTGCAGCAGATTGTGAAGTTTACTGGTTTAATATGTTGGTCCACACTTTCAGGGAGGTTCTGCATAGCGGCACAGAGCAGCAGTAGATCGGGTCGAACCAGAACTCACCACCTATGAGGCCACACAATGTGTAGAGGCTTCACCTGGTCCACAGGTATCAGAACGGTTCTGGGATCAGATGATGGATCCTCTTCACACCTATCAAGTCAGAACCAACAGCTGTGATAACCTACAGGCGATCCGACCCAGTGAGCTGGTCATGTGATTACCTCGACGTCTGCTGCTGATTGGTCTCTGCAGAGCGGTGAAGACGTCTCAGTTTGTGTTCAGGCAGCAGACTGAAGACAGAACCAAAACCAGAATTACACAAACAGAACCCAGACAGACGGGGACAGACAGCAGGACACAAGCGTCTCCAGGTCCGTCTGTTTCTCTGAGGACGCTGGAAAACAGGACTCAGTGATCCATTTGAGGAATGAGCAGTCTGACTGCAGGCAGTAAAACCAATCAGCTTATTGATGATCACAGTGATGATGTCACCTCTGAGTCTGATTAAAGATGAAGGTCAGCGACCGCCGAGGCTGCCGGGGTTTATAATCGGGGTAATAATCAGAGAGGGACGCCGCAGGGAGGACAGATCACTGAGCAGAACATGTAGGGACTGCAGAGTCTAAACTGCAGGACTTCAATCCAGCAGTTTGGGTCTGGAGAAATCAGAACTCTCTCTAGCTGAACAGAAACAAACTGATGTTTGTATGTTTGGATCTAAAGAGGAACGATCCAGAGTCAATGTACAGCTTCAGTTATTATAGACAGAAACTAGAGATCAGGTCTGAAATCTGGGTGTAGTGAAGGACTCTGACCTGAACCTTCAGAGTCACATAAAGACAATTACAAAGCCGGTCTTCTATCACCTAAAGAACATTTCCAGGAGGCACCACAATACATTAAAGATCTGTTGCTGTTGCATCAACTTTCCAGACCTCTCCGATCTTCTGGTTCTGATCTGCTCTGCATCCGCAGAACCAGAACCAAACATGGCGAATGAGAATTCAGCTTCTATGCATCACAAATCTATAACAAACTTCCAGAAAACTGTAAAACAGCTGAAACACTGAGTTCCTTTGAATCTAGACTAAAACCCCTACTTGTTTAGAGTTGTTTTTGAACCATTATAAATGAAAAACTGACCAACATATTTGATGTGTATTTGCTTGATGATGGCATTTGATAAAATGAAATGTTTATTTCTTGTTTAATTGATTACGGCATTATGTTTTTATAGTGTAAAGCACTTTGAACTGCCTCGTTGGATCAGAACTCTTTTGCACAGTTAATCATCTCTGACTTCACATTCCACTCTGAACATGTAGAAGACTGAAACCAGAACCAGAACCAGTCCCCATCCCTCGCTGCAGTGGGGCAGTAGAAGAAGGAACACTCAGCTGTTCGTGACATCCTCATTTATCTCAGAGGAGTCGGGGTTCAGCAGCAGCCATGATGGATGGAACGTCTGTCTCTCTCAGCAGGACTCGATTACTATTCAGTTACAATGAGAGGCCGACTGATGGATGGAGGTTGTCGTTACGGCAACCACAGACACGCAGCTAAGGCCCTCACACTGCTGGCTCCGCCCACATTTCATGGCTTGAGGCTGAACCTGAACAAAGCTCCAGAAATGAGAGATCACATGACACAGGAAGTTTTATCTTAAAACTCAACAGACCAGAGCAGGGCAACAAATCAGTTTTAACAATTTATCAAATTTTTGATTTGTTAAGATTCATGAGAGGTCTGAATTTTTTGCCACTACACTCCTTGGGTTTCCAAAGTTCAGGATGATGTCAGCATGCCCAGGGTGGCCATCTTGTTTGACAAGTATGTTACACAACTTCTTTAAATTCGGGTCAAATCTATGATGAAAGAATCTGGCTAAGATTTATTCTTTGGAAAACAAATATAAGAATACACTTACAGTATTACAAAAATAAAGTCTTAATACCAGAATAAAGTTGTGACATTATGAAAATTAACTTGTAATTTTATGAGAAATCCAACATGAAAAATAATCTCATAATCTTGAATTGCATCTTTTTTCTGCCAATATAAAGACTGTATTCTCATAGCCGGGCACTAATGCTCCATCATACAACTCACAGAAGGGATGATTGAAATAAAAGTCACTTTTTGAAAATATTTTCAGGAATTTTTAAGTTCTTTTTTAGAAAAAAAAGCAAGAAGAAAAAAGAAACCTCCAAGGTTCAAATCTAAACACAGGGCGGGAAAAATGACTGAATACAAAAACACACAGATTTCTCCTTTGGAACGACTGAATGATGCCAACATATTTTATATTTTTATCTGATCCAATTGTGCATACATCTCTCTTGAAAACATTATAAGCAAATCTATGAAAACGTAATTGTAATCTTAGATGTGAGGAGTTCATTTTACATTTACTGATCCAGATCAGAACCACTTTTCTGATTGATATGTTTATTGATATTTTTGTATACTGAACCAAGGTGTTTACATATACCAGGATGCAATTAGATTCACCATAAACGTAGTGTACACACCACTAACTTCAAGCTTCATATTTTCAGAAACAAACATGCAAAACACATAAAATACTAACACTAATAATAATTTAAAAAATAAGAAAAATACTGAAACAGATACAAAATAAGTAAAATATGAAAAAGGTGTTGTGAGGAGTTAGACTGATGCAAGAAAAAAACTACATAATTTTTTACCAATGGGAGTATAGATCAGTGAAGCACCTTAAACCCACCTGCTGACATCAGGGAACTGGACTGGGTAGTTCAGAACCACACACTTTGGACGGATCAGCCGGTCCAGGTCTTTGGGTCTGTGGTCTGGGATCTTCTTCATGAACGAGCCGATGGAGGACAGGAAGGACTCCATGTTGAAGCGGGAGTTAAAGACCACCGCATCCGACACCAGGCTGCAGAACCAGAGACAAACCCGGTCAGAACGACAGAGGGGACAGAACCAGAGAACCCGAGGATGGGTTGGGACACTGATTGGACTCTAAGTGCCCCATCAGACGTCTGCTAATGATCTCTGCTGTAATGTGGTTAGAGAAGACGGAGCAACTGCGGCTTATTGATGAGCTGCCAGCTGATCAACAACAATCAGTTTTACAGTCAGACAGCTGATCAATAACCTGAAGTACTTTAATTAGACACAATCAAGCAATCAGATTGCTCCTCGTCACTAACCAATCAGAGGGCCTTTGCATTGTCAAACTGAGCTCAGCTTATTGTGATCAATGATCAGTCGGGTTGAATGTGTTACTGGGATTACCATGAGAGCACCTGGTTGTATCCGTACTGGAAGTCTCGCTCCTGGTCTTTACGGACCGGGTAGACCAGCTGGTTCTCATGGAAGTACAGGACCTTCTTCAGACGGGCCAGATCGGGTCGGAGAGCTACCAGCTCACAAAGGTTCAGAACCGAGCTGCTAAACAAAACCCTGTGGAGAAAAACAGTTGAAATAAAAAAAATAAATAAATAAAAAAATTCATTTAAGTAAATGTATATAATAGTAGAGAAACACAAATCTCCCACTGGTCTATAAAGATGAGGAAACAGTCTTCTTGTGTAACATTTCACAAGTTTGGGGCAAACAGACAGGAAGATATTTGACTCTCTCTCCCCTCCGGGTTGTGTCTTTTCACCACTTTGATTCATTTTGTACACTAATGAGTGCCAGGGTCAAAACAAGGGCAGACACTAAGGATGGACAAAAAATGACTGAAAAATGTACCATGGTATAAGCATTTCATATCAATTGATATTGATATTTATTGATTTATTTGTTTTGTTTTAATTATCTGAAATACTGGCAAACTGGTGATGTGACCTTTCTTGTTTTATCCACTGTTTCTTCTCTAGCTGTTGACATTTTCTCCCTTCAGTCCTCAGTCCATCCTGTTGTTTTTATTTTTAAGCAGTTATGAAGCACGGTGGTGAAACCTGAAAGTACTGCTGAGAGAACCATTTCTTTTCCTTGGTGGTGACTGGCTGAACCCAAATATAAGGAAGACTGTAGGTATTAGGTTAATATATATGTTAATATAGATTATTAATATATAATAATAATTATTATACCTAATAATATATATTAAGGCTTATTTGGCATCTTAGGTATTAAAATAGAAGTGGTTATTGTGATTATGTGTTTTTAGAGGGGATATTTTAGCTATTTATAAGACTTCGTGGTTCAAATACCCACAAATACCCAGGGTCTACTGCACTGCAGGGGAACTAAAGCTGAAATTGTAAGACCTTCAGATAGTTTCTGTGTATTATAAACAGAGATGAAAATGTCTCAGAAACTTTAGGAATATTGGACACTGGTTCCAAGAAGTAAATATAATCAGTTTTCTGTAAGATCTCATCAATACAATCGGAAACAACATGTTTATTTGTTTTTAGTGTCTAACACCATTGTTTGAATGTGGATCATCCCCACCAGGACTGGACCCCTGTGACGATCAGTTCTGGGTCTTCAGGTCACACTCATCCTTATAGCTTCTCTAATCTCTGGCTGTAGGACCTTAATGTGGTTCACTGCCTCTGGTCTGGACCCAACTATTGCTATCTGTTCTCAGAAACCGGGTTGATAAAAGCCACGAGTTGTTTTTAGCAGAACAGAAACATTTGGACTCAGCTGATCCAAAAAAACTTACATTAATTAGTTTGGTTTCAGATTTATGCATCATGAGGTCCACAATTGCATAGAGGTTCTCCTGATCCAGTGGTTTTTACTAGAGCTGCCTAATATGTCGAAACATAATCATTGCTACATAAATGTGGGTAGGAACACAATGGCAAGGACTGCTTGGATGCAATATTTGGGAGGACCCTGAATTTCTTCAGGTGAGAGGAGTTTCTATAGTTAATCACAACAAATGTATATGTATATATATATATATATATATATATATATATATATATTTACGGTACAAACATCTTGTGTCTCTCTCAGTCTAGTCAGAGATGAACTAAGACATCATCATAGATGAACTTCACTTCATCAGGAAGTGAAGTTCCTGATGAAAGCACTCAGAGATCTCCCACCTGTGTCTGGTTATCTTAAAGTTCAGAGCAGTGATGGTTGCCGCTCATGTTGCTGTGAAACCAGTCTGGGAATGAGTCAGCAGCAGCAGAAGCAGAAGCAGGGACAGAAGCCTCGCACATGAAACTGTTCCTGTTATCCTCCATCAGATCAGCAGCATCACACTGTCTGAAACCAGCAGAAGACTCTTCTGCATCCTAAGCCTCCAATCGAGCTCAACAGGGTATGACCTAAAAACTACTACAGACCCACACCCATAAATACACAGACTTCTCCTCAGCTTTTAACCGCATAGTACTTGCGTTCATGCAAACTGGGGTTTGTTTGCACAAACAGACCCTAGAGGTTGTAGTTTTTATCTGATGTACTTTTATCCTCCATTGGTGCCCCTCAGGGCTGTGGCCTTGTAACACTTTTATTCATTTTATACATAAATGAGTGCCAGAGTTGAAACAAGGGCAGACACATCATCAAGTTTGTTGATGACTCTGTTTGTATCTCTGATTACTCTGATTGATGACCAGAACTCTGATAATGAGGTCATGTGAATGCTCATTTCTGGCGATTAATGTCTTAAAAACCAAAGAAATGTTATTTGATTTTACAAAGATACCGTTTAGTTTTTATTTGGATTCTGGAGTCTACCTGAGGAGTTACCTGCATGATGTCACATGTGTGCCTCTCACCTGTATGATGAACAGACAGGAATGGTCTGGCTGAAGTACAGAGCTGCTGTTCTCGCTCTCCAGTGCCATTTCTTGGCCGGCAGCGTGAAGACGGAGCATCCATCGACGTTCTCCTTCAGAAGGTCGATCAGCTGTTTGTGAGAGCCGCCATAAAACGCTTCGACCAGCAGAACGCTGGAGGAGCCGCCGACCTGATGAGAGAGGTTAAAAGTCTGCAGGCACATTCATCAATATGTGAGCCAATATAATATATATATACAGTATATATATATATATGTATATATATACTGCTCAAAAAAATAAAGGGAACACTTTAAGTGTTAAACACCTGTTTAAGTGTTCCCTTTATTTTTTTGAGCAGTGTATATATATATATATATATATATATATATATATATATAAAATCTGTGAGGTGAAGATGTAGTCCTAGGTACACGTCTCTTCCAAAGGTATACAGATTTGAAAGGTTTTGTCATTTTCCAGTGACAAACTTCTGTGATTTTTTTATTGGGATTTACAACACAATAAAAGCTATGAAGTGGGAACAAATTAGATGTTTTGCATATTAAAATCTAAACAGAGGAATAGGAAATAAATTCAGACTTCAGATGAACAAGACTTAGAGCTCTAACTGTGGTGAAAAGTGATTCTACAAGAGAAGGCTAAACACAAATGCACACCACACTTTTCATGTATATTGTCTTTATCAATCACACAAAATACATTAAAGTTTGTGATTATAATGTGGCAGAATGAGAAAATGTTCTGAGGCTGCCTGAGCCTACATTTCTAGTTTATAAATATTTTTTATCCGTTTGTTGTAATATATTAATCCTAAATGTTGTGTTTTCATTAACTGTAAGAGGAAATTCATCATAATTAGTTCACATTTATTGAACACAACTGTATCTTTCTATGAAATTTTAGCTCAGAAATTGATCTTTTTGTCTTGTAAAATGCCTTGAAATAAAGTTTGTCATTTATCTCAGATTGTTTAAATGTTTCTGATCGTGACCTGTTCCGTCAGTGATTTTTCACCTAAAAAGAGTTTGTTTTCAGCCAAAAACTCCATCGTGAGTCACCGAACGCTGCGTCATTATTAAGAACTGATCTGAAAGTTGAAGGAGAGTCTCATGAGAACAGCAGGAACACCAGCCTACGGTGTTTCCACAGTCTGTAAGAATTCGGCGACATTTCCACAACACGGCTCTTCCAGCCTGACAGGAATCCCCGTCAGCTGCAGAAACACAGAGCAGCTAACACGGTGAGGGTCAGAGGTTGCAGCAGACACTGTGCTAAAGTTACCATGCAGCTGAAAAACCGGCCTGATGGAGGCAGAGTGAATCCTCCTTCTTTCAGGCCGTAAAAGAAAGCCTATTGTTGTGCAGCCAGTTAACTCTGCAGTAACAAACCACAGTAAAACCCAGTAACATCCATCTATTTGCAGCACAATGTGTCCTGATAGGATCCATTATGCTGTGGGAAGGTTTACGCAGCCGGCGGCAGGAAGTGGACAGCTTACGGTCCCCTGAGCTCCCCTGTTCTTCCTCTGAATTCCCTCCCAACCATTTCCAGTCCGTTCCTCCATTACCCTGCCCACAATGGGAGCTAATGTGGCTGCAGCAGCACTCAGCGCTCGCCCACACGCGGCTCCATCAGTCCATATCTGCTCGCTGCCACTCATATCAGGAGAAGGAAATGAGCTGTTTCTTCTGCTGGAGACAGATACCAACGAGCCTTCTGCCATGCAGATGTGTCAGAAAGACAAATCTGATTGGAAACAGAAGCACAATGTCAGCCTTTGTGCTAAAAATGGACCAATCTGTTTCCTGAATGCGTCCAAATAATGTGAAATATGAAAACGTGTCAGGAGGGCTGATTAACTACGGATGGGCGACCTTTTGGCCTTCAGAAGAAAAACTGACGACTCGTTTTTCTGCCCCGGCCTCCCAGTGAACAGTTTTACTCCCCAGATAAAGAAGGTTCAGACTCCTGCAAAGCCGACAGCAGCAGAAACCTATTAAAACTAAATATCTGACTGAAATAATTCAATGTTTTGTCTCTTATTAACTCCTCAGACAGATGTCAGGATGTGAGCCACAGGCTGGAGTCTGGTCTGCAGCCTGTCGACAATTTAACATGGCAAAAATGAAATACACAAAGATGGGAAACTTAATTAGTGAAAAAGCTAGAAAAAAAAATTACATTTAAAAATAATAATTTTGAAAAGGTTTTAGAATTTTATCATTACAATCTAGCAATCATGGAATTCCATTAAAGTAGATTTGATGGTCATGTTTCTTCACACAAACATGAAAATATATAGTGTGATTATCAACATGTTATTGTTTTACTAAGTACAAAGTAATTATCTTCTTTGATTCTGACAATAGGTATATTTTCAGCATATTTTTTACTAATTCCTTTCCTTGTGTGTAGAAACAGATAAACATTGAAAGATTTAATTTTTACTACAAGGTGAAAAAAATCACAAGAATAAAGTCATAATGATAAGAGAATAAAGTTATAATACGAGAAAAAAATCACAATAATCTGAGAATTAAGTTGTACAAAAAAGTGAGAACATAAGAGGGAAAGGACAAAAAAAACTGATAGAAATATAAAAGCATTGAATGTACATATATTTTTCTCAATATATACACCACTACAAATATTTTCCAAAAGATTTAAACATGCATTTGAAAAAAAAAGACAGAAAGTAAAATACAAGAGCCGAAAAAAAAAAAAAGTCAAAAAGAACAAGAATCGAAAAACGTTAAAAAGTATTTAGATTTTGTGGTAATACTATGATAATTGAACCAGATAAAGGATTAAATCTAAATAAACTCTGATGAGATTCGGGGCAGTCGGCCAGACAGGCAGGCAGATGTGGACAACGAGGACAATGGAAAGTCAAACCGCTCTGAGCTGCTTATTGATCAACCAGACAGGAAGTGTGTTAGTAAATGTGAAATCAATCATTCCACCTTAAATCAAACAGAACCACGGTGGGGGATTCCAGTTTAGACACCTTTCCTCCCACCGCCTCGAACATGGAAGGCTGCAGACACACATGAAACAAAGGGTTAATGTGGGCGTTTCCCCGGCAGGGAATCCCCCCAGCAGCTGCAGCGCCCGGGCTGAGTCAGCACCGCACCGCGCCGCCTGGAAACCAAACGGTGGAATCTCTGGAAACGCTTCTCGCCGTGTTTGTCGTGAATCTGTGGGCGAGTCTGCTGCTTCATCCACGGTGATGTCCTGATGACTTCATGCCATCTCAGACTCAATACCACTACCACCAACATGTAGGTCACTCCAACTAATATTCAGCAGATTTAGGACCAAGATGACTCTGTTATGTCTGAGAATGATCTTCACCTGTCTGATGGACACAACGTGCAACAGCTTCACCAAACTCCACCAACACCAGTCAGAGAGGTAGCCAGTCAAATAAGGCTTATTGGTTCAGGTCACAACACTGGAATCTGAAGACAAGACAATGGTATCCAACCAATTTAGAACTGCAATGTCTGGTCTAGACTAACTACAGTAGACTAGAACCAACAAATTGTGTCCAATCGGATTATCCACACCTTGATCAACTTGAATGAAATTTCGTTGCTGTGCTTTTATTCACCACAATATTTTAAAACCCAAAGACAGGAAAAGCAATAGACCGTGGAGTAGCCTTCCTGGGTGGACAGGATTGGCATGAACTAAAGTCTGTGACCCTTTCCAACCGAGACAGCTACCAGGACCGGGAGCTGAAGCTCAGGATGGTTCTGAGAAATTAAACAGACGTATGCTAAGAAAATCCAAATTATGCAAGGAAGTCACGATGCCACGACAAGATTGTTCTGACCATGCAAAAGAGTGACTCGGGTAGAGCGGACCTCCGACAAGCAATTTGTGGAGGTAGTGATGTCTCACCAAATGTCTCAGGTACATTTTGCTTCATCAGTCAATATTATTTATTTTATTAAAAAAATAAAATAAAATAACAATAATTCAAATGAGTCATACATTAGGTTTGGGAAGTTATTTGTGGTAAACCACAGAGAAATTGACGTTAATGACCGAGGGTCTGATCTGAAAAACTTCTAAATACGGACTGCTAAACTGCTTAGTGCAAAATATGAATGTTTGTCTCTGTCTCTGTCTCCACAGATATAAAGAACAAACTTTGTCCAGTCAAGTGGAGATATATTTAGACTTAGGCATGATAGCTGCAAAAAAGCTAGCAAGGGAGCTAGCAAGCAAAGTTATGCTAGGAGTGAATAACAGTATGCAATAAAGATGTGTGAGTGTGACTTGGCAGGACGGAAAAGTCCCTCAAGACAAAAAATAAATAAATACATAGAATATATGAGATGAAACAGTCCTGCAAAAACAAAACGTAATAGCTGTGATTAACATATGAAATGTCAACTTACTTTTTAAAATGGAGTTACTACATTTAAGGCCTTAATTTTAGATAAATGAATTAAAGACTTTTAAGGATGCATGGACATCCAGAAGTGTATAATTTCATAAAGCTGACTGTATGAATAAAGGAAACATCACAAAGTAGGTTTGGAATATATTAGTCTGACACATTCCAGTTTGGTAACTCTTCAGGTAGTTATGGAGCACCACAGGGTTCAGTGTTTAGGCCACTAATATTTAAACTTTTTGAATCAAATCAATTACTGCTGAAAAAAAACTTTCTGTGAATGTTCCATAAACATTCACAGAATGTATATGCAACATTCTGTGAATGTTTTAGACTTTCTTAATTATCAGAAAGTCTAAAACATTCTACAAAAACTCTTTGGTCTGTTCAACAAGCTGCATTAGAAAAAACTTAAATGAACTGGAATAAAATTAAACAATCAACCTTCATGAGTCTTCATTATGAATGGGTACTGTAAAAATAAAACTAACTACATTGCAGAAACTGCAGCTTCACTGGAGAATCCCCGACATTCACTACCTTCCCCATCCTCCTCGCAGTGTTTCTTTGCAGGCTGTGCTCAGCCGTCCCGTTGTGTTTGTGTGTATTAACAGTGTGAGATGATGAAATGTTGCTGAATGAATCAGCAGCCAGTCCCCGTGTTATTTGAAGGCAGAGGTTCCTGATCTGCCTCAGCTTTCGAGTCGTTCTCACTCTGACGATGAGCTTCTTTCATTTGACTCTCTGACACTTCACGGCTCTCTCGAAGGCGGATATCTGACTAAAATCAGTTTCTTTGTACACATCACATTATTGTACTGGTTTCAGGAAAGATCAACAAGTCAGTGTTGGCTCAGCATTAAATGTCAGGGGGTAATATTTCAGCTGCCCTCTGCTGAAACAAGGAACTTTCAGCCTTATGAAGATCAATAACAACCAACAGATTAATGAACTAAATAAGTCAAGTTTGATGAGTCTAATCCAGAATGTGGGAAATTTAAATACCATCATGTTTTCTGAATGATTATTAAGAGCATGAAGCCCACATTTTTCACATCAGCATCCCACAGATTTCAGTTCATAATGACTCCTCTGCATTTCATCTAAACAACAAAAAAAGAACAGCTGGAGGTCAATCATGCTGATATAAATTATCGACATGTGCATCACAGTGAATTCCAATACCATTAAAACGGCATTTACTTCAGTAATTTTAATTAAAAACAGAAAGTTATTAAATGTAAATTCTTTGAACACAGATTTATACATTTCAAGTGTTTATGTTCATTTTGATGATTTCGGCTGATAAGTAACAAGAATCCAAAATTAGCCATTAATTATTTTTTTTGTTTTTAATTAAGTAATGTTATATTTATGTTATGGTCCATTTCAATTTAGTGGTCAAACTAAGACAAAGTCAGTCAAACTAAAGTTTCATGTCTCAACAAGGTAACGAGACCACAAAAGGTGAAAGATAAATAAGCTACCAGCTCACAAAGTGCTGTATTAAAGCATGTTAATTGAAAGTTGAGTGGAAGGAAAAACTATTGTTGAAAAAAAACAAACATATAGGCCAGAGATGTTCAGTTTTTTAAACTAATTTTTTAAAGTCCAATTCAAACCCTGATTCTTTCAGGGGAGTGTCTGAATCATTTTTTAATAACACTAGGAAATCATGTTATAAACCTTTATTTAGAACCTTTGCTCTTATGTCTAAATAGGAAATAAATTAAAATGTATATCAAGTATTGCAACATAAGCAAAGTAAAGTGTAGTGAATACATATTTTTCTGAAACAATCCAGTCATTTATACAGTAGTCAGTTAGAAAGGTATTATATGGTCATTATTATGAAACTGCAGGGAACAACCAGAGCCTAAATACTGGCATGCTATGACTCCTGATTACACGACTCAAGTCATACACTAGGTGTTTTTGACCTTCTTAGACATTTACAAACCTTGAACTTTAACAAACTGCTCCAAGAAATTTTAACCTATCGGCTTCAAATGTGGTCAGTATGCAGTTAAAGGATGGGGGATCAAAAGTTTGAGCATGCTTAGTGGCAAGTGTGGCGTACGCGCCAAAAATTTCAAAACACTATAATTTTCACATAGAAAGGCAGAATTACACTAAACTCCGTATGATGGATCCATGTTGGATGCCCGATGATACTTTGTAGTCATCTGTTGACATTGTCAAAGCTCCTCCCTCTGAGAATAGGAAGTTATTTTTTCCACTTGGAAAGATCCATCTCTGAATTTGGACCTTTCTGAAATTGTGTCAGAAGTCAGATATCAAGATGCAGGGTTCCAGAAAACTTGCTAAGCCAGGTGGTCGGGACACCGAGGCAGTCCACTGGTGGCCCACCATGTTTTTGTATTAAAAGATGTTAAGTTGACAACTTGCATGATGAGGTTAGCGCTGGTTGGTTAACCACTAACGCTCCGGCCAACCGGGACCAAATACATAAACTTTGCAGGGAAGACAGACCCACATGCTGGGCAGCCTGTAAAATATATAATTCTTTGTTCACAAAGATAAATCGTTCTCATCGCTCGCTCAACGCACCTCTGAATTCACTACTACAAGTTATTCCTGCGGTTCACATAGAGCTGCGCAACCAGAGCTAACGAGCGAGTTTTAAACTCTTACCTTGATTTCTCCAAAGAGACATAATTCCTCACAGTAAGTCTATGTAAATATCCATACAGGTCAGTCTGTGTCCAGTTTTGAGTAAAAGGAGGCTTGCGCAATCTGCGCTGAGGTAAAGTGAGGTAAAGCATTGGCAGAGCGCGAGGCAACGCGCAGAGGAGCCAGCTGTGTCATGGACCTTACCAAGCTCCGCCTACAACCAACCCATGTGACCGCAAGTCTCACAAACAAAGCCTCGCGGCGCGTTGTTTCTATGTAAACATGACTCGATTAGTCCATCATTTCTACCAGATTTTCACAATATATCAGCTACTACAATGGACAGAGGAACTAACAAGTTCATGTCATCTTTTTTGGATGAGATCAAGGTGTTTGAGCCACGCGATGCCGCCAACATTGTTCACGTCACAGCAAAATGTTTTCACTAGATGAGGAAAACGTCAGATACACACAACCTCTACATCAGAGGGACCCAAACTTTTTAAGACCAAGATCTACTTTTTCTCTCACCAGCCAGCTGAGATCTGCCTCATGACACGAAGACATAAAAATTGTAAATTAAGCTCTATTGACTTATTTTATATGCAAATATACATCAGTTATAGCAGAAATATTAAAGTGATAGAAAACCTAATGCAGTTTCTTCCTCAGTGAGACTCTGTCACTGGGAGGAGGTTACTGGTTTCTCAGTGACAAGCTGGTTGCAAACCTGAGGCCACCTGAGGCTACCATAACTGGCTCAGTTATGGTAGATCTGAAATTTGGTTTGATGACCTCAATATGAGAAGCCGCAGACTGATGGGAGGAACTAAAGAGCACTGTTAAGGTAAAGGCAAATCTTCTGAAGTTGGGATATAATTAATGTAATTTCACATAAAAACATAAACAAGCAACGCTTAGCCTGGCCGGGGGCTAGTAAAGCATGGCGGGCCGCCAGGCTAATAATACACTGGGGGAAACCCTGAGATGCTCTTGTTGCACATAGGTAACCTCTTAGGACTTAGAAAAAAAAAGTCTCTTCAAGCCATGGTCTAAACCCCACAGGAAGTCGGCCATTTTGGATGAAAGCCGTCATTTTCTCTCCATTACACACGCTGCATCTATGCGAACTTCTCCTACAGCTTTTGACTTAGACTTCAAAATGACTCGGCACTGTTTAGAAGCATTAGAGATCAAAAGTTATCAAAACCTTTATACTGCAATAAAGCATGTGGGCATAGCCAAGCCTCAAAATCTAACTCCTCGGCATAAAACATGAAAGTGTATTAACTTCTACACGTAAGGTCAGAGCTGTACCAAACTTTCTGTGAGTCATTACTGACTGACTCAACACATTCACCAATCCGTCACCATCAAAAACAAAGCGACAATAACTCCTGTCTGAAAGGTCGGATTTTTGCCAAGCTTTTAAGACTTACCACTGGCTCGCCACACGGCCGTCCAAGGCTTGCTGCTATAATTTATTTTACTCTCATTTCCCCCCCCCCCACTGTAGCTCTCTACTCAAGATCTGAATGAATTAGACAGTAACTCCAGAAAAAGGTTCTGGCTATGTGCATCACGACTGAAGAAATTATTAGCGACAGAAGTCAACTGATCTATTCTGCTTCCATGTACTTTACCACAACATGTTTTATGTAAGATAATAGCAAGAACCAACAGCATATAACTACGCTGAAGAGATCCCAATGTGGTTTTGTTTCAGCCGTCCAGAGTCGCCACACAGCTGCGTGGTAATGCACTTTAGAGGCTTGTGTGATGTAAAAACAAGAGCTTTGCTTTGCACAGTCTGCAATGGAGACACTACTGTCCCCACAACTTCCTGTAGTGCACTGGTTACTAAAAAAATAACATTTATGTGGCTGTAGACAATGTATCAACAAACTACATTTCATTTTGAGAATTTTTAGTACTCAATGAATCACTGCAGCCTTACCCTCAGTAATGCAGTCTGTTGTTTAACATCATCATCTGAGATATCAGGTAAACGTTAAACTGATAAACTGTCATTTAAACCAGTCTCTCATCTCAGCGGTAACAGTTTTTTATACCGGCTTACTCCACTTAGAGCTCCTGCCTGAGACATTATGAAGTAGCTGTAATATTTCGTACAGAATCAGCGACTGAAACAGAACCAGGAGAAATCTGCTTCGATCTGAGTCGACTGGTTTCACTCTAAACCCTGAGTCACGCCAAGCAGAGCAGAGGGAAATATTCAGGATGAAAAGGCTGTCTGAACAACTATTACATGGCTTCATTGTTCAGACCAACTCATCTGAACTCATGGATTCAGATTATGTCCATTTTAATGTCTTCATGTTCTTCAGGCCTGTTAATGTCCTCTCATTTAATTTCCGACTGAAACCAGTTTACTTCACTCTGATTATTACCCTCTAACTAACACATCTCCTCCCTATTGTCAATCAGATCATCTTTAAACCAAAATCTTTATGTTGATGTTTGACAAAAACTAATCTGCTTTTGTCAAATATCTGCTTCTCAGAATCCTTTACACTTCCTTTCTGTTTTTCTTTGACTCAACAGAAATCTGTGAAGCTAACACTGCCCTTGCTGAATTTCACCCTGTTTCATCTGATGATATTGTGAATACAGACATGAAACATCAGAAACTGCTATGTGGATAAAACAGGAACGTCTCTTTTAACTAGACTCAGTTAAAATTGTATTAAACTAGAGATTCACAGATTGCTCAGATGATTTAAATTGGTTTTTGTTCAAATTTTAGTTATTAGTTAATAGTTTTAGCAAGTTTTATATGATCAATCTAATATTTCCTTGCAGTTTAAAGCATTAAGAATTATAAAAAGTACTGTTATATATTTTATTGTTTGCTATTCATATTTGATTGCTACAAATTTGTTTGTATAAATTGTGCTTAGTCCTAAATCTCTAACTGGTTAATTTCTCTCAATTTTAATTAGTTAAACCGTTCAAATTTTGGACACAAACTCAATTGAGAAACTGTACTTAGAAATGACCTGTACAGACAGAAGATACTCAGCTAGAAATATTTATCAAAGAACATTGGATAAAACTTTCAGTAACCAAAAGGATGCATACCCTAAAACTGACTTGCCTGCAGCATAACGATGATTTTTTCTTTTTATTCCATTTGTTAAATTCTGGAAAACCATGCGTAATTTCCCTTTGACATTAAATTCATAACTTTTTTTAGGCCTGTCACACCAAATCATAAAAAACACATGTTTGGGACTTTAGCTTGATAAAATTATAAAAAGTCAAATGCAGCGCCGATACTTTTGCAAAGATCTGTAATGCACCTAAAACTTCATGTCGTTTTATCCAGGCAGCAGGAATGTGGACAACATTCCCAGAATTCACTTCTGCATCCAAACAGGTTGGAGTCCCAACTCACTGCTCTGCCTCATAATAAGATAATATTTCACAGTTTTATCTTCAGATTTTTTAAGTAAAAGTATAAGTCAGGTGAACTTTTTAAGCCTCAAAATCTGCTAAATGTCAGGTTGTTTTAGCGAGATTATATCCTCAAAAATTGACCTGACAGCTCTGCAGGGACCGTCTACTTCCTGGAAGAGTTACATTAGCTCCGTTAGCCGAACCGAACCCTCACTCTGGTTCCCGTTCGGAACCAGCATGCCGGGCACAAATAACCTCAGACCGGCTGAGTCCCTGACTCCAACAAAGAAGGAAGAGGATACAAACAAACACATGTTTGATTCCATCTGAACACTCACCTCTGACTGCTGCATCTGACGCTCGGTTCACGCTGCACGCTATTTCTGACGTCATCACGTCGATAGAAATGGGTAAGTTTGGTAGGAATCGTTGTTTTCCCCCTTCTGTTGTTTCCTAATTAGGATTTGATTTAAAGCAAAACATAAAAAAATAAAGGCTAAATAATTTGTGATGTAATGTAGTAAATTATCCGATATTTAAACTGAAACTGATTTTACTACCTTCGGTTGATTTTTTAATTATTAACTTTAAGAATTTACAGTTCTTAGCTTTTAACATAACATTTTTTTAATTTTAGCATATTTGTGTCTTTGTTTGGTTTTTATATAAACCAAATTGTGTGTTTGATAAAGTGATGACAACACAATATTATATAAATTATGTGTTGTAGTGGTGTTCAAAATTTGTTTACATAAAACAAAAATACTCAGTAGAAATAAAACTAAAACTTGTTAAAAAATAAAGACAACTTTTTTTAGCTTTTCAGTAAGAAATGCAGTACTCAACTCAATTATTTTAGATAAATAAAGCAGTCAGATTTGGTAGATTTGGTGACACCTTCAAGGCATGTGTAAATATTTATATATTAAAAACTTTAAAGGAGTTTATTCCTTTGTATTTTTGACTGCTGTTTTATGACAACTGTGTGGATGTTTTTCACACTCTTTACCTTTTTCTTAATAAAAATTATATTATCTGACCTTTCAGCAGAAAAGTGCTTCATGGAACGAAACAGAAAAGCACAGCTTCTGTTTGAGGAGTAGATTTAGCTTCGTATTTCCCCGGATCTTAATCCAATAAAGAATCTGTGGGGCAAACAAGTGGAATCCCATCACACAATTTACAAGATTTAAGAATCCACTGCTAACCATTTTAGTGTTAGATACCAAAACACCTTCAATTATCCAGAGGAGCCCATGCCATCATGGGTCAGGGCTGTTCTGGTGGAAAAGGTGGGACCAAACACTGTTAAGCTAATATATGGAGGCTAAAAACATCATCACCGTTTTCATTAGGGTGACATTGAATTAAACAGACGTGATACAAGAAGAATAACACAGCTTTATTAAAATTTATTTTGGCTACATTTATTCCAACATGAAAAATTAAAAATTAAAACCATAATACTTCAGACATTTCAGAACTTCCTTCATAATCAGTTCTTCATCCTCTCTTCAGAGGTATGAATAAAGTGGATTTTTATTAATACAGTGCTTGCACAATAATTGTTGTATCAAAAGTTCCCCAAATTTAGATTTTTTTTTTCAGTAGTTTCAAATAATAAAACATGAAGAAAACAAAGATACGACCTGATCAACATTTAAGTCCCAATATTTGATGACAGAACCATTTTACTAAAATATATTTCTGTGAGGAACCCCAATACTGTACACTACAGTAGGAAATAAATAAAGACAGCAATATAAAAGGACACACATAAATAAAATGGAAAATTCTCAAATAAAAATTGAATTTTTTGTTGGTAAATCAAAAAGTAATACTGTCAAAAGTACTGTAATGAAAAAAAAAATAGAAATTGCACCAACAGTTGTAAACTACAGAATGGCATCTATCTACGGTAATACTGACAGGATGAGAGGACAGGTGTGTCACTGCACAGGGATGGCACTTCTTAGAAACAGACAGGTGAAAGGTTTGCATATAAGGCTTTCTCTGGAGAAAAAGGCTCCGTCCTCTTTTTCCAGCCGAGCCCTTTATTTTCCTACCCCTGCCTCTCCGATTTAAGACTGAAAAATCACACAGGTTTAATTATTCCTTCATAGAAAAAAAACAACTCAGGAGGCCTGGAGTTATGTGGTTAGATGGCAAAAATAATAAAGTCGGATAAAAAATATATATAAAAAAAAGTCACATTAAAAGGAGACAGAATAACAACATTAACACTGACAGAACGTGACCGAGTGTTCCAGGCTTCCCAATTTAATTTTTCAATATTTTTTCATTATTTTGTAGTGATTCAGGGAGCCAAGTGCAATTTCCTGAAGTGGTTTTATCGAACACAACAAGACACAGAGGTTAGGAACATCAGAGCACCACACAGCTTTCAGGCCTTTATAATACTGTACATTAACAAGCGCTTCACTTAGTTTATTAGAATAATTATTATTATTTATTTTTATTTTCTTCTTATTTTGCATAACATGGATTTTAAACCAGTTGGTCCTGCTTCATGATTCAGGTCATTGGTCCTCCTGCACACCTGAAGGTTAGGGTTGGTTTACTTTATAAAGGGTTAAAATTTACTGATCAAAAACTTGGTTCTCTCGTATTCAGGCTAAAATGGACACTTCTTTCATCTGAACACCTCACTCTTCAGCTCAAGGCGTTAAACATCTGTAATTTACCAGGTTCAGTCTGTCAGATTTTACAGCTTTTTCCTCCAACCAAACCAGAAATGTAAAGTTCTGGTTCAACTCTGAGGAAAGTAGCTTAATTTGGCAAAAAAAAAAAAAAAAAAAGGAGATTTTTGGTGATTGATGGAACAAGCCAAAAAGTAGCTAGCTGAACAGGTAATCAGCTACAGTTGTAAGCTAACAAGATAGCAGTTAGCTAGCTAACAAGCTAAGAAGTGGCAAGCTTAGTTGTTTTCATTCCCCCTTCATGTTTACCCAATTACCAAACTTATCATTACCTAGAGCTAAAATTTATGTTTGGGTACCAAAAGGATCTG